>NC_084462.1:177989820-178731070 GCF_027409185.1 Cynocephalus volans
TCTCTCTTAATAGAGAGATGCAGACATTTTGCCCTTGCAACGTGATAAGGCTCACATCTCCACTCTTCCTCTGTACTGAGATGGGATGTTCACAGCTCTGGTGGCTTCCCCAGCTCCACCCTCTGGAGAAAATGCTGGAAGCCAAGGGAATGAACCTGGAATTATAGGTCCTGAGGAAGCAGTTCATGCCACCAGCAGTGGAAGCCCAGGGGACTTGTGGAGAGCAGGTGTGAGAAGCATCAGGAGCTGCAGGTACCTGGGACGGTTGGTCAACCAGGATGGCATGCTCCAGAAAGAGACTGCAATTTGCAGCAACAGACATGGGTTAAAACTGTGGCTGTCATTGACTTGCCTTGTAGCTTTGGGCACATCATTAAGTCTCTGCACCTCTCATCACTCGTTTGTAAAATGGGAGAAAACAAACATCCCTGGCTAAATAGACACCTATCTTTTTTTTCTCTTTTCAAAATAGTGCCTTAAAAGAACTTAGATCCATTCCCCCAGTGACCAATGGTTCAAAATAAAAAGAGGAGCTAACCCTGGACTCAGGACCCATAACTATAGTCCATGACTAGAGGAGGACATGTAGCAGCTCCAGGACTGGAAGGTTTCCGTGAGGACAGGGAGGGCAGCCTTAGACCCAGAAGGACTTTGCATTGTGATGCCAATCTTTCTGCTTAACCCCTTTCCTTTTCGCCTTGCAGAAGAATTCAAGGGTGCACACTGGGCTACTATGAAAGGGTTCTGTGAGTCTTAAATGAGATCACAGGACCGATGTATGCATGATTGCTTTGTAATCTGTAACGTCCCACACACTATGAACTGCTGTTCTTTATTACTATTATTGTTGTTGTTGTTGTTGTTGTTATTATGAGGAGCTCAGTTCCATGGGGAAGTATATCACTAAGGACCAACTCTTCCAATTTTCTCATCTGTATATTCACCTATACTTATTTACTCATGCCCTATATATCGCCAGAGAGGATGTAAGGCAATTTATAACAAATATAGTGATGGCACGTTAAGAAAGTAAAATGAAACTGAAAACAGGAACATGAAAAAGGGGAAAAGCCATTATTTGTGGTAAAAGAGTTCATGTAATTTCTGGGCCTTGAGGTCCTAGCAGCCAGTGCAAAGAGCAGAGCAAGCACAATCCATAGCTTTTGCCACCAGGATGGACGAAGCCAGCCAGTTCCTCCAGAGAGATGACACTTTCCCTGATCCTAAACACTAATAGGAATGTTTCTAGGGGTTCCATGGTCACAGGTAAAGTCCAGGAGCCCAGAAGAGTGGCTCTGGCTGGGTTGGGGCACAGGGGCAGGAAAGACTTTCTGGGAGAAGGAGAGCTCAGGCAAGTCTTGGGGGTGACCAGAAGTGGATGCAGGGGCCAAGAAATCTAGGCAGGAGCCCGTGTGTGTAGACATGCAGAAGCAAGAGCAGGTACCACCTGAACGCCCGACAGAGCCACACTGGAGTCCGTAGGCATGTGTGGGTGCCCCACAAATAGTTGTCCAGGGGAAAAAGCCAAGGAGAATATGAACAAATCTGTTAGAAAAATAAAACCAAACAACAAATTTGCTCAGAAATTCAACCAAGCCAAACATCTCTGCTACTTCAACAAGTCTCCGTGTTACTTAATAAGATGATATTCACACGCTTCAAGCTGAAGCACTCTTTGTCTTTCCCTTGCTACTATCTTTCCCCAAATGATGCCAAGCAATATGGCTCTTTCAGGAATATTCTAGCACCTTAATGCTTCCCCAGCAGCTATTGACATCAGTAAGCTCTGGGAGGGGAAGTGATTCAAGTCTCCCTCCCAGGTGGCAGATCTAGACTGACTTTTTTGAATGAGAGAAACTGAAAAACTCCCAAAGCCCCTTGTTGATTAGCTGACACTGATTCTTATTAACTGAGTTTCGTCAGCTTATTTTCTGCAATTTGATGGTGCATGAGATTGACCCTGGGATAGCAGAGTTAAACAAGTAATAATAACTTACAGTGACAAATGCAGTTACTGTTTATCTAGCAAACTAGGAAACCTGGCTTCTGAGCAGCAGGTCATGTAGACACTAGGGATCTGGAGATTAATTAGTCATACTGTCCCTTCCTTCTTCCGAAGCTCTTAGCCCCTCCCTGCCCATCGCCCCATCACCCTCACCTTGTCCCAGGTCCCTTCCCAATCCTCTCACTCCCTCTTTTCGCTCTTCTCTCTTTTCCTCTTCCTGTCCCTCTTCCCTTTTTCTCTCTCACACGTGTCATTTAGGAAGAGGGCTTTATCCTCAGCATTTTAAATACATTGGCATGTCTAGAAATGATCAGCTTTCACTCACTCGTTGCATCCTAGGAAAGCACATTCAATCCAGTTACTCACATATCCTTTCAGCCCTGAGAAAAATGTCTCCCTGCAATGTCTTTGATAATTTTTTATCCACCTATTTTTTTCTTTTCTCTCAATAAATGGTATGTCAGTTGTGGTAGGCAGAACAGTGGTTCCCGACAGATGTTCATGTTCTAATTCCCAGAACCTGTGAATTTGTTAGGTTGCATGGCAAGAGGGAATTAAGGTTGCAGATGGAATTAAAGTTGCTAATCAGCGCTCCGGAATACTGGCAGAACATTCTGGATTATCCAGGTGATCCCAGTGTAATCGCAGGGTTGTTAAGAGTAAGAGAGGAAGGCAGAAGAGGACGCGACAGTAATGAGAGACGAAAAGGACTCAGACTGCTGTTGCTGGCTCTAGAGACGAAAGGGGCCACTGGACAAGGGTTGCAGGCAGCCTCTAGAAACTGGAAAAGGTGGGGAAGCGGATTCTCCCCTGAGCTTCCAGGAAGGAACCAGCTGTGCTGACACCTCGCTTTTAGCCCAATGAGACACATCAGACATCTAATCTACCGAACCATAAAATAATACGTTTGTGCTGTTTTAAGCCACTAAGTTTGTGTAATTTGTTACAGCAATCATAGGAAACTCATATATTGGGCCTCCTGGATTGATTCACTATGGCTGTTATTTTTTCTTTCAATTGTTCCATTGTTTTAGGAGTTGTCTTTGACTTTAACTTCTACCATTTCTATTCAGCTATTTCATTTCTTTTTTTTTTTTTTTTTTTTGTCTTTTTGTGACCAGTAAGGGGATCGCGCTCAGCCAGTGAGCGCACCGGCCATTCCTATACAGGATCCGAACCCGCGGCGGGAGCGCCGCTGTGCTCGCAAGCGCCGCACTCTCCCGAGTGCGCCACTGGCCGTCCCTCAGCTATTTCATTTTTCAATTCGATGTTTACTTTCAAAGAATTTTGTTTCCTCTTTTCTTTTACAGTGGCATTCTTTTCTTGTTTTATTGATGCAATATCATTTCAAAGAACCCAAGGCTGGAGCTGATTACCCCTGAATTTTCTGTGCTCTATTTCCAAACTCTGTATGTTGGGCTTAATCTTTCTTTTGTGATACAGGCTTACTTCAGATGTTTAGTGATGTTCGGTTATGTTTTCGTATTTAAACATGGAGAATAGGGTTTATTCTTCTGGTTAGACAGAAATCCCCAGAGGAGATTTGAGCTGTCCTTCTGTCTTCAGGGTCTGCCCACTGGCTGGGTGTTGACTACTGTTGAGTAAGATGCGGGCAGAGTGGATCGCAGAAGAGAGTTGAGCCATCCCACTCCTGGGAATGTCACTGGTTGGCATTTTGCTGAGCATCTTGAAGGAAACAGAATCTTGGAGATAAATAAATGCAGTTGACACAATCTACAACCTGAGCTTTGAACAAGAGTAGGGATAAAAGAAAAGAACAGCTTTCTTCACTATCATTAAGATAGCTGAGGCAATAAGAGGCCTCCTCGTCACAGAGCACACCACAGTGGGACACACGGAGGGTCCATGATCTTGCAGAGGGAAGAGGAAGACCTGGTAGCTTTTACAGATGATATGATAGCAGCAGGTACCACAAACTATATGCAGTCCTCATATCAGCCCTTATTACAAGTGCCTAGCATGGAGCTGGTGCTCAATGATTTATTTGTCGAATAAATAATTCCAATCATAAGTTTAATTATTATTTAGTATGTAAAAATATTATTAATTAAGTAGATACACAGCTGAATCCTAGGTCTACCACCGGGTAGCTGGGTGACCCTAGGTAAGTTGCCTACCCTCTCTGAGCTTTAGGGCCATGTGAGTGATAACATTTTCCTTGTAGGGCTGTTGTGAGGATGAAACTGAGTATGAAGCATCTAGTTCAGTATTTGGTATTAATAGTTCCTCAGTAACGGTGGCTAGTACTCATTTCTGTAAAGTTCCAAGGAAAAATTAACTAGATATAGTAACAGGTAAGTAACAAGGTTCAGTAGAGACTACCTGATTCAGGTTTCTGGAGAAAAAAATCAGAACAGTGTCCCTCCATAGAGGATTGTTATAGTAGATCTATTTCTGCTATTTCCTTGTAAATATGCTTTATGATTTTAATGCACAAAATAGGAACCCAGAATGCTAACCCCATTGCAATCAGAAGATGATGCCGCAGAGCTCTTCCCAGACCTCTTGCCCATAGCTGTCAGAGGAAAAAGGGAGCTCAGACATCACCCCATTTAGCTTTGTAGAATTCTCAACAGAAGGGAACTGGCAAGGAAATGCATATTTCTTGAGCAACTACTAGTCCCTCAGCAAACCTCTCAGACTCTATTCTGTGGCTTTGCAGCACATGGCAACAGATTGTTGAATCTCTAGGAGCCAGAACTCTGAATTTCATTTAGCATTTAATTAACTGGAATAGACCAAGAACTCCATGGCAGCCCCCTGATTGCAATCTGTGGATGGATGGGCATTTCTATCTGAAAATGATGACCAGCTTATCTTCTGTCGTGCAGCTATCACACATGATATGTATCTCTCGTTATCCCAGCCAATCAAACACAGAAAGTTTATTAAGATTCTATCATTCCAAGTTATCACCAACGATAGGATTTTTCATCTGAATGTGCTTGTGTGCAATACCGTATTTTGTCTAAGAGACCCTCAGGGAGAACAAGAGAGGGGAGGTTATCACTTATGTGCACTCAGGGAATCTACACTCAATAACCAAGCAACTTGAGGAGTATGACCACCCAGATGACTCTAATAGCCAGATCGCTTTTTTAAAAGGTTACAATTCCCCTTTTCTCAAAAAATAAACTGATGTGGCTACAGAATAACATAAACAGAGGAAGAAATATGGCTGATCCTAAGGGAAAAAGGAAAAAAAAAAAACTATTGTTTAGGCTAGTAAATGCATATGTAACAGAATATAAACCAGATGGTTCTATATTTTGCTAAAAGTAGGCTCTGAGCTTCCTAGAGGCCATAGAAAAAGAGAAATGTGATCAATTGTGAGATTCGTGGGGACTGGGAAATGCCTACTGTCCATTATTTATGAGAAATCAACTTTCATTTAGATCAGTTATAAACAAGACATTTGGAGAAAGAATTCACTCGCTTAAACATTCAGGTGTTCGTTTATAAAATCAGTAAATATTTCTTGAATTCTCATGTGTGCTGCCTGCCATATTGGTGCTGAGTTTTCAGTGCTGAATTAGATTTCCCCGTCCTCTTGGTGTGGACAAGCCACTCAATGTGACAAGAAGGCAGTGAGACCACCACAGAATGTGGGGGTGCTTTCATGAAGGTGGTCACAGAATCCACCAAGGACCCCAGGGTGAGGCTTATTCCCTAGCTTTGTGTGTGGGGTCATTTTCATGGACAAGATGGAGCTTTAATAGAGAGACATTCACGGAAGAGGTGAGGATGATGACATAATTGTGGTGAGAAACAATTATACACGGTGACTGATGCCCATATGAGGGGTTATTCATAAACGCAGCCTCCTTCCCAGGCTCAAAGCTCCTTGAGACCACCCCTGGCTTTGCTCTTTAACATCACACTCCCAGTGCCAGCAGGACCAGGCATGCAGTGGATGCCGTACAGGTTCCTCATGAAAGGATAAAGGACCCAGGAGAGACACTGAGGAAAGCTGTGGCAATCTGGAATTATTGCAGATGTTCCTGGTACTTGGACAACCAGGATTATCTGCCTGCCTTGAGATTTCACCTTAATAACTGGGGCAGCACTGTTCTTCCGAGGCTCTTCAGGGAACAATGCAGAGGATTTTTGCAAGTTTTCCAGAGACCTCTGGAGTTTACAAAGCCATTTCACGTCCTTGGTCTTAGATGATGCCCACAACCATCTGGCAGGGGAGCTATCAGCCTCGTGGGGTGTAAGAGTGGACATGAGTCTGCGGGCAATTCCGCTCTAACTCCTTTCGCGACATATTGTTGTGGGGTGGTGTACCTGCCTCCCCCATGTGTGCTGTGAGCTCTCTCAGCCCAGGTCTGCATCTGCACTTTCACAGCACATTCCAGAAACCTTGGGCAGAATCAGAGTTACACCTCCTGGGAGCTGTGTGACCCTTTAGAGGTGACTAAACCTCTCTGAGTTTTAAATCCTTCTGTCAAATGCAGAAACACTAGGTAAATTCATTCAAAACAGTTGCAAATCTCCTAGTATCCCCAAGCCCATCATGGTATCCGTGGCTTTCCTACATTCTTTGAGCATCCTCGCTCCATTTTTGAAACTGCCCCTACCAATTTGGGAGTGGTCTTGAAAGACTCTGCTCTCCCCACTTTCATTTCTTTTTCCCCATTCCTGTAAAAATGAGGATTTGTGAGCTCCCCCATGGACTCTCCACCTTCAGCCTTTAGCATCTCTCCAGGGCTCCAGGACTTTCATCTTTCTTCACCACCCTCTTTGTCTTCTTGAGTCTTTCCCTAGTTTGGGGACCTAGCCCCCTAATTTTTCTACCTTCCCTTCCAGAGCCATGGGGCCACTTTGCCTGTTTCTAGCTCTGCCTCTGGGCCCCATAGCTCTTCACTATTACCTCGAAAGCCCTGACAGCAACTCCTCCTTGGAACTCATTAAGTCAGCTTCCTCGTTAATTCATTAGCACTCAGGAGCCCTGGAGATGATCTTTCTCTTCCCCCCCGAAGTCTCTGCCCTTACAATTTCATTTCTGAGGTTTCTCTCGCATTCCATTTATTGTGACATCATTTATGAAGTTCTCCGTCGACAGGAGAGGAGTCAAAAATAACTATATATCATTTTAAATTGCTCTGGTTGGTAACTCTACAGTTTAAGAATATCAAGACAAAAAAAAGTGTCTAATGGCAGGGCTACAAGTGGATAAAGAGCTGACAGGGTAATTGCATTACCAGATGCTTCTGTACACCAGTTAGCTGCTTCCCAGGCCTATCTGAAGCAACGGGTGTCAGGTCAGTAATTAGGCTCTTGCAGACAAACTGGAAGTGCCATCTGATCTCTTATGAACACCCCATCACTCCCATTTATGCCAAGTTCAATATGAAACACACCATCACCATCTTTTCCCCCGCAAGGTTGCCTGAAGTTCCCAGGGATGTCTCCCCCCTCACTCCCACACGACTTAATGAAGTCAGTGCTTCCCCCGCATGTCAAAGAACTTGCTCCCAGGCTGGCAGTAAGTTGGTGCCCTCGGTAATGACAACACCCGACAGCAACCTCGACTCTGCTTTTTGATTCTTCTCTTCTGATTGTGCAGTGGATGACACGTTCACACGCAGGGCTGCTGTGTGTTAGTTTCTTTGTTTAATTTCCTCATGGGGTTGGCTCCTTGGAATGCTGCAAAGGTCAGAAGAGCCTGGAGAACTGGCTTCCGACCCCAGATGAGCCATTAACTTGTGGCGAGGCATTTGTTATGATCTGGTGCCAGCTGGACATGTCCCCACTCATTGATCCAGCTTGGGGTTTACAGGGAAGGAATGGGACATAGGTCCAGACGAATCCATAGGAGGGATATGAGGAAAGTGTGCAAGGAGGGTGTCCTGTCTGTTATTCAGGGTTAAGAGTCACAGGGTACAGCAACAACAGGTCATGGCCCCAGTGAACCGTCTCTGTTAGACGGAGGGCAACAAACTCCCTTTTCTCTGATAATAAGCACCCTGGTTTTCTTTTAGGAAAATTCCTCCTCCCACTCCCAGTCCATACGGTTCAGGTGAGAGTGACTTACCCCACTCCCACACACCTGGGGATGGGTATGATTTCACTTGGTCCAACTGAGAAAGCACTGGAATTGTTGGGGGAAAGAGGCTTTCTTTCTGAGGACATTGCTGAGCTAATTTCAGCAACTAGATGAAACTTGTGTGAGGCTGAGAGGACCACCATAAGGAGAGAGATCCCCTAAAAATAAAGCCATCATGGAGGAGAGATGGAGAGAGGCTGAGGCTGAGCGACATCATACAGACCCTTAGAATCACCATTGGGATTCCCAGCCACGGGATGCAGTAAATCTCCATGTATTTGGTTTTAGCCTGTTTCACTTGGAATTCATTCACTGACAGTGGAATACTCAAATAACAAGGTTGGATAGAGCTCAGTCCTAGAGCAATTGGTATTGGTCACCTCCACAAGAAGGGTCTCCAAAACCTTTAGTCAAAGCTAAAAATGGCTGTAAGTCCTAGAACAAGCCAGAAATACAGTTACCCAAACTAGGGCATAAAACATATAGTCAGTGCGGCTGATTCACAGTCCCAGAGTGTTGGGGTTTTCACGTGTGTCCCACACTGGCCAAGGCAAGATGTCTCCTGCTTGGGGCTGGGAGCCCAGCTGTGAGGGGCAGCTGCTGGTTTCTATATTCACACCGACCCAGCCTGACCCAGGAACTTTGAACAGGCCACTTTTTCCCATGGTCCCTGATCTCCTCATCTGTAAAACGAAGAGGGCAGCTCATTTGCTCTCTGGATTCCAGCCCCTGAAAACTGTAATCTCCTCCTTCCATCCAGCCCCCTTGTGCAACAGTGGCGAAACTAGAAGATATAATGCCCAGGATGGCTTTTAGAGTCTGACAATGGGACTAGAATAAAGGGTTTTTGAGTACAAGAAGTCTGATTTCTCTGCCCATCTTTCTCTCACCTTTCGATTTACCTTCCATACAGCTGTCATAGAAAGGTCCCTAAACCACCAGTGAGAGCTTATAGCTTCTCTGACTAAAGTTTTCAATGCAAATTTTAGTTTAAAATATAGCAAAATACACTGAGTCACACTGAGGACCATTTTTGGCCAAAAACAAAATTTGTAGGGTCTGAAGTTGAAACACCCTGTCGGATGGAAATCTGGAATTTTATGAAACTCATTATAATACCTTTTTACATTCTTTAGAATAAAGACATAAGTGGCATCTATAAATGTTACTTGTTATGATTTTATATGACATGAATTTTATAATCCTATTTTTATTTAATGTTCCTATAAAATTAGTAGAGAAACAAATAAACATAGGATATACAGTGGATTGAATGGCCCCCGAAAGTCATTGAAGATTAACCCCCACTGCCCCCACTGTAATTGTTGAGGGTGGGAAATCCAATTATGGTAACTGAAAGGTGGGGCCTTGAAGAAGTGATTAGATTCTGAGGACCACACCCTAATAAATGGATTAATAATGGTGGCCAGAGGTGTGGTTCTGAGGGCTGTAAAAGGAGAGCATGTGAGAGTATCTCTCTCTCTCTCTGCTCTGCCATCTGCCATATGAGGCCCCTGTGTCACTGTTACCACCAACAAGGCCTTCAACAGATGTGTTCCCTGGACTTTGGACTTCCCAGCCTCTGAAATTGTAAGCAATAAATTTTGTTTTCTTTGCCATTTACCCAGTTCCAGATATTTTGTTATAAGCAGCAGAAACAAACTAATACAGGATGTGTATGTGTCAAGATATGAGTATAAATGCACAACAGCCTCTCAGTTTTATAGTAGAGCATCCTTGCGATCCTGTACTGGATATGCTACATTAGCTCAAGTTTTCAACGGTCGAGAGAGAGAGCTTACTCAACTTCTTGATCAATGGAAAGTCAAGTCAAGGTTCAGATGTGGCAAAAAAAAAAAAAAAAAAAAAATCCTGATGTCAGTAACCACTGGTTACATACTTGGTCTCCCAAAGAACTGCTTCTTGGGTGGAACCCTGAGAGCTGTGGTCAGGCCCTGCATGGAGCAGCCCCAGCCAGGCTTAGAAGTCACTGAGAAGACAGGCTTCCTCTCCCAATGCCTTTTAATCATGAGGCCATTTTTTAAAAGAGTGTTCTATAAACATCAGCTTTTTTCAGGATGCCCTACAGGAAACATTCTCTAGACAATTAAGTTATTGCAACTTTATGAACTGGATACTAAGGATACAAAGAGGAGCTTTTTTGAGAAGATGGAAACTCAGGAATACCTTAGACAAAACCACACATAGGTAATTTCAATATTGGGTGTCAAAGGCAGTGACTAAGATACCTACAGAGTACCAGAGGAGGTCAAGTTGAAAATATAATTTTGGGGTGGGGTGATCGGCATTTCTGGTGGGAAAACAAGGAAACCGAGTTTTTTAAAATGGTCAAATGCAATTTTCTGTGTTGAATTTAAACGAATTTTCTCAACAATGTCTTACTAGTCTTCACGACTGAGGCTATTAGTCACATACTGGAATATTTCTGATGATCATGTAGAAATATTCTTCTAGTCTCATTTTTTAAAATAAGAACTTTAGACAATCTGTTTAGGCAAACAAAGAACATTAAGGAACTATGTACAGCAACAACACTCACCACACCACCAAGACTGGTAATAAGGCAGAGACAACCACTGGCAGACATACACCCACGAACCACTGAAGGATGGAGATCAATACATCAGAGGAGGTGGGAGGGCAGTTCATTTGCTTCTCCTAACCAGGTGATGGATTAGCCCCTCAGCCAAAGCTAGAAACAGCAAGAAGAGGAATGGGGTTAGGAGATGTAATGAGAGGAAGTAAGAGAATTTAAAGACTGAGACAGTGTAGCTCCTCTCCTTGTTTTATTTGCAATTGCTGAATGCATTAAAAGATACTGTGAGTTAAAGTTCAAATTTACAAAGTTTTTCAAATTGGTTCTCTTCAGCCTGTATAGAACACAGTGATTGGATATAGACCAAATTCTTCAGCCAGCTAGTAGCTACAAGTGCACAAAATAAATAAAACAAGTGTGCCTTTCTTATTCAACCACCCCATTAGAAATTGGTTAATGAAAAGATGCTGATAACAAGTGAGCCAGGAGAAGAGTAGCCAGGAAAAAGACCTGATGTTAAGGGAGGACACAAGAGAAAGCAAAAGCACTCCCCAGGACCTAGGCAGAGCTTCAGACAGTCTCCTCCACATGACAGAAGGTAGGAGCAGACTGGAAATACCACCTCCATGTGACTGGTTCACCACAGCCACCGCCACAGCCACTGCCACTGCAAAGACAACTCGCCCCCACAGTAGCAGCCACGGCCACTGTGTAGGTGGCCTGCCACCCACTCAACTGCATTGGCACATGGATAGTCACCAGCAGAGCCTAGGAAAAGAGAACAAAGTCTCCCTACTCAAAATCCACTCCAGAGTAATAGAAGAAGCAACAACTCTACCAGATGACTAGACATCAATGTAGAAATGCTAGAAATATTTTTAAAAAACAAAAAAATATGACACCACTGAAGGAATACAGTAATCCTCAAGTACTAGACCCCATAGAGCTGTAAAACCTTCAAATGACTGAAATAAAATTCTGAGCAAGAGTCCTAAGGAAACTCAATGAAATATGAGAAGACTCAGTTAGACAACACAATGAAACAAGAAAAAACATCCAGGATATTATGGCTGAAGTTTACAAAGAGATCAATACCTTTAAAAAGAATGTAACAGAACTTATGCAACTGAAGGAATCATTCAATGAAACAAAAACACACAACTGAGAGCATAATCAGCAGGTTAGAGCAAGCAGAAGAAAGAATTGCTATCTTGATGATGGTCTCTTCAAAATAGCCCAGGCAGACAAAAAAGAAAAAGGAAAAAAAAAAAAAAAAGAATTGGTAAAAATGAAGAAAATCCAAGAGAGCTAGCAGACAGCCTTAATTAAGTGCACAAACATGTAAATCATGGGTGCTCCAGAAGGGAAGGAGAAAGGAAAAGGCATTGAAAACCTATTCAATGAAATAATAATGGAAAACTTCTCAGGTATAAGCAGAGACATGGATCTTCAGATTCAGGAGGCTCAAATATCACCAAACAGATTCAATCCATAAATATCCTCTCTGAGACACACTATAGTCAAACTGGCAAAGGTCAAAGACAGAGAGAATCCTAAAAGCAGCAAAAGAAAAGTGTGGAGTCACCTATAAGGGAGCCAGCATCAGACTAAAAGCAGACTTCTCAACTGAAACTCTATAGCTAGAAGAAAATAGGATGATCATTTCAAAATACTAAAAGGAAGAAATGGTCAGACAAGAATACTATACCAAGCAAGGCTGTCCTTCAGAAATGAGGTAGAAATAGTGTATTTCTCAGACAAAAAACTGCAGGAGTTCACCACCACATGACCACACCTGCTAGAAATCCTCAAGGGAGTTTTGATACTTGAATTTCGAAAATGATAATCACTATCACAAATAAAAAGAAAGAACAAAATCCACTGACAGAACAAAAACACAAATAAGGAAGAGAAAGAAACTAAATTTTATCACCTCAAAAAACCAATAAACATCAAAGACAAACAACCAAATGGGAAGAAAGGAACAAACATATTTAAAACATCTAAATGAAAATTGATAAACTGCCAGCAGTAAGACAATACCTTCCAATAAGAACCCTAAATGTAAATGGATTACTCCCCACCCAAAAAGCACAGACTGACTTATTGGATCAAAAAGGTAGGCCCAACTATATGCTATCTTTAAGAGACTCACCTCTCTTGTAAAGACACACACAGGCTAATAGTGAAGGTATGTAAAAAATATATATACCATGCAAATGGAAACCAAAAAAGAGCAGGAGTAGCTATTCTTATATTGGATAAAATAGACTTTAAACCAAAAACCACAAAAAGAGACGCAAAAAGCCTCTATATAATGATAAAGGGATCTATCTATCAAGAAGAAATAACAATCATAAATACATATGCACCCAACACCGGAACACCCAGATATATAAAGCAAACACTATCAGACCTAAAGAAAGAGATAGACCCCAATACAATAATAGTGGGGGACCTGAACACCCCTCTCTCAGTACTGGAAAGATCATCTGGGCAACAAATCAACAGAGAAACATAGGATTTAAACTACACTTTAAACCAATTGGACCTGGCAGATATCTAAAGAACATTTTATCCAACAACTATAGAATACACATTTTTCTCATCAGCACATGAAGCATTCTCCAGGATAGAACAAATGTTAGGTCACAAATCAATTCTCAACGAATTTTTAAAAATTGAAATCATTTCAAGAGCTTTTCAGACCACAGTGGATTAAAACTAGAAATTAATAACAAGTGAAACTCTGGAAGCTATACAAATACATGGAAATTAAACAATATGCACTTTAACAAGCTATGAGTCTAAGAAAAAAATATGCAGGAAATCAAAAACTATTGAAACTAATGAAAATAAGAACATTTCATACCAAATCTGCAGGATAATGCAAAGGCATTACTAAGAGGGAAGTTTATTGCAATAAGTGCTTACATCAAAAAAAACGAAAGATCTCAAATAAAGAAACTAATGCTACACCTCAAAGAACTAGAAAAACTAAAATAATCCAGTCCCAAAGTTAGCAGATAGAAAAAATTAACATCAGAGCAGAACTAAATGAAATAGAGAACAAAAAAAATGATACACAAGATCCCTGAAACAAAAGTTTTTTTCAGAAGATAGACAAAATAGACAAACCATTAGTTAGGCTATCTAAGAAAAAAAAGAGAGAAGACACAAATAACAAAACTAAGAAATGAAAAAGGTGACAATACAACCAATGCTACAGAAATACAAAGAATATTTAGACACTATCATAAACAACTATACACCAACAAATCTGAAAACCAGAAGAAATGGATAAATTTGTAGACACATTCAAACTACCAAGACTGAACCAAGAAGAAATGGAAAACCTGAACAGACTAATAATGAACATTGAGATTGAAGGAGTAATCAGCAGTCTCTCAAAAAAGAAAAGACCAGATGGCTTTACTGATGAATTATACCAAACCATTAAAGGGGAAGTAACACCAAATATCTTCATATTATTCCAAAAAATTGAAACAGAGGCCATTCTCCCAAATTCATTCTATGTGGCCAGCCTCACCCTGATAACGAAACCAAACAAAGATACAAAAAAGGAAAGAAAGAAAAGAAAAGAAACTACAGACCAATATCTCTGAACATAGATAGACACAAAAATCTTCAACAAACTATTAGCAATTAGAATACAGTAATCCATCAAAAAAATTATACACTATGATCAAGTGGGATTCATCCTAGTGATGCAAGGATGGTTCAACATACACAAGTCAATAAATGTGATACACCATGTCAACAAAATCAAAAACAGAAAACATATGATTATCTCACTAGATGCAGAAAAAGCATTTGACAAAATTCAACATCACTTCATGATAAAGACGCTCAGAAAATTAGGTAAAAAATGAAAGTATCTCAAAACAATTAAAGCCATATATGAAAAACCCACTGCCAATATCATCCTGAGTAAGACAAGAAGACAAGTATGCCCACTCTCACCACTCCTATTTAACATAATATTGGAAGTACTAACCAGAGCAATCAGGCAAGAGAAAGAAATAAAAGGCATCCAGATTGGAAAAGACAAAGTCAAACTGTCCATTTGCAGATGACATGATCCTATATCTAGAAAAACCTAAAGACTCTACCAAAAAACTCTTAGATCTGATAAATAATTTCAGTAAAGTTGCAAGATACAAAATCAACATGCAAAAATCAGTAATGTTCTTATACTCTAATAACAAGCAAACAAAAAAGAAATCAAGAAAGCAAGCCCATTTACAATAGTCACCAAAAAATAAAATATTTGGGAATCAATTTAACCAAGCAGGTGAAAGATCTCTACAATGAGAACTACAAATCACTGCTGAAAGAAATTAAAGAGGACACAAAAAGGTAGAAAGACATCCCATGTGCTTGGATTGGAAGAATAGACATCATGAAAATGTCCATACTACCCAAAGCGATCTACAGATTCAATTCAATCTCCATCAAAATACCAATGACATTCTTCATGGAGATAGAAAAAAATCAATCCTAATATTTATACAAAACAGCAAAAGACTCTGAATAGCCAAAGCAATCATGAGCAAAAATAAATAATAAAGCTGGAGCCATAGCACTACCTGACTTCAAATTATAACACAAAGCTATAGTAACCAAAACAACATGGTACTGGCATGGATAGAAAACCCAGGAATCAACTCATACTTAGACCAATTGATCTTTGACAAAGGCACCAAGAACATACATTGGGTAAAGAACAGCCTCTTCAATAAATGGTTCTGAGAAAACTGAACATCCATATGTAGAAGAATGAAACTAGACCCATAGCTCTCACCACATACCAAAATCAACTCAAAATGTATTAAAGACTTAAATATAAGACCTAAACTATAAAACTCTTAAAAGAAAACATAGGGTAAACACTTCAGGATATAGACTGGACAAAGTATTTATGAATAAGACCCCAAAAACATAGGCAAAAAATAATAATAATAATAAAATAAACAGATGTGAAAAGATAACCTACAGAATGGAAGAAAATATTTGCAAACTATGCATCTGACAAGGGATTAATATCCAGAATACACAAGGAATTCAAACAACTTAACAGTGAAAAAACAAGTAACCCAATTTTAAAAAGGTTAAAGCAGCTAAATCCACATTTCTCAGTGCGAAATATACGAATGGCCGACAGACACATGAAAAAAATGCTCAACGTTACTAAGCATCAGGGAAATGCAAATCAAAACCACAATGAGATATCATCTCATGCCAGTTAGACTGGTCATTATCAAAAAGAGAATAAAAAATGCTGGCGAGGATGTGGAGAAAGGAGAAGCCTCCTACACTGTTGGTGGGACTGTAAATCAGTGCAGCCACTATGGAAAACAATATGGCAGCCCCTCAAACAATGACCGGTAGAACTGCCATATGATCCAGTAATCCCAGTGCTGGGTGATACCTAAAGGAATGGAAATCATCGTGTCTAATGGATACCTGTAGTCTATTTTATACATAAAGGTGCCCAGAATAATGAACACCAAATGTTTGACAATTGTTACTTCTGAGTGATTTAAAATGAGATTTAAAAATAAAAATAAAAAAAGTTTTACTGTTTAAATGCTTGCATTTTTAAATAAGGACCAGACATTTTAATAAAAGAAAAATTGTTTATTCTTATGACCAAATGCCATTTTCTCATGGTTTCTTGGGCACGAGTTACACAAGAGCTACCTGAGTGGTTATCCAATGCTCTGCTTGCCTCTGTCATTCAAAAACAATCCTCTCCCATCATTCTTGATTGAGCTGTGCTACCAGCCAGAGACCTCTGATCCTCCAGGTCCCCGGGCCATTGGGAGGGGAGGGTAACAAGGAGCCATCTTGAAACAGAGATGTCCCTGCTTTTTTCAGGCCACCCCTCCTCAGCACTGTCCAGTGCCTTCCATCTAGTCCTTACCATGTCCTTCAGGGTCCCATGAGATACAGCCACTCCAGTATTGTTGCCTCTTCCTGAATGCTCCAAGTTTGTTCCTAGTTGAAATCCTTTGCTTTTCCTTTGCCTGGAGTGCTGTTCTCCAAGATCTTCACAACATCTCATCATCCTGATGTCAGCTCACCACCCCTGCAATGCCTCCCTGACCACCTGTCCAACCTCACCCCTGAAGCCCTTCATCACCTTTTTATGTGAAACCATCCCATTCATTTATCCTTTCCTTGTGTCTTTCTCCCACCAGACTTCAGGAGGGGAAGGAACACCTCTAGCTTGTTCACTGCTGGGTCCTGATGCCTAGAACTGCACCTGGCATATGGTCAGCACCCAATAAATACCCATGGGACCAGGGCTGGCTTCACCAGCATGTGACCTGTGCAGCTGCATGTGGTCCCAAGTTCAGAAAGGCCCATGCTTGAATTAAGGTTCTGCTGTTGCTGTCTTGAAATTCTTAACAATTTTTGAAGAAAGAGTTTCATATTTTCATTGTGCCCTACAGATGATGTAGTTGGTTCTACATGGAATAAACAAATGGAGGAATGAATGACAGCTAAGTGATCTTAGGCCTCTTTCTTCAACATCGAGGTCTCAGTTTCCCAAAATATAAGGACAATAACTATTCCCCTGCCTGATGCACCCCTGGGAGCTTAAGGAAAGCCCAGCCAAAGAGGCTTCTTCAACACATGGTGCATGCCCACAACTAACAATGCCCAGCCTCATTTTTGTCTGTTTGTTTTGTTTTTGTCCATGCTACTCAAGTTCCTTTTGTATGCCAACATCAAAACTTCCATGTCCTTAAGGTCTTCACAGAATTAATGATTTGCTCTGCCTTAGCTACATTCTTTCTCTCCTTCTGGTGCACCAATAATTTTCTTCCTGATGAATGGGAGATGTTAGTAATAACCTACAGCAGAAAGTGGGCTCTGGGTGCTGCACTTCTGCAGAACCAAGCAGTTTTTGTCTTTTCTTTTTTAATTCCAAAGGGCCTTCACTCATACTTTTTCCTCTGTTTGGAATGCCACCTGTTCTCTTCACAAGGCTAGCAGCTTGTGATCACCAGACAAAGACAGTGCATTTCCTACTGTTTGCCCTCTTAGGTCACCTACTCATTCCACGAAAGTCTCCTGCTTTTTGACTCCATGCCAGGTCCTGTGATTGACACCCGGGATCCAGAGGAGCTTGAGGCCCCATCTGGCAGGGCAGACAAGTCTTTCCATCTCCGCCGAGCCCACAGAAGATGCTCCATAGTCATTTGTGGAATGAGTGAATGACCAACAGTTAAAATTGGGACTTGGGAGACCTGGTTTCTTACCAAGACTTTGCCACTAGATTGCAGCATGACCTTGGATATGTCATTGGTCCTCCATGTATAGGGTTTCTCCTTCTGCAAAATGGGAGGAAGAAAAGGCCAGGCCAGATAACCTCTTTCTCGTCTTCTTTCTTGTCTGGACCCAAGAATCTATAAATAGCAGTGGGAGCCAGCATTTTTCAAGCATATAGTAAAAACCAGGTACTTATTATGCATATCTAGCATCTCCTCTGGTCCTCACAACAACCTAGTAAAGTAGATTATTATCCCAGTTTTTCAGAGGAAAAATGAATGGCTTAGAGAATTTAAATACATTTTGCTCACTGCCACACAAATTTTAAATGACCATTCATTCCGGGGTTTCAATTTACCTACCTGGCTGATGGTCACCTCTGTGCCCCATGAATATGTATAACCAATAAAAAAATAAATAAAAATAAATAAACTTACCTACCTGCCCCCAAAACCCATGCTTCAAACCATTCTACCACACTGCCCCACACCTCCAATCTAATCTTGTCTTCAGTCCTCAGGCCTCTATCTGGTCTAAAAACAAAAGGAGAAGTTAAATTAAGAATGGGGGGTATAAGGCTCTGCACATTGCATGTGCTCTTTCCCCGGCCCCTCTCTAGTTAGTCAGGATGGGAAAGCTGGTCATTTGCCTTTTCTGGCTGGCGTGAAGACTCCTCAAATCCATAGAAGTTGATCTCCAGGGGGCTTGCTGTCAATCACAACATAGAAAGCCTGTCACTCACACCCATTGGGTCAGTAGAAGAGACGGCCTTTCCCCAATAAGCTGGATCCCAAGTTTCCCTTCCATTGATCCAAGATCTTGACTCAGGTGCTTGAGTAGGTGACAAAAGAGCTTCCCATATGGCTGTCAGGAAGTTGGTCACGCAGTAGATCCTCTGTGCAGCTCCAGACCTCTCGCCGGCCTCCACTCTGACAGTTATTACTGCTGCAATAAATCCTTCAGTAAAACAAACAGGCATGCTGTAAATTTATTAGCCTGGGTACTCTGTGTTACTTAACGTAACGGCTAGTCTTAAACAGGTAACTACTGCAGTAAATAAGCTGGTTTATTCAGGCACTGTCAGTCCTAAGTGTTCACGGGGGCCTGGAGAAATGGCATTGGCCTTTATGAGCATGATATACACCTACATAAATTACATTTACCCACTCAGATATCTGATGGCAACACGCCATCTGGGAAGAGTATAGCACCTCAGAACGTCCCTGTAAACTTCAAAAAGTCTATTTATGGGAGACATAGTACTTTATATGGAACTGTATAGGTAAGTATCTATGTTAAGTGGAATTGGTATATGCAGTCTCAAAATAAACCAGTGCCCTGGATTTGCATATTATAGGAATGCATGTAAAGTGGATTGAGATTTCTCTGCTGAGCTGTTTGCAGAGGACTAAATTGAGGCCAGAAGATGAAGAATGAAGAAGGGAAGTCATTGATTGAACTGGGCCATATGAGGTCAGGCAGCCTGTCTTAATCATCTCTGCATCCTCCAATGCCTGGGCATCTGCAGACAGCAAATGTAGGCAATAATAAATGCTGGGCCTCTCTGCCAGGTTCTGTACTAGGCTCTTTGTAAAACATTTATTGAGTGGTAGATTAGTTTCCTAGGGCTGTAGTAACAAAGTCACCACAAACTGGGTGGCTTAAAACAACAGAAGTGTATTCTGTCACAGTTCTAGAGGCTAGAAGTCTGAAATGAAGGTGTGGGCAGGGCCGTGCTCTCTCTGACACTCTGGATAGAATCCTTCCTTGCCTCTTCCTAGTTTCCAGCGGTGGCCATCAATCCTTGTGTTCCTCGGCTTGCAGCAGCATCGCTCCAATCTCTGCCTCTGTCCCCATGTGGCTTTCATATCTATGTAGCTGTGACTTCTCTTCTTATAAGGACACTAGTATGTTGGATTAAGGGCCTACTCTAGTCCAGTATGACCTCATATTAACTAATTACATCTGCCATGACCCTATTTCCAAATAAGTTCACAGTCTGCAGTTCTGGGAAGTCCAGGAATTTGGGGGGACATTATCCACCCCAGTACAGACACCTGCCATGCATCAACATGCTTCAAAGCATGTCATCTCACTTTACCCTTGCAGCAGCCCTGTTGGGTAGGAATCCTAATGCCCATTTTACAGATGAGAACACAGTGACTGGAAGAGGTTGAATAACTTCTGGAACCGGAAGAGCTAATAATCAATAAAACCGGTGTTCCAACTCAGCTCTGATGTCAAAGTCCCTAGGGCACTTAGAGGCAATTCTCTGTCCTGTACTCAATCCCCATGAAGTTTCCTTTAGAGCCCTCTATAAAAAAAGTAGTGTACATGCAGGCGCACATGTGTGTCTGTGTTTAATGAGATGAATTTCACTGGAAAACATACTTTGAATTGTTTAAAGGCCAATTGCAAAAGCTAGAAGAGTCAGGGCCAGGAGAAGAAGACAGTATATAATGGAACCACAGCTTTTTTCTGACCATATTTGGATTCAATTGCTTCTTACCCAGAGCCCTGAAAATAAATGTACCAATAAATAATTACTTCCTGCTCCACACATAACCAAATATGACTGTGCCCAGTCTGATGGCCAAGGAGACAACCCATTGTTCAAATGCCCAGCCCCCCCCCCCCCCGGCTGCAAAAAATGTGGCTTCACTTTCCTGTGTATCCCAACTCAAAAAATAGAATGGCATACAGTCAGCGAATGCCTCGCCTTGGCTCAGCACTGCCGAGCCCTGGGATCAATTAGATAAATACAGAGCAATGGGCCTTCCTCCGAATATGGTCAGGAAAACAGTCTCCTTGGCATCTGGTGATTCCAGCACCTTCTGCTTGAGAAATGATGCACAGACCGCTACAATTAAATAGCACCCCACTCAGAGTCGCCAATGGATTGGCCACTGGAATGCATGCTGTGAGAAGTCCACTGCATTCTGCTTCGGGGTAAGTTCTCAGTGTCCTGACAGTCAGGACAGTGGATATCAATTAGCCCCACCCAAGGAGGCAAAGTGCAAGGACAACAGCAAAAACAACAGAATACACAGGTTTGGGGGACACAGATACGTCTAGATTTGAAACCTTTTCTGCTGCACACTGGCCATGTGATCTTGGGCAAGCTACTCCACCTCCTTGGTGTGAAATGAGTCCTACCTACCTATCAGTAAATCAAATGACCTAATTCAGATAAAATTCCTAGCCCAGAGGTAGACTTAAGCCCCCTTGTTAGGTCCCCTCATCCCACACTTGACAAATGGGGAAGCCAAGGGACATGTTGACCACTATAACACTAGCAGAATCAAGACTCAAACCCACATCTCCACGACAGTCGGGCTGATAATGCCCTGAGTCAAAGCAGTAGAAGACTCCTTACGGGGTGCTGCCTTCAAAAGGTGTATTCCTGCCCCAGTGTCTACACTCTAGTGTGATCTTAATCCAAAACACTGGAACTGTCTGTTTACATGTCCATCTGCCCCACTAGACCATGTGCTCCTTGAGAGCACAGGCCATGTGTCATGCGTCTCAGCACACCAGGTACCTGACAGAGAGCCTGGCACATTGAAGGTTACAAACAAACATTTACAGAATGATTGAAGGGGATAGAAACCCTTCTCATGCCTGCATAGTGCCTGCACTTGTCTACATGGGTTCCTTCCTCGGAAGATTGCAAGATCCATGGTGGCAATGTCTAAGGTGCCCTCCATTACGCTCCAAGACTTAGTGCAATGCCTGGCACATAGTAGGGGCTCAGTAACTGTTTTCTGAAAAGAGACTGAAAGGCATGTCACAGCATACTGGAGGAAAGGAAGGGGAGAGTGAATTTAACTTTATGGAACACCTACCATGTGCCAGATATTGCACCTGGCACCCTCCTCTCTGTTAATCATCACATCACACACACACACACACACGCACACGCACACACACGCACACACACACACACACACAGCAGACATTATTTTACAAATGCCTAAAACCGAGTTTGAAGAAGGGAGCCAGCTTGTTCAAGACCACACAGCTAGAGAATGTCAACGTTTGAATGACACTGAAGTCCACTGCAAAGCCCTTGCTAGGTCACATTAGTTCTTCAAAATTCTGAGGAAAACATTGCCTGCCTTACCACTTTACCTACAACCAGCTGGGACCACCTCCCCCGCACTTGACCCCCTGCCATCCCTGGTGTGAGGGGTGGGAGGGCCAGCCTGGCTCAGGCAGAAGTGAAGGGCTAGGTCTTTTGGCCACCACACCTTTAGTCACCTTTGATTTTACACAAGCCTGGGCCCTTTGGACATCATGGTCAGGGAGCAGCAGGAGTAGAGAGATTTGAGCTCCCTGCTCCCAGAGCCCCGTGGGGAGACCGATCGCTGTGTCAACAGGAGCTGAGCCCAGCGCATGTCCCTGTGGCCAGCAGCCATGAGCCGGGGCTGGAATGCTGCTGTGGAGGCCACGGTTTCCTCAGGCATGTGGGAGGCCACTTCACAACATAAAATCAAGGCTTCTATGTCTGTTCTCATTTGCCAAGGGGCCCCATGGCAGGAGCAGGAGGCCTGTTGGACAGGAGTCATGGGGACTCATGGAGAGAAACTGACTCCCAGGAACATCCACAACTTATTTAGGGGGGAAAAGGACCAGCAGCCACAGTATTAAATAGTGACTGAGCATGTGTCAGGCCCTAAACCGGGCTCCTCACTCTGATAATCCCATTCAAGCCTCAAGGCAATGCCATTTTGCAAATCAGAAAACTGGGGCCTGTCAGACATTGGGAGCAGAAGGAGAGTGATCAAGCAAAGTGCTTCTATTCCACCTCCCAATAGTAAATTCAGCAGCAAGGAGCTCAAATTCAAATCTCTGGAGACTTCTTGACCAGATCCAGAATAATCTGAGTGTAAACCCTGGTGCACAGGAACGATCCTATCCTAACTCTTTCTTTGTAAGAAACCCACCATGGTATGAGCGTTCACAAACACACATTCCTTGTTGGAGTTTCTTTCTTTATCCACTTTGAAGGGAACTGGCAAACTTCATTTCATGCTCTGATATATTCCTTTCAGGACTAAATGGGGTGTTCTAAAAGGTGCATGTATTTGTGTCCTGAATATTCGGAGTGGCCTTGTGCGTTGTACCTTGGCATCTACAAAGCACGTAGCCGTACACAGGCTCCCATCTTTGTGAAGTGAAACCGCGTCCATCTAACAGTGGGCAAAGGAGGCTCAGAGCCAGGGAGGCTGCCCACGGCAGGAGGGACAGAGAGCAGACCCTGTGTTTCCTCCTCCAAACTGCTTGCCACCAACTGGTCTGGATCATGTGGTTCACAGAAGCCCCTCGGAGAACTGCCTGCTGTTCCCCACCCTGAGGTCTACATCTCCAACCCTCACCTGGTTCTCCTTCCAGATCCCTCTACAGACATGACTTGAGCAAGCTGGACTTGTCCCCTTCTCCTCATCCTCCTCCTCCTCCTCTCCAGCAGGCTGGACATATCAGCCTGACATGTCTTTCCAATTAGGCCAGTCCTGAGCTGCAGAGAAACAGGAAACCACTCGCAACCTCAGATCCATCCAGACTCAGGAAACCGGGCAGAGACAGTGGCGGCCCTGGCCGTGGCGTCAGCCCTGAGACACAGCCCAACACAGCAGCCACCGCCTGCCTCCTGCCTGCCAGACACTGCCCATCCCTCCTGCTGCAGGCCAAGGGCCCGGCCCAAGGAACAGAGATGGGGAACATGCCTTCAGATTGCCCAGACACTAGCCCCCAGCAAGAGTGGGCTGGAGGCCAGTCTACAGGAATCTAAGATGCTGGACAGCCCTGTGTTAAGAGCACTGGCTTTGGAGGCATGTGGACATCAGTCTGTACCCAGCCTCACCACCTTGACTGTGTAGCTGTAAAATTTTAAGCTAATTTTTTCCTTCTCCCCAAGACTCCTCCTGCAAGGAATGTGATCCCTACCTTAAAGGACCGTGATGGAGATGCTCACCCTGAGATAATGTTTGCACAGCCCTAGCCTAGCGCCTGACACACAGTAAGTGCTCATGTGTGCCAAGAATGGGCGAGCTCTTTACACAAACCCTCCCACTTGTTCTTCACAGCTGTTCTGGGAGGAGGGTATTTTGGGTTCCATTTCACAGGTAAGGAAACTGAGTCAGGGTCTGGGTAAATTGCAGCAGAAGAAGCTTGTACTTCAGAATCAGATGGATACAGATTCAAACCCCAGCCTTGCCATTTGCTACTTTTGGACTTCCAAACGGACTGTGAGTCCACACCTGCCACTGGGTTTGAGCACATCGTCTCTAATTCCTGACCATCACAGCCTTCGGGATGGTGTCCTGGTCTCTGTTCTACAGTGGAGGCATTTGAGGCCCAGAGAGCTGACTTAATGTGCCCAGGGTCCCATCGCGGGAGTGAAGGAGCTGACATTGGACTTGGGCATCTGTGGCTTTGAGGCAGATCCCTGTAGCTTTCCAAGCCTCGTCTCCTCCCATGTAACGTGTCTAATAATCTCTCTGTGCGGGCTCTGGCAGAGGACTCACAGTAGCTGGTGCTCCAGGAAACTTATACAGAGCAAAAATGAAATGCTGAGGAAGCTGGGTCTACACTGGCGTGGCGCTGACCCAGGAATTTCCATTTCAATTTAACCCCTCGAAGCCTCTTGAGCCTTCCTTCATCCCTGAAGGTCCGGCTGTCCTTCTGTGCAGATACACAGGCAACCCTCTGCATGCCCCAGCCTAAGACACAGAAGTCAACTACCAGTGTAACAGCTCCTCAAAAAGTTAAACCTGGAATTACCATGTGACCCAGCAATTCCACTTCTGGGTATAAACCCCAAAGCACTAAAGGTAGGAACTGGAACACGTATCTGCACACCTGTGCTCACAGCAGCACTGTTCACAGTAGCCAAAATGCAGAAGCAGTCCAAGAGTCCATCGATGGTTGAATGGATAAACAAAACGTGGTAAATCCTTACAATGGAATATAATTCAGCCTTTAAAAGGAAGGTAAGTCTGACACGTGCTACAACACGCATGAACCTTGAGGACATTATGCTGAGTGAAAGAAGCCAGTCACAAAAGGACAAATGCTGTGTGATTCCACTTCCATGAGGTCCCCAGAGTAGCCAAATTCCTAGAGGCAGAAAGTAGAGTGGTGGCTGCGGGGGGCTGGGGTGGGAGGAGGGTGATTTGTTGTTTAATGGAGACAGAGTTTCTGTTTGGGATGATGAAACATTTGGAAATGGACAGTGACGGTGGTCGCATAATATTCTGAATTGTACTCAAAAAATGGTTAAAACGGTAAGTTTTATGTTATGTGTATTTTACCACAATTAAAAAGAAAACAAAACAAAAGAAAAAAAAAAAGTCAGCTATAGGAATCTACCTGGGATCCTTCTCCCAAAAGTTCAATCCAGTGTCTGCGTGATCTGGCACCTCAATGGTGTGATTAGCAGCACAATTTGTCCCTGTGTGGTTGTCAGGAGCAGGTCCCCCCAAATGAGCAGTCATGGGAGGGAGGTAGCCTTGCTCCTGAGGATCCTTCAGGAAAGCCCCAAATCCCATCCTTCCCCGCACCCTCCCCCGCAGCGGCGTTCAGGGTGCTCTCTTTGCACAAGCCCTGTCCGTGCAGATGAGCGTGGGGAGGTCCCTGGAGAGTCAGGCCACAAAGACACGGTGCCATGTTTGGTGGGAGAGATGAACTGTGGAACAAAGGTAGACATGCTGTTTCAGATCTCCTCGGAAAGCAGGGGTAAGAGGTAAGGAGCAAAAGGAAAGATCAACGTTTCACCCTGAAATTTTATAGTCACAGATTCTAATGCAAAGAAGCTGCTTAATGTGAGCTGTGAATCTCTGATGAAAACTAATACAGTGAGTCCCACATCTTCCGCATTGACGTGCTCCTCCAGGCAGTCGAACCCTCTCACAGTAGGGAAGGAACGGATGCGCAGGGCATTGGGGATCCCAGATATCTTTTATTGTAACTAATATGTGTTTCTTTAATTTAGGGGAACAAACTCTGCTAAAATAAAGTGAAAAAGAAAGACAACCAAAAAGCTAAAGGTACCAAACCTGATGTGTTTAAATCCTGAAGAGTAACAAACTCTTTCAAGCTAAGAGTAGTGCTATTAGCATGTGATTGTGACATGAATCTCCCTCTGTGCCCCACCTTTGCTTGTAGGCGGTCATTTGCAAACTCTGTGTGTGTGTGTGTGTGTGTGTGTGTGTGTGTGTGTGTGTGTGTGGACATGCACACACAAACACTTAGCATTAGTTCTTTCAGCCAGTTAAACTCTGGCTTTATTTCAAATTGTTGTAAAATTCATTTAATGAAATTTAGGTCTTTCGTTGTAGCAATTGTGTGTGTGCGCACACGTGTGTGTGTGTGTGATCACCCTGCCAGCTCATGGGCAAGGATTTTACATTCATAGACCTAAGCCTTCCTCAGAGCTGCAAGGAACCAGGGCTCTCCAGACCAGTTAATAATATTCCCAGAGGGAAACTGAGCCCCAGAAAGCTCGTCAACTTGCCTGGGCTCATTTACAGAACTTTGCCTTCTCATCTGGTGCCCCTGACTCCACACACCAGCCTGTCCTCAAAGAGAAACTGGAACCTGGGAATTAGGCCCAGTGAGCTGCCCAAAGAGCCGAACAGACTTTTTAATATCTGTCTAAAATAGTACGCTGTTTTAGCGAATGCCGTCTTAAATAGCAATTGTACCTCCTCAGACCCTATATTTAGAAATAAGTCGGCACCTCGGTATGACATCTGTTACAAAGCAAGTTGTTTTCACTCAATATTCCATTCGTAATTGTCTCATAGACATCCACCAATTTTTGAATTGTCATATTTCCTTCTCTGTTTTTCACCAGAATCCTGCTCCGGGTCTTCCACACCCTATCATCACGGCGTAATTTTTCTGCGGTTATTTTCTTTTTTAAACAAATCAATAAATTGTTTGTGATTCCTCTAATTGAAACCACATGGCTGCAGTGTAGAAATTCAACATTTACCTTAAACAGTAAATCTACTCTGTCAGACGTGATGATGTGGGAATTGTTGCACAAAGATAATGATCTTGGCCCAGGAGCACACACACGCACAGCAGTTAAGACTGAAGTTTCCAGAGAGAAGCTGCCCCGTGTGCCTCACAGGCTCTTCCAGCACCTGGCAGGGCGCTGCAGGAAGATCCACACCGCATAGACACTCAGTGGCGCTCACTGAATCCAGCTCCCTGCATCTGGTAGTCCTTCGGGTTGTTGAGCGTGAGCGGATCTGGATGGGGAAGCTTATCTAGTGGACACTGATGTGGGGGGTGGAAGTGGATTCAGTTAGGAATCGTGAGGCCCAGGGTCTAGCCCAGGTCTTGCAATAACAGCCATCGATGTGACCATTTGTGTGGGGACGTGCTAGGCAACTACTGCTTCTATATTTCCAAGAGCCCAACAGCTCCTATTTATGGGGGAGAACCTGAGCTCAGAGGAGGTGCCCGAGGTTGCCCAGCTGGAAAATGTTGGCATCAGCCCGCTCCAATTCACACGCCTTTCCCGCTGTGGCCCTGCACATCAGTTGGTCTTAGGGAAGTCTTTTAGGCTCTGGGATACTCTGTGTCTTCATTTGGGAAATGGAAGGATTGGACGAAAATGATTTTAAAAGTCTTCCAGCTTAGAACTGTGGGGTGCTGCTCTGGATCGCAGTGTCAGCACTTGAAAACGGTCACGTTGCAATCACTCTGCACCCTACTGCATGTTTGTGAGCAGAGTCTAGGGAGCTCAGCTCACAGGGATCATTGATAGATCACAGAAATGGCCCCAGCTACTCCCCTCCCCATATCCACAACCACTGCACTGGGACCTGGCAACACCTCCCATCGAGAGGCAATGAGTCCATTTCCCACACCTTGACCCTGGGCTACTCATGCAACCACAGCAGGGGGTTGGGGGGCCCAGTGTTCCAGTTCTTGGTGAGGGCCTTAGGAGGTCCCGCATGCTCTGCTCTCACTAATGTTGCCCACAACCACCAAACAAGCCTGGGCTAGCCGGCTGGAGCAAAGTGGGCCACGTGGAGGAGAGGTTGCCCCAACCGAGGCCATCTCTAGTTGTCCATTGCTATGTAATAAACCATCCCAGACTTTGTGGCTTAAAACAGCCATTTGTTATTATCCTTCCTGATTCTGTAGGTCTCTCCCGTGTTTGTGGACAGATGACAGCGGGGGCTGAAGTCATCTGAAGGCTCAACTAGGTTGGACCCCCAAGACAGCTTTCTCACATACAAGCCTGGTGCTTTTCCAGGGTGGCTAGGACAGCTTGGGGTTGCCCAGACGCCTCCCCATCTCTGTCTCTCTCTCTCTCTCACCCTCCCCCACCCCTTTCTCTCCTCTGCTTCATCTTCTCCATGTTGTCAGCTTGGGACTTCTGATGGCATGTGTCTCCTCCCCAGAGAATGAGGACTGCTGCGGCCACTTCATCTCCATGTGCTCCCGCCCCAACCCACCCTCTGGCAGCACACTGCAAACCTCCCAGGCCTTCTGCTGCTGCATCCCTCCATGTCCATCTTTCTCCCTGAGACCAAGCCCAAGTCTGGGTGTTGCTACCTGGGGGTCCCTCCTCTGACCTGTAGGTAAGTCAGAAAATCTCCGAGTAAGACCCTTCTGAGGACAGAGAACATAATTCTGGCTTCAGAAGGCCAATCTTCAGCAAACCAAAGAGGTCCTTAAACTGTCCTCATGTAGCAACATTGAGTGCCATCACCGTCCTCGCAGGTCTCTTTTTCACCACACTCCTGGAGATCTAGACCAACACTGAATGCAACGTTCAGGAAACATCTGACTTAAGCCAGACACACCCGGACTATCACCTCCCTCATCCTAAAACTCATACTTCTGTTCATGCAGCCCAACACTGTGTTATCCTTTTTGACATTTATGCTGGTAGTGAGGGATTTTGAAAAAGCCAGTGCATTCCAGATCCACGATCTTCAGAGCCTCAAGGAAAAATGCTGTTACGCTATTTCTCTCCCTTCCTCAATTAGTAAAGTTTGTTGTTAGTTTTTCCAGACCCCAAGTTCAAAACTTGCCTCCATTCCAATTAAAGGGAATGTAGCCCTATTTTAGAAAATGAGCAGAAAGTTTGGGGTCACAGATCCAGACTCATTTCAAGGTTCCAGTATTCTTCACTGCATGAGGGGTCAGGTTCACCTCCTTACCCACCTCTCTTTCCTAATCTGGAAAGTCAGGGCAGCCCTGTCTGCTTTCTTTTCAGCAGGTGCAGAAAAGCATTTAAATGCCCAGCACCATGTGTGACCCACAGTGCTCCAAATAAATGGAAGATGTTATTATTAATAACAGTACTAATAATGATGAAAATGGGAACGATTATGATATAGTTCACATTGTCTCAAAACCCTGATCAAAGAGGAACTTTAGATCCTCGTCCTACTACCCAATGTATTTGTAATTCAGCCTCTTGTCCTCCACAAATGTGATAACGCTGTCAATATTTTCAACTGACTCATTAAAAGAACCTTCCAATCAGACAGGAATGATGATCTTGCTATCAGGACTCTGTTGCATCTCCTAAGCAGCGTCTGTCGTAGACAGTTTTTGAAAGTTTTTTTTTAATCTCTCTAATGTTACCATCACCGTGCCCATATTTCTCCATCATGGCTGTGTAATTAAAAATCAAAGTAAAATATTTAGCTCTTAAATTCATTTAAGGCTGTCATTTTATTTTCTTCTCCTTTCATCCCTGAAGTATCCCTTCACCTTCGTAGCTGGCTTCCCCACTGGCAACGTCCAAAAAAATGTAATTTTTCCATTACTTCCCCCTCCCCAAGTCACAACTTGATGCCCCCTGCTGGGCCTACCCTCTTTGTTGGAATCTGTTCAATTCCTATTGTCTAGAAGACAGGGAATTTTTAAAAGTTGCTTTGTTAACGAAATGCCTCAATTTTAAAAGTTTGTTCGGTAGTGTGTGTCTCTTAATATGTGTCAACTTCTGTTTGGATCAATTGACGTGGGATGCTATATTAATTATTCATTTCTGCAGAATGGAAATTAATTATTGTGCATGAGATTCTAAACACATATGGCAACAGTGCCGGCTGGACTGGCCCCCCTGCCGGGATTTCAGAGATTCAGATTCAGAGGTAATATGTTGTTTTGCAAAGCCAAGACCTCCTAAGGTTCCAAGATAGAAGAACTGAAAAACTGACATGTTTCTGTACGTGGTCCAACTCCTGCGTCTCCTCGAATCGACCCCTGACTTCCCTGCTATCGCTTCTTGAATCCGCACACAGGAGGGGGGGCATCGGAGTCTATCACGATAGACGCAACCAGCTGAAACCTTCTGGGTCGTTATCCTAGCCTCCAAATCTGCCTTGCTGCAGCAGGTGGTACCATTAACCTCTTCTCCCTGGATCCTTCCAAGTGAATCTTCCTGGAGGGATTACAAGGCCAAGGAGTTCCTGTTGCAGTAGGTTTTACCTCTGTCATCTTGTTTATCACATTGCAATGGAATTGTGTGTCTATGCAACTATCACAGCCACCATTTGGTGAGCCCTCTGTGGGTAGAAATTACACCTCATTCCTTCTCATGTACCCTCATGCCCACTGAAGATAGGGAGCTTATTAAACTGAGTTGAACCTATTCATTTCATGGGGGGATGAAGCTCACAGAAGTGCTTATCCCCTTCAAGGAAAATAAAAAAAAGGAAGACGATTCCTGGTAGAAGACAGGGCAGGGTCACATTTTAAAACAGAGAGTAGTTATTGGAAATTGTGAATATATAGGAGACACGCATCTAGACCTTTTGGCATTGAGGAGGAGAAATATTTCAGGAGCAATCAAGACAGCCACTGATTAATTTCCCAGCTCCTTTCTCCCATTCTCTCTCTCACCACACTTCATTCTCACTGGCAGACCCAACGCAATGCTGGCCAGAAAACTGCAGCTGAACACGTATTTGCTGAACAAATCAAGACATGAAAGAATGCATAAATAAAGTTAAGACTGTTTTGATTGCAAGTGGCAAAAAATAAAGATAACCTCAGCCCTAAGTAGCCTAGGCTGAAGAAAAACATCTTGTTTCCTGTAAAGAGTACAGGTGAAGGGCCAGCTGCAGGCTGAGTCTGATGCAGGGTTTTAAACGATGCCACCAGGGCTCAGACTCTTCCCACCTCTTCTGAGTTGGATCTATTCTCAGGCAGACTTTTGCCTTGGTAGAAAAATAGTTCTAGCAGCTCCAAACTTTACCTTTTTGCAAGTTCAAGTTTACACAGGAAAGAGAGAATACATGTCCCTGAGAGCTGAAACAAGATTCCTGGAATTGAGGACCCTTGGCTTCAGTTGGCAAGGTTTGGGGCACGGGCACCTTCCTAAACCAACCGCTATTGTCTTGATTGGAACTACATTGATAGAATTAGAGCCAAGTAAGGTGCTTGGCTCTGGAGCCAGTAGCGGGATAAGCGGGCACGGGCACCTTCCTAAACCAACCGCTATTGTCTTGATTGGAACTACATTGATAGAATTAGAGCCAAGTAAGGTGCTTGGCTCTGGAGCCAGTAGCGGGATAAGCACTTGGCTCCTGGGCACCCCATAAATAAACAATAAAACCAGTGTAAATCTGTTCAAGGTTCAGGGCTCTTTCTCCATCTCACCACCAGCTGCCGTGTCCGACACATCTCAGATGCTGTCCTCTCTGTCACCCCTCTCTCACCCCTCGGAATCCCAGCAAGAGACCCATCCATCCCGGCCTCCCAGTCCTCACAGGCGTTTTCCTAAACACACTTGACCTCAGCCCAGAAAGCTACCTCTCCACTCCTCTCTAGGCCCTGCCCCATTTCTTCACTTCCTTGAAATCCCCACACGAAGGTAAAGTAAACTTGTGTCCTTGCATCCAAGAAGATTGCTGTTCTCCACCGGACCTCAGGTACGTGCCCCTGCATTCAAATCGCAGGCAGACCACTCTGGCCTTGTAGACTGAAGCAAACCACAGACAACAAAGCATGCTCAGCAGGAGGTGCAAAGATCAAGTGAGAGGATGTGAAAGTGCTTTATAAATGTTAGTTGAGGATCTGTTTTCTTTTCTTTCCAAAAGCTGGAATGGACACACAAAAACCTTCAACCTTCTCTCTCCAGGTGAACTTGAGAGCTCATAGGTGTGGAAGGGGAGATACGCTAGAGACTGGCAGCCATCACATGTGGGCTTATAGCCACCAGGGGTGCTGAAGTCAGGCATAGTGAGAAGAATAATGAACTGCAGTATTTTTTAAAGTATCTTCTAAACCTCTAACCCACTCACTTGCTGATGCTCGTTCTTGGCCTCCTTTTTCCCATCTATACAAGAAAAACATTGGTTTATCTCTGAAGTCCCTTCTAAGTACAAGACACTAAGTTTCAATGCCAACCAGAAAAAAACTGTCATCACAACTCACTGGATTATTCACTGGAAGGAAGGTACCATCTGCAGCCATCGTGATAATGAACAGGAGTAGCCATTGCTGCCCATGACTGATGCCTGCTATGTGCCAAGCCTCATGCTAAACTCTTTCCAAGGATTCTCATATGATACTCGACAATCCTGTCAAGACAGAATCCATCTTCCTTTCACAGACCAGACAGATGAGGCACAGAGAGGCCAAGCTACTTGCCAGAGATCACATATCTGCTGGCAGATTTGAACTCTGGTCTCTACAGCTTGTATACCCATGCTCTGAAGTTCCTCCTACCCTGCCCCTCTCAGAGGCACCTAGACCACAGCATCTCTGGACTCTCCCTGCCTCCCAACACCACACACACACGTATTTCCCTTATGTCAGTGATCACGCAGAAATTTTCCAGGAAGGTATCCCAGAAGATGTTGATGTTTGAGCAGGAGTTTGCCAGGCAGAGAAAGAATCAGAGAAATTCATTGAAGAGATAGCATAGCTCAGAGTGAGGGTACAAAGACTATCCCTCAAGCCTGAGTCCCGATGCTGCCACTTTCTAGTTGTATGACTTTGTTCTCCCTGTGCCACCGTATCCCAATCTAGAAAGCAGAGACAATAATAATTCTTTCTTCACGGGGTTGTTGTGAGGATTAAATAACCAAGGGCTTAGAAAGCAACTTAGAACACTGTCTAGAATGTAGAACTGAATTAATAGACAGTGAATAAATGTTTACTATCACTGCTGTTAGTTTGGTTAGTGTGAAAATAATGAGGCAAAGAGAGGCAAAATTGCAAGCAGGTCCTGAGAACTAACAGATACTTGGTGTTGGTGAAGGGTGATGTTGGAGGCCGGGAGTGTCAAGAATTGGAGCTGGAGAAGGAGGCCTGGGGCAGACCTCAGAGGCCCCGAGTTCCAAAGCCAGGAGTGGGAAGGCAAAGGGAACACTTTGGCAGGTGCTTAGAAGGAAGTGGCAGAGCATGCTGTGAACCTGCAACATTGCATCTCATGGGCACTCAGCTTTGGTTCTTGGAAGGTAATGCTTCCCCGTAATCTAAACTCTATGGACACACAGACAAAACCTAACCATTTTTAATTAGCCATGTTGTCTTCATTGTAAGATAACTCCATGCCTGCCCCCTAGAAGCTGGTCGTCTACAAGATAACCCAGATGCCAGATGTTGCCCTAATTCCTCACACAACATGGCATCAAGGCTCCTCTTCACCTCTCTCTCTCTCTCTCGCCACCAGTTTGTCTCCACCCCTCTTAGGATATGGAATTGGGTAATGCAAAAGAATGGTTCTCAACAAAGTTATATCTACAAAGATAAGTTATATGACAGAAACTAGAAAGGAGAAGAGGGTAGTCATGAGACCTCATTTGATTGATTTAATAACAAATTGGACCCAGAGTTTCCTGGTGGCCATGGCAAAAATACAGTATTTAACACCTCAAGTTATCAGACTAGTGAAAGCATAGAAACTGGTCAATGTGGGGAGCAGGGGAGACAAAGAAGCTGTAAACGATAAATCACGAAAGACACTGATTATATAGAGGCATTGAGTAATGAGTTAGAACATGTGGCTGCGGCATAGTTTTTTAATGAGCTCTTTTATTTTGGAATAATTCTAGACTTATGGAAAATTTGCAAAGATAATGAAGAGAAAGTCCTCATATACTTTCATCTAGTTTCCCTTATTGCCAATGTCTTACATTGCCATGGTATATTTGCCCAAACTAAGAAACGAACATTGGTGCATTACTATTTACTAAACATACTTTATCTTGATTTCACCAGTTTTTCCATTAACGTCCTCTTACTAACACAGAGCATCACACTGCATTTTGTCGTCATGTCTCCTCAGTCTCCTCTGGTCTATTAGTTTCTCAGTCTTTCCCTGTTTTCAATGACTTGACATTCTTGAGGAGTACTGGCCAGGCACACTGTAGAATGTCTCCCAGTCTAGTTTCATGTGACATTTTTATCATAATTGGACTGGGGTGACGGGTTTCAGGAAAGAATGCCACAGAGATGAGGTCCCTTTCTTGTCATCATATGAGGGAGCTCATGATGTGCACTTGACATAGTTTCATCACAAAAACAGAAAGTTATCATTCAGTTTCTTCTCTTATTAAATGCCAATTTCTCTTAAGACAACCAAAATTCACTTTTTATTTTATTTCTGTTTTATCAGACACATCCAATATTGAATATGATCAGTCTTACAGTCAACTAATAATCTCTCATTCTTTTTTTTTTTTTTTTTTTTGTTAAACCTATTAAACCACAACACCCCCATTCAATTTTTCTGCACTTGTTTTTGGCTTAGGGCCTGTTTTTAATAAATGTAGAAATTTCTCTGCTTAATTAATTTTCATCTTGTCCACCACAATGTCTGCTACATGTTCCTAGATTTGGTCAGCCAGTATTTTAACTCACTCTCCAAGCCAGGTATCCTTCCCATGTTACCCCTGTGGTTGCTCACACGGGCAATAAAATGATTAAACGAGGCCGAGCTGAGGACTAAGTCTCAGGCTCAAAGACCTAGACCTTTGCACTTTGGACGCACTGATAGCCAGAGGACAGCCCTTCCACACAACATCCTTTGCTTTGGTTCACTTCAGTTCCCTTGGCTGCCAAAAATGCTGTAATCCAGCCCAAGCCATCAGTAATGAGGGTTAGAGTCAGAACTGCATAATTATCAACACATGCCTGAAATTACATTTCTTAGCATCAGTGTTTTGAGTGAATTTGTATCGGAGTCTCTAGTTTTGAAGAATTCCATTTATCCCACAAACATTTACTGAACAACCACTTTGGGACAAATTTACCTCTTTTTTTTTTTTTTCTCAAATTTATTCCTCAACTTGGAATCAGAAACATCTTAAGCTGGCAAAGAGGGAGGACCCTTCAGCCTTCTACAAAAAGGGAGATGGGCCCAGGGGCGGGGGTCTGGGTATAGCCCCAACACTTTCTTCCTCTCACTGGGAAACCTCTAGTAACAGTCTCCCACTCACTTGGCCTTAGGTTCCTGTGTCTGTAAAACATAGAGAGGGCACGGCTCATTGGCACCTAACGTATGTCTCAGCTCTGGCATTCTAATGAGGAAGGAGAAGAAGAGAGAGCAAAACGTGCTAGTGGTATTCCAGGTCCTTCGTGTGTCCTCTGCCCCATGTGGCCTGCTGAGCTAGGAGCTGCCATCCCGTTTTACAGAGGAGGAGACTGGGGCTCGGAGAGTGGGGCATGCTGCAGTGCTCCTCTCAGTGGATCCAGCACGGAGCCTGGATTTGTACACAGGCTTACAACTCCAGTGTTCACAGCACTCCTTCCTCAGCACAAATATTATTTTCCCGCTCATTGTAATTCTCCCTTATTAGATTTCATTTAGAGGTAAATGCACTCAGGTGGTGGATAGCTGAAAGCCTTTTTAATTGCTGGTTCTCTTAGGAAATTACTGAAAAAGGTGTCGTATCTACCCTTAAGAAAAGCTAACTGCCCCTTTATAGTACTTTCCTCCCTATTGGCAATATGTAAGGAACTTGGAAACAGGTGTGCTTTGACCAATTTAGAACCATGGGTTTGCTGGGCGTAAAGACTACGGCCCAGCACGTGGTCAGCCGAACGACCCTCCTCACCGCAAGAGGTGGAGTCAGGGGGTTGGCACTGAAAAAACCAATGATATGATAGTCTGCTTATTAAACCTGGCAGATAGAAAAGTCAGCCCCGTGCTGAGCCTGGCATTGATTCTCACCCTGCGTGTTACAGTGTCACTGGTCTGAATGCTGAACAACTTCCCAGACATGTTCCCAAAACGTGATGGGTTTAAATGTGAAAAGGTAGGGGAGGGGAGAGACAGGGGAGGGAATTGGGTGAGATGTTCATAGTATCATCTGGATGTTTTTTTTTTTTTCAAAAGCTCCTGGTGACCATAACTTTCTCAAAGGATGATATTGGAAACACAGACGATTAATAATAGGGGCTACTGATGTTTTGAGGGGCTGTGATATGCTGGAATTGGGCTCAGTGCATTGGAGACATTCTCTCTGCAAAACCCCTATGACGAAGGCGCATTTTCCCTTGTTTAAAGATGCAGAGACAGAAGCTTACAGAGATATTACAGTTTGCCCACGGTTGCAAAATTCATAAACGGTGTTAAATTATGTCTTCCTGATACCAAGACCATGAAATGTCCACTGCACGTTGTAAATGCTGTGCTGCCCAAATGACTTCAAAAAGAGAGTGTTCTGGTGTATAGTACATACACATACACACATGCACACAGACGCATACACACACACTAATTATTTGAACTTCAAAGATATTTATGACAAAAATGTAATAACACTGTCAAAATCGTTTGAAATTTATTCAAAATTATTTCAAAATTATTATGAGGGAGAGTTTACCACCAAAATACCCCCCCCAAAGAAACGCATAAATGATGCACTTAATTGAGGAAGAAAGAGATACAACGACGAGGTGTGAGACATAAGAAGAAGGGATGAACAAGACCTGGAAAACACAAACGCAACCCTGACAACATTCAACTATAAGCATAAGGCTAATTTATATGATTGAACACATAAAACTAAATATCTGGAAAACAGCAGAGTGTAGGGGATGCTCCCCATCTGCAGATATGACTTCCTGAATAGCCTCCTGGGAGGAAAACTCGAAACTGAGAGGCTCAAGATTTTGTAGGAAAAACAGTAAGTGGGCTCAAAAGAAAGACATGGACTGTGGAAATCCTTACGTGTGTTTTGTTTTTTACTCAAACAAAATGCATCTTATAGATAAAAAAAAAAAAGATGATGATAAAGTACAGAAAGCACCAAAGAGTTTTTGTTACTTAAATTAGCAATAATTGGTACTTTATTAGTAATGTTTCATTAAATGAAAGCCCCATGAGGACAGCAGGAATTTTGTGTGTTCACACCTATATCCCAGTTCCTAGGAGAGAAGCTGGCGAAGTCAGTACGCAAAAGGTATTTGTGAATTAATGTATGTGTAATATTTATTAACTTCAAATTCTCCTCCCAGGGAGATGCACACATCTCCTGGAGTTTTCTCCGTGGAAGTTCATGCTGGCCCAATGTGTTGGCACTGCCAGTGGCATACTAACTCAATAAATTAATGTTTCCATCTAAACTGATTCATCTGGCAGGAAAAACCATTCAGGTGCCAAGGCGAGAGCTGACTCACACAGCCCCTCCTCTGAAAAATAGAAGAATCTTTTTGTGTCTCTGTCCAACATATATAGAAGGGCCGATGGTATTCTCTCTCTTGTTTTTCCATGCTAATACCCGTTATTCTGATCTCCTCCTGGCAATCAGAATGGTGCCCACATGCAAAAGAGAAAGTCCAGTGGGCCAGCCTGGTTGGTACTTTACTACATGAATCTGTCAAAACGTGCTGCCTGATGCTTCCACCAAATGCTCTATGGCCATTCTGGTCAAGTCTTTGAATGCCTTCAACACAGGCGGTCAGGGGTGGTTTCACAGGGGTTCAACATGTGCAGTTGAATAGGATCCCATGCTTAGATGGGCCCCAGGCTTGATTTAGTGCTCTGACATTTATGTCTTGAAATTCTTAATTTTTAAGCAAGGGGCCCAGCATCTTCATTTTGCACTGGGTCCCACAAATTATGTAGCAGGTCTTATGCCTGACCCTATCCCAAGGATAGATCAAGCATGGGAGCTTCCCTTGAAGACCCCACAGTTGAGTTCATGACTCAGACATGTGAACACCTAGGGCTGCTACTACAGTAAAACCCTTCCCTCCTCCTTCACCTCAACTTGTCCTGTAGATGCTACTTTCTTGACATCCCTACTCACCCACTCCTTATGGCCACCAACTTAGGGCAGACCCTCCTCACAGTGGGCAGGCCTCGCCCAGCTTCCTAAGCTCATCATCTCATCTCCCAGCCCTCCTGTTCACAGTGACCACAATCAAGCACGTACTCTTGTCTTTCCCAGCCTCGCACATGCTGTTCCCACCACTTGCATTAACCCCTCTACCCCCATATACACTCTCTCTGTCTCTCTCTCCACCCACCTACCTGTTTTGAAACTTCAGGATTAGCTCAAGGGACCATTTCCTCCAGGACACTTTCCCTGATCCCCATGGTCTGGTCAAATAACCCTTTCTGTTCTCCCGCTCTGCACTCTGCTTTCCCTCTGTTTTGCAGTGCATGCACCTGTCTCCCCCACCAGATTCTGGGCTCTTTGCCACAGGGGCTGTGTCTTTTCTTATTTGAACCCCAGTGGCTCGCAAGGGCCCTGCATATAGCAGAAGTGTGATCATTGTTTGTGGAGTAAAGGAGTAAGCAGAAGGACTCTTTGGGAGGCCCCATGTGTTCCCTTATGGCCAAAAGAACCACCCAAAGAGGCACTTTGCTTTGGTGCCCAAATCGAGATCTGGGCATGAGTTGACCTCTACTTAGCCTCACGTCCTGAGAAGGGAAGCCATCTTTGCAGACCACCCTGTATCTCCTAGCACCAGTGATGTCCCCACCAGCGCCCCCTGTCTTGGAGTTGATTTTCAACACCCGCCCTACTGCTGGAGGTGAGTCCCCACTAGTCACTGCTGTCTCGGCCACACACAGGCTCCGACTCCTTGTTTTCCTCAACAGGCAGCCGACTCTTGAAGCTGGGATCTCCTCTGTCTTCTGTATCACCCAGTGTACACTTTGAAAGCTCTCCGAAATGCCATTAATTATAGTAATAGTGACACTTTGTATTTTTATAGCCTCTTTCATCAGAAGATCTCTGAGTACTTAAAAAATATTATCTCATTAATCCTCACAACACCCTCGTGAGACAGCTGGCAGGTAAACCTACCCCATTTTATCAGAAGAGGGAGCAGAGACAGAAGGATGATGTTCAGGAAAGGGCCCCCAATCACAGAAAGGGAGAGGTGCACCCGGACCTAGCAGCCGAGCCAGCTGGATCACAAACCCAACCAGGGGACAGGCCAGGCATGGGCATTCTATAAAAAGATAGCCGTATCCCATGGGTGGGTAATGGACATGTCTGACATTTAATTGATGTTTACAAAATGACACCATATCATTGACATCTTTGAAAAGTCACCTTTTTGTTTTTCAGCAAATACTTTCAGAGCTTCTGCCCAATGCCAGCTCCCACTGGCCATACGGATGATTACAGCTTATCAATAATGTTTGTGAATCCTCCTTCCCAAATTTATCCGACAGCTAATGTAGCTTCCAGCAAAGAGGAAAGAATATAATTGTGTATGAATCCCAAGCCCCTTTCAACATCAGGAACACAAAGCAAGCACCTGAGAAAAAATATTAATTATGTCTTTTAACAAGGAATTGGGACTCTAGTTGCACTGAGCCACCGTTTACATTCCTAACTCTGAGCTGAATGGGATTTTGATGATATCTGGTTCAACCCTCTCATTTTGCAGATGGGGGAAAGGAGCCTCAGAGATCCTGGAGGTGTCTCCCTGGGTCACACAATGAGCAGATGACAGAGGCCTTGACGCCCTTATTTCAGGATGCTCCTATTTCTCAACACAAACACCTAAGCATACATTTGACAGCACTAGAGAAAGTTCTGGTAAACACTAGTCCTTTCATTTTTACTTCCAAAGAGAGCTGTGGGGGCTGACTCAGGGAAAAGGAGGGTGGATGGGGTGGCGGGGGGAGGGCCGCCCAGGGAGGGGGAATGAAGCTCCCCAGGAGGAAAGCCAGGCCCTCCCTCGAAGAGGGACTTCGGCCCTGCACCCAGACCAGCTCAGATGAGAGAGGCGCTCTCCTGGAGAGAAGCGAGGCCAGGAGCCTCTAATGCATGCATGATGTATAATACATACCTGTCTGATATAATTAATTGTATTTTTCCTAAATTTAACATTGCCCGAAGGGGAAAATCGTTTTGCTTGATAAAACCCCTCCTGCCACACAGCTTCTGCGAGCTGGCCAGATTTAATTGCTGCGATAAAAACCACAAGAAAGACCAGGTCCCACTCAATCTATAACCACATCTACTGGAGAACAGCTTTAATCACCTTTGAAAGGGTGACCACAAGATAATTAAAGGGGAAGGGTGCTCACTGGGAATTATCCAGAAATATCAAATCTCTGTTTATCACTGAGTCCGACTTAAAATGTCTTGGCATGGCTGTGCTCCCCCCACCCCCACCCCATTTTAAGCTAAGCCTTTGGATTTTCTATTATTTGGTGGTGGAGAAAATGGGCCTGTTGCATAAGTCTACATCCACTAATGGGATGAAAGGCAAAAGGAGCCTATTGTCAGCAGAGAAGAACATGGAGTTTGAGGTAGGCCAGACAGAGACCAGAATCCTCTTTCCTTCACTACCCATCTGGGCAACCTTGGGCAGGTGGCCTAACATCTCTGAGCCTCCTCCTACAGTGAGGGCCACGATGGTTATTCCACAAAATGATGCCAACCGATCGCTCAGTTTATGCGAATCTCTTCTCTTCTGCAGAATGCCACTCCATTCTAGGAACCAGACAAAAATCAATGAAGCCGGAAATTAACGGAGCAGATTATGTGAGTAGCCCTGAAGAAGTGGAGAAGCCAGGAAGGGGAGCGGGCAGGGACAGATGTGACAGCAGGGTGATTTATTTCTCCTTCTGCTGATCCTTCCACATTGCCCAGGGCAGGGCTCAGAGAGCAGGCATGAGAACCCGTGGAGTGACATTCTTGGCAGGCTGCTGGTGCTCAGAGCAGAGAGGCTCTGTTCCAGGCCCACATTCTCAGGCCTCACCACCTGGGGAGGTTGCTCAGGACGTGAGAGTCAGCCTGCCCTTCGCCTCCCCGCCGGCCTCTCCTACACGCAGGGCAGGCCTGGGGTGCTCGTCAAAACTCCAGGGGACACATGAGGAGCCGCCCAGCCCCTGAGCCCCTCAGCTCTCTTCAGTGAGGGGCAGGGAGGGGACTAAGGAGACACCTTGCTCTCCTCCTCACTAGGAAGGGGGCACTGGGGAGACCCGTGGGACTGATTTGCATATGCAGTCATTTCTCCACCCACTCCAATTCGGGTGTCACCTGTGCCCCTCCCCCACAACACTCACTTAGCGTTAAACTTAGTTACGCTAAGTTACACTTGACCCAAACCACAGAATTCCAGGCTTCCGAGTCACAGCCCTAGACCTGTGACCTCTTCCTCTCTCAGCTCACTTCATGCATCCCTCCACCTTTGAGCTCTTATATCCAAACCCAGTACCTTACTTAGCTTGGCCCCCATCCCCAGATCCCATGGCCAGACATGAAGTCCAGCTGCTCCCTATTTCTAAAATAACTCACTCAGGTCTCCTGTGGTTGGCTGAATAATGTCTCTCCCGAAGACACCTGTGTCCTAATCCTCAGAACCTGTGAATGCTACTTTATACAGCAAAAGGGTCTTTGCAAATGTGATCAAGTTAAGAATCTTGAGATGGGGAAATTGGGGAGATTTTCCTGGATTATCCAAGGAGTACCTTTGTAATCACAGTGTCCTTATATGAGGGACACAGGAGGAGTTAGTAAGACAGCGGGAGCCAGTCTGAAAGAATGAGGGGAAAGGGAAGGCAAGAGGAGAGGGTCTATTTAAGCATAGAAAGGACAGAGAGTAGTGACAGGACACCTTCTGGAGCCTGGCGAGTAGAGTGGGAAGGTTGAGTAGAGTAGGAGGCATATTGGGGAACAGAAGACCAGCTGGAGGGGAAAGCAGGGCTGAGAAGGAATGCCCACTTGAAGACGCGACCCACCCACCTCAGACGGTGTCTGTCATCCGTCTGCCACATTCTGAATCCTGGAGCTTGTGAACCAGCCCCACTCTAGGTGAGGTGCACACTACCAAACCCCTTCATTAATGTGATTATTTGCAAGGTGCTGTTAACATGCTAAATGTCACCACAAACCTTTCCTCCCATCCTCAATGAGAAGATTAGGCTCGAAGTGATAAACTCTTTTCTACAGCCACCCAAATAATGGGCAGAACACCCCAAGGTTTGAATAGAAGCCTCATGTTCTTTCTAAGAGGTTCTAACTAGCATCCCTTCAACTGGGAAAACAATGGGTCTGAAGACAAAGGACCCATTTCCCTAAAATACCTGTTTTCATTAATGGAAAGACTCCATCTTTATGAAAAATGATTTTATCTTTTTGTCAGAAGCTTCAAATTCCACTGTCCAACAGAAATATAACATAAGCCACATACATAATGTTTAACTTTTTAGTACCATATATTTTAAAAAGCAAAAAGATGTGCAATTCATTTTAAAAATATATTTTATTTAACTCAGTATATCCAAAATCTTATCGTTTCAACATGTAATCAATACACTAAACCATTCACCATTAATGAGATACATATTTTTATTTGTACTAAGTCTTCAAAATTGAGTGTCTATTTTAAACTCATAGCACAACGCAATTTGAACCTGCTCCATTTCAAGTGTTCGGCAGCCACGTGGTGATGGCTACCATATTGGACAGCGCAGCTCTCACATTACATGTGGAACGGCAGAGTGCTTTGAGCCTGGATGTGAGATTATAAGGTCTGGCTTGGATTTCTCTCTCTGCCTCCATTTAAAGCCATATTGTCATCTTTTCCCAATACCCAGTGATGGAGAAAATGGGACCATTGTGCAAGCCAAGGCCATGTTGACTCATTAATAGCAGACCAGACACCAATGATCTACTTCAGGGGTCAGCAAACTATAGCCCACGGGTGAAAACCAGCCCCCAGCTGATTTTTACATGGCATGTGAGCTATGAGTGATCTTTATATTTTCATAAGGTTTTAAATAAATAAATAGACAGGTAAATAAAGTATGTGACCACAACTGTATGTAGCCTGCAAAGCCTACACTACTAATTATCTGGCCCTTTACAGAAAAATTTTGCCAACCTCTGATCTAGTTAGTCATGTTATTATCTTTACATCAATAGGATTTACAGTATTTACATTCTGATCTAGAACCATAATTCCTACATGTTTTTACACTATTAATTCAATATCACTGTGGTCACAATGCTTACCACCAGTCCCTTCTCCATGGCTTTTCCATCCTTGAGTTCTTTATTTGATTCATTACTTGGGTAGCTGAAGTTTGCTGTCAATTTTGTTTTGAAGAAAGGTGTGGATGTGCTGTGTTACTGAGATTCTACTATTCCATGTTTAGTTGGTTTGATTGTCTATGTCATTGTACTTAAGGAGAAAACTCAGACCCTGCCCCTGCCTTCAAGTGCTCAGGCTAGTTGTAAGCTACGGGGAGGGAAGTCATATTTGTTTCTCTCGGAATTTTGTATATCCACCCTCTGTCTTTGGGCACACATGGCTCTTGCCACTATCTTCCACTCCACTCTTGGTTTGCAGGATTTTGACATACTGTACCATTTCTACCCAAGGTCTTCCAGACTCTATTTCCTAACTTCTTTCATGCTTCGGAATATCTGCTGATGTATTTGTACCTGAAATACAACTTTCCTGGGTATAGGATTCTTGATTCATGCCTCATATCATTTAGAACTCCATAGTCACTGCTCCTGTCTTTGGGTGTGGCATGTGGCTACAGGGAAAATCTAAAAGCTTGACTTTTTTGTTTTACCTGTTCACGCTCAGATGTCTGAAGAATTCCATTTACTTTTAAATTAAACAGGATATGTCTTGGTGTCAAGTGTTCTTTATCAACTTTTTGTAAAACACAGTGTGGTCTTTTAATATAAATGAATCTTTTTCCTTCTTTTCAGTGAATCTTTTCCTTTAATTGGTCTATGAACAGTTGTCTTATTTGTTGGTTTCTGTACTTTAGGGCCACATTTCATGAGTATTATAATGCATTGTCTGAGTCTACCCTCTGTACTTATTACACAGATTGATGCAGTCTCTTTGCCTTTCTCCTCCATATTCATTTAGACTATCTCAAGCACTTTCCCAATTCAGTATTTCGACCATAGTATTCTGTTCTTCGTCGTTTGTGACTTATTTATTGATTCTTGCGTGCTGTTGTTTCAGTCCTCGAGTGCTTTTCTCAATCCTCTCACATCTTCTTCTCATCTTGTGATTTTATTGACACATCTCTAAGTTCCTGTTTTATTAAACCTATCATCATGTTCATTTGCTACAGCATAAACCAGTTGCTGGGGATTTTCTTCAGTTCCTGGGGTTACATCTACTTCAGGACCAGGTTCTTCATCTATGTTTTATTCACAACGCTCTTTAATTTTTATATGTAGCTTTTGATGTAGCATATTTGTGCAGTGGCCAAATTATTTCTTTTCCTCTAACTTAACCTAAACAAGTGCACCTCTGTCCAGTCCCACTATTTTCTCTGATAGAGAATTTGCTGTGAAAATTGGGGTCTGTCCCTTCCTCTGAGACCCTACAGGGGTGTGTGACTGGTCACTCCACTCTGTAGAAGTTGCCCTGTATTTTGACTGCAAGGCGACACACTGCAGGTAGAGACATGTTTCATAACTCCAGAAAGAGTTTAGGAAATAGCAAATTCAGTTTCAACTCTATGTCATATCTACCTTGACTACTACCAGCAGGTGGTCCTTAAAAAAAGATTCAGTGAATTCTCTTTCTCTTTTCCCAAGGATGCCTATTCATCCCCTCAATCTACCTATTTCAAAGTTAGGAAAGGGGGCTACTGGGGAAAATAATTGGGGAATTTGGTGAACTAACTTTTTCATCTCCATATTATTTGGGGTGGTGGGTGAATATGCCAACAGTCATTTCAGAACCTCATGTTTCTTTCTCTGACTCCCACTTCTGCATGTGAATAGCATGAGATTGTGTCCCATTCATTGCTCTGTCGCAATTGTTCATTCTTGGCTAGTTTTTATTAATTTTTATTCATTTTATGAGGTGTTATGAAAGGAACATTCTGTGGTCCATTTTTATCTCATTATATTTATTCAAAATTACCTCCCTTTTTTAATCCCTAAGTTCAGTAAATTGGGACCCACACCTCCTTCCCTCTCTGTATTTTCTCACAGTCGTCCTTTTGTCAACAGTATCCTTGCTCCTATCTCCAAATACCCAAATCCTAACCACCCTTTAACACCGAGATCGAATGATGCTCCTACATGAAATCTTCCTTTTTCACTCTACAAAAAAAAAAAAAAAAAATCTTTTTATTTTCTTGATTTTCCCCCATTAACTGCACCATTCTTATACCACTCACCACCACTTTCTTTTACTAAATTTTCCTGTGTCCATGTTGGTCTTTCTCACTGAACTTGTCACCGTGATAGCAAGGTCTGCATATTATTCAAACCTATATCTGTTATATGTAGTGATATATAGAACAGTGTACGGGCTCCATTAATGTTTGTTGAATGAGTCAAAATTGTGCACAGCAGGAAATGGTCTGCCCGTGTCATTGTGCATGAATGGAAAGCACAAAGAAACATAAAGGAGAGCTCAGACAGCAGGTGTAGCCTCCACAGTGAATCCCACTGTAATGGCACTGCCAAAGCAAAGCACTTCAAGTGACAATTTGCCTGACCAGATAGCTCATTTGTTTACAGCATGATTTACACAATAACATAGGTCATAACAATAAGGTAGACTGACAACCGTATTTACAAATCTTTCTACAGTTATCAAAGTGCCTTCACATTTATGATCCCATCTGATCCTCATCACAACCTGGGGAAGTCAGTCATATAGTCCAATTTTACAGATGAGGAAAGAGAGCTGTAGAGACATCGAGTATTCATCCCACGTCATACAGAAGTAGGCAGCAGAGCTGGCACCAGGCCGAGTCTGCTTGTCCCACCACTGCGATGCTCCTCTAATCAATACCTACCACTCACTGCTTATTGGTGGCTGGCAGGAATGCCCCGTAGGTTGTACGGGTCGTTGTCTGCACAAGAGCATCTGGATAAAAGGCCAAGAGAGGAGAGAGATCCAGCCTGTGTTCCTCCTGCTGAACTGTGTTTCCTGGCACAAGACCACATCTACTTAGAAGGAGCCCTTTTTCTAATTCCCGTGAAGCTAGTAGGGAGCTGATGGCAGTAATCGTGTTTTACTATGTTCTGCCTCCCCAAGGACCTGGTCTGACCAAACACACAGTAGGCGTTCATAAAGTGTTTATCAAATGAGCATGTTTTCACTTACAAAGCTCATTCTCACAAACTACTTCATCCAGTTTCCCAAAATTCTGAGAACCATGAAGGATGTCTGATGCCCCTCGGCCCTTCTAGGGGTGGAATTTGACCAGAACGCTCCACATGAGTCCAGGGTGACTGTGACATCAGGGAGGAAAGGGCACTCTTCCTTAGTCCCAGAGGAAGACAAGCAAAGCAATGGATTTTCCTTTCTGCGGGTACCATACCCCATCCAGCTCCAGATGTGTTCAATGTGTTCTAAGATCTTTCAGGGTTACATTTCCCAAAATGTTCCTGCTATCTGCACAAGCAAACACCAGCAAAAGAGTGGGCCAGTGTCTCCATGTAATTAGATGTGCATGAGTTTTCTAAAAATGCTGCAAATATGTATATCCCAGCCATGAACACCCAGGTCAGCGGTAGACACTGAGTGGACGGTAGGGACGTGCATACAGGGCAGAGAGACTACCTCGGAAGCCAAGGAGTGGAGAGGATGTGGAACTTTCTGGGACAAAAGTGGAAAGGGGGGATTGGGAAGGAGTCAGGATAGGGCTGAAGAAGGGCAGGTGGGAGTCGCTGGAGAGGCAAAGGGTTGATAAAGTGGAAATGGGTGGTGTCCGTGGAGCTGTGATTTATCCTGATTTTTTAATGGAGAAAGAATCTGTTTCGTGGGCCTGAGTTTACCAATCTGGAAAAATGTCTCTCTTTCAACCCTCTACTGGAAAAGTGAAGACTACTTTATTCATTCATTCATTCGTTCATTGAACAAATACTTTCACTGTCTCCTTGGTACCAGCTGCTGTGCTGGGTACCGCAATGCAGAAGGTAAAGACATAATCCCAGCCTTCAGGAGTTTAAATTCTGGTGGGGCAGATGGACCTGACCACAAGCATCTTCATGAGAAGTTAGACTCTGAATGAGATGAGAAGCCACTTGGAGAATTTGACAAGAGGAGTGGCATGACTTTATCTATACAGATGCTCCTCGACTTGCAGTGGGATTACATCCCCATAAGTTAAAAATATCATATGTCAAAAATGCATTTAGTACACAGAACCTACTGAGCAGAACAGCTTAGCCTAGCCTGCCTTAAACTGCTCAGAACACTTACATTAGCCTACAGTTGGGCAAAATCACCTAACACAAAGCCGATTTTATAATAAAGCATTGAACATCTCATGCAATTTGTTAAATACTGCCCTGAAAGTGAACGACAGTATGGTCATGTGGGTACTCCAAATACGGTATCTACTGACTACCGATCACTTTCACGCCACCATGAAGTCGAAAAATTGCCAAGCCAAACCAGCATAAGTCCAGGACCATCTGTACTTTAAGAGGGTTGAGATACATACGTCAATTATATCTCAAAAAAAATTTTTTGAAGGGTTATTTTTGGCTGCTGTGTTGTGATTAGGCTTGGGTCAGAGGACTAAAGATGAGGGCAGAGAAGCCAGTCAGAAGCTATTTGTAAAGTACAAAGCATCGTCAGGGCACAGGGTGGGTGTGGGTCCTCAGGGGAGAACCTTATTATGACCAAACCCCAACTCAACCCATGCTGCACAGGGGTAATGGACAGAAGACTGAGACCCAGTCTCTGCCACGGCCTCCATATGTAAGGCACGTGGTTTTCCTTTGATAGGCGTTTGTCGAATGAATGAATGAGTCACCTCTTGCTTAGCTTGAGATCTGATGAGGAGACCAACGTGGCAACAACTGAGATACCATGAAGCAGGTACTGTAGTAAACAGTGACAGCAAGTGTCCTAGAGCAGGGAGCAGGGGACTTCTTCTGGGGAGACAAGTGGGATGTGGGCATAGGCTTCACAGTGGCAGTGGTATTGAGATGGGCACTGAAGAGGACATAGAAGTTTTCCAGGCAGATGGAGAGACCAAGGACACACAAAGACCAGGGCAGCATGAACAAATGCTCAGAGACAAGAAGTGTGTGGAATGTTCATGAACTCATGAAACTACTGTGTGCCTGGGACTTTGTAGGTGCTCGGTAAATACATGTTGCATGAATGAGTGATTACTATGGGAGTAACTGGATGCAAGACTGTGGAGACAGCCCAGGGCACAAGCGGACTTTTTTCAGGCACACTGGGGAGGCACTAAAGTGGTAATTGGTATGAATACTACATGTCCCTTAAACAAATCCCTGGAGGGCAAGAATCATGAGCTTGTCATCTCTGTATTTAAAATGCAGAACTAGGACCTAAAACAGAATCAAGGTATTCACTAATAACAGTACATTTCTATACCCAGCCTCAGCCTCTTTCCCTGAGTCCAAGTTCTTATATCCTGCTCCACTTATCTCCTTGGACATTTAATGTCTCACGTGTACAAGGCAAAATTCTGTATCTCCCCACCTGGACACACTCCTCTCCTGCAGTAGTGGACAACTATAGTATTCACAAGTATCTGGGTCACCTCCCCTTCTTGGTACAGTTTGTCTCCCCCTCACAGCCCCCCTGCAGTTAGGCTGGGTGGTGATGGGCTCTGGCCAGGGGGCTGAGAGCAAAAGTGACATGTGTCACCTCTCAGCTGGGTCATAGAAGACAGGCACAGGGTCTCTGTGCCCCTGTCCTTTTCCCATGTGCTTCAGAAGGTGCAGCTACAGATGACAGCTCTTCACCCACACTGGATATGCACCATGAACAAAACATAACCTTTGTTGTATTACAGCATTCAGATGTGGGGGTGTATTTGTTACTACAGCACATCCTGTCTCCTGCTGACAAATACACCAGTGTCTACAAACTTAATTGATAGTACTGCTTGGTTCTTCAGGCCAGAAACCTATGATGCTGCTCTTTTTCTCCCGCCCTGACACACACGTCCAGCACACTGCTGAGTCCTGCCAGACCTACCTCCAAAGTTCTTCTGGAACTGATAACTTGTCACTATGTCCATCCCATCCCCCAATTCAAACCACCAGCAAGCCTCCCTGGGGGACCACAGCAGCTCCCCAGCTGGGCTCTTGCTTCCTCCCTTGTCTTCTCCACACAGAAGCGAGAGGGACCTTCTAAAATATTTACCATTTCTATTATTACCTTGCTTACCGTGATCCATTCTCTTGAGAACAAATCCAAATTCCATATTTTAGTCTACAAGGTCCTTTCTGGCCTGGCTCTGCATTATTTCTGCACTGCCATCTGTGACAAGTTCACCCTGTTTTAACTCTACCGCAGTCACCCTCTCCCCCTTGATGTCTCTCCCACCACAGGGCCTTTGCTCCAGTTGCTCCCGTTGTCTGCAGTGCTCTTCCCACCAGCTTTTCTCATCACCTTTTCCCAGATCATCTGTCACCTCCTCGAAGAGGCCTTCCCTGATGCCTTTGCTAAGCCACCCTCTCCCCAGTAACACAGCATACCTCCAACTGACACTGATTCTCTGGGTGTTTCCTTGTTTTTTGCGTATTTCTACCAGAATGCCATGTCCACTAGACCCACAACACCTAGATATAGTCAACAAATGATTGAATAAATGAATGGACCTGCTAGAGTAAGACTGGCTGTTGACAGAATAAAATGAGATTACCGCAAACTTTATTGAAGTGGATGACTTCCTGGCCCCGGCATTGTGTTACAATCCTATTCCCTCATCCAAAATCAAGAAGGAAAGGGAAAAGGAGAGGAGAGAAGGAGAGAAAGAAAATAAAAAAGCATTGTTCACGATCCTGTGTGGGTGCTTCTCATGCCTGACAAATAATGAATTAGAAAGAGATCAGAACATCCAAGACCAAAACAGTCATTAGCTGCCACTCCCCCCCGAGCCCCCTCCTAGAACATGCCGGCTGCCAGAAGCCGGCCCAGACGGTCCAGTTAGGAAACAAAAAGATGGAACAGAAAGGCCCCTTTGAGCAGCCTGGTTATTAAGAGCTCTAGACAGGGAGAGAGAGTGTGTGCAGCTTAACTCAAACATTCGTGCTGAAATGTAAAAAACAATTATGACATTCAATTATTCCATTAAATGAAATTAACCATCCTTCTTGTTCTTTGAAAAGACCAAAAGGAAGCACAGATCTGAATAATTAGGTCAGTGAAGAATTGTGAAGAAAGGATGTCTAGACTTTTATTTTCATTTGAAAGTAGGAGGAGGGTTTTGTATTGGGGCTGTGTGTGTGTGTGTGTGTGTGTGTGTGTGAGAGTGTGTGTGTGTGTGTGTGTGTGTGTGTGTGTGTCCCCGCTTGCTCTAAGAACGCCTTTGAATTCCCGGGGTGGTCATATCCGAGGCTCTGCCCTGGCAGGTATGGCCAAGTCCGGATCAAGGAGTGGCATTCCCACTTTGATGTTGACTGTCATGCTCCGCTGCTTGACGATCTCTTTGGCTGCCTGCAAGTCTGTTGTCCTGGGCGACCAGGTAAACCCGGCCAGGAACGCAGACCCTGCCTCCCAATCCTCCTTGGCATCCCTTGCGGAGGATGGATTTGCAGGTGGAGACTTTCCCCCTCATCTTTCAAACTCCCAAGAGGGAGTCTGGCCCTTGCCAATCATCTACCGAGGCTGTCTTACCTGGTGGCAGACCCACAGACTACATGCATGAATACAGCTGCATGCACACACGCATGTGCAGACGTACGCTCACGCAGGCCTCAACTGTGAAGAGAGGAAGTGAGGGTGAAGTGCAAGGACAAGGGCCACCTCTGGGTGTGTTGGTGACAGCATGAGCACCCATGTTTGTAGCTACAAATGAGGATAAAGGTACTATCCACCTGACCAGGAGGTGTGGGTACTAAGTGAGCTGCAGTATCTGAACCTGCAACCCGGTCTCTGACTTCCCATAGCATTGTCTCCAAAAATCTATCATTATTTCCCTTCGTATGATATGATAAGTACCAACACTATCTGAATTTGTTTGTTTGTGTTTAATCATCTGTTGAGTGGTCCATTTCTCCAAGGATGCTTGGGACATCGAACCTGTTTCTTTGAGGTAGGGGCCTCTGCAATTTATTCTGAAAGTTTGCCCCCAACATATACCATTAAACTATGCCCTGGACACTCGTTCAAAACGGTTTTTTGCTAAATATAGTGGTAAAATATACATCACACAGACATTTTAGCCATTTTCAAGTGTGCAGTTCAGTAGCATTAAGTACATTCACATTGTTGTAAAACCATCACCATCATCCATCTCCAGAACTTTTTTCATTTCCTCAAATGGAAACTCTGTACCGGTTAAACAATAATTTTCCATTTCTCTTCCCCCAGCCCCTGTAAAGCACCACTCTACTGTCAGTCTCTATGAATCTGACTACTCTAGGGACCTCATGTCAGTGGAAACACATAGAATTTGTTCTTTTGTACCAGCCTTATTTCACAATAAACTACCATTTCCCTTAAAATGTTATTATTTCAAGGTTCATGCATGATATGGGATGTATCAGAACTTCCTTCCTTTTTAAAGCTGAATAATACCCCGTTGTATGGATATACCATATTTTGCTTATCCATTCATCCATCAATAAACACTTTTGGCTATTATGAATAATGCTACTATAGACATGGGTGTATGAATATCTGTCTGAGTCCTTGTTTTCAATTTATTTCGGGTATTAATATAACTTTTAAAGAAGAAAAAAAAATAAAGTATTTTCTACTGGAAAACAAGTTTCTATTCCTCGTATTCAGCTAGTGTGGTATCATAGACAGTAGATGTTCTTTGCATTCAAATAAGACAGGAATTAAAATTGTGGTTGTAACACTTAAAAGGATGGTCAATGTAGATAAGCTATTTAACTCCTCCCAGAGTTACTTTCTTGACAAGCAAAATGGAAAAGCACAGTCTTTTCCAACTTAGGGAGGTAAGCTGTAAGGGTTGGATTGGTGAAGATTAGCTCCAAGAGGGCAGGATGGCACTCACTCAACACTGTCTCCCTAGGGTCTCCCATCATCCCTGGCACAGAGTCATCCTTGTGCCACAGTAATAAAAATTACTCCCGTGAGTCGATGCATACATGAACATGTAAAGTCCATGAACATGTAACCCACTTTACACAGTGCATGTTACATACAAGGTGCTGGGTAAAGGCGGGCTGTTGTTATTATCAGCACTATTTCAACATATGGAGCTGGGATGGGCACCAGCATTCACCAGCTTGGCCTCTCACTTGACAAGGAAGACTGGGGAGTGGTGAGAGGGAGGAAATTTGGCCAGGGTCACAAGGCAGATGAGGGCAGAACCAGCATTTAAATTCTGCCCTCTAAGTCCCAGCCTATGGCCCCATTTATCTTTTTCTTGTCACCATGAAATAGATAAAGTCATAACTCAACCAAAGGCTACTACACAGTCCCTTATGCTGCCACCATGAACACCCTCAACAAACCTCCATCTCCCTGGATCTGTCATGCCCTAGAGACCACCTCACCTAAGAATCAACAACTGCTGCAACAAACTGGAGGCCACCTAGGCATTCCTTGACCTGTGACCCTGTCCATGCTCACTCCAACTCTTCGTCAGCCATCACCTTCCTTCTTCCTCTTCTATAATCCGGTCTCCCTCTGCCACCCTCTATGAGGACACTCACGATTGCACTGAGGGCTCACACAAATAATCTAGGATCATCTCCCCATCTGACAACCCTTAAATTAATCACATCTGCAACGTCCCCTTTGTCATACAAGGTAACACCAACAGGTTCTGGGGATTAGGACTTAAATATCTTTGGGGATGTTATTCAGCCTACCAAAGACGTCCAAGGGGGTCTGAGACTGATATGTGGGTACGAGTTGGTGTCCTCAGTAAGTGAGGTCAGAAAATACTAAGAGTTGTTGCAAATGGAAGGACTTTTCAAAAGCTGAACAAACACAGAGGGAGGGAGGGAGGGAGGGAGGGAGAGAAGGAAGGAAGGAAGGAAGGAAGGAAGGAAGGAAGGAAGGAAGGAAGGAAGGAAAAGGAAGGAAGGAAGGAAGGAAGGAAGGAAGGAAGGAAGGAAGGAAGGAAGGAAGGAAGGAAGGAAGGAAGGAAGGAAGGAAGGAAGGAAGGAAGGAAAAGGAAGGAAGGAAGGAAGGAAGGAAGGAAGGAAGGAAGGAAAAGGAAGGAAGGAAGGAAGGAAAAGGAAGGAAGGAAGGAGAGAAGGAAGGAAGGAAGGAAGGAAGGAAGGAAGGAAGGAAGGAAGGAAGGAAAAGGAAAGGAAAGGAAGGGAAAGGAAAGGAAAGAAGAGAAGAATAGAGAAAAGAAAATACCAAGAGTAAAGGAGGAAAACAAACCAGGACAATTTTGACCAAGGGTCTGCCTCCGACGGGACCCCCTCCACCCCTACCCTTCAACCCAGCACTGACCCATCCCCACAGGGTGTCTGTGATGTGACTCCTCTCTTCTGTTTCTACACCTGCTCTGAGTCAGGCCCTCCCTGGACCTGGGTCTTTCTTGACCTCCACCCTCCAAGGAGCCAAGAGCTAAATACCCAGTTGGTACATGACTCACTCCAGTTTGGGATAGTCCCTGCCACTGCTGAAAGTCCTCCTTCCGGTTGTCCAGTATCTGTGTCCCTATAGCGTCTACCCATTTCTAACCTCACGCTCTGCTGCCTGAGGTTTCAGAAAATCAGTTCATCACCCTTCCCTGTTTGGGTAAAGAAGGCAAGGGAGAGGGTATCAGAATCCAAGGCTGCAGAAGTGGGATGTCAAGTGACCTGCTAAGTTTGATGAGGAGGCAGAATCTGAGACCCTGTGAGCTGGGTGGACGGGACTTACAGAAAAAACAAAACTGGCTGGAAGCAGAGACCTGGGAGGTTGCTGGCTGGGATGGCAGGTGCAAGCTGGGATGTTGTCAGGTGAAGGCGCAGTGAAGAGGTTCACGGGGAATGGGGATCTTTGAGAACCCAATGGTGGGTGGAGCTGAAACCTGAGCCTGGAAAGTTCTCACTCTCAGCCAGTGGGGCCCAAAGAACATCAACCACAGCACATGGCAAACACCTTCAGCCTGAAAACAAGGGTCGGCCAGAGAGAACCACTGGTGGGTGTCCATCCCAAACAGCCTCGCTTTCACCAGACACCGGATCGAGCTAGGCCAATACAGGCAAGTGAGAGAACAGGACCCCGGGGAGGCATCCAGCCTACCACAGTCACACAGGACAGAATAGGACCCGGAAACCTCTTCAGTGAATCAGCAATTGCTGGCCAGAACTCTTTACGGGGCGAGCCAGTTCGGTTCTATTGATAATCCATTTATTAGTGTGCTCATTTTGCAGATATGTAAACTGAGTCTCAGAGAGGTTGCTTGGCCCAAGGAAAGTTTTCTGTAACAAAAGAGCTTGCGCTCTCGTCCCTCCACCTGCCCGCTGTGTAACATGCAATATTTAAGAATGACTCAGAAGGAATTTCATGACAATCAGGAGTAATGTCCAAAATACTTAACACAAGGAAGGCAGATACCTAGCTAGTCAGAGAAAACAGAGGCCATAGGGTTGAAGCAGGGTCCCAGCAATGCCCTGCTGTGCTGGACCTGAATCCTTCAGCGGATGGATGGTAGATCCCCGGGAAGAGGTTCAGGTGGACGGGGCAGCACCTAGGAACCTCAGAGAGTGGCTATTGACTGATTAAATTCATTGAGAAGTATTTTGGTATTTTAGCAGCTAGTAGAGAGGTGCTTGTGCATACAAGCTGAATATCAGCCTTATTATGGGATAGGTACCCTTGAATGCAAGCTGCGATCCAGCCAAGGCTAATGGTTAAGAACAGTAAAATCCCGAAATCTTATGTTCTGAAATTTTCTTCATCCCTTGGGGTTGCACTGGCCAGGGAATTGTGGGAACCCCCTGTCTTCTGGGTAGGTAATAAACCAAGGTAACTGGAGCCTTCAGTTGGTTCCCAAACCGGCATAGCCCTCTAGAGCCTGGGCCAGCTCACAAGACTCAGAAAGACCTGGGGTAAGCCTCTGAAACCCAGAGGTCCATGTGGCATCGGATCCTGACGTTCCAAAGTGCAGGAAGGCAACTTCAGGCCAGCAGAGTCTCAGAGACTCTGAGATGAAAATGCAAACCCCATTCACTTCCTGGAGCCAGGTGCTATCAAGGGCAAGTCACTATGGGACGGCAGGGAGACATCAGGAGATGTCAGACCAACTGGAGAGTGAGCGAGGCTGTGCAAGGGTCACAGCCAGCAGCACATGATGATCAGAGGACACAGGAACCAGACACACACCAATGACATTTCCCCTGGAAGAAGCATGCGCGCCCACACGCACACTCACACCTGCTCTCTCATACTCAGTCACACATACACACACACTGTATGAGTGTCCTACGGCTGCTGTAACAAATGACCGCACACTTAGTGACTTGATACAACACTAGTTTATTATCTCACAGTTCTGGAGGCCAGAAGTTCCGCATGTGCCTTGCTAGGCTACAATCAAGGGCCGGCAGAGCTGCATTCCTCTGGAGGTTCTAGCAGAGAATCGGTTTCTCATCTTTTCTGCATCCCTCTGCACCGTCCCATCCTCCATCTCCAAAACCGCAGGGGCAGGACAAGCCTGTCTCATGTCCCATCACTGTAACCTCCTCTCCTGACACCCTCTTCCCCTCTTAGGACCCTGGTAATGACACTGAGCTCCCCAGCATAATCCAGGGTAGTCTCCTATTTTAAGCTCAGCTGGTTAGAAACCTTAGTTCCACCTGCAGTCTTCCTTTCTCTTTGCCATGTAACGTGTCACCTAGTCAGAGGTTACAAGAATGAAGAAGTGGTCGCCTGTGAGAGGCCACTGCTCTGTTGACCACACTCACATACACACCACACTCACTCTCACACACACCCTTGTAAAACAGTAAGAGCAAAAGCTCGGATGAGTCTACTCTGGATTTTGCTGAGCTCAAAGCATTTGACGATGAACACTACTTCTGACCCACCCAGCACCACCACACCCTCCATCCTCAACCAACTCTCCCTTTTTACAGGGATGCAAACAGCAGCACAACCACCAGGAAAACACACCCGATGACCCACACTCTCTGGCCAGTCCCCCACATCTGGCTCCAGAAGCTGAACCAGGAGGTGTCAGAGGCTCCATCAGGTGCGTCCGAGCCAGCGGAGGAGTAGGGATGGAAGAGCTCGGATCCTCCAGAGGTGTCCGGAAGCCAGACTGGCACAACAGGGGGCTACACTTGCTGCTTGGGGGACTCGGGGTCAGAGGAAATCTGAGAAGTGTAGAAAATCCAGACAAGCCAAAAAGATGCAAGTCCCAGTGTCTGTGGACCCTCGAGCCACACACAGTCCCCACATACCCAGATTTCTGGGCTCTTGACTCTTCAGGCAGGGGCAGGCAGTGGGGTCCTGGTGGGGTGGGCTTTCCTGGGGGCTGTGCTTATGACACAGTTTATTAGAATTGAGGGACTCTGAGCAATCAGATTGTCAAACGCATCCCATTTTGTAGATGAGAACACTGAGGCATGGAGAGAAGAAACTTCCTGGAGTCCACACAGCTGGCAGCAGAGGCAGAGCTAGAGCTCAGTGTTCCCAGCGCTTGAATGGGTGTCTCCTCCTCTGGATTATAGTCCAGGCTCACACTCTTTCTCCAGAGTCTGAGGCTGCCAGAAGTCAGACGAGCCCTAACTTCATCCCCTAGACTGGCGACAGTGTTCGTGCCTCCACGAACCCATCCCTGCACGCATGCACCCAGCACTGTCACATGCTGGCTATGTGATGTGGGGCAACTTGCTTACCCTCTCTGAGCACCGGTTTCCTCGTACCACAACTGATTCATATGATTATCATGAGTGCAACACACTTTAACAACTCAAGGCACCTCTGATTCTCTTACACCTGAGATACCCGGGTCCACATAGCTGAGCATGGCCTGATGGACCACTCACAGCAGACACTGACAGCTGGGAGCATGAATGGTAAGGGACAGACAGCCGGATCTACCATGTCTAGCCATCCCTGTGCACACACCTCTCAACGTGGTGAGCACAGCTCTGAGGACACTGCCTCTTCCAGCTGTCTGAAAGCGAAACACAGAATTACCACATGATCCAGCCATTGCACTCCTAGGTATATGCCTGAAGGAACTGAAAGCAGCGACTCACAGATATGCGTATACCCATCTTCATAGCAGCACTATTCATAATAGCTATAAGGCAGAAACGGCCCAAGTGTCCATCAATGGACAAATGGATAAACAAGATGCAGTATATCCACACAATGGAATATTATTCAGCCTTAAATTATAAAAAATTCTGACACATGCTACGACATGGATGAACCTTGTGGACATTACACTACGTGAAATAAGGCAGACACAAAAGGACAAATTCTGTGTGATGCCACTTCTATGGGGTACCTGGAATAGGCAAATTCATAAAAACAGAAAGTAGAAGGGTGGCTCCCTCGGGCTAGGCAGGGGAGAACAGGGAGGTGGTGTTTAATGAGCACATTGCTTCTGTTTGAGATGATGAAAACTTTCTGCAGATGGATAATGGTGAGGATTTCACAACACCGGGAATGCACTGAATGCCATTGAATTGCACACCTGAAAATGATTGCAATGGTAAATTTTATGATATGTATATTCTACCACAATAAAAAACTTTTTAAAGAAGCAATGGTCATTAACACAGAGTGGCCCTGCCCACTGTAAAGCAGGGACCAGTCAGAGCAGTGGCTTTTCCTCCGTAAGGTAGAAGAGGGAGTAAAGGGCAGCAGGCAGGCACAGCGTGGCAGAGGAGCGTCCTCCCACAGGTTGAGAGCCAAGAGGCTGCGGGAGGACGCGCTGGACCCTCACCTCCACCCAGCGTCATCTATGTGGTCTCTTTTCAGGAGAGATGACAAACCAGCCTGGAACTCAGAGTGGAGACTACAACTTTGTCCCTGCTCTTCGCTTGCACGAGCTTTCCTTCCATCTAACGTCAGCTTCTCCACACTCACAGGCGGGATTCTTCTTCCAGAACACCACCCCCTCTCCTTTTCAATGGAGCCATTTCTCCCAGACACTGCCCAAGCGATACTTCTTCCAGGAAGGCTTCCTCGGGCCTCCCAAGTGAGTTGAGCCCGGCCCCACACTCCCATCACACCCGCTCCCATCTCCATCATTGCACTCCCCACACAGATATCCAGAGCCCTTTCCCCATCAGGACTTGCTACTAAAGAGAGTTTCCTAAGGGTGGGGACCCCATGGTATTTGTGCAGCAAAATCAGCAGCCACATATTCCCTGGCACTTAGCTGATACTCACTAATGGTTTGTGTGTGAATGAGTGAATGAATGAGTGAATGAGAGTGAATGCACGCATTGCAGTAATGATAGCCATCACTGGAGGCTGCCTCCTTGGGGCAGGACAGACGCTCTGAGCTTCCCATGTATCTGGTCATTTCATGTTCACAGCAACTCAGTGAAGGGAGCCCTGCTGTTACTGTCAATTTACACACAGGAAAGGTGAGACTGAGAGAAGTTAAATAACTCATCCAAGGTCACCAGTCAGTGCTGGAGGCACATTTTGAGTGGATTAAAGGGTGTGTGACTGCCTACAAATTGGATCTGCTTTATTTTCCAGCTTCAATGTCGAGGTCTGGAGACATCACCCCATCACATTCCACCCCCACCCAAAGTTCCCCAGTGCCTGTGCTGAGCTCTCATCAGAAATGGCCTTGTTTTTATCCAATTCAAAATGATGGTTAAGAGCATGAAATTTGGAGTCACACAGATCTAAATTACAATCCTGGTCCTCCCACTCACATGGGCGGGTCAACCTCACAGAGACTTAGTTTTCTCATCTGTAAAATAGGGATGATGAGGATTAAAAGACACCATACCTGTGAAGCCCATGACACAGGGAAATTGGCAATAAATGACCATGCTTACCATTGGAGGAGATGGGACCTGGGGCTTGTGCAGGCCATTCTCATGAGACTGACCAAGAAGGGATGACAACAAAGATGTGTGTTGGAGAGTAAGGGTGCAAGATCGAGACAGGAGTGTCCAACCTGGCATGCAGGAGACAGGAATCCAGTGCCAAGGTTTGGAATCAAACAAGGCTGGAGACTCAGGAGAGAAAGTCGAGCTGGAGAGGATGAGCAAAAAGAACTCTGCAGATTCCAGAGACGACAGGTCATGCCCAAGGCTGGGCTTTTGCTGTTCCGCTTTCCTCAGCTCCAGCACACAAGTGCATGGGTGGGCTGGTCCCACTTAGAGGGGCCTGCGACAGGAAGGACAATTTTCCCCACAGCTGGAGCCTCTTGGCATGCCGGAATTCAATCCCCTGTTGAATGGGTGGTCTGTTTCTCACCCCATCCCCTCCCCGCCTTTCTTTCTACGTTGGAATATGTCTTTGCAGCTTTGGATCCAGCCAACACAGAACATTTTCCTTGCTGCTTAAATTAGCACATGAGAAAGAACTAGAGATAGAAATCACAGTTCACTTAACACTAATTATTTCCCTGGAAATGAAGATTAATATTGAACTTGTTACTTGCAGTGAGAAAAGTAAACACACTCAGGCACACACCCCTCCAAGTAAATGTGCAGATCTAATCCTTCGATTGCTTCAGACCCAACACACCGAGCAGCCCTGGTGGCCAAATGTTTCCAAATTGGTTGTTATGATCAAATCCAGGAATTTGGGGATGTTCAAGGCTTGCCCTGGGGGCAGAGACACACCACAGAGGAGATGGGAGTTTCAGGGAGACTGGGTGAGTTATGGGGCCCCAGTGTTCCCCAGAAGTGTGTTCAGTCCTCCCCAAGGGACAACGGGTGTCAGGGCTCTCCTGCCCCTGTGTCCCCAGCAATACTGTAAGAAGCTCTGGTTACAGACCTCTTATTCAGAGCATGGGGGACTGAGTGAACAGGCAAGGGGATGAATGAATGGATGAAGGCTCAGTAGCTGGGCTGAGTGTGAATGAAGCAGCAGCTGCTCAAGCAGCTCAGCCAGAACTGCAGACACACACGTGCACACACGTACATGCACATACATGGGAGCAAAGCAGGACCGAAAGTGCCCCGTCCACACCTCACTGCACACCTCCACAGCCCCTCCCATATGCAGCTGGCAACCCAGGCAGGCTTTGTGGAGAAAGCAGCGTTGAAAACTAGGTAGCCCTTTAAGGAGAGAAGGGTGTTCCAGCAGAAGAGTCAATAGGAGCTAAGATCTGAAAGCAGGAAAGCTGGAGGCATGGAGGTGGAAAAGTGAAAGGTGTGTGTGTGCGTGTGTGCATGTGTGTATATGTGTAGGGGGCAGTGTGTGCGTGTGTGTGTTTTCCCTCTGGCAGGAGCAGAAAAGATTGGGAGGTTTCATATTAACCACATTTGTGTGATAAGCTCTGGGATTTACACAGCCCTACATACCTTTATTGTGGAGAACATCAGGCAGTTCTACGTGGTGGGGTTTTGCCCCACTGTAGATCAAGAAACCTGATGTGCAGAGAAGTAAAATAAATTGCCCCAAAGGCAGAGCATCACTAAGTGGAAATGTCAACTCCAGCCTCCTGAGTCCAAACTGAGAGCTCTCCCCAACCCCAGGTGCTGCAGAGAGAGGAGAGGTGCTTTCAGCCCCTGTCCAGGAGGTGAGAGGCCAAGGCTGGCAGTCTCTCCATCACTGACATGCCCCATCAGGATTCAGAGATGACAATGAGATTCAGTCCTCAGAGGCCAGGAGCTGCTCACCTCGTGAAAGCATCTCCGGGTATCCAGTAGCCAGAGTGGGAAGACGGCAGCTGGAACCTGAGCGTTGCATCATCCACTTCACGTTACTCCCCTTCTTTTGGGAGACTGTTTACTCAGACCCAGAGGCACTCCTTATCCTAGGCAGGGGCTTCACCCTGGTGGGAACAAAAATGACATGAAATAGATACTTTAGGTGTGGACAGTCGGGTCTGACACACCCCATTCTGAGAAGGTGGGTGTCTGTAAATCACTTTTGAGGGACTCTGGGCACTTTTCAGTCCATAGCTATAGGATCCCATCGGATTCTCCCCTTGCCTTTGGGAAATGGGAGATTATGCATTATTTTCTGCATCTGAACGGCAAGACCCTGGGAAGATGCACGGACATGGTGTGGGTTTCTTGAGGCAGGGACGATGACAAAGGCTGTGTGAGCTCTGGGCGGTCCGAAGCCAGCAGGGCACATACCACAACCGCCTCCACCCTCTCTGCTGATGAGTTCCCTTGACATCCCCATCTGGGAGTGACATGGCCTCTTCTGGCACACTCCGTTGGTGAGGGCTCCCTGTTGCATGGACGCCTTGGGCAGGTGGCTGTTAGAAAGTTGACACGTAGTTGGAAAAGACTGGAGCAGATGCTTGGGACAGGATGGTAAGCAGATAAAAATGGCAAACCCAAACAGACCTTCATTAATGTAAGCCTAGCATGTACACAGAGCAAAAAGACCACAATGACATACTAAAATGCTAAGTTTTTAATCAATGGATGGCAGGATGAGGGGTGATTGTAAGCTTTCTAATCTTTGCCACATTTCCCCAATTTTCTGTTTACTCATGAATGTCCGTTTACTTTTATGATCAAGGAAAACATAAGCACTAATCAAAAGAAGCTATTTCTTCCATCAGCAGATAAGTCTTTCTAAAACCCAGTTGTCTTGATTACCAGCCCCTACCTTTATTGATAAAAGAGGTCATGCAAATGGAAATGTTTCTGTGTTCTGCCCGGCTGACTCACAAGATAATGAGCATGCGAACCTCAGCACACATAACTAAGGGTGATCTTCACGACAAAAAGAGATTCTTTACTTTTTATTAAGCTGGCTGTTTTAGTCCGTTTTGTGTTGCTATAACAGAAATACCTGAGACTGGGTAATTTATAAAGGAAAGAGGTTTATCTGGCTTACGATTCTTGGACAGCTGCATCTGGCACGGGCCTCAGGCTGCTTCTACTCATGGCGGGAAGTGGCAGAGAGCCAGCGGGTACAAGCAGATCACATGGCGAGAGGAAGCAAGAGAGAGAAGGTGCCAGGGTCTTTTTAAGCAACAAGTTCTCGCGAGAACTAACAGAGCGAGAACTCACTCATTAATCCCCCCGCCCCCAGGGAGAGCATTAATCCATTCATGAGGGATCCGCCCCCATGACTCAATCAGTGTCCAACACTGCCACAGTGAGGATCAAATTTCCACATGAGTTTTGGTGGGGACAACACATCCAAACTCCATCGCTGGCACACACGCAGTGATTCACAGATCAGTAAAAGGAGAGACCAAGTGTTTGATAGGACCAGGGGAGTGTTAAAAGTGTATGTATGGCTTTGGCAGCTGGTCACTTCAGCTCTCAGTGCCTCAGTTTGCCTGCCTGTAAAGAAAAGAATTTAGACTAGATGATTCCTAAATGAACTATCGGCTCTTTAGGAGTGATCAGAGAAAAGATATTTTTTAAAAATTGGCATCCATACATTGAAACAGTGAAATCTATTGAAGACTGGACACTGCACTCCTGAGAATTTCCATCTACAGAGACCCAAAAGACCTAGACCACGCAGAACTAAGAAAACTAAACTGAACTAAACTAAAATACGCAAACATTGAAACTGGAAAGGACAATGTCAGTAATGACACCGCTCCTAGAAGATCAGATCAAAACAAAGACAAAACATCTCTGAAATTTTGATGAGTCAGTAAAAAGACTTCCCATTATGAAAACCCCACACACACTCACATACAGCATCAGAAGCTTCACCTCTTAATGCAAGCATCTACTTATCAAGTAATAGTAAAAAAAAAAAACATAGCACTGGTGGAAGGGTCTTCAGAGATCACCCAGCCACTGTTTTTTAACATTTTATTCAACCCACAAAACCCTGGCTTTGAGTAAAATCTTACATGGGACAGTTAAAAGTAGAGCTGCTCTGATTGAAGAAGGGTGTGCAGAGACTGACACCTGCCATGGGGTACCCACAGGGGACACCACCAAGTCCCTCCACAGCATCCCTGGGGCTCCACAGAGCACTTATTAAAAAGCACTGGTTTCGTCTAGTTTAGAAACTGGAGCCCAGAGAGGAAAGGTGACTTGCCTAAGGTCACACAGCAAGCTGGTAGCAAACTGAGGACTGGCCCAGCTCCTTCTACAATATCACGCTTCTCCAAACTGAAGGCAGGGTAGACACACCAGAGGCCGACTCTTGGGCCTTCCCTACTTACTCCGTGATATCAGACATCCCACTCACCTCTGCACCCTGGAAGACATGACTGTGAGTCACGTGCACCTGGAAGTCGTCCTGTATCCTGTCCTACCCCTCCCACCCACATCTAGTTGGTCACCTTGTCCTTTTGATTCTACCTCCTTAATCAGTATTAGATCTAGGGGGAAACCAAGATTTAAGCTTGTGCCTCAGTACAGCTCAGCTTCCCTGCTCTGCCTGTCTCCAAGACTAATCCAAGACTTCCTCATTAGAGGGAGTCACAGACTCTCAGTGGTCTCTGGGAGACCCAGTTGCATGACCACCCCTGAGTCTCAGTAAACACAGAACCTGTCCTGAAGCTGACAATGGATTCAGTTGCTCTATGAAGTGCTCACAATGGCCAGAACTGCCTGGAAAATAACGTCATTTCTTTTTTATCTTTTTTAAAAAATTTGTCACGGTCTTTTGTTTTTCGTTAAAGGATGAACGAAAGCTCCTGGTGAAACCGGTGACCCCTGGATTTGTCTCCTTATCCTCGCAATCTGTTCCATGGCTGATCAGAGACATGGTGAGACAGTGATGATGCTTTTATTAGCAACCTTTACACTTTGTCAAAATTAAAATGGAAACCCAACATTCATATGTAAATCCAGTTACCTTCTAGGTTCCTCTTATCCTTTATCCCTTCCACAAAATTACAGATTATTAAGAAATGTTTGAAGAGAAGGAGACAGGCTTCAGGGAGTGTGGAGGAGGCAGAGAAAGACAAAGGGGGTAAAGGAGACAAAATTCTTTGACTCTGACCTGGTCTTTTATGCTCAGAAGCATCTCAGTTTGTGGTTTCGTTGCTCTTCCACTGTCCGAGACACCCCCACCACCTGGCAGAGTCCAGTCAACGATGACTCTCACGTTCAGATCCACCAGGAACCCGATGCCTGGGAAATGACAGCAGAAAGGTATGATGGGGACAGGAGCTCTTGTTCACAAATGTTTCTCCGTGGTGATGAACAATTTATAGCAGAGCATGACCATGGAAGCCCATTGGCAAAAGGCCTTACTTTAAAATTATGCAGCCAAATTTGAGATGTGATAATTGGAGGGAAAATAAAAACCAAAAAGTGAAAATTCTGTGTTCTCTTTTTCGGATGTGAACTGAGAGAGTCCTGTTCACACTAATGAACCACGTGTTACCATGGAAGCCCTGAAGGACTTATCATGTGGCCTTGATCCCACCACCTGGTATTCATACCTTTGTATGATCCCCTCCTCCTGAGTGTCACTGGGACCTGGGACCTGCCCCTAGACAACAGAACACAACAATGCTGATGGGGTGTATGTGATTACATGATTGTGTTGCATATGATTGTAACACCCTCCTTGCTGGGGTCTCTCTCACTCTCTACTGGCTGTGAAAAGGCAGTCATATTGGGGAACCCCATGTACAAAGAACTGTTGGAAGTCTCTAGAAACTAAAGAGAGTCTCCAGCTAACAGCCAGCAAAAAATGGAAGCTCTTGGTCCTACAACTGCAAGAAACTAAATATTGCCAACAGCCACGCAAGTGGGAAAGCAGATCCTCCCCAGACAAGCCTCCTGATGAGAAGCCAGCCTTGATCAACTCCTTATGAGACCCTAAACAGAGGACGCTGCTAATCCGTGCCCGGTCTCCTGACTCACAGAAACTGTGAGATCATCAGTACACAGTGTGTTCTGTTAAGCCAGTAAGTTTTTAGTTGTTTCTTATGGAGCGATAAAAAACTAATATGAGGATGTCGGTGAAAGAGTAAGAATTTGCAAATTACAAGTGGAGAAAATTCCAGGCAAAGGGAATGCATATGCGAAGTCATAGTAACAGGAAATATATATTTTGTTCTAAGAATGGAATAAATTCAGATATCCCCAGAGCAAAAAGATGGGTAGCAAGTGGAAGAGAAGAGAGGAACTCAAAGCAAAGGGTTAGAAGACATTGACCTTAAGGCCAGCATATCTTTAACATGGCCTCACATCTAATCCTCCTGGGAAACTGTGTGTTCATCAGAATCTCTGATGCACCCACAACTATATTCCTCTGGGTGTGTGGAATGGGATGGAGATATCTGTAGTTCTAACAAATGCCCCAGGTCATTCTGATGCAGCCAGTCCACAGACCAAGACTTGGGGGCCGTTTCTGCATCAAACAGCATCTCACAAGAAGTCTTTCAGTAGAAGAGTGACATAAAAAATTATTTACTGCATGCTTAACCCAGAAGCACCCTGGAGCATGGCCTGGTGTGGAAAGAGGGACTGAAGACTGTAGTCCAGGGGTTACCTCAGAGACCACCACAACAACGGCGATCAGAACTAGCGGATGGCCGTGGCTGGAGAGAATTGTGAGCAAGGGACAGGTAGGAATGCCCTTGGCAGAATCTGGTGATATCAGATGTAGGCAGTCAAGGAAAGGGATGTGGGGATGAAAAGGAAGGAAGGAAGGAAGGAAGGAAGGAAGGAAGGAAGGAAGGAAGGAAGGGAGGGAGGGAGGGAGGGAGGGAGGGAGGGAGGGAGGGAGGGAGGGAGGGAGGGAGGGAGGGAGGAAGAGAAAGAAGGGAGGAAGGGAGGAAGGGAAGGGAGGAAGGAAGGAAGGAAGGGAGGGAGGGAGGGAGGGAGGGAGGGAGGGAGGGAGGGAGGGAGGGAGGGAGGGAGGGAGGAAGGAAGGAAGGAAGGAAGGAAGAGAAAGAAGGGAGGAAGGGAGGAAGGGAAGGGAGGAAGGAAGGAAGGAAGGAAGGAAGGGAGGGAGGGAGGGAGGGAGGGAGGGAGGGAGGGAGGAAGGAAGGAAGGGAGGAAGGGAAGGAAGGAAGGAAGGAAAGAAGGAAGGAAGAAAGGGAGGGAGGGAGGGAGGGAGGAAGGAAGGAAGGGAAGGAAGGAAGGAAGGAAGGAGGGAGGGAAGGAGGGAGGGAGGGAGGGAGGGAAGGAAGGAAGGAAGGAAGGAAGGAAGGAAGGAAGGAAGGAAGGAAGGAAGGAAGGAAGGAAGGAAGGAAGGAAGGAAGGAAGGAAGGGAAAGAGGGAGGGAAGGAGGGAAAAGGGCCACAGATTTGGGAGGATGGTAAGGATAGCTGTATTCCGGGGCTGAGTTTTGCACGCTCAGTCTTTGTTGACCCACAGTCCTGCTAACTGGGCCTCTGGAGCTTTGCCTGTTGACTTTAGCTGTATCTACATTAGAACAGCCAAGTGTCTAGACTCCAAGTTTCTGGAACAAGTGTTCTTCTCCACATGGCGACCATTTACAGAAAAAACCTGCTAACCCCCCCAGTACCCATTAGTGGGATGGTGGCTGGGAGTGGCCCTCCTCCCATGAAATGTTGATCTAAAGGCTGACCACAGACCCTGCCTTTGGGGACCAACTCCATTGCAAGGCTTGGAATTCAAGAAATGGTTCATTCAGTCAACATGTGCTGGGTGCATACTAAATGCCCAGCACTGTTCCAGGCCCAGGGGCTACAGCACTGAATAAGACAGAAGTGTCCTCATTTAATGAAGCATTTTACCTTTTCTTGCCTGTAAGAGCCTCCAGAGGCCAAAGAGTTTAGAGTCTCCAGGGGAGGCTGCAGGAGGCGGAGCTATTGCCTACCTGGTCCTAGTACTGTCTCAGTTACCCCAAAACTGACTTTTGGGGGGAAGGGGAGAATGGATTAATGATACAAAATCCCACGTAGACAGAAAGAATAAGTTCTGGTGTTCTAGGCTGACTGCAGCTAATAACGTTATACTTCATATTTCTCAATAGCTAGAAAAGAGGAACTTGAATGTAATTACCACAAAGAAAACATGAATGTTTAGGTAATGGATAAGCTATCTACTCTAAGTAAATCATTGTATAATATGTGCATGCATTGAAACAATACACTGTACCTCACAAATATGTAAATTAAAATAAATTTAGATTTAGAAAAAAATTTTTTTGCAAAACTGCCTCTCCTGCTAGGGATGGGTTTTCAAAAGTGAGTTCTGTGGAACCCTGTTTCTATGGGGTATAAAAAAAGGTCAGGCCTGTGAAAGGAGGTTCAGCAATAGTAGATACTATGTATATGGTATTCACTGCATGCCAACGATTGTTCTAAGCACATTAGGATGTTAACTCGTGCAATCCCACCAACTCTTAGGATCTTTATTTTACACATGGGGAGACTGAGGCACAAGGGGTTAAGTTGCTGCCACAGTCCTTATAGCTGCTAGTCAGTGGCAGAGCTGCTATTCAACCCCTGGCAGACAGGATCAAGAGTCTGAACCTTCACCACGCACATCTCAGGTTCTACAATGGCCAAATGAGCCAGAAAATCTCTGGGCTTAAAGAAAAAAAGAGTCAATCGTGTCTCTGCTAAGCATGTTTTCATGTGCTCGTTGGACATTCAAGAGTCTTCTTTTGTGAAGAATCTGCTCAAATACTTTGCGCATTTTTAATTGGGTTGTCTTTTTCTATCGAGTTGGAGATTTTTACATATCCCAGTATCCAGTCCTTTGCAGATGTCTCAAGTATTGCAAATATTTTCTCCCACTATGTGGTTTGCCTTTTCATTTTCTTCATGAGAAGTATTTCATTTTGATAAAATCCAATTTATTAATGTTTTCTTTTATAGTTATCATTTGCTCTGTCCTATTAAAAAATATATTTCCCTACCCCAAGGTCACAAAAATATTCTTACAGCTTTACCTTTTATGTTTAGAGCTATGATCCACCTTGAATTATTTTTCATATACGGTGTAGGGTGAGAGTTGAGATACATCATTTTCCATATGGATATTCAGTTGTTCCAGCATCATTTTCTGAAAAGAATTTTCTCTGCTGAATTGCTTTGGTGCCTCTATTAAAAATTAATTGACCATATAAGCATGCATCTATTTCTGGGCTCTTTATTCTGTTTCTTTAAAACATTTATCTATCTTTCTGTCAACACCACACTGTTCTGATTACTGTAGCTTTTATTATTCATCCTAGGAATAAAAATTAAAACCATAATGAGATACAACTACACACCCATCAGAATAGCCAAAATTAAAAAGACTGATAATTCCAAATGCTGGCAAGGATATTGAGTAAGCAGAACGTGTATTTATTGGTGGTAGGAATATAAAATGGCACAACCACATTGGAAAATTGTTTGGCAGTTATATATAAAATGAAAGTTCCACCCATCTCATGACCCAGCAACTCTACTCCTAGGTGCAGGAATAAAAACACAGATTTGCATACAAACACTTGCGTGTGAATGTTCATAGCTGCTTCCCTTGTCATGATCAAGCCTGGAAACAACCTAAATGTTCTTCAACAGGTAAACAGATAAACTGTTGTAAATCCATCCAACAGAATTCTATCCAGCGATAAAAAGAAACAAACTATGGATAAATGCAACAATATGGGTTGTATCTACCGACTACACAATTTCATAAATAGGAAGTTCTAAAAAGGACAAAGTTATTCCATGACCAAAGAAACTTTATTAACGTGGTTGTTTCTTGGGAGGGATGTCTGGGAAGTGGCATGAAGAATTCTCTGAGATGATGGAAGTTTCTCCGTTTTGATGAGCTGTGGGTTATATAGGTGTCTGCATCTGTAAAAATTTATCAAACTCTGCATTTTACCTCAATAAGAATGATTAAAATAAAATGAAATTTAAAGACATTTAAATTGTTAAGAAAAAATAAAGTATGAAACAGGTTTCTTTTTTCCTGCATTTTGTTATACAGGTATGGCATTTAGGTAAGCTAAGGTGCACGTAAATCCCCAAGAGAAGGCTGAAGTGTGCAGGACTTTCCAAGTTTTATTTTGGCCACTGTTATGAGCTGACTTATGTCCCCCCAAAATTTATATCTTGAAGTCCTAATCCTCAGGACCTCAAAATGTGACCTTATCTGGAAATAAGGTCATTGCAGATATAATCAGTTAAGATGAGGTCATACTGGAATAGGGTGGGCCCCTAATCCAATATGATTGGTGTTCTTATAAAAAGGGGACACTTGGACACAGACACACACACACAGGTAGAATGACATTTTCATGTTGGAGTTCTGCCGTCACAATCTAAGGAACTACCAGGAGCTCAGAGAGAGACCTGGAACAGACCCTTTCCTAGCACCTCCAGAGGAAGCATGGTCGGCTTTGCCAACACCTTGACCTCGGACTCCCAGCCTCCAGAACCGTGAGGCAGTAACTGTCTGCTGTTTGATCCATCCAGTTTGTGGCCCTTTGTTAAGACAGCCCTAGCAAATGAATACAGCCACAGAACCTTTGTTTTTCTGTCTTCTGGTATCAGACTCTGTACAATGTCCCCTGTTCAAGGAAATAGCTCATTTACTTATGTTTCTTTTTCAAAGAGATAATAGCACCTATTGTGATACAGGCAGCTGCACTCACATAAATGAACAAGTATAAAAATAAGAATGTCCTCTGACCTGTGTCATAAACAGACAACGTTCCAATGAACTTTCTCATTTTGTCTCCAAGGTCTAGAAGGCAAATATCATTGTTCCCATTTTGCACACGAGACAAACAAGGACCCCTCCAATAGCAGCGAGACCTTGGCACGCAAGCACAGCCCTTGCACCGTACCTAGATGTCAGATAATCTCCCTTTTGGCATCCCCATGGCCGCTCCCTGCTGCTGATGAGGGTCTAGTCCAGGTGGAAGGAGGAAGGATGGAGAACCAGCATCATGAGCACCTGGCTGGCCTCCCTACACATTCCTGGTGTTAGACGAAGGGCAGGCACAAACACATGACAATTCTGACTTTGTCACTTGTTGACTGTCATTAGTGTCCCAGACAGACCAGCACAACTCACAGAGCCCTGTTTCTTTCCCTGCAAATTATCCTAACCCCTGGGCCATGAGGCTCCAGGGAGGACCAGGTGGAAGGAGCTCCCCTGGAGAACACCTGCAGCTTCCTCTTTGCCCCTGGTCACCTGGGCTTTCTCGCCCTGTGCATCCAGCCTCTTGGCTGCTTCGCCCTAGCTGGCACTGAGCGGCCTCTATCGCACAGGAGTGGCCTGCAGCCGGGTTTGGGAAATGAAAGGCCATTTCACAATCTTTCCCAAAATGGGTTAAACAGCATGATCTCTCATTACCCATTGACAGAAATGGGAAATGCGGAATAATGTGCAATAACTAGTTTCAGCTGATTCTGATTTGAGATCTATGTCCTTTTTAACTGAGATAATAACACAGAAGCACACATTCATGAGGTTTGGTAAAGAAGACGCAGATTAACACCACAGTTAGATGACTTTTGAAGCAAAGCTTCTATTAAAGTTGCTGCCAAAAAGTCACTTTATCTTCCCTCTGATGCATCTCAGATTTTATCTACCCTTTTATTCTTTTTGTCCTTAATTTTAAATCCTTTTTATTATTATTTTTTCCCATGTAAGCACCAAGGGGGTTGTTTGGTAGTCATTCTTTTGGAAGCAATTATCCACAAGAGAGGCGTTCACTTCATTTGGGTTGCATTTTATATCCAAACCATGATAAAAAAAAAAAAATGCACAAAATTGACTTTGCCTGTGCAGCTCAGACACCGCAAAGTCCTTCCCTGTGAATTTCTATTCAGCCGCCGGTTGAACAAGCCTCTTTGGAAGACAGGGTGAGTGGCCATCGCTTATACCACATTCTCTCTTGTAGCCCTAAGATGCACTCTTTGCTGCAAAACAGGGCAAATGAATTTTTTTCATTTAATTGCACGTTAATTCAGAACTTACAGACCCCAAGCTGTCTTCAAATTTGAAAGGAAAGTTTTTTCTTGCTTGGTCAAAAAAAGAACTTCACAATTGCAAAATCCTCTCACCTCTATGCCTTTATGTGTTTTCATAGATGAGCCCCTCATGCCTGGGGCGGGGTGGAAAAGGCATAATTTCAGTCCGCAGCCCTACAAGACTCATTATCAGCATAAACTTTCTGTGTGAAGTCTCATGTATCTTCAAATGTTATGTGAATATTGCATCCTACGGCATAACGAGTCTGTTTCATTTTAATATACTGATGATGTTTTAAATTTACTACCATCAGTCACACACACAAGAAAAAGTTTCCTGCCTGTCTTGTAGTTATTCAGTGGGAGACAATTGCACTGGTTTTTATTGATTTTTTAAAATGTGGCTGAACTAATGAGAACTTACCTCAAATTGTCCATTGGTATTGGCATCTAGGCAACTGCTGTTTCCTCTGCTTTGGTCTCAAAATATCTTAAAACCCCAATCCATGTGCAAATGTGGATGGAAATATCACCTGCTCTTTTTCGGCTTCATGGGCTTTGTCCAGGCACTGACCAGCGGGAACAAACTTGAATACACCCAGAGTGGGACAGCACACACCTGCAGGTGGCTGTGAGTGACAATGATTCTGTCTTCTTGCTGAGTGGTTAAGTTGTCTGTGTCTGATATACTATCCAAAATATTTTACTATCTCAAGAGAATACTTGTCAATGGGCTTTTTCAGTAAGAAGGCAACTGAGTGTGTGCTGTATTCTACCATCATGCTGTAATTTGATCCCGCGTAAATCAAGTCATCTGGGAGGTCTCATCTCGCACCCCATCCCCTCTCCCCACTGAACCATGCACATCACCCTGATGAAGCACTGTTATTGGGCATCTTTAGCATAGAAGGAAATGCAGCTTGACTCTGTATCGGTGGCTAAGAACAGTCAGACTTAGAGGAAAATATCTTCTAAATAAATAAACTCCATGAGCTGTGTTTATGATTAATGAGAACAATTCCTTTTTCATCTTATTTGGATATTTATGGAGTCTTTGCTTTTTATCTCCGTGGAGAAAAATAACCACACAATGCCCATGGAGTCAGCCCACACTGGCAGGGGAGCCAGCTGCAAAAGCACTTTCCACTCTGTCCCAAACAAAGAAGTGAGTGTTCAGGTCACCATCGTTCACAAAAGTGACTGCTGTGCGCACCACAATGGCCGGCTCCTGGAGGGGTGACTGCTTGGTGACGGAGCTTAGGCAGCTGCTGCCTTCAGGGAGAACAGGCAGAATCCGCCCTCAGGACCCCACCGCCAGGCTGGGATCTGTCCCCTCCGCCTCTCGAGGTGGCTAATCCCGAAGCCTTGCACGGGCTCCAGCAGGCCCTGCCTCTGGGCCTTCCTTCCAGCATCTTCCACTTAATCCAAAAGTATCCTACTACCTGACAAAAATCAAGGAGGTGGGGGAGGCACCCTGATCCCCTGCCTTTAAACCTCAGAACGCTCTGTCAGTCCTGTTCTAGGCACTGACACATCCCCTTCGATCATCTTCAATTACCTCCTACCAATAGACTGTGCCTCCCCCGAGGCAGGTCTATGTTCATCTGGTGTGTGTGTGCGTGTGTGTCTGCGTGTGTGTTCACACTCAGCCCAAGTCTGGCTTACATCTATTAAATAGCAGGAAGCACACGTGGACAGCTACAAAAAAGACTTCAACTGCAGTTCTGTACTAATCACCAGGTATTAGTTTTTCCACTTTCCACCATGATATGTACCTCTCAGGGTAAAAAGTTGTGCTAAGATGAGTGCGTGTGACCAAATGTCTAAACCTTTTCCAAGTAAGCTCCACTCCTGAATGCAGTCCAGGTTCTCCTTGAGACACCGTAAGGAGGACAAAGTGACTCAAATTGTGTGCTTTATCCTCGGTGGGTTGTTCATACCACTGTTATTTTTCTGCATCACTCCTTGAGATGCAAGGCCTGGGGAGAAATAGTCTAAGTGACCCACCCTACCCCTCAGCTAAGGTGAGAGGGGCATTTAATTGGCGGACTCTCTGATAATGCACGCAACAGTGTCCTTTCCCCAAAAAACCAGGGCGCTCATGCCAAAGAAGAAGGTAACTAACAACAAATACCCTCTGCGAGAGGAAGGGACCGACAGCCGCGGCTGTTGTCACAGGCATTTGAGCCATGTTTGGGTTTTTTTTATTGGTTTTGTTTTGTTTTGTTTTTGAATATCTATTCTGTGATTTTTGTGTGTATTCAAAATGACAGCATTATAGGCAAACTTCTGACTCGGCGCAATTGGTTTAAAATTTTAACATACAATCATCTTCCATTTTATTAAAAGAGTAATTATCCCTTCTATTTTTTTTTTCTTAAACAAATTTTTAAAGGTCAATGACTTAAAAAACAATGACTGAATAGGTAGGAAATTGATATTCTTTTAAATGCAAAGGTAAAGAGATGCCTTTTGCATCATTTATGAAGAAAATAAAACAGCAAGGTTCTGATGAAATTAATGGCTTAACAGATCTGAGGTTAGTACCGTTCACAACGACATGGATGAACTTAGAAAAAATTATATTAAGTGAAACAAGTCAGGCACAGAAAGAGAAATACCACATGTTCTCCCTTCTTTGTGGGAGCTAAAACTTGAGCCATGTTTGTAATCCCACCCTCGCCTGCTGTAGAAAGTTGTGTTCTTTCCTATTTCCCACCACTTTCTCATCAAAAACAAGATGATCGCTTACTGTGACATATTGCAGGTGAGCAGATGCCGTTTCCTTAACTCAGGACATTTGTTAAACAACTTTGACAAGTCCTTGTAAATAAAGACAAAAAATTCAAAACACGCGACCACACCGTGTTATGAAGTGACAACGCGCATGTGGTTCTTTCTCTTTGGTGTCCTGCCCTTAAAGCGAAATAGCCTTTTCCTTATGACAAAGAATTTATAAGGTTCCCCAGTGTTGAATCTTCTGCTTAAACTTTGATCTAGAACCAAGCCTCCTTCAAAGCAAGATACCCAAATCAGTATCCAAACCAAAAGCATAGAGCATTAGATTCTGAGTGCGGTGGCAAAGCCTTTCTGTCAGAACTGGTTTCTAAGCCCAGCTCCACAGTTTACTGATTGCATGACATTGGGCAATGAATCTAAGACTCAGTGTCTTTGTCTGGAAAATGGGAAGAAAAATAGCACCTACATTCTCTGGGGTATTGTGAAAATCCAATGCAATAACATTTCCTCACCATCATTTATCACCCCTCACCTCTGTGGCACTTAATGGACTGTCATTTATCGAGTGAAGGCTGTGTACTTGGAGCTTTATATATTATATGTCTATGCTTTATAATAACTTTATAAGTTTGTTTAATCCCCATTTTACAGATGAGCTAGCTCTAAAGCTAGCGAGCTCTTCCAGATACTGATGGCTGCCTACACAATAGGAAACAGCATTAGCTAACGGGAGCTTTCCAGATGGCACCCCACGCATAAGCACTGAAGGGTCGGAGGCATCACTCCCTGCAGCCAGAGAGGACCTAGAGCTGACGGAGCCCCCAGCTGGTCACCACCCCCTCCTTCACACCGCTGCGCTGCAAAACTGTCATCACTATCATCCTCTATGGATGTCAAGACATTTTAAAAGATTGGAAAGCAGAGAGTCAAAGAGCCAAGAAAATCCCAAAAGGGTAAAATGGAGGTGGAATTATTTAAAGGCCCCAGTTCATTGAGTCATCAGAAAACCCACCTCCCTTCGCTTACTAGTGGCTTCTCAGAGACTGTCCCCACAGCCCATCTGGGCAGCTTGACTCTCATCTGCTTTTCAGAGAAGGAAACGTCCAGACAGCAATGCCTGTTCACCTGGTGATCGGTCCCCAGGTGATCAGATTCCTTCTCTCCAGACTTGGGGAATAAAAGAGACAGGAAGAGGGGGAGAGGTCGGTCGGGGTGGGGAAGGTGAAAGAATTTCAATATCACATCTCGTTCCATATGCGGGCAAAATGAAAAGTCCTCATTATTAAATCACAAAGCAATTAAAAAATTAAAAATTTCATAAGACCCTACATGAAAGAAATACAAGTGTTTAATGATGGATTAGAAAGTGGAAGTAGGGGGAGAGAAAAAGTCAAAGCTGGCTTGTCTCGGGGGATCCCTCTCTGGCAGTGCTAGTGGTTTCTGCCTTCACCCTCATGCCAGCCGCAAGAACTAATAAATTCCGGGCTCCCCTGCCTAGAAGCCAAGGCCGATTAATATCTGCCTACCTTGTTACCTAATTCATTATGGAATAGCAGTTAATTTGATTTGATATTATTTTAATAAAATTCTGTAATATATTAGATTGTTTCAGGCTATCAAAATAATTTTCCAATTATTACGGTTACTCAAGCAAGTCTTTTTTTTCCCCCTTCATGAGCGGCAGTTGGTCTGACTCAGAATACATTAGCTCCTACAGCTTCATCCTGGCCGGGGGAGCGGGGGAGCTATGCATGGCTACCCAGACGAGCGCCTGCCAAGAACAGGTGCCCGTGGTTCACAGCTACATGGCCGTGGGCCGATGCAGATTTATGGCCCCATGCCTCGCTGACCAGGGGGCTGGCGTCCCTTCAACCACGGGGTTAAATGTTAAGAGCATGTTGAGATAAATGTATATTAAAAAATAGCTAACTGTTGAGACCAGTAAGTGGAGCACTGGCAATGGTTTGTGAACAGGTGATCAATAATGCATGGTGGAGAGTGTGTACTCTAAAAGTTCAAGTCCAAGTGCGGGATTCACGATGTGCTCTCTCCATTGGCATCTGACTGAACTTCAGCTCATCGTGTCCAAAGCGGGGAGGCTTACCTGACAGCACGGTGTGCAGTATCAAGTTCTATGCCGACATATAAGTGGCACTAAGAAATTAATACCCTCGTTTCCCTATCAATCCACACGGGGGGTGAGAATGAGGGAGGATCAACCCTTCAGAGGAAATTTGGGGAAAAGATGCTTGGTATAGAGCAGGACGCCTGGGTTTAGGTTCTTGATGTGTGTGTTCCTTGTGTGGCCACAGTGAATGATGTGGGCCCTCAGTGTCTGCACCACGACTGGACACGGGTTCCTTGTCTTTGTCATTGCTGCTCTGGCAAGGCCTCCCCAGCGTGCTGAGGTAGTTGATGTGCTCAAGCGTTCATTCATTCATTCATTCAGCAAATGTTTCCCGAACTCCTCGGATATGCCTGGCACCTCGGATGCGCTCAACAGAGTCCCCTCCTGACCCCACACAGAGCCAGGGGGACAACAATGTAACATCGACAGCCAGCTGCATAGTAGGCTCTTAATGCATACGGTTGAATGAATTTATCAATTGGTCACAAGGGTGCCATACATTAACTAAATAATCACATAAGCAAATTACAAATAAAATAATCAACCAACTGTATACGTAATTAGGATCTATGAAGGAAAAGCGTCGTGGTACAAGAGCTGATAACAAGGGGACTTGGTCCATGAAGTCACAGAGACCTAGACAATGAGTAGGGGTTTGCAACTGAGGGGGGAGGGAAGTGTGCTCCAGTGGAGCACAGCACAAGCAAAGTAGGATTGGCAGAGGGTTTTAGGGGACAGAAAGAGGCCACTGTCAGGGAGTGGAAGGGAAGTGAGTAGAGACCAGGTCCCCAGGGCACCTGGCCGGTGAGCACATTAAGGTCAATGGATGTGACCTTATGAGCCTCGGGATGTAATGAGGGCCCTCTAGTGTGGAGATGATACAATATTTATGTCTTTAAAATCTTGCTCCGTGCAGTGCAGAGAATGGATTGGCGCAGGCAAAAGCAGGAATGGGCAATCCATGAAGAGGCGATGGCAGGTGCCTGGGAAGAGGTGAGGTTAGCCTTGAATGGGCAGACACCCGGGTGAGATTCTGGAGTCAGAGGGATCACTCACACCCATGGGCAAGGCACGGGAGATGCTCTGAGCAAAACTGCCCATGCAGAAGGCCTCCTGGCCTTTTGGTCATGCCCAGCCACCCTCCACCTCACCTCAGGACCCCAGGCAGCCACAGGCCTCTTGTCACCATGGCTCTTTGCATGCCACGCTGCCCACTGTCCTTACCAACAGCCTCTCTTCAGAGCTGATGCCTCTCCCATGAAGGCCCAGAATCCATCTTGCAGTCACTTCCTCCATGCCGCTGGGACGGGTGCAGAAGGAGTTTCAACACATCCCCCACCCCCAAGGAGGAGGAAATGACCCCAATATGGCCCAGCTCAACAGTTTGTCTGCGTTTACCTCCCTGTCCTTGAAATGTAGGATTGGAATGCACTTCCACCTGAAATGAAAGAATTGTCACTGGTCTCCACTTTCTGTCATGGAAAGTGATGGTGCCTCAGGGGGTGGGGAAAGGGATGCTGAGAGGGAAGTGGGTGAATAGACTCTGATCAGCAATGGAGTGGGGCGATGAGGAGGACCAAGGCCCAGAGGAAACAGCCTGGGAGGTGGCTCCCCGACACACTCTGGCTCTTGCCTTCCAGTCCAGACCTGGTGGGGACACAGCTAAGAGTGGTGTCACATGGGAATGGTGTCACCTGGGAGTGCTGTCACTGGGTAGGGGTGGACAGGGAGCCAGAAACATACAGACCATCTGTGGGCTGCAGGCTTCCAGGATCCCTGAGACTTCAGGGGTATTTCTGTCCATTCTCCCCAGGCCTCTGAAAACTTCCCTGGAAACCAAGCAGCCTGCCCTCAGTGTGCTACGGATTAGACAGAGACAGTCACTTGGCCACACCTGAGCTGAGCATTACATGGGAATTAGGGAGGAATGAGCAGCTGAGTCCAGGCTCCAGCACCCAGACTGCAGGAGCTCAGAGGCCAAGGAGCAGGAGTCTTGCATTCACCGAGCAAATACATGCTGAGCTCTTACTATGTGCTAAGACCCAGCTGCACGCCAGGGCCCCAGGGATGAACAGCACTGGCCCTGGGGCCTCAAAGGATGGCTTGTGGCTTACTGAAGGGAAAGAGGACAGGAAAGGCTGCTGGAATGAAAGGTGGCACCACCCAGGGAAGGCTTCCCCAGAGAGGGTGTAGGAGGTACAGGTGAGGGGCTCCAAGGACTCTGTGGTGCAGAGAGACGCTGCAAAGCAGGCTGGGGGATGATATGGGGAGAGTGACAGAGCCACAGGCTGTAGGGGTAGGGAACCAGCCAGGGACAGGAAGTGCCTTCTAGAATGACTGCATGGAATGAAAGGATGGATTGGATAGGAAAAGGCACAGGCTGGCAGCCTAGGGGACCATAGGGGTGACCTGAGCCAGGGCCTTGATACATGGTCAAGAAGAAAGGGCCAGAGATAGACAGAGGAGCAGAGCAGTACAGGAGGGCAGGTGGACAGGGCGTGAGAGATGCAGGCGGGCCAGTGGCTCCCAGTTTCTGGGTAAATGAGTGGAAATACCTCTGCCCTGCAGAGACTGCAGGAGGACCGAGGTGGAGAAGCCAGGGGATGGCTTTGAGCATCCTGCAGCATCCGGGCCAGGGTGACCAGTTAGCCGTGGAAATGTGTGTTTGAGTCTCAGAAAAGCGGCCATTTGATTTTTCTTAACTAATATGTTTGAGAGCCTCCTACGGCCTGACATCATGACCACACCAAGCATACTGTCCCGCATACAGGATGCTTCAGGGATGAAACCCCGTGACTCCAGCCCACTACGCTCTTCAGCTGGACAGCTCCTCCAGCTGGAGACCCCAGCAGAGAAACAGACAATGAATCACTTTGTTCCTGTCTCTCAGTGGCTGCTCTCAGGTGGAGAGAGTGCCAAGAGCCACATGCTCCTGTTCCAAGTTGGGGACTCTAAGGAAATGGTGTGCCATGGTTACAATGTGCCACATCATGTCAAGCCCAGGAGAAGGAGGCATTTCTGTCTGTGGCTTGACACTGCTTTTGGTAAATTCTCACTCTGGTGGGCTTATTGTCTAACAGGAAGTTCTGTCCTGGGACATAATAGAGAACAGGGACTTCTTCATGCCAGCTGGCATCCCCTGAAACACTGTACCGTGACTCCTTGGAAGGCCGTCCTTCAGAGGTAAGCTACCTGGGGTCAGAGTGAGGTCTTAATTTTTCACAGATTCCAGTGTGGTGGGGTGAATGGTGCCCTCCCCCCAGAAGATAAGTCCACCTGGAATCTGTGAATGTGACCTTGTTTGGAAAAAGGGTTTTTGCAGATGAAATTAAATTAAGGATCTTGAGATGAGGTCATCCTGGATTATGTGGGTGGACCCTAATGCAATGAAGTGTTCTTATAAGAGAAAGGTAGAGGGAGCTTTGAGACACATGGGAAGACGGAGGCAGGGATTGGAGCGATGCTGCCAGAAGCCCAGGAATGACTGGGGCACCCGAAGCTGGAGAGGCGTGGGAGGACGCTCCCCGAGAGCCTTCGAGGGAGCTCAGCCTTGCTCCTTGATCTTTGATTTCTGGCCTCCAGAACCGGGAGACAATAAATTTCTGTTGTCTGAAGCTGGCCAGTTTGTGGTACTTTGTTACAGAAGCCCTAGGAATGAATCCACCTAGGTTGTGTAAATACACAACTTTTAGATCAGAAAGCCAATAGGTGAGGATTTCAAATAAAATAATTACTAATCAAATATATATATAATATATAATATTTAATATATAATATATAATATATATATATATTCCCAGGAGAAAGGCTTAAGCATTACGTATAACATATACATTCAAGAATTTTATCCCCGGACTTCTGCTTCAACAACCGATTTCCTCGTTTCAGGAGCTGTTCCCCAGCAGCGGTGACTTTTACAGTCTTGTAAATAGCTTATATTTCAAAAAGGTAATATATCTGAGAGAGGCAGTATCTGACTCAGAGGAAATCAGTCTAGTCGACCAATGTAAATGTCCGCTCCTCCTGAGGAAATCCTGTCTCCAAGTCCAAACTTCGAAACCCAGAAGCTCCGTTGGTCTTGTCCACATGAGACCAAAGGTTAGCGTTTCTTTCAAAGACATCTTTAATACATAATCAGCTAATACGACGTCAGAGCCTCAAAATTGCTACAAGATGGTTATAAAGTCTTTGCGTGGACAACTTTTCCATTTGGTGGTAAAACTGGAAGGCCTTATCACTCTTTTATAACTTTCCATATAATTTTTATGGAACCAGGCAGCCAGCATCAAAGACTGCAGGCTGAAATTGCTCTTGTGATCCAAACCAAGTGACAGAATTGAGTCCTGAAAATGTTAAGGCTCATATCTGGTTTATGTCCTTCCCTGATGACTTGGTCAAAGAACATAGCCTAGGCATAGACAGATGCAGGAGGAGGCTCGGATTTAATAATCATGCTCGGTTGTTGAAAAGAGCCATAGAGATGGAGGTGATGGAATGTGGACCCCTGTCCCCTCCCTCACCACATACCAGAGGACCGGAAGGTACAAGGAAGAGAAACAGAGCCTGGAGGCAGGGTGGTCTATGCCTGGGTCAGCCAGCAGGTGAACCACCTCGCTGAACAGGTACAAATACCGAGTGCCCCAACTCAACACCCAGTGTTCATTTTAACACGCACATGAAGGTTGAAAGAAAGAGTTCAGAGTTTGGAGTTCATCAATGCTGGCTCCAAATCCGCAACTGGATTCTTACCTGCTGTGTGACACCAGGTAAGACATTTCACCCTTTCAGCCTCAGTGACCTCAACTGTCCAAGGGAGACAGTAATGCCACCTCGCAGGGCTGATGTGAAGACTAGAAAAAATATTTGGGAAATTAGAGATAACATGGACAGTGACTGTTATTTTTAGGAACATGAAAGGAGGTGAAACAATCTGTGGGATAATTAAAAGCAGACTATCCTGAATTCTGAAGTCAGACAGACCTGAATTTGAGTTCTGCCACTGTCAGTCACTAAGTGTTAAGTCTAGAACAATCTATTATACTTTTCTCAGCCTCGGGTAAGAGGATGTAATGGTACCGACCCGTAGTGGGGAGAATGGTGGCCCTCCAAAAGATATGTCCACCTGGAACCTGTGAATATGATCTTTTGGAAAAAGGGGCTTTGCAGATGTTATTAAGTTAAGGATCTGGAGATGAGACCCTCCTGGCTTATATAGATGGGCACTAAATCCAATGACAAGTGTCATAAGAAAAAGGCAGAGGGAGATCACACACAGACACAGAGGAGAACACCATATAATAATGGAGAAAGAGACTGGAGTGATGTGTCTCCAAGCCAAGGAATAAAGGTCACCAGCAGCCACTGAGCTAGGAGGGGACATGAGCCAGAGTCACCCTCAGAGCTTCCAGATGGAGCCGACCCTGCCAACACCTTGATTTTGGGCTTCCAGCCTCCAGAAGTGTGAAAGAATGAGTTTCTGTGGTTTTAAGTCACCCAGTTTGTGTTCATTTGTTACGATAGTCCTAGAAAATGCATGCACGACCTTAGCACAGCACCTGCAATGTGAGCAGCCCTCATGAAGGGGCAGCAGGACAGCCAGCAGAAACAGCAATGACTCAGTCTTCATTGAGAAAGTCTCAACCTCACACTGCCTCCTGCGCCTGAAAAGATCTGCTTGTTGAACACCTTATGAGAGCTTCACAGTGTGAGGAGTCTGTAGAAGATGTTAAGGCAGCATGGTGAAGGTCACATACATGGCAGAGCGCCTAGCCTCCAGAGCTGTGAGACGATGATGTCTGTTGCCTGTGGAGTTTTGCTACAGCAGCCCATCAGAACAGGAATACAGGCAACAGGTCCAGATCAGAGGAGGTTATTCGAGCCGGGCTTTGTTGGAAGAAAGTATTTACCAAGGAGAAGTAACATATTCAACAGCAGACCCTACACAGCTCGCAAATATACTTGGTTTGGCTGTCAGAGTGTTTTAACATTTTTACATGCCAACCTTTAAAAATCAGATGTCACATAAGATTTGGCAACCCAGGACCTGCTTAGCATGACTTCAGTCAACTGGAGCTAAACAATAGCCACCCCACTTTAGACAGGACATGTCATCTCCATCCTATCCCACCCCAGTCATAGTGATTCCACCTGCTTGGTGCCCGTAGACATTTGAGTTTGCAGCCTCTAAGACCACAGACGTCAACTAAGCCATTAATCACACTGTTTGTTTTGTGGGGAGCATTGTTTTATTAAACATGTCACAAAATGAGCATTCGGCTGGAAAACATCCCAGAAATCCCTGAATCCCACTTCCCATTGTACAGAAGGAAACACAGTGGCCGGAAGACACAGGGATTTGGCCTGCTTTTCATATTCTTTTTGCATTTGACTTAATTACACAGCAACTCTACAAGTAGGTGCTGGTCTCTGCCTTTTGCAACAGCCAAAGATAGGTTTTGAGAAGTTGGGAGACTTGCCCAAGTTCACCCAGCTAGTAAAAGTCAGAGCTTGGAAGCGACCCAGGAGTTCTGACTCCACATCCGGTGCTTTTCCCACCACACGGCAAAGGCTGCCTCTCATGTAGAAAGGCTGTGGAAGCCAACGGGGAGTCAGAGACCCAGGGAGGCCCCAAACCACAGAGGCCCCGATGTCACCCAACTGTCAACAGTAAGCGTGGTCAGCTGATGCGCAAATGGTTTTCATCTGTTCCACAAGCGTTTCTCTGAAACACCAAAAGTATGTTTTAAAAAATTTTCTCTTTCACACACACACACATGCAAATGTAGTCATGGGCTTGTTCTCTGAAACACACTTGGGCACCACCAGTCCCCACAGCCCGGAGACGGCCCAGCAAGCATCAGCCCTGGACCACCAAGAAACTGTTGTTTCATATTAAGCCAATCTGGTCTAGATCAGAGATAAGCAGGAATAATTTCTTCAAATGAAAAAGCCAAATCTTTGAACAGAATCTCCCAGTCGACAGGCATAAGAGGCCAGGGCCTCGGGGTCTGAGCCCAGGACAGGTGCAGGCATTCTGTCCACAGCAGGGAGAAGGGGAAAGATCACAGAGAGACACTACAGGCCTTCGTGCTCACCTTGACCTCAGAATTGCCTCTCCTCACTGGGACAGTCATGGGACGAATGAATCACTCATTCCCCCTTGGCCTGGGTCAGGGCATGAGAGATGACAAAGACACAGCCCCTGATTCTCAGTCTAAAAGGCACTGTAATAACTCTCCCACACACACACACACACACACACACACACACACGCATGCATGAATGTGTCCTCCCAGTCCTGCTATCTCATCAAATGACTCCACCATCTCCCCAGGTAGTCAAGTACCACCCCAAGTCACACCTGAATCTTCTGTCTCTTACACTTTCCTCTTCCAAGACAGAAGGCCGTCATCCCAGCTGACCTCCCAGACAGATTTCTATTCCCCCCACTGCCTGTCACCCTCTCCTCCCGCCAGCTGCACCTCTGTCTGGGCTGCCATGGGCTTTACCTGGACTGGACATCGGCCTCTCACTGGTCTCCCTGCTCCTGTTCTACACACACACCCCTCCCGGGGAGTCCTTCAGAGGCTGAAGTCAAACCTCTTCCCAGGGTCACACCCTCCAGTGACTTCCCATTGCTCTTAGAATAAAATCGAGTCCCCTCACTTATGTGATCTGACCCCTGTGCTCCCCACCTCAATGCATGGCTCAACCGCCCACACAGCTCAACTGTGCGAAGTGGTGCTCACCAAAGCGCCTATGACCTTGACCTTGCCTTGGCCCCAAGTGCCTTTCCTGGGCTCCCCAAACTGCCTGCCTCATCTCTCAGCCTCCATTCATTGTCTGCTCCTCGGAGAAGCCTTCCCTGTCTATTCATGAAGGAAATAGTGTTTGTACCAGCTTGTGTGTCTTTGGGACTCTAATCGCACTTTTTCTTTTTGGCTTCTTTATTTGTGCATGTGTGTGCATGTCCATGTCCGTGTCCGTGTCCGTGTGTGTGTGTGTGTGTGTCTGTCTGTCTGTCTTCCCCACTAGACTAGAATCTCCTTGAGGGCAGGAACAAGGTTTGTTTTGATATCCTGGGGTAAGGTGTGGTTTAGAACTGTCATAGTAAAAAAATCTTCGAACTGAAAAGGAACTTGCCTAGTGCAATACACCATGAAGTACCCAAATCCCCTTTGCAGCTCCTTAGAGGCCACTGTCTGTCATCCGCTTGGCTACCTCCCATGATGGGGAACTCACATCCTCCCAAGGGGGCTGCTCCTATCCTTAGATGACTGATTACTAAGTAGTCATTTCTCATATGGAGCCAAAATTTGACTTCCTGTAGCATCTGCTCCCTGGGCCTCATTCTGTCCTTTAGGGCCTCCCAAAATAAGCTGTTTCTCTGTCCCCTGAACAACACTCCAGATATTTGAAGACAGTGGTCTGGTTCCTCCTAGGTTTTCCCAGGAATGATGTCTCAGGTCCTCTAAATCTGCTCCTCATATAACTTCTCTGAGAATTTTGGGGCCATCATGGCATGGCCATCCTTCCTTGGACCTGTTTACAGCTCTGTAAAATGTTCTAATCAGCGTTTTAACCAACCAACCCAACACGCCAGTTGTGGTCTGAGTAGTATGAAGTAGAATTTTCTCCTCTCTCATCCTAGATACTGTACACCTGTTACTGCAACCAAAGCACTGACGGCTTTGGCAGGTGTCCATGGTCAGGTTTCCCAGAAGTGGACCCTTAGATGAAGATTCATGGACTAGGGATTTACTAAAGAATTTCTTCCAGACGAAATCAGTGAGAAAGCATGGGAAGGCAGACAGGGGGGTGAAGAAGCCCAGCAAGGCCGTGATCACAGGCAAACCCACAAAGGTCAGTGAGTGAGTGGAACAAAGAAAACACACACACTCTGCAGGCACTTCCTTCTCTACTCTCACTCAGCGGCAAGCAACACAGAAGACCGACTTCCATGACCAAATGTGCAGGGATTTCTCCCCACTGGCAAGCAAGCCAGCAGTTCTTCAGCAGACTCCAGCAGAGTGTCTTCCAATTCAATTCCAATACTATCCACCTGGGGATAGATCAGATTGCACAGGGTAAGGGCTCAGTCCCCAAGACCACCCCCACTTCAGATGCCAGCCACATGTCCAGGCCTCTGGAACTTCTGCCCAACCAGCTATAAATCAGGGTTTCCATAACCCCCTCCTTGGGTGTGATTAGTTTGCTTGAGTGGGTCACAGAAATCAGGGAAACATGTACTTAGCATTTGCTGGTTTATTATAAAGGATATTACAAAGGATTCAGACAAAGAGATGCATAGGGCAAGGTATGGGGAAGGGGGTAGGGTCACTGTGACCCCTACCTCTGTTCGATCAGCAAATCTAACTCAGATTCTACTACCTTTCATTGAATGCCTACTCTTTGCATGACACAGCATTTGGCCCTTCTTTCTTGATTTAGAGCTTAGCTTGAAATGTGAATCTCCCAAATTCCCACTGTGTCCATGAAGAAACATTGCCCTTCGTGACTCAGGACCTGCATCTGGCCACAGTTGATCCAAGGTCAGACACCCAGGAGACGAGTTGAACCCAGGACCAGAGCACACCACAGGAATCCTGGGGAATCAGTAAAGCATTTATGGATCCTGCACATTCTGTAAGATAAAGGTGCTACTTACCCTAATGTTTTTCATGGAAGCGTGGCATAGGACCTAGAGGCCTTAAGAACTGGAGTCTCTCTTCTAGGTGGAATGGCCTCTGGATGGCCTGAAACAATGGGATTCCAACAAAGGCACAAACTAGTGGTGAGAGAGGTGGATGGGCCATTGCCATCTCTCAGCCTGGATTTTTCCATTCATAAAGCGAGGATGATATTACTTATGCCTACTTCAGAGGGTTGTCCTGAAGATTAGATGGAACCATTGTTTTGTGACAGATGATCTGAAGACCCTGAAATGCTTGGCGTGCACAATGGGTAGAGATAAGCATGAAACTGAGGTTTCCTATGTCCACCTGTGTCATATGCTCTTTTACTATGATTTTTAAATCCTTTCTTGAGTTTTTTTTTTTAAACATCCTCTTAATAATTGGGTAAAAACTGAGATAAGAGAAAGGATGTTTCCTTGTTAGTGGATAAATTTAGAACAACAACAAAAAAAAATTTAACTCTGGATTATGATCATACACTATCATACAAATTCCATACGGCGGTGTCTGACAGACCCCATGTTAATTGTTAAGGTCAATGTTGAAAACAACTTTCTAATGAGGTTAAAAATGTGGGGTAATTCTCCAGGCAATTAGATAAATATCATGTGCTTTATTTCACCCTAAATTTGTCATTTTCAACATTTCTTCTAAAGGGTAGAGTAGCTCTATTGGACCCAATGATGTTTTCCCCCAATTGGATGGGATCTTGAAAGCTACAGACCTATAGAGTCTGAGCACCAGGAGGGCAGAAGCTGTCATCTCATCGGAATCTCTCTTTTCAGGACACAGTACTCAGATGTAGAGAGGGGAAGGAAATTTCCTGTGGTCACACAGTTAGTGGCAGAACCAAGACTGGAACCCACGGATGTTTCACAGCAGATCTCTTACAGCTTGACCACGTGGTCACCTGGCTAAGCACAGGGTTTAAAGCTCCTTCAAGGCAATTCAAAAGCTCTCAGAGCAAAGCGCTCAGCCCTTTAATAGCCCGTGGCGTTCACATGTAAAGAAAAAGGAAGAAAATGACAAAAAACTTGAAAAAGTAAAATGAAATTGAAGGATGCACACTTCCTGATTTCAAAACTTACTACAAAGCTATAGTAATTTAGATAGTATGGTATTGGCAGCATAAGGATAGACATGCAGACCAATGGAACAGAAATGAGAATCCAGAAATAAATCCTTTATGTTTATGGTCAATTGATTCTTTATAAGGGCGTCAAGACAATAAAATGGAGAAAGAATAGTCTTTTCAACAAACGAGGCTGGGACAACTGGATAGTCACATGCAAAAAAACAAAGTTGGACATCTCCCTCACTCCTCTACAAAAATTAATTCACATTGGGCCAAGCATCTAAATATAAGAGCTAAAACTATAAAACTCTTAGAAGAAAAAGTAGGAGTAAATCTATGTGAGCTTGGGTTAAGCAATGTTTTCTTAGATATGACAACAAAAGCATAGGCAACAAAAGAAAAATAGATAAATTGGACTTAATCAAAATTTAGAGCTTTATACTTCATAGGATATCATCAAGAAAGTGAAAAAGTAGCTCACAGAATAGGAAACAATATTTGTAAGTTATATATTTGATGAAGAACTTGTTTCCAGAATATATAAATTGCATCTCTGTAATAAGTACACGTATAACCTAATTTTAAAATAGGCAAAGGATCGGAATAGACATTTCTCCAAAGAAGATATACAAATGGTCAATAAGGACATGAGAAAATGCTCAATATCGTTGGTCATTAGGGAAATATAAATTGAAATGACATGAGACACCATTTCACACCCACTAGGATGGGTGGGATTAAAAGGATGAACGGTGACAGTTGTTGGTGAAGGTGCAGAGATGTCTCATCACCGATGGGAATATAAAATGATGCAGTCACTTTAAAGAAAGAGTTTGGCAATTCCTCCAAACGTTGAATGTACAGTTACCATGTGACTCAGCAATTCTATTTCCAGGTGGACACCCAAGAGAGACGAAAGCATCCATTCACACAAAAACTTGTGTGCGAATCTTCAAGCAGCATTATTCATTCTCTGCACTCCAAAAAAGATCAAATGTGGAACCAACCCAATGTCCGTCAATGGATGAATAAAAGTGACGTATTCACAAAATGGAATATTAAGCAATAAAAATGAACGAAGTTCTACAAACATGCTACAATATGGATGAAACTTGAAAACATTATACGAGATGAAATAATACCAGTCACAATAGACCACATATCATATGATTCCATTTACTTGACATGACTAGAACAGGCAAATTCATAGAGACAGAAATAGGTTAGTAGTTGCCTACGTTTGGGGGACAAAAGGTGGGGAGAATGGAGAAGGATATTACCAGACACAGGGCTTCTTCTTAGAATAATAAAAATGTTCTAAAATTAGATTGTGGTGGTGGTTGCACAGCTCTGAAATATACCAAAAATCATTGAACTGTACACTTTAAATGGGTGAACTGTACATATGCAAATTGTATCTCATTAAAGCTCTTTTTAAAAAGGGAAGAGATAAATTTAAACATTCATTCATTCATGATTCAACACTCATTGAATGGCTCTATGTTCTAGGTTCTGGGATAATCTACCCTATATTCTATTGGATGATGGACACAGAAAGCAAATAAACAAACCACAGTCCATGGGACAAATCCAACCCATTACCTGTTTTTGTAAATAAAGTTTTATTGAAACACAGTCACACTCATTCATTTACAGAGGGTCTGTGGGTGTTTTCATACCATGACAGTGGGGATGAGTAGTTGCAACAGAGACCATATTGCCCACAAAGCTGCAGATATTTACTATCGGCCCCTTTATAAAAAATTTGCCAATTCCTATAATACTGTCAGGTAATGATACGTGCTGCAGGATAAAATAAAACAGAGTAAGAGAATATCAAGTGGCTGGAGATGCTATCTTAAGGAGGTGAATTGAGAAAATCTTCCTGAGAATGTGGCATTCGAGTAGAGACCCTAAAGAGGGAGGGGCTGGAGTGAGACATGTGATCCCAGGAAGAGGGAACAGAGAGGGCAGCCCAGGATGTGACTGGTGCAGGTCTGTGTCCCAGGAGCAGTGAGCTCCCAGGGAGTCACAGGAGGGAACATCAGTGTTCAGATGGCTGAGGCCATGACACCGACCAGGCCAATAGATGACTGAAATCATTTCAGAAAATCTGAGGAAAGCAGATGCCAGAATGCATTTTACTTTGAGATGAGAGAGACTCTTAGCCAAAGAATCCCAAAAGCCAGTGATGAGAAGTTGATTAGATAAAGCAGAAATGCCCAGCTCACCAGCATTCATCTCTCAGGCCAGTGGAAACTGAAGCAGGACACATAAGGAGTGCTATGGCAGGAGGACCTAAGTGAGGAAGATAACTTTGTCACGTACTGGCTGTGTGATGCAGTAATGCATTTATTTACATATGTCCTTATCATCTCAGGTGAGGCCCCCTCCTTCTCTGTGTTGCGGCTTCCTCTGATGTGAATGATTGTCACATCCACCTCCCAGTAGGTACAAGTGCCCACCCCGAGAGTGGACGCAGATGATTCCTCAGTCTGCGCTGTGGAAGCTGAAAGTGACAGGTCATCAGGGGTAGCCGACTGAGTTTACAGTCTTGAAGGTCAGCTCCTCTTGGAGGGTCACAAATCTCTGTGCTCAATTGACAAACACCCCAAGCAGAGGTACAGCATTCTCTACTGCCTAATCCAGGATAAGAAGAACACAAATATCACAGCTTCACATCTGCAAGCCTCCAATAAAATAACACAAAATAACACGCTAGAGGATATAGATAACTCCAATTGCATCTATTCACAAGGTCAGCATGAAGACACTGTCCAGAATGTTTTGGAAATACTTTGAAAGCCTTGATTCATTTCATGGTGTGGCTGGGACATTCTTTTCTACTCACCTAATATAGATCCAAGAGTATGAGAAAGCAGGCATTGATCTGGCCGAGAGGGACCAGATGGCTTCACAGTGCAGATCTTTCATGTGGCATTTGCTGGTGTGTGAGCAAAAACATGTTTGCCTGCTCCTGTTGGGCACTTTGGGACCAGGGAACCTCACCCCATTGTTATCTTAATAGTAAACAAGTCCATTGCAGCTGAGAGGAAGTGTCTCAAGACAATTTCTCTGTCCACTCTGCCTTGAGGGAGTCTTCAGTGCCACAGTCCCCAGAAATACCTCCTCTGCCTTTCAAAGATTGGCGTCATGACAAAATCCAGCCCAGGGGTCCAGAACCGCTGTGGTTCCCCAACTCCGAGGGCCTCCTCCATACTCCAGTGGGTCCATTCATCTTTGGAAATTCTCCCCAACCTACAGGACAGAGTGTCCCCCTCCCAAATTGCCCTTCACAAAGCTCATGACACCATCATCTACCTGGGAATCATTTTTACCCCCAGACCTAAAACATTTCCTAAAGCTAAAGAATCCTTTGCTCATGGTAAACCTTGGCCAGATGTGTGGTCTAGGGTATAAAACAAATAAAAATGGAGAAGCTCTAGATGAACTGGTGGGTGTGGAGCTCTATCCCAGGCCACCAGTGTCTGTCCCTCCCAGTAGACGCCACTCCAGGGTCTGCTGGGGACCAACAAGAAACCAGAAAGCACTGTTCGAAAACCACAATCCAACCCAACCCTTTCATTTTACAAATGGGAAAACTGAACCCTAGGGACAGGAAGGGCCTTACTCAAAGTCCATGGCAAAATCAAGCCCAGGCCCTGGACTGATATTTCAGGAGTTTGCGAATTATTTCTGTAAAGGCTCCCTGAAAGGTCCAGATGGAAAATATCAAGGGAATATGGTCTGTTGCAAACACTCCATTCTAACATTGTAGTTCAAAAGTAGCCATAGACAATACATAAATTAATGGCCATAATTGTATTCTAATAAAACCTTATTTACCAAAATAAGCAATAATTTTTATACCCATATTCAAAGTAGCATTCTTCACAATAGTCAAATGTGGAAGCAACACAAGTGTTCATTGACAGATGAATGGACTGATAACAAAACATCATTTAACCCCACAATGGAATATTATGCAGTCTTAAAAAGAAAGGAAATTCTGACACGTGCTACAACACAAGTGACCCTTGAGGAGTAAGCAAGATTATGGTAAGTGAGATAAGCCAGACACAAAGGACAAATATTGCACGATCCCACTTACATGAGTGGACAAATTCATAGAGATAGTAAGTAGAATGGAAGTGTCTAGGAGCTGGGGGACAAGGGAAGGGGACACCAATGTCTAATGGGTACAGAATTTTAGTTTGGGAAGATGAAAAAGTCCTGGAGCTGGTTGGTGGTGACGGTTGCACAACAAGGCACATGTACTTAATATCACTGCACAATACATTTTAAAAAGGGTTAAGGTGGTAAATTTAATGTTATGTGTATTTTACCACAATTAAAAATAATAATTTTTTTTTAAAAAGAAAGTGACGGGCCACATTTGGCCCATGAGCTATGGTTTATGACCCCCTGTGGCATACAAGTTGCATGTCTTACGACAAAGGATTAGACAGCAGATAATGCAGAGGGATCTTGGGTGTTCTGGGGCTATGCGGTGGGTGGCCTTTGACCTCTAAAGCATCATGATCCATTGGAAAGAGAAGTCAACTGTGGGTCAGGGAAAGCTATACAGTAACATGTCACCCACCTGGAACTATCCACTTTCGGCCACTCTGGCCATAGCCAGACTAAAACCAGTAGGTTTCATGGTGTGGCAGAGTGGTCAGAATGGGCAAAGCATCAGACTAACTGCAGTTTGCATCCTGGAACCATTATGCACAGCATGCGCGTTTCAGTAAGGATTTAGCTTTCTAAGCCTCAGTTTCCCCACCTATAAAATGAGTGTTTTGTACCATATAATTTCTTAAATTAGATAATAAGACCTAGCATGTGAGGTTATGCTAACATTTATTTTATAAAAACGTGCAAATAACCTACCATATAATAAAAGCTCAATGAGTGTTATCTAATTTCTTTTTGTTTCTGGATCTTAAATCAAGAATGACTAAAAAGTAAAGGACTCCCTGAAGGTAAAAAGGAAAACATTTCAAAACTTAAATATTAAAAAGCCAGGAGAATCACCAGGGAGCTGGCACAGCTGCTGAGACAGAGCCATTTCTACGCTTGCTGTGAACCATGGTGAGCCTTGAACACCGTGCAAAGATGTTGGTTGTTGCTATGTACGGACAAAAGCACAGGTTTCTGCCTGAGAACACTGTTTTTTTCAGCAAAGAAAAGAGGATCAGTCAATGGAGAGAGAAATTCCGTTTAAGGACCTGCCCGCCTCCCTCTTGCATGGACCGAGTTTTGTGGCACCCCCTCCCCAATTCATATGGTGAAATCAAGCCCCCAATGTAGTGGTATTAGGAGGTATTAGGAGGTATATTTCTGACTTTCAGAACTGTCAGGAAATAAATTTCTGTTGTTTAAGCCACTCTGTCTGGTATTTTGTTATGGCAGCCTGAGCAGACCTTCCCTGCCCAGTGTTTTTAACAAATCATACTTCAATTCCCTGTTCTGTTTTTAATAAATCATATTCAAGTCACCTTATTTCAATTCCTCTTCAGCTAGAGACCTGAGCAAAGGGATGGACAGCGTGGGATTTGGAAGGCTTCAGAATGTCTGCCATGAACCAGGCTGCCAGAGAGAAAGAAGCTTCTAGAATATGAGTAACTCAGGTTGGGCTGTTGCAGGGGCAGATCCGGCGGGGGAAAGGTAAAGGGAGGCAGGGAAATGAAGACACCTGTGGAAAGGTTTGCAGTCAAGTCAGTAACCACTGTGGGCCACTGGGGTCAATCCCACCGGGGACGCCTGAGATCCAACCCAGAGCACACGCCTCAGAGTTCCCCACGAGGGGTGAGGGGCTGGGATATTGACACATCCACCGGTGTCAGCCGTCGGTTGAGATGGGTGGGCACCAGCAGCTCCTGCAACGGTGAAGCAGAGAGTGTTGCCTCCTGTTTATCTTCCTCACACTTATTTTATTCCTCATTGATGCAACACTTAGGAACAACCTTCTTCAAACTTACCAGACCAAAGATTCTTAAGTGGTGACATGATCATTCATTCAAGCAATTACTTCCAGAGCACAGCTGCAGATCGAAGACTTGTCTATCACCTCCCTGCTCCTCCACGTCCAGCCTGCTCCAAGACCGGTTCCTTCAACCTCCGTCTTTCCTTTCCCCTTGGCTCCCCCCTCACTGTCCCCACGGGCCTCAGCATATCCTCCCCTGCCTCCTGCTTCTCTTCCCTTTCTCCACCCTATGCCCACCAGAGAGATCTTTCAAAATCATGCCCACTATCAGTCACTCCCTTGTCTCACACTCTTTCATGGGTTTGCAGGAGAAATTCTTATCTCAACTCATTGACCTGAGCACATGGCCACCTGATGGACCCAGCCCACCTCCCCAGCCTACCTCTGCACGCTTCCCCTCTCCTGTCCCAGCAGCGCTGGCCTATGGGTGGCTCTGCTTCCTTGGCTCTTTTGTCCCTCCATGCTGCTTGCTCATGCCCTTCCCTCTGTCTGGATTTTCTTCTTTTTTTCCCTCTTATGCCTCCTCACCCTTGAAGAACCATCTCAAGCATTGCCTCCTCCGGGAAGCCCCTCTGGGCACCCACAGTCTCAGTGCCACATCTAAAACTGCTCTTGGGAAGCTGCATTGTGGCGAATCCAGATGAGTCTGCCTGGCCCTGAGACCAGACCCACAGCTGAGGTCCCATCTCTGTTTCAATGAAACAAGGGGGAAGGGCCTGAGTGTTTCTGCCAGGACTGAAGAAGACACACACATTCTCTGGTCACCTCCCTGAGTGCTACTGTGGTACTTCAAGAGGAAATGATTGTGTCCCTTACTAAATGTGAAATTAAGAAACTTTGCTGACTCCCAGGGACAGCTACAGCTGGGCTGACCAAACCAGCCCCAGCCCAGAGCACATCCAGCCAAGGGCCAGTCTTGTGGGCACATAGGCCGGCTGCAGGGGAGGCTCGGGCTGGCTGCCCACCATGTCTGCCTGCCACAGGGGTAACCACAGTCTACAGAGCTGGCTGCACACACGCAGGTGTCACAGGCCTATGGCCACAGAGGAAGCAGTCCCTGACCACACCAGGGCTCTGGCCTCCCAAGCCAGAGAAGCTACCATGCACGTCCCTGCATAGAATGAGCCAGACAGCAGCCCTATTCTACCCGTGCCCTGTGGGGGACTGAGTAACCAGGTACAGGGCTCCTGTCCTTTCCTCCCTCCCTCTCTGCCCTTTTTTCCTTTCTTCTTCCCTTCAATAAATATAACTATTTCCTTGCCCAACCCTGGCAGGCCCTGGGACACAACAAAATGTTATAATCCTATAAATAATTTCCTATCACTCTACCTTGATTGCACTAATAGCCAAGTCCTGTTTCAGCCCTGGGGGATGTAGTGGTGAGAAGGAGATACACTCTCTGCCATCCTGGAGCTTGGAATATCCCACAAATACATGTGGGATCACAGCCCTGATGTGTGATAAGATGAAAAGGGGTGAAGCTAAGGGAAAGAATGACAATAATAATCATAATACGGCCCTCACTGGCCGCGGGGTGCTGCTCCAAGACCTTCACACGTATTTCTTCCCAGCCCCATAAGAACTGGGCACCCACGTTGCCCCATTTTAAAGTAGAAGCACAGAGAGGATGAGGAAATTGCCCGAGCTCACCCAGCCATGGCTGGGGCAGGGGTCCACCTGGCCCAGGAAGACTGGGCAGCAATGCACATTTGAGCAGAGAGCTGAAGGGAGCTTGGGAGAGGAAGAGGAGGGACATTCCAGGCAGAGGAGAGCAAGGCCAAAGTCCCCATGGTAGACACCAGTGCAAGACGCAGGATCTGAGAATCGAATCACAATCCAGTTAAGCAATGTGACTGCTCTTTCTCCTGATCCTGCACCTCCAGCAGCCGTGGGTCTCAGGTGGCTCCTGCATGGAGCCAAGTCCCTCGCAGGGCAGAAGCGCGGGTTGAAAGAACGGGACACAGCAGATCTGTGTAGGGAAATAAGGGGCCAGAGGACAAAATGGGGGTGGACTTCTGTCCCTCAAGGAGACCAGGGGAGGACAAGAGGACAGAGTCCCAGATGGATATGAGGGACAGGACGGAGGATGCTGGGGTGAGGACAGAGTGAGAAGCAGAGAGAGAAGGGGCAAGGCAGCCCCTGGTGGGCAGCGGGAGAGCCGTGGAATGCTCCAAAGGGTGGGAGCCAGCAGGCCAGCCAAGTGCCTCTGGCTGGGGAGTGTGTGGCAGGCCGGCTCTGCAGGGGCCCCTCCAGGTAAGCAGGAGCCACAGGAATGAGGCAGGTAACACAGGCAGCCAGCCACAACTCCTCACCCAGGTCCACGGAGGAAGGCAGGCAGGGGTTCCCACTGCCACTGGAGGGAGGCGCAAGGTTGAGGCAAGGCCTGGCACTGAGAGAGGGGAGGCGATTGACAGGGGCAGCCAGATGGCACACGGCGTGCAGTGGGGCGGGGAAGAGAGGGCCCAGGTGGACGGTGTCTGCAGGAGTCGGGGCAGGGACCAAGGCCTGCCCCACGGCCATGCAGAAGGGTGGGCCTGGGCCACTCACGGAGCCTGGTGGGCTGCCTTTCCTCCTCAAGGAAAACACAAATCTGCTACTTGAAAAGTATAAGAGCCGCTGTTTCCGATACCGGGCATCATTTCACAGACATCAACTCACCTGCTGCCCCCTGTGACCGCCAAGTCAAGCAGGAAGACGGACAAGTCAAAGGAGGGAAAGGGACTGTCGTTCATGTTTGGACTCTGCAGTTGGACCTCCTGGTTTCAATGACTGCTGTGTGAGATGGAACAAGTGAGTTAACCTCTCTGTGCCTCCGCTTCCTCGTCTCTACAATGGGCTATAATGTCTGTGAAGATAAACAGTGTTCATAAACAGTGCTTAGAAAAGCGCCATTAAGTGTATGGTCTTATTGCATCATCTTACAGAGGAGGAAACTGAGGCTCCAAGGGGTTAAGCACTGGACAGAGGAATGATCCCAAAGTCCCATGGACAGGAGCCCATCAATCTGCCCTCTGCTTAGACACTCCCTTTTGGAAATTCTGCAGAAAGATGAAAACTCGATCTAAGCTAAGATCCAGCAAGAGTTAGGGGGTGTCGATGGTTTCTCTTTCTTTCTTTGTTCTTGCTTTTTAATTCTCAGTGGGGGGCGAGGCCATGACACTACGGTGGAGCCCTGGGGCAGCTGCATTAATTTCTTCAGGACGTTCACTGGGATGCAAAGCTGGAGTCCTGCTCTGCCAGGAGAGCCAACACGCTTGCAGGCCCCTGGAGGATAAGAGAGACAAGAAGGAGAGAGCAGGGCAGGTGGTGTGAGGCTGCTTCCCGCATGGCATGGTAGCTCCCCAGCCCCGTCCTCCACTCTCCCTGGCATTTAGGTGGGGGTGGTGGTGGTGGGATCCTCCTCCTCTCCTTGCCTCTAGATGAGGTGCCCCCAAGCTCTGTCCTCGGCCACCTCTCTAATTCCACTACCCCCAGACTCAGCCCAGACCCCACAGCTTTAAACTCCACCTGTAAGTGCATGACTCTCAAATCCCTATTTCCAGCCTCTCTGTGTAGAAGTCTGAACTTGTACAGGCAGCTGCCTTCCGCTCCAGTTCACAGTTGCAGGACCAGGTGATTTTTTCCCAGCAATCGGCAGCTGCTTCAGTGCAGGCCTGAGTAGGGGCAGTGCTGGGTATCGAGGTTGCAGTTTTATCAGACAGATACCTTGGAGGTGAGGGCCAAGAAAGAGAGGAGATGACATGGGGAACCGAGTGACTTGGCACTGCAGGCCAGTGGCGCAGGGCCCTAGGGGAGCTAGGGACCTAGAGAGAGCTGGAAAGAAGGGAGGTGGTTCAGAGAGAGGATGCTCAAAGCTCAGAGCATGCAAGCGGTGAAGTTATGCAAGGTGCAGGTGGTATGTGTTGAAGCAGAGGAGGAGAAGAAACCACTGGAGGCAAAGTCACCCACCCCGTACATCCTTCTGCCATATTAACACACCTGGTCCAAACTGCCACCACCTCTTCCCTACTACCTGGTCTCCCTGCTTTCTCTCACTTTATTCTTTGCACGTCAGACAAAGTTGTCTTTTAAAACTGTAAACTGGATCACATCACTGCCCTGTCCAAAGCCCTCTAATGGCTCCCGCCACAGGTAAAATAAGACACTACCTCATTATCCTGGATGCCTTGCCCTGTGTCTCCAAGCCTGCCTACTTCTTTCCTTGCTCACATCCGGACGTTGCTTAAAGACCCCGACTTCCTCTGACGCAGGAAGCCCACCTCTGTGCACTAGGATTGCTGCTCCTCCAAGCAGGGGTGGGATTGGAATCTGACCAGGCCCTGTGATGTTTAAGCTACACCTGAGTGACAGGAGGGTGTGTGGGAAGAACAAGCCAGGCCTAAGGGACGGTTGAACTAAAAGACCTTGGAGCAGGAAGGCCCCGTGTGGCTGGAGCGTAGTGCGCCAGGGGAGAGAATGGCAGGAGACGATGCTTAAATCAGCCTTTGCCGCATAACAAATCACCCCGAAGCTTAGTGGCTGACTGCCACAATGATCTACTGTTTCTTCTGATCCCATGGCTGTCTGGGCAGTTCCTCTGCTGGAATCACCTGTGAAAGTCCCTGCAGCCACACTGAGCTGCAGGATTGGCTTGACAGGAACATCCAAGGTAGCCTCATGCACAGGTCGGGCAGCTGGTGTCCTGTTGGCAGGGATACTCCCTGTGTCCTCTCCGGTGGCACAGCCTTGGCACTAAGTAAACCTCAATTCACCTGTCTAACTTTTCTTCACCCTCTACTGGACCTGAAGTTCTTTCCGGTGAAGGCCTGAAGCAAACATATCATTGAGAGGGGATTTCAGGAACACTGGGACAGACCTTGTAATGCAACTCCGCTGATCAATTTGTCCCTTTAGCTTAAATCCGCACCTGCTGAAATGAGGCAGAGGGACACCACAGTTAAGCTATGACTGATTACTGGCCCTAGAGGGCAGGTGGGCTGAGACCTTCCTCTCGTAAGAGCAGGGCTGGTGATGGAGAGGGAGAAGGCTCCTGCAGGTACCATACCTGGCAACCCTCATGCCTCCTGCCCTGTGGTAAGCTGCTCCAAGTGGGATGGAAGAGGAGAAGGGTATGGGTGGAAATAACATTGTTTAAAGAGAAATGATGCAGAACAGCACCAAGGGCTTCAATTTGACATCAGAGTCATGGCACCTCTCTGACCCTCAAGCTTTTCTTCTATAAAATGATAGAATAAAACAAAGGAAGTGGGCGTATTTGATACACCTTAAAGTACCACGTGCATGGGTGTGAAGAGAGGATTACCCATGACATTTTGCTGGTTGGGTAGTCTTTGGTCTACCTGTACAGGCACTAAAGTCAGACCCCGTAACTCTGCAAGATGAAAGCAAGTGTGACCCCCACAAGGAAGAAAAATCATAGTGCGTCTGAGAAACAAGAGGCTGTAGCATGCCATCCTAGGCTTGGTTTGTTTGCATTTTTAGGGAAAGGGGTAGAACTCTCTCCTGCTGCACAAACTTTAAAAAACCAGCACAGAAATCTCTTGACAGCTCTGCTCTGGAATTTCACTGAGGCGCTCAATGGAACACTTCAGTCGCAAAGTAACAATTTCCATTGTTCTGAGTTGCCACGATCCCCTTTTATTGATGTCATAAAGTAGGTATTTATGAGATGAGGTTATTAAGATCAATAGAATAAATGGAACGCCTAATTCTATCTTTTTCAGAGCGACACAAAGCATTCTCCTGGCACAGTCCCAATGAATAAAGGGACCAGGGCGCTGTCACTTAGGCCTAATCCCAAAGCAAAGAGCTCACCCTATTAACGGTGACTCACTTTTTATATGCTTCTTAGAGTTAAAAATTCTCTTGGCCCTAAGTAGCCTTTATTGAAAAAAAAAAAATTAAAAAGAAAAGAGTACAGATTGGAATTCATTGTGCAACTGGATTTACCACTTTTATAACCGGGTTGGCTGCACTAGTTTTCATTTCATTGAAAGAAGAAAAAAATAACACTGAGAGGAAAGATCCTTCCGTTTTTAAAGCCATTTGGAAAATGCAACTGGTTTACCTAATGCCCTTTTCAAGGGAAAAATGTTCCAGAGCAGGAGAAAAGTTTGACCCTAGAATCAACACGGGTGGTTAAGGGAAGGCATAATTTTTGCTGAGGCCACTCGGCTCTTTAGGAGCTAAGGCCGAGATGAGGCCTGGAAGGCTGACCTCGCCTTTTCCAGGGGAGAGAAGAGCAGAGCAGCGAGTGTGCTGTGGATCTGTTTTTTCAAAAGAACAAATGCTTCCAAGGGTAATTATCAAATGTCTATATTTAGACAAACCCTGCCCATTTGGAGATAATCGCCCAGGTTTATATTTACCAAGTGTGTTTTCAAGGAAGAAAGCAATCCATGCTTGGCTTGCTGGTTCAAATGAAAGCAGCCCTTGGAAACAGAGAGCAGAGTGACCATGATTTCTGCAGTGGCTTCTGGACACCAACTCCAGCTCCACCCCAAGATCCTAGGGGTGGTTGGTAGGTGGAATTGGGAAGAACCCAGCCACCATCCAGCTCATCCCACAGCCCCTCACAGAGGCCCTACTGGGTGCTGAGGGCCATTCTAAGCACCGGGTGAGACCATTCCTGTTTGAACAGCTGTGCCCGTCTGTGTGACCACCCGCAGTCAAGCCCCACTGACCTTCCCAACCTCCACTGATCCCATTCTCCATGCATCCTACAGGCTGGTCAAAAGAAACAGCCTTGTGGCCTTTTCATCCCTATCATTTCCACTTCTCAGCCTTGGTTCATGGGATCCTCTCTTCCTGAGTCCCTTTTCTCCCCTCACTGATGAGGGGGTCAGCACACATGCAATCTCAAGTTCCTGCACAGATGTTCTGCAGGGTCTCTGGGTCAGTGATGGGAAGAAGGACCCCAGGGCCAGAGTGAGCAATCCTGATCAAACCCCAGTCCCTCCCTGCAGACACACTGAGGATAGACATGGACAGATGCAGACAGTAAAGACAGCAGAAAACCACTGAGCAGGCAGGGATTCCAGAACATGAAGAGCATGCACCCAGCCCCCAGCCCACAGGTGAGGAGACATTCCCGCACACGTCCTGGTCAGACCCCTCACCCACTGGAGAGGCAGGACTTGCAGATTCCCTTCCTGCTTTGGAGTTGCCAAAACCGAGGCTTGGTGACTTGCCCCAAACCAGGAAGGTGGAAGAGTTCAAGTTGGACCACGTTCATCCCACTCTTGATCCAGCACTCTTTTTTACTGTACCCCAGGAAACAGCATAGCATCTTAGCAGGGCCCTTTCAGGAGTCCATCCACCAGGGTGCAAAGGCCGGCTCCAGCACAGACAAGCTGAGAGATATTGGGCAAGCACCCACATTAATCTCATTAATCTCTCTACGCCTCAGTCTTCTCACCTGAGAAGTAGAGACGACAATGGTGAGGCGTGGGTGATCCCGCTAATGACCAGCAGGGATCACGAGGGGAAGCATTAGCACAGTGCTTGGCATATGCTACACACCCAGTAAACAATAATTTAAACTGCTCCTCTTCATCCTGCAGGTCAAGAACTGTATTATAGATGAGAAATGAGGTTCAGGGAGTACAACAACTTGACCAAGAGTACACAGCAGGATGCAGAGCCAGGCTATGAGCACAGACGCTTGGAGGGGTAAGGAGCCTCCAGAGCAACTAGCCCGGCCCTAACGCAATGCAGAAAAATGACATCTGTGGCCCTGCGTAGGCAGTTAGTAAACAGTGATCCCGGATGAGACCTGGGCCCTTGACTCCTAACACTGCATGCTCAGCTCATGATGCCACCCCCTCTTTTGGTCCTAACTGGGTACAGAAGAGGAGGTGCTCCTGAGTCTAGGACAGCAGGGTCCCAAGGCAGTAAAGTGTGAGCCTCAGCCTCACCGGCAACCTCTCGGGGTTTCTGGGCATGGTGCCTGCTCATTTCCCTCGAGCAGGGCTTCCCGGCAGCACAGTCTTCCTTTCTGGATGGCGATTATTTTATGGCAGGAGAGACCTCCTGTGTCCTGAGAGTAGCAGAATTACAACTGAGCAAGACAAAAATGCTATTAAAACAAGCGTCCCAGGAAGGGAGGCCTGGTCAGGTATCAGTAACACGTCCTTTATGCAGGCTTCAGATGGGAGTCCGGCAAGGGCATTTTCAGGTGTAAATTGTCTAAATACCTGGAGCTATTGGTCATTTCCTAGTGGCATGGCCACCTGTGGTGGCAGATGCTTTTCCATGGGTTGAGGTTAAGAGATTGACTGGCTCTGAGCTCAGGTAGAAACAGAGGCCGGACATAGAACATGGGCATCTGGAGCTGGGAAGGACAGAGGCGATCCAGTCTTTTGCTTCTGTGTATTTGATACATGAAGATACAGAAACCCAGAAGGAAGCAATTCACCCAAGTCTCAGGGCAAACTAGTGGAAGAGTTCATTCATTCGCCAGCATTTATGGAGCACATCCTGTGTGCCAGGCCCCCTGCCGGGCACTGAGATGTACACATGAAGAACACTCAACTCCTGCCCTCAAAGGTGCTCTCATCCAGTGGAGCAAAGAATGATCTGCAGAGGATTAAGATGGGGACAGGAACTACTGACTGCCAAATCCAGAGGGCCCTGACACAAATGTGCTAATTCAAAGGCAGGTGGAATAAATGAGAGAAGCAGGCAGGCGTATCCTCTTGAAACTGTATTAGAGATAAGATGGTCAGTCTGCAGTAAGAAATCATACATAGCTGTGCATGCCCCAAACAGGTTGGCAGGGGAGGCTCAACTTCACACAGTCACTCAGGCTGACCAAGATGCCACCACATTGCAGTTGCACCTGTTAGGACACACCATTGCAGGGAAAGAGTGCTGGGGAGTTCTGGACCAGCAATTAAATGCATCAACCCATAAGTAATACACTCCACTTTCCCACTTAACTGCCCTAACCAACTCACTAACTGTCCACACACCAATTCAAATTAGTCTTATGTCTCCACCTAATTACAGAGGGGCAGGACATTGTAATCCTCCAGTGAGCCCAGCAAGATAAGCAAAAGGATGTGGGCGAGCCCGAGAATTCCACAGGCACACTTTACCTATTATATGCTTGGGAATATGTTTCTCTTCCACCAAAAAATTTGCCCCCTTGTCCTTCTTGAAACACTGCTTCTTTAGTCTCTTTTATTTTCCTACTTCTGATAGATGTATGAGCATGAGAAATCTCCTCCCACCCCCTGCCCCCTGCCTTAACTCTTTCATAAATGACAACTAGCATTCAGCCTCAGAGTGGGAGTGTAATAGGGGTAAGTGGAGACTGTGGTCTGGAGAGGCCACTCTTCCTTCTCTGCCTTACTGTGGCCATGTCAAATGAAAGCCCAGTGGTGAAAACAAACCTTTAGATTTGTTTTTTCCAAAAAGAAGCCAGAAATCTGAGATTTTGAGTAAAATCTCTTGATTTTATATATTAGCAAGTAATCTAACTTTTTTAAAAAAACAGTGTTGACCAAAAAGCAAAACATTAAAAAATATCATTCAGAGACCACTGATCCGATAAACACCTTCTCTTCTCAGAGAAAGGAGCAAAGCTCCAGGAAAGGTAGGAAGTCATCTGAGGTCAGCAGCAGCTAAGAGAGCAGGGACAGACAGGATGAGTGGTCCTGCTCCCTGGAGTGCCTCTGCTGTGGCTTCTTCCCAAGACTCTCCCATCAACACCAACCAGCATGGCTGCTCCTCAGCCAGGACACAGCTTGGGCGTGCCCAGGCCTCTGCCCTGCATCCCTATCTTTGCTCTACTTTGGTGATGCCAGGGCTTGGCAGGCCTTTGGACAACAAGCAGCCAGATTCACAAGGTGATAAAATTTCCAACATGGTGGATCTTTTCCATGGATGCTCATGGAGGCACCCTGGGAGGGCAGCCAGGGCCACTCCCCTGAGGAACCCTAGGTTTCCCATTCAGGGCAGACCCATCTCAGAGTCAAGAGCCTCTGGTCCCTTAACCCAACATGTGGCCCAGGGGGCTCTGGGAGCCTGCCCCTGTTAGGCATCTTTCAACACCTGAAGATCCTGGATCCCAGTTATGGGAGCACCTTGTGCCACCAGGGACTGAGAACAGCAACCCCAGCACCACATGGTGCATCCATTGGTGACAAAGGGCTTTAGAGCTTCTCTCCCAGCCCTGACAGATGAGAGTATTGCCCTCATTTAGCATAAAAACTTAGGGGGGTGGGGGATCACACGGCTGGTTAGCAGCAGAGGTGGGAGTCCAGTTCTGGTCTTCAGCCTTTAAGCACAGTATTTATTCTGTTCATTTCCATGAACAGAAAGTGAAGATTTGCATCAGCTAGTGAAGAATAAGTATTGCAATACTATGTCCACCACATTCATTTGTTCAACTGAGAAAGAAAATTCTAGTGCTTATCAAATGCCAGATTCTTTTTAGAGTTTATATGTGTCTTTGTCAGTTTCGTTATAACAAAATCCCATAGACTGGTGTCTTAAGCAACAAACATTTGTCACAGTTCTGGAAGCTGGAAGTCCAAGATCAAGGTGCCAGCATAGTTGAGTTCTTGGTGAGGGCTCACTTCCTGGTTTACAGACAGCCGCCTTCTTGACATCCTCACATGCACTAATCCCATCATGGGAGCTCCACTCCCATTACCTCATTCAGACCCAATGACCTCCCAGAATCCCTGTCTGCAAACACCATCATGCTGGCAATTAGGGTTCAACACATGAATTTGGGGGAGACAAACATTCAGTTCATAGCAATATGTAAAGAAACAAACAAAAAACAACAATACCATAGGTTCAGGAATTCCTCATTTACAGAGGAGAAAATGAAGTCTCAAAGTCATACAGGTAAGAGCAGCAAAGTGGCTGGTGTGGAAGCTCAGAGCTGCGTGGGCATTCTGCATTCAAATTTCCAGACCGAGAGCAACTCTTCACATTTACTGATACTCAACCCTAGCCAGAGAGAAAAGGAGGGATTAAAACCACTGACAGCCACCATTATTCAGTACCAAGTATAATGCCAAGGGTTCATTTACACACTATAAAATCCACTCATTTTAAGCATACAATTAGACAGTACTTACTAATGTTCACTTATGCAACCATCACCACAATCCAATTTTAGAATATTTGTATCACCCTAAAAAGACCCCTTAGGGCCGTTTGCAGTCACTTCACATTCTCCCCTGCCCACATCCCTGGTAACCACTCATTTAATTTCTTTTTCTATAGATTTGCCTATTCTGGACATTTCATGCAAATGGAATCATACCATAAGTGGTCTTTCATGCCTGGTTCCTATCGGTTACTGAAATGTTTTTGAGATCCATCCTTATTTTTTTGTAGCATTATCAGTACTCAATTTTTTATCACTGAGTAATATTCCATTGATGAATATAACATATTTTGTTTAACTATCTATCAGTTGATAGGCATTTAGGTTGTTTCCACTTTGGAGCTATTATGAATAATAGTGCTATGAACATTCATGCACAAGTCCTTACATAAGCATATGTTTTTATTTCTCCTGGGTAGATAGCTAGAAGTGAAATTGCTGGTAAAAAAAAAAGAAAAGAAAAAAAAAAAGCCAACATGTTTTCCAAAATGGTTGCAGTATTTTAAATTTCCACCAGCAATGGATGAGGTTCCAGTTTCTTCATACACTCATCAACACTTACTACTGTCTATCTTTTTTGCTGTTGCTTTTATGAATTAACTTAGAGAATCTTGACAGATGCCCCTATGATAGGGGCTGTTATGATTCCCAGTTGACAAATGCGAAGACTGAAGTTCAGGAAAGGTGAGGCAACTTGCCCAAGGTCACAGGCTGGTAAGGAGCAGAGTCAGGGTCTGACCCAGGTCTGCCTCTCCCTGAGGCCGGACTGTCCCTAACCACTCTTCTCTCCTGCCTCCTGTAGTATAAGGAAGTACACAAGCCCTCCCACGTCATCCACCCACTAACCAGCACCTCCTATGAACCAGAATCAACAGGTGTCAAAGAACTCGTGGTCACTTATAAAAGCTCATCCTTTTGCTCACAACCAACTTAACAGCAGAAACTGAGATTCAAGAGATGCGGCCTATCCAGGGATCAGCAAATGTTTTCTGTAAAGGGCCAGAGAGTAAATATTTAAGCTTTGCAGGCCAGACCCTATTCCAAATACTTGATTCTGCCCTTGTAGTGCAAAAACAGCCTTAGACAATACATAAACGAATGGGTGTGATGTGTTCCAATAAAACTTTATTTAATAAAACATGCAGCAGGCCAGGTGTGGCCAACAGGCCATATTTTGCCAATCTCTAATTTTACCCATTGTCTCTTGGCTAGTTAGTGACTGAGTGAGAATTTGAATCCAGGTCAGCCTGGCATTTTGGAGCATGTGGTCTCCCACTGCTCTCCACCTGGCATACATCCACCTCCCACACTGATTTCAGGATTCTCTTTGCAATCGGGTTGCACATGACTCTTCCCCTTCAGTTATTGCTCATGACTGACTGTGGTCATTAGTTCATATATTTAGCCCTGTTCAACCAGCAGCAAATTCCTCATGCCCCAGGCTCACACAGTATAACAGGAGCACAAGCACTGGCCCCAAGTACCTGGTTCAAGACCCAACTCCACCCTGCCTAGCTCTGGATTCTCTTGAGCCTACTGTTCTAACCTGCAAAGTGGAGGCGGTAAGATTGCCTGCGTCATAGGCTGACTGTGATCATTAAATGAATTACTCCAGGGACATCCCTTCCAAACATGGGCTGGCACAAAGTAGGTTCTCAATAAATGACAGCTATTGCTATGCAGCTCCCATGTGCCCTAAAGGAAATGGAATTAGTTGCATATCTGCACATTATTTAATATGTCACTGGGGAGAGCAAAGAATGCACCCAGGTTAAGAGTTCCTATGTAATTATCACCGGCGGCACAGGTGGAGTCATAGTTTTGCAGAAAGTGGAACAGCCCTGAGGACAAAACTGTAACATGGTAGTAGTAATAATAATAATGATAATAATAATAATAATGGCTCACATTTATTAGGCATTTAGTAAAGCATGCGCTAAGTGCCTTACAAACACGCTGTCATAATCACTAGCATCTGGACAGCCTGTTTGAGCTGACAAAGCGTTCCCTGGGCTGCATCTCACACAGACCTCCTGTCAGCCTTGAGGGTGGCCTCTGTGTCCTCTCTAGCATACACGGTGGAAACCAAGGGTCTGAGAGGCAGGGTGATGTGGCAACATTGCCACCTAGAAAGTGGCCAGCCCAGGCTCTCCCCCAGCACTTTGAATTCCAGAGTCAGCTTCCCTCCCCCATCCCAACCTCATGCTCCACCCCGCCCAGGCCAGAGCTCCATCCCGGTGTTTTCTTTATGCCTCTGCCTGTAGCTGCAGAGGAAACGTCCACCAGCACCATTCCCGCTAACTCACCTGGCACTTACCCCTCCCGGGATAGGCCGGCTTCAAAAGGCCATGGGGAAAGGGAAATGCTTAGCCCAGAAGAGTGCTCTCTGGCAGCAGGTTCTCACGTGTCAGGACCACCAGGTAAGGCACTCTGAGTGCTAGAGGATCCTCCCCAAGTCTCCAGGATCCATCAGCCCATGATTATCTGCTCCGTAGTCCTCCATGCAGAGAAAGCAGCACCTAAGAGTATGTGGAACTTAAAATGGGGAGAAGCCTGAGCAGCCTCCAGATGACCTTCCTCCCTGTGCTAGAATGTTCTCACGAGATCGAGCTCCAGGGAAATCCCTCCAAGCACAGGGGATGATGCCTACCTCCATCCCCGAGCAGCCCCTGCTTGGGTTGGGGAAGTCTGTCCTTGTAGCGTCCTCTAGACAAGCGGGAAGGAGCCTGCTTTCCTCTGCCCCATGAGTGCCTGAGCGGGGACAACGGCCTCCACCCTTTTCCTCTCCAGGCAACTCTGCAACCCCGATCCTACAACTGCCTGTACCTGGTGTCATTTCCAACATCCTTTGGGAGCGGGCCCAGTCCTCCCCTACCACGCCTGCTGGTCACTGGTTTTAGACAGCACAGACCAACCTTGGCCACTCCCGCCTCTGAGGGCTGATTTCCTCACCTGCAAAATAAGAATAATGATACTGATAGCATGGCTGTGAAAATTAGAGGCAATACAAGCCAAGTAGTATCCAGAAAAATGCCTGTGGCGTATACCTTTTCCAGCGACAGCAAATACCTTGAGTTCTATAGCAAAGCCAGGAACCCCTAACCTGGGCTGAGTGGCCAGCCGCCGTGTCCTCCTGATATCGTGTCATCCTGCATCTCATGTGCGTGCTCTTGTCCATTGGATGACATGGATTTAGAGGAAATAAAACTGGAATTGTTTTTAAATGTATCTAGTTTTTAATTGACAAATAAAAATTGTACATATTTATGGTGTACAACATGATGTTTCAACTATGTATATATTGTGGAAAGGCTAAATCAAGCTGATTAACATATTCATTACCTCGTATACATATTTTCTGTGTGTGGTGAGAACAAAATTACGATTTTTGATTTAAAAATGCAGAAGGCAATCTTCATGGCAAATACCACTGCAGTCACAATTATATTTAATCTGCCACCAGGTCACGGTTCCAGCTGTCAGGCTTGGGCAGCAGTGGACCCATTCTCAAGCGGGGAATGTTTACCGAGAGCTTTTGCAGAGCCCCCCATGGCCTCCAACCAAGTCCGATGTCACCCAGGCACACGCTCCATGTACCCCTGCTTTCCCTCCATCTGGGAGGCTCTCTATCGGATTCTGTCTTCGTGCCCTAAAGCAGCGATTATGCCTTCTTCCCTAAAGCACTAGCTGGCTCTCTCAGGCACCGTGGACGTCGCTGTTGTCTAAGCTTGCGCCGTGCATCCATCCCTCTCTTGCAGTGTTCTTTGTCAGCTCCATACCTTGCTCTGCTGCATTGTTGCAACGATGATTAACAGCTACCATTAGCTGAGCACTTACTGCACACTGGACACTGTGCCGGGTCCATTATACGCATCTTCTCCTGTCCTCCCTAAATCCTGGAAAGCCAACCCTTTGGTCTGGCTTGCTTTGAAATAAACTCAGGTTGGCAATTTTCCCAAAGTTGCACTCTGAGGTTCAGCAGAGCTGGACTTGACTCTGAAGCCCTAGTCCATTTACAGGTTCAGCCAGCTCTCCCTCCCCAACCCCTAGCATGGTACCTGGCCCCTCATACAAGTTCGGGTGGTGTTGGCTGCACATGGGTGAATAAATGAAGCAAGGAAACCATCAGACCTGGGCGTGTGCTTCCAGCCCAGAGAATCACAGCCCTCTCAGGAGATCGAAGATGATCAGTTGTCGTTCTGCAGTAATAGGGCCTCGCATATATCTCACTTATTGTCAAACCGGGGCCCCGGGGAAATGGCCTTACCTCCAATTGCATCGGCTCCCCTCCCTCAGGGAGTTCTCGGTCTAATGACCTCGGCAAACAGACTTGAGCCAGCTCCAGCCTCCTGAACCTGACCTCCCTTCCTTCTTCCCTTCCTGCATTGCTTTTCCTCCACCTCTCCTTCCACCTGCCTCTCTCCTCCCTTCCCTCTGACCTTTCTCTCTCATTCCCTCACTTGTTCTCACTCACTGGCAGACAGTGACTGTGCCCTGCTGTGGGCTGGGTCCTGGGCCACCCTAAGAACTGGAACAGCCCCTGCCAGCTCCTACTTGGAATCGGTGAGTAAACATGTGTCCAAGACACGGAGCAGGGGCAGAGGAGGGGAGCATCGGATCCCACGGGGGGCCAGGGGCCTCCAGGAGGCTTCACAGAGGAGGTGCCGCTTGCTCTGCAACCTGATGGCCTGCATCTGAGAGGTTAACAGGCGAACGAGGCGAGCTTGTCCCCACAGCCCTCTGTGCAGAGGTCCTCATCCTCCTCCCCATGCCCGAGTGCCTGTTAGTGCCACCACTGTTCCCAGCCTCCCTGGCTCCTGCACCCCTGAGTCCCTCGTGACCCGTCAAGCATGAGGTCCTGTTGCATTTCACCCTGTAAACTCTGCTGCCTGGGCCATGCTCTTCTCCCCCACGGCAGCCACTCACAGCCAGTCCCCTGCAGTCCCCTGTCTAGCCACTCACAGTCCCTAGTCTGGCCTGCCTGTTTTCACCCCCTCCCCATCACACCCATCTTCAACACACGATGGCTGCCTGAGCAATCTCCCCAGTACTCCAGGGCTCATGGACCCCTCCCGCAAGTTTGGTTGACTCCCACTCGAGGCAGGGTGGGGCCCACATGCCTCAGACGTGGATGTGAGCTCCCCACACACTCCGTCAGCCCTGAGCCTCCAGTCTCATCTCCCACCACGGAAGAGCCCCTCCGCAGTGCCACTGTCCCTCTGCAAAGGGCACAGGCACCAACAGTTGCAATAAACCCAGGGGTGCTGGGTGCCAAGAGGGACGACAGCCACAGCAGGAACAAGAGCAGCTGAAAGCCAGCCATGTGCCAGGCAGGAGGCAGAGCACCTCACACAGGTCCACCCGTTCAGTCCCCAAGACCAGCCATCAGGGAAGGCATCGTTAGACCCTCGTCACAGAAGAGGAAACTGAGGCTCAGAGAGACAAAGTGGCCCACTCACAGTTGCTGGTTAGTAAATGGAGGATTCAGGACACCAGTCCAGGTCTCTGTCCCCAAAGCCCATCTTCTGCATGAATACAATACCTTTGTCCATCTGCCTAACTCCCTCTGATTCGTGGAGAATTAGTCACCACCTCCTGGAAGCCTTCCCTGACCTTCCCCAAGGCTGGCATGGATGCTTCTGCATCGCAGACACAGTGCACACACATATGAAGGCATCTCTCACCCCTGCACCACCCACACCCCCAGACTGCGATGTCCTCCCAGGCACTTCCTGCACCCCACACTGCAGCGCATCGGGGCTGCTCAGGCCATCCCACACACTCAGTGGGAAGATAGGAGCGCCATGGTGCCCACCGCGAGCAGAAGACAGCGTCTGAGTCAAGGACTCAGTGTGAGTTTCGTGAAAGAGCCCGTGGGCAGGGCTTCATCAGTCAAGGAGCACTTAGACCTGGGTGAAGGGCACCCCAGCTGACAGGCCTGTGTGACCAGGGGTGGGGGGTGACCAGGCATGTCCTTTGGGAGACCTGAGGGCTGCTGTGAGAGATAAGACGGAGACAGGTGGTGAGGAGGGTGTGGGTATGCGTCCTTCTCAGCCTGTCTAGTTCTCTCAAGCCCCAGGCCAGAGGTCACAGACGGGAAGCCTGCTTTTATTTGACCAGCATGGTGCTTTAGATTTTTTTTAAATGCACGGCCAACATGTAGTTTTGGGGAATTTCAAGTTAAAATCTGGAATTCTAGCTTCTTTCAAAACAAGACATCTGGGCCCACACTGGGCTCTCCCACCTTCAGCCTGACCAATGTTAGCTGATGCCGCAGAGTGCCCCCCTCAGTGAGGCCTGTCTTCTCCAGTTTGCCACAGTCCCCAGCATTCCCAATTGTCACCCCCACCAAAGGGGAACTTCCATCACCATCCATCAGGGCATTGGTAATGTCACCTGCCTGAAGGCATTTAGATTAACCCAATCCTAACGCGCCTCCAGTGGGAAGCTCTTACTCCTCCTGCTGGGCTTCCTGCTGGCCCAGAGTGTTTTTCACCTGGAAGATGCTGCCCTTTCTACAGTCTCGTATTTCTCTCCCCAGACACAACCACGCACGCCCTCTCCAGGACCCAGTCAGACCTACCCTTGAATTCTAACTCTTATGGGATCTGAGTCTGTCTCCAGCCTCTGAGCCTCACTTGTCTCTCCAACTTTATCATGGGTTTGCCTTGCCAGAAGCAGAGCTTAATAACTCTCTTATCAGGTACACCCTGCAGGGCCACAGGGCCACAGGGTCAAGGGACATTCTGTATTGTCTTCATCCCATCTCCCGTCTCTCTCTCTCTCTCTCTCTCTCTCTCTCTCTCTCTCTCTCTCTCTCTCTCTCTCTGTCTGCCTGTCATGGCTACAAAACACAGAAATATTTGGTCGAGTTGAAACTTGGCACTGGAAGTCCTGAGCCTTAAGGCAAACATTTGTCCTAGAATTTGTGGGAAATCACTTGGCTTCTCTGGGCTGGGCGATGCCACACAAGCACACAGCAATACCTTTGTGCCTGTCCTGCTCCACGCCACACCACCCCAGCCCCACCATGCACTTGGCTACTTGGAGGCTGCTGGGACTTCCCTGGGCCAGACACAGAGCTGCTCCAGGCACGCAATTCAGCAAGCTGCTGGGAAGCTTCAGAGTCAGTGAACAAGCCCCAGCCGCAGCCTTGCCGGGCCTGCAAACAGCGAGCACCCGTCCTGGCCGCTCATGCCCTTCGATGGGCCGCAGCTTGTCTGCAAAGCTTCCCTGGGTTTCGGGTGGATTCCGGTTGCCGTCATTAGGATCCCCAGGATGAGCGAGCATTGGCAGAGCACGTTCTGGAGGACCCTGGCATGTGCCTGGGAAGCTGACGGGAGAAGTTATCTGTTATCTGTTTGCTCACACACTCCCTCCTCCACTTATCAGTTCATTCATTCATCCATTCATTCATTTCTTCATTCACTGCAGCCTAAACTACCTTACTCATTTTCTTCGTTACTAATTCACTCACTCAGGGCTGTGCCAGTTTATATAGATACAGGTGTAGATTCCTTTGTTTACCTACTCATTTATGAATCCGTGCATCATTCCCTTGTCCACTCACCTGCTTATCCACTTATCCATCCATTTATTTCCCCATTTGTTTATGCCTTGACTCATCCATCCACCCATCAGTGTATCCCATTCACTCAATCACTCCATCCATTCATTAACTCGCACAGTTACTCACTGAAGAAACAGCTCCCTTCCTGCTGGGCAAGGAAGGGTGCACTAGACCGACCTCGCTCAGACTCAGCCACAGGAAGAAAGTGACCCACAGTATGGAGAGAAAGGACAGGTGAGGCTCTTGGGGGCCCAGTGTCGGGGTGGGAGGCAGAAGTTCATTTGTGCTAGGGCAACCAGGGAGCTCTCCTCTGAGGGCAGTGTCCCAAGGGCATAGACGACCCCCAAAGGCAGAGGGTCAGTGGGGAAGACAGTTCACTCCAAGTGCTGAGTGGGCACTTGGGCCAACAAGGGGGAATCTAGCCTCCACTGATGCTTCCCAGTTAATAGACGAAGACATGGGCTGCTGGGTGTCCTGGTTAGGGTCGTGGGGGAAAGGGATCTTCAAAATTGTCTCCTCCAATCATTTTCAGACTTCGTCACTTTTAAGGTGTTACAGAGACCACCAGAGAAGGTGTGGGTCATATGGCACTTGACCCAAGCACCTCTATTTTTAGCTATTTACATATTGGGCTTTTCTTTCAAAATTTAATTTGAAAAATAGATTTCTCTCCTCCTCTTTCCCTACCCTCCCCGCCGAAAAAAAACCCCAGCTTTGAAAAATGATGGTTTTATTCTCTTCTTTTAAAGAGAGAAAACTGAAGCCCGGAGAACGAAAGCAACATGCCCAAGATCACTCAGCAAGTGGCTGATGGGGCCGAAGAGAGACGCCAGCCCTCTAGGCTCCACTCACCCTGCTCGCCATTACCCGGCCTTCCCTCCAGGCTTTAAGGGGCCACCCTGCCATTTAATCCCCCTCCTGTGGGTTTATCAGTGGCTGCCTATGGGACCCTGAGGTTCCAGATGGCAGGGGAAGAATTGGTGAAAAGGAGGTAATTAGGCCACATCATGGAGGCAGCAGAGGGCTCAGCCAGGTATGCAGCGTCTCCTCAGGTGGAGAATTCAGCTAGAAATTCCGCGGGGAGAAAAGCTAACTCCACACAGCCACGGTGCTGGGTTTTGAAACCCTATACATTTTTTTTTTTTTAATCTATAATTATGTGGTACACACCTAATTAAAATGGACTATAATTGTTGAAATATTTTATTGAAGTCATTTTTTTTTTTTTTTCCGAACGACAGGTTTAACAGATGATAAAACTTGTCTTGTGGTTAACTCGGGGCTGCCAAGAACCCCAGGCGGAGAACCCAGGGTGGGGCCGCCAGCGGACAGTCGACGGCCCCGGGAGCCGGCTCCTCTGCTCAGCGCGCCTCCGAAGGCCCCTCGGCCCCGTGCCAAGCGCTCGGGACGGAGACAAATAGCCTGGGTGGGTGTTTTGTGCACAAAGATGATTGAGGTTTGCTTCAGCTCGGTGGAGAAATCCTTTGAAATTGTGCTCCCGGGGAGTGAGGGCAGCTAAGATCAGAGGGAGCTGTTTATTCAAAAGCACGAGGGCAGGAGAGGGATCCGCCCCAGCCCCCCACTCGCAGCCTCCACCCTCCTCCACGACTCCAGATGACCACAACGAACAGGCCTTGACAGCGCCCTCACTTTCAGGGAAGGAATGGGATGGAGGTTTCCCTAATGCTCCTCCAGCAGCTGCTGCAATCGACTGCCTCCTAGGTGCCGAGGGCTTTATATGCTTCATTTGGAATGTTTGCTAGCCACTTTGTGGACGAGGAAACTGAGTCATAGACTAAATGGTTGAAGGTCTGGGAGCGAGGAAGCGTGGCATGGGTCTTAACCCTGGCTCTCACTCGGAAGCCGATGTTTTTGCACGGCTGGGTTCTGACTCACACGCTGACTCAAAGCGAGCGTCTTCATTATTAAAAAGACTGAATCAGTCTGGGAAGGGAGGGCAAGAAAACAGGCTCCAGGCGTTGGGGGGTCCTTTTCATGTGCTCCAGGGGTCTGTCCTCCCCAGCCCACAGCGGGCAACTTGGGGGAGTGGGCTCGTGAGCAGAGCCAAGGGTACTTCTCCACGTCCCCTGTGCCAGTGCAGCGAGGGCAGGGCCAGGAACAGGGAGAAATTCCCTGTGTTTCCTGCCCACGAACCGCAGTGGTCGTTGTACCCCCCAGATCTCAGTGAAAGCGTGAGAGGCGGTACATAAAACCCCCACGGCGAGTCAAGTGCGCTTCTTGAGATTTTACTATGATTTGCTTTTTCTCCTGTGACTGTCACACCCCAGTGGCGAGGCACCCATGGGGACCCCCAGGCTACAGGTGACCAACAGCGGCAGAGAGCCGGAGTCTGACCTGGGTGACACAGCTGAAACAAAGCTCCAAAATCACTGGGTAAAAAGCATATTTCAGAGTTTCTCTGTTTTAGGGTGTGTGTGTGTTTTGTTTGTTTGTTTGTTTGTTTTCCTAACTTACTCCTTATTCCTTTGCTTTGTCTGTCCTTTATTTTTCTGCTTCCCCTCAACTGCCTTCTCACCCTCGGGGTTCACATCTTTACGAGCACCTGCTGTGTATGAGCCCCTGTGCTAGATGTGCTTCCCTTCACCCAAGAACCCAGGCCAGGGGAGGAAGACGACTGGCCTCAGACGGCCATGGGGTTCGAGAATGTTCCTCTGCTCCTTGAGTTCAGTTTCTGCCCCAACAGGAGGGGCTTACAAGGCCTGAGCCCAGGGTTGCCACGTGGAAGGGACAACAGTGTCTGCACATGGCCTGCCTTGGTGCGTGCGTTCCCCTGCCCCCAGCCACCCCACCCGCCCCTTCCTTCTCTGCAGGAGGGACAGCAGAGCTGCACACAGGACTCACTCTGACAGCTGTCCAGGAAGGGGGGTTATTTGCACAAAGCAGCCTGGCTGTGTCTAAATCCCTCCCTGGGGCACTGCTTCCAAATTAAAACGTGGCAGGTTTGATCCTCACTCCCTCATCCCCCCACAGGACTTTTTCTCCCTTCCCTGCCCCGTGTTACTCCCATGAAGAGCACTTCCACCTGCTCCTGGCCGCTGGCTTTCCCAACTGTCCCCACCCCCTGGCCCCTTCCCCACCTGTTGTATCTGTCCATTTGGCATGGGGAGGGGTGACTGGTTCCTGCCCCCAGCCCTCAGCCCCAGGCCAGCAGCAAGGGGAAAGTCACGTTATGGAACTAATTAATTAAGCACATGGTCCCAAGCCAGTTGTCTACCATCATTGTCACATCGACCCTGGGAGAGAGATGTCTCTTTATGCCCATTAAAGAGATGAAGAAATTACAGGCCGAGCAGGTCATGGCCCAAGGTGACAAATGTCCCAGGCAGGGCTGGGGTGGAATTCCCACTTGGGACCTCTTATCCTATTTATAGTAAGAACGGCTGCCTTTTGGAATGTGCCTTCTGGCCTCTGGACACGCTGCATACAGGAGCACCAGTCCTCAAAGCACCCGCAGGGTAGGTTCCCCCCAGCCCACCTTCCCGTGGGAGAACTGAAGTCAGGGAGGTCGGAGAACTGGCCTGGGACCCTGACAAAGCACTCAGTGGTGAAACGGGATCCACCCAGTAGCTCTGCAACCCCGTCTCTCCCTCCATTTGGAGACCGCGATGAGGAGAAAAGCCAAGTCACCTTGTCGAAGTCTCCAGCCTTGGCACCGTGACCCCTTGGAACTGGATAATGCTTTGTCCTGAGAGGCTGTCCTGCGTGTTGCAGAGTGTTTAGTAGCACCCCTGCCTCTACCCACTCGATGCCAGTAGCAAACTGTCCTCCCCCTGGCCAGTTGTGACAACCCAAAATGTCTCTGGACTTTGCCAAATGTCCCCTGGGGGGTAAGATCACCCCCACCCCAGTTGAGAACCATTTCCAGACAGTTTTCTGTTTTCCTTAAAGAAAGTTTGTGCTATTTCTCTCAATGGCATTTAAAAATTCAGAAAAGACAATGCCCAAAAAGTGAGTAGCACAATGCAGAGCACAGCAAACTGACCACTGTGGTGTCATTGTGATTATTGATTGGTGACTCGCCTGCTGTAGGTGGGAATAAGTCACCATGTGCTAGTGACTGAGCCCTAGAGGGGGACGATGAGACCTCAGGGATCCACAGCCTGAGTCCTGTGGCTGACTCACAAGAGAAGTGGAATGAGTCTGTTTTCCTTTGGGGGACTCAGTGTTCTCATTTCTAAAATGGGAAGGCTGAAGAATGTGACCCATATGAACTATTTTAAATCTAGTGTTCCCAGAATTCCCCAATTCTGCCATTCTGGGACCACAGAAGCCCATGTGCTCAGGGCTCTGTCCACCTGGGTTTCAGACCATGGCCCAAGTTCCTACTTGCTGGGCGACCTTCAGCAGGTTGCTTAACCTCTCCATGCATCTGTCTCCTCCTCTGTAAAACTCTGGGATCATATAATTGTCACAGCATTGACTGAGAGGATACATACAATAGAGCAGTGCCGGGTGCTAGTAATAGCCCCATAAGAATTAGTTATTATCATCAGAAATGGCCTGGCAGCATTGAAAACCACATGACCCTAGGTCCCAACCACAGGCCTCTGAATCAGACCTTCCAGAGGTGGGAACCACATGTACGTATTTTTTAAAATCCACCACAAATGATTCTGAAGTAGTAAGTCCTTGGCCTGGCATTTAGAAACTATTATAAGTTAGATGAACTTTTCTGACTTGAGAAATATTCCACCAGTGTTTCACATACCCTCTGTACGGGGCCCTGAGTGGCCTAAAGATGGGAAAGGTACTCTGTCCTCAGGGATCCACCATCTAACCGGGCAAGAACAACTCACGAGCCAAATATAGAGTCCAAGTGGGCTGTGTGCTCAAAGCCACAAAGAAGTTTAGGGCATGTGCTCAGAGCAAACAGAGGAGAGAGAGGGGCCTGCAGGGCCATCAAGTAGGGTTGTGCAGGTGTTGACTACACAAAGGTACCCAGAGAGAGGTGACTTTCTCTAATTCATACAAAAGCTCCACAGGGCCAGTGTTAGGCCTGGAGGTCACCCCCAGGCTGCTCTGGAAGATCCTACTCATCACTCATCCACCAGGGCCAGCTCTGGGGAGCCTTCCCCAACACTCCACAAATGGAGTCAACCACTCCCTCTCCTGTGTCATTCTCTGTTAGAGTCTTCCCTTCCCCAGATTCTAAATGCATGTTTGGGTCAATGCCCTCCCCACTAATCTATGAGCCCTTTGAGAACAGAGACTGGATCTTGTATTTTTGGTATTCTCAGCACCAAACACAAGGTCTGTTACGAAGTTGGTGCTGAGCAGATGCTTGTTGAGTAAATAAATAGATGGATAGATGGATGATTAGGTAAATAAACAAGTGACAAGCAACTAACTCTAAGGGTTTGAGCAAGCATCAGCGGAAAGGACACCACACCACCAGTCAAGAGAGCTGGGTGCCAGCTGAAGCAACTTCTTGGCAAAGGAGGAAACGCACCTTGAAGGATGGGATTGGTCCTGCTAGGTGGAGATACAGGCAGAGGAAATGATAGGAGCATTCTCCAGCCGCTGCCATGTGCAGAAAATTAAATCAAAAAAGTGGAAGATACCAGGAGTCATTAATGAAGTGTTCATGGTTTGACAGTTGCCATGGTAACGTGCTCTTCATTTGGTATGGAATCACAAAGTGAATATTTTCGTAGAATCAACAGGAAAATAAGGAGACACATGTAGGTGTATCTGGGGGAAGCCAATCCTTTGCGTTTTGATGTGTGTGTCATTGGTAACTTGGTTATTTTGCCCATAGCTTCTCTCAAACCTTGAGCAACAAGAGGACCAAACACTTGGCTCTCATGTGCCCAAGAGACAAAGGAGCTCTGAATCTTGATTTGACCCCAAATGCACTGATTCACAGGGATGTGCATGCCAGCAATGTCCCTCTACACCCTGGGGTCAGGAATGACCCGCTTTTAATGTCTGACAGATCTAGACTGTGACCTCATCTTGCTGTATGACCATGGACAGGTTGGATTCTCCTCTAAGCCTCAGTTTCTGCGTCCACAAATTGAAAATACAAATAACCACCTCTCAGGACTCACAGTTGAATTAAATGCAATGCAACATTGACTTTGCAGGCACTTAATCCATGTTGATTTTCTTTCCCTAGAATGCTCCATTAATGTCCACTCATCTGAATTCGGGAATCCATCTCCAAACCTCGGAGGTGATAATGCATTTTTAAATTTATGGAATTTCCTTTGAATCAATAAATCTATCCAGGCAATCTGCCCTCTGATTATCCAAATGGCAAAGATTTACACCCAACAATTTTCATTGCTCTGCCGTAATAATGGTAAAATATAAACTATGTCAGCATTGGAGAATGTTTCAGTACATGGAGAAACACTGTGATGAGGGTGAGGCAAAGGGTTTTTAAGAACAGGAAAATTATGTGGTGTATTTAACTGGGAAGATACAAACAAAATTCATAATCAGTTTCAACTTTGAGTTCTTTTCTTTATTGCACATGTTTTTGTTTTGTTTTGTTCAGATAGCATTCAAGTACGTTGGGACAACGTCTTCCATCAACCCCAAAGCGGATTCAGTAACCAAGTGTCATACAAGTATAACCAGTTGTCAAGAGCACACTCCTGGCTGGTCTTCACCAGGTTGTCTTGTGCTTACTCTGACGTCAAGGTACTGTGCCGGTGTGTAAGACCTGGGGCTCGGTCAGTGTGCTGGGCACCCTGAATGGTACCTATACATCTGGGGCCTCATGCTAGGACTGCAGAGAAGAGGAGAGGGCAGGCTTGCCATGGCCAGGAGGTCAAGAAGACCTTTTCCCTGTGTCCTCACTCCAGATTCTCAAGCTGGAGGCAGCTTCCGGATTAGGAGCTGCAGTGGGGCTGCCTGAGAGCAAAGCCTAGCTCCGCCAAGACCAACTCTGTGAGCCTGGGCAAGTGATACAACCTCTCTGTGCCTCAGTTTCCTCATCTGGAAAAGGAGGATGGTAATAGTACCTTCCTCATAGGCGATGTAGGGTTCCTTGATCTGTAAAGCTCTTAGGGCATGACCCTAGGCAAGTTCTATATGAGGGCTTTCTATTAATATTCAGAAGCAGCTGGGAGAAAACTGATTTCAAATCACAGGATCTTTCCATTCAATCCAACCGCCAGATGTCCACAAATAACTCTGAAATAAGACTCTCAGAAGGGCTGACATAGAGGATCAAATAGGACACGATGAAAGCCTGGGAGGTGGGCGAGGAGGGATCACTGGGCTTGGTTGCTTTGGGTTCAAATTCTGCCTCTGCTATTCACTAATGATCTAACCTTCCTGCCTCGCTCCTCCACACTTCGGTCTCTTTGCCTGTAAGATCAGGCTAGCTTCCACCCACTCATGGAGAAGCTTCCATCGGCAGTAGTCACGCATCAGATAAAGCTCAAGAACCGTGCTATTAGCCCTGCACCACGATGCCATGAGGGGTTGAGCGGATGATCACACGATAGAATATACGTGTGACACCTGCAAGGCTAGGCACCCACCCAGTCTGTACAAGCTGAGTCTCCCAGCTGCAAAAGACACACAGAGGAAGGAGCTAAGACAGCTGTCTGGAGAAGCAGGAGTTTTAGATGACATTGAAGGAAGACAGGACTAGGGACAGTCAGAGATGAGGTGGCAGAGGGGGCAGCTCAGGTAATGACCCAATGCCTGGGAAGACCTTCAGATGGTCGAATCTCTAAGAGAGCACTCAGCACGTGTCTGGGACATGGCAGGTGGTGGGAGGAAAGCAAGGAGGGAGGGAGAGAGGAAGGAAGGACACAAGAAATGATGGAGTCCAGACCGTTTCCCAGAGCCCCATCTGGGGCCCGAGGGGTGCTGTCTCCACTCCCCCCACCACCTGACCCTGCACAGAAGGCCCTTGTCCACAGCCTGCTGCGCCTGATCTCAGGGGACCATGATTACACACCTCGACATTCCCCTTCACCCTTTCACAGGGCACAGTTCCCTCTCGGGCGTCTGCTTCCCTCCCCTTCGTGACATAATGTGCCCTGCCCACCACTGAGAGATTTAGTGGCCCCCATCGCCAAAAAGAAAAATGTAGCTTGAGATTTTAATTCCTTTACACGTCATTTGACAATAGTTTCATTCATTCCCACTAGCTGCATGATTTTTTTTTTTTTAATTTATGGAGTACATTTGAAGTGTATGAATAGAGAAAGGAAATATTATTAGAAAGGTCAGGGGAGCGAGCTGCTTCTTGTCTAAGGACCGAGAGCATGCATGCAAGGGAAAGGGGAGTGAGCTGGCTGGTGGCAAAGAGAGCTATGTCTAGCCCAAACTGGCCACCAAAGAGCTGTGTGGCTTTCGGCAAGAGACTTAATCTCTCTAGGCCTCATGAGTCCTCTAAGGAGTGGCTTCCCAGTCACATCAAATAGCGTTTCTGGTAACCATTACAACACCCCTGTGAACTAGGTATGTTGTTACCATAGTTAATAAGAGGATGCACCCTTTAGGGGACCTGGCCCTGGACCCCACCGCATTTCATGGAGCTCAAGATGGGAAGACGGCAGAGCTGAGCACACTCCCCACCCCCTGCCCTGTTGTCCAGCTTCAGCTGCCAGGACCCCTCGTGGGCAGAAGCACAGGTGAAGAAATCCAGTCAGGCTGTGAGAGGCCAATGTTTTGGACTCATAAAGCCCTTTTTTAAAACAGCTGGCCACAGCTGCCCAGAGCTAAGATCTGCAGGAATTGGCCCACTGCCCCTGAAGCTGAGGGGCTGGGGCATGGAGGCCGAGGTCGGTGAGGGGAGAAGAAACAAAAGGCATTCCCGGAGGAGTGGGAAGAGGCTGCTTGCCTTGCCCTTTCCAGCCTCAGTTTCCCCAACTGTAAAGTACAGAGGTCCCCTCCCCCCACATCTCACAGTGATGATGAGGAGCAGACAGGATCATGGATATTAGATAGTCTAGGACAAGGCCTGCCATGGAGCGCATTCTCCCTCTTACCTCACCCACCTGCCCCAGCTCTCAGCCCCCAGGAACATAGCTCCAGTGCTTCTAAGTGCCTCCCTAAGAGCCAGTACCGGCAGCTCACTCGGCGGCTGTTGAAATGGCCAAATTTTAATTTATTTGCCAAAATTTCCCCCAACAGATTGCAGCAGCAGAACAAGAATGGTGTAGCAGGTGCACACGTGTTCGCAGGCCCAGCCCCAGGGTCAAGGGCAATGAACTTAGCTCTTAGGGATCCTTTCTGCTGGTGGGAGAAAACCATCCGCTCACGATGTCTCGGTGCCTTCTGATTTAAAGTCTCCTTTGGGGAAATGCCCTGTCTCTCCAGGTTTGCACCCCTCTTCTCTCCAGGAAAGGGCTGAATAGCTGGGAGGGAGGGGAACATATATCTCTGGCTTCAGGAGAGGACAGGCACTGCACACAGGTGTCCTTCGTGCCCACGGGCCTTGGCAGGCTGATCCTTGTCCCTTCTGTCTTCGTTTTCATATCTGGGAGTCTGGAGACAATGGCTCCCTACCTCCCGTGATCTCCATTCACAGGTCCTCCTCGGCCTGGGTCCCCCAGCCCTCTCCCAGCAGCCCCCCACCTCAGGGGGCTCAAGCCCTCCTGGAGGCTTCCCAGATGGGCATCATGGGGGGCTGCAGGACTATGAGGCTGAGAGATCCCCTGATCGGGCAACCAGGGCCTGACCCACTCATCCAGACCACGTGCAAAGAAGCAAGGCACGGGTGCTGGCGGCTGGCCCCTCACGTTCATCCAGGCTGGCTTCACTTCAATAGAATTGCCTGCTTCACCTAAAATTGATCGGAGGGGAGGCAGGTGTGTCCTCCCAAAGGTGTGTCCCTGCCTGGCCACAATGGGGATTTATAATAATATTATGCGAGAAGGTGGTGTGCATGTGTGCCACAGTGGCCTACTAATGGCAACCTTTTCTATTTCCTCCATAATCTAGAAGGCAGGAGGAGACCCTGTAAGATGGAACAGATTGTCCACGCTCCCACAGTCGAGAGGTGGGGAACAAGGACTCCCCTCCAACCCTGTAATTCCTGACCCTGTCACTGGCCACTGCACGCCCATCCTGGTGTCCCCAGCAAAGAGCACTGACAAGTCACCCCAAACCTGCACAGTTCACCTGCCACTTCCCTCCTTCCCTCATGCAGACCCCTGTTTCTCCCACCCTGCGAATCCCCTATTACGTCACATCCAGGAGAAAGTGACCCAAATGGAACCGTGAATATCCTACGGGCAGAAAATGAGACGTAAGATCATATCGGTCCTTCTGACGGTTAAAGTAAGATTTTATGTGAGCAATATACTCTTGCTCTGATTACCGTGAAGTATAATTTTATTCTGGTTTTTTTTTTCTGGGCTTGCTGAACCCCTGCTCTTTTAAGTGTTCAAATGCTCTGCTTGCCGAGATAAATGATTGTAATTGACAGGGCATTGTCAATCGGCAGCAAGGCTGATTTCATTAGGCATGCCAAGGGCCAGCTCTGGGGCAGGTAGCTGAGCAGCGCGGTTTGATCTGCCCCGCTCCCTGTAGTACAGTCCACACTGGCACCAAAGGCTGGAGGGCAAGAGAACAAAGCGAGCGTATGTCTCTGAATTCAAATCTTTCCCTTTGAAATGAGGCGTCCGGAATGGCCAATAAAACTGTGGAAATGGATTTCTGGCTGCATTTGATGTTAAGCCTTTAGTGTCGAGCGCCGGGTCTACTGGTTGCCTCCCCCAGCCCTTTCTTTCTTCCTTTTGCTTCCCTTGTTCCCCCCCCCCCTTCTCTGGATGGCCTTGTGGGGAATTTGTCTTTTCATAAATAATTTCTCAGAGTTGGCGGGTAGGCACTTGCATCCCGTTTCTGCTTTGACTTGAGAACAAATATGTCTTACAAGGATGGAGACCGGCTCTCGTGTCTGTGGTAGACTCGGTCTTATACAGATTGGTTGAGACCCGCACTTCTCCCGTTTCAGTCTTACGCCCTCTGTTTATTAAGGCATCTCCATACACAGAGTCCCCTTGCTTTCCCACCGAGCCTTCGTAATCCCACATTCCATCTCTTCCTACCTAGAGAAGAGAGTTGGAGAGAAAGTCCAAGGTTTGACGCCTCCTCCCTGGTTGTCCATAGCCAGATTTCCCTGACAAGGACCCACGTTTTCATCTTCAGCCCGTAGTCTCGTCCTTGGTTGAGAGAGAAAGATGACCAGGGTGACGTCCTTGCTGCCATCCTAATCTCTTCTCAAGCAAAGGGATAGTGGAGAACAGAGCTTTGAGTTCCCAGACCGTCATCAGCTTGCAGAATCCCAGTGACACTGGTGTGTCGCCCCACCCACCCTGGTATATCCCTGAGCGGGATCGAACTCGTCAGCCCCATTCACATAGGGATTCATGGTTCATGGCAAGAGGAGAGGACCTGTGAAGAGAACAGGGAATGGAATACGAAATCTGAAAAAGCAGGTTCCGATTCTGATGCTGCCCTGGACAGGGTGACCTTGAGCTACTGATTTCTCCTCCCTGTGGCTCAGATTTCTGGCTGTAAAATGGGACCAGGAATTCCTCCCTGTCATGAATTCTAAAGAAGATTGAATGCAAAAGCCTTGTTTAAACTCCAAGCCCATGATGCAAATGAGTTAGATCATCGCAAGAACATCACATCCGTTCATCTCAGTTGATCTTCTGAATAGTTTAGCAGAGAAAGCACTGTGTCCTTGCCATCTTGGAGCAAGGAAACTGAGGCACCAGAGCACTTTACAGCAGCCATAGAGCCAGCTGATGGCAGAGTTCCATTACCAGTAATAGAGCCAGCCAGGTCTGCCAGAAACCATGAAAAACTCAAGGCAAAATGTACCAAACATCTTCTTAGGTGCTTTCAACAGCTAGCAAGATAGCAAGAAGTTATGAGGTCCGGAGTCTAGACAAAGAAGAAGAGATGTGAAGCCACTTTTGCCCTGAGGACATCTGGTAACCCTAGAGAACTCGATCTTGGGTTTTCAGAGCCTCAGAAGTTGTAGGGGACATAAGAGAAAGCCCAGAGCCTATCTGAGGGGAAAGGAGGTACCCAAGAGATCCCCCTTATAAAGAGCCAGGTTCTCGAAGAGTGCAAGGGTGAACAGGATGGAAATGCATGCACACACTCGCACACACACAGAAGCACAGCCCCAGTGCTGAGCAGAGAAGCCCTTACTTAGACTGTCAGTCAGGGACCCACAGTACAGCACCCCCTCCCTCTCTAGCCTCCCCTCCTTTAACTGTCTGGTCAATCATCACCCCTGAGCTGCTTCCACTCACCTTCCAGCTCTTTCCCTCCCCTGTTCCCCTCCCTCCCACAGGCTGCACACGTGCTGGCCAGAGCTGCCCTGTCCACACCCACCCAGCCCTCCTGAGCCGCACCCCAGCCTCACTGGCCACTCCCCACATCAGTCGCCTCCCTTCTAATCAGATCTCTGAAAAAAATCAACCTTTGTCTGCTTAGGCATTAGGATTTTTCTCCAAATAGTCATAGAAGAAAAAGTTTAATGAAAATCATAGACACATCTTCTAGAAACAGCTTCTCCTACATTCCCATGGACAGAAATCATGTCTGGGAGACAAGACTGGTAACGGTGCCAGTGGAAAGGAGACATCATCTGGGGACAACGACCCATGGCCCCAGCTTCTGTCCTTGCGGACCTTGGCCTGGCTGTGGTCCTGGCCCACTTTACGGGTATGTCCCACAACAGGCCCTCTATGGCCCCTCCCTCTTCCTAGAGACCAGAACCTCAGAAGCAGAGGAAGGAAGGATGAGCTGGTTTAAACCACTGGGTGTTGCCTGGACCTCATTCAGGCCGTAAGTGACAGGACCATGCTTGATTGAGGCTATACAGTGACCTGCAGGGGCAGCAAGTGTCCTGTGAGGGCCTCTTCGGGGAGAGGCACCCTTGGCACACCACAGCCTGGCCGGGAGTCAGGAAGACAAGGGACAGTGAGAGACTCTCCCAACATTTGGTGCTGTTTCACATGCAGCAGCTTCTCTGCTCCTCACGACGACCCCAGAGGGTGGACAGATGAGGACAGTAGGCTGGCAGGTGAGTCACCCAGCTGAGGCACGAGAGAACTGGCAAGAGGCAGGAGGGAGATGAGAAGGTGTGTTTGGAGCCTCAGGTGAACTTGGAGGGCTGCCAGCAGCACTGAGACAGCCCGAAGCTGACGTTCGCCAGTGGAGCTGTGCTCCCAGGCTTGTGCCTGCTCCGAGTCTGCTCTGCACAGCCACAGCTCAGTACGGTGAGCCGGGTTAGGTTCATGCAGCAGAAGAAGACATGGCTTTCTTGTCACTGGATGGATGGGGCTGGGATGGGAAAGTGAAAGGGATGGTGGAAGGGTGGATACAAGTACTGTAGGCTTCAGCCTGGACTAAAAACTGGTCCTGGGATATTTGAAACCTCATTTAGGATTGGAAGGGGTATACATTCTGCTCAATTTTGCTGTGAACCTAAAACTGCTCTTTAAAAAAAAAAAATCGATTAAAAAGGTTTGTATTGGGTTTTTCTTAAGCAGAGAATTAGGCAGTTCCTGGGAAAGCTGGGATTTTCCCAGAGAGAGAGTGTGGGCGTTTCCATTCTCATCCACTTTGGGAAGAAATCAGTCCTGAAGAGGAAAGGACAGGAAGGCAGCCTTAGGCTGGAGGGGACAGCAGTTCTTCTCTCTGAGCCTTGAGGAGATGAGAGGGGACAGAGTCTGACTTCCCAGTGAGGCAGAGGAGGAGCCACTGGAGGGTCTGAGCAGACTCCTGGATATGTCAGCCGGGGGGGAAAGGGCTAGTTAGCAACCTGAGGACAGGGTCAGCCTGCGGATGCCCATCCAAGGGTGCCCGTACGTTATTCCCCATGTCCTTCTTCCTTCCCATTGTCCCTGTATTTGAGGAAAGGCTTGGCCCAGCCAAAGCGGATCTGTCCCAGGATTAGGTCAGAGGGGTGTTCGCACAGAGCAAGCAGAATGATGCTGAGCAGGGCTCTGAGCCAGACTGGCTGAGATGCCTACTGATCGCTGGGACAGACGTGGGAGCATGGAAGCCCTTTGCACAAATTTTAGGGAGACTCTGGTCAAAGGTAGGACCAGGCTGGAGAGAGGCAAATGCCACTGTAAGCTACAAATTAAAAGCTAACACGACCAGATACGTGTGTTACCTCCCCACTCTGAGACTGTTAAAATGACCGCAAAACAAGGAGAAAGGTGTAAACCCATGAAGGTTGAGAGAGGGCATCAGCAGATGGAAGGTTCCGTAAATGTCCCTATGTTGGAAGGAGAGAGAGTAGGACTGACAAAAGGATCAGCCCAGAAGAAACCACAATCCAGAACCCTCACAGAGGGCCTTGGGCAGAGGAGACACACTTGGGAAACCCAGCAAGGCCCAAGATCGGAAACACCACGTGCACAAGCAGGAATGAGAAGTGGAGCTGAAAGCAGAAGATAAGCAGAACTCTTCATTTGCCCGTCCCTCACGGAGAAAAAAGCGACCAAATAGCTACCCTATTTTTTTTAAGTAGATAATTATTCTTTAAAGAAACTAAATGGGAAGAACTTGCTGGTGTAGACATCAGTACCTGAGAGCAAAAACCTCTAGATGTGAGGGCTTGAGCACCAGGTCAACATTCAACCTGCAACCCTCTCAGTCCAGAGCGAAGCCTGCCCGTCAGCCCAGAGACACAGAGACCCTCCCTGGGCATCCAGCACCTGGTTTCCCAGTTATATGGTAACCAAGGCTCATCAGACATTGTAGGAACATCTAAAAATAAAAGAGAAACTGAAATAAATAAACTGAAAAACTGATTTTGGAGGAAACAAAGAAAATTGGGGGAAAAAAACTTGTATTCCCAGACGTGTAGAAAGACATTATATCTATAAGGTAAGAACAAGATGCTATGTAAAAGGAACAATCGGATAACAAAAAAGAGTTCGGGGAAATTAAACATATGATTGTCAAAAAATGAAGAAAATTCAATAAAAGGTTGGGAAACTAGCATTAAGGAAATCTTCTAGAAAGGAGAACCAAAAAAAGCCATGAGATGGAAATATGAGGGGGAAAAAAGAGGCATAGGAGTGATTTAAGATATTTCACATTCAACTAATAAAAGTTCTAGAAAGAAAAAACAGTTTAAAATGAAGAGTACTCCCTTCACAAAAAAAATAATACAAGAGAATGTCCCAAAGATAAAGAATAAAAGTCTTTAGAATAATCAGGCTCCTTAACTGGCCAGTACAACAAATGTTTAAAAAGATCTATAATTAAGCATATGATTATAAAATTTTAGAACACCAAAGATAAAGAGAAATGTTTAAATCATCCAAGTGTCATCTTCCAAAAAAAGGGAATAAAACCAATGTCAGTCTTGTCATTAGCACCACTGGGTCTACGAACACAATGATGAAATTCCTCCAAAGTTCTAAGAGAAAGTGTCAACTGAGAATTCTATACACTGCTAAACTATCACTGAAGGGTGAGGGTAGAATAAAGTGTGAGAGAAGAAGACATTATCAGACACAAATATTTACAGGGAAGTTTACAGAGGCTACACTTGTGCAATACAAAGAGCAAATAAACAAGGAAGATGAATACGATTTAGTATTCAACTCAGGACAGAAATAAGAGTCCCAGGATGACAGCTCTGTGAATCCGGAGTGATCACTAGATCAGAGCAGAAGAATAGGGGATTCAAGGGATGGGAAAGGTCTGGAAAAAGAGGTATAATTTCAGGGATCTGAGTTTATTTTTGAGAATTTGAAATATTTCAAGAAGGTGATAAATACAAACAAAGCAAGAAAATAAAGGAAGACAATTAGAAACTAAGAAAAGAAAAAAGAAAAAGACATGAACGGTAATTATGGCAATAATCACAGTCCTGTGCTTGGCCATGAAATGCACTATTAACAGAGTCACATAAAATAAACATGATTTGTTTCATGAATTTTCAACTTGTAGAATCACCCTTTAGACAAAGCATCATCAACTTAAGTTTACAAAATTTAAAAATGTTATCAGTTATAAAAATGTAAAAGCAAAAGTACAGTTGTTGAAAATGAAAAGTAGAGAGGAGGTGGAGGTGATGAGAAGCACTGGAGTGTGAATAGGCTCCTCTTATCAATAGTCCAGTGCTATTGTATATAGTTGAAGGAATAAAAAAATGTGTACAGATGTGATTTAAATTTACAAATGCAACTAATAAAGGAATCGAACAATCGCACATGTGTGTGTATATAAAATGAGTTGGGGGAGAGATAAAGAGATTTGAGTGATGGTCCAAATGAACAAATTCTTAATCTGTACAGGAGAAAGTTAATCTATGATGTCTAAGCTTGATCAATCGAAAATAACGTTATTAACATGTATGTTGACACAGGAGGTTAATCATCAGAACAAAACAACCGAACAAGCAAAAACAGTTACTGGCATTAAAAGCGGTTTACTCAGGAGAAAAAGACTAGAGTGTAGAGGTGATGTGACAAGAGACTATTGGTTTTAATTAAAAATATATCTCTACTGTATGATTTTTTAATCACATGCAGGTATGGGATCAATACTTTCAGGTGTCTTTTTTAACGAAGTTTGACTCATGCTGTAGTCACAGGTAACTGAGACTGGGACTTACCAATCACGCTTTTGATAACTGAGACGATATTAACTTGTTATTGCTGGTGTCTGTCCACTTTCACGTAGAAGCAATTTTCAGCTAAAATCGAGATTTCTCTGTTTCACTCTCTTCACAGATTAAATCCAGAAAACAAGTTTTACAGAGAAAAGTACTCTGTAGTTTGAAAACACTTTTTGAGGTATGAATACTTCATCAAAACCCTACAATTAAGGATTTATCTAACCATTCGGTAGATGGTTATGAATAGATTCATTCATCTAACGCCTGTTTATTGCAATCCTACTAAGAACAGTGATAGTTTCAATATCAGAAAAGATTGCCAGACTCCATTCCTGTTCTTAAGTTAATACATGGATTTTTGCCCGAAACAGGGCCATGGGGGGAAGTAGGAGAGGCTCGGTACCCTTTCTCATACCCTCACTCACACCTTGGTTTCGGTCCATTATTTGTTGAAATAACTAAAGTCAGGAGGTTGAATATTTTAGACCCAGATCTTTCATTTACTCTAGCTGTTATCACCTAGGTAAGTCATTTCTCTCAACTGGACCTCACTTTTTTCAAATATGAAATAACAGTGTTTGGAATAGTTAAGGTCTGAAGCACCAGACCTTGTCACCTTGATCCAACCCCCACAGTTGAGCAGGGGGGAGCTCTCTGACTCTGGAGGTAGAAGGGACAAATTAGTGATATTAAAGAAGACTGTTTAGACACTAAAGTGCAACCTGCAGCATGCACCTGAGGAATCAGGTGGCAGCCTGTGAAGCAATCCCATGGAGTGAAAAGATCGCAGGCCTGGGGGTCTAGAGACCCAGGGTTTAATTCCAGCTCTGCCAAAACTTTGCTGCATGATCCTGAACAAGTCACTACAGCTCTGTGGCCCTCAGTGTCCTCACCTGGAAGATTAAAGGGTTCAACTAGACAATCTGCAAAGTCCCTTCCAGCTCTGACATGCTTTCATTCCATGATTGCGTGACCACCAAATTAAATTAAAATCAGAGCTTTTGCATCACCCGTGTGTTGGCGAAGACAAGGAACACGCCCATGTGTACATGAAAAAGCCTCCGACAGTGGGTCGCTCAGCTTTTTCTTGTTGCTGTTGTTTTTTCTTTCCTGAGCTTATCAGCCCATGATCAAGGGCTCCCTCTCCAATGCAGGTGCTTATCTGCCCGCTGAGGCCAAGGGCACAACTTAGCAACTTGCAGCTTGTGAAGCAACGCGGGCGTTTCTGCCACTGTTAAGCCACCACCTCTGGCTACAGCAAGGCGTTGCCTGATAAACAGACTTGCTACACACACGTCTGCCTGGGAAGGTGAGAAACTGCCTGCCAGCCTGCTCCTGCCAAAGGCTGCACCCACCCTTCTGCAAGAGGGTTCCAAGTATGGGGAGATGTTGGGGCCATCCAAGATGCTGCCGGACTTAGTCACCAAATGGATGGGAGAGATGGCTCTGGTGTAGGGCTTCCTAGGCACCTGGACCCAGGGCCTAAAGGGTCTTGGAGGGATGCCAGAGGTCAGAACAGAGACCTGCTAGCTGGGGGGAGTGGAGATCCCCTGGAAAACCAAGGCTTGACTTAGTGTCAATGTGTCAGAGAGAAATGGCCCACAGATCTGGGTATTTCTAAAGGCCAGAATGACTCATTCTTTCAAAGAAAATTTCCTGAGAACTGATATTCACTGGCCATTGAGGAAACAGATGAATAGATACGTGTGGATCCCTCCCATCAGAGTTCCCAATCTGGCTGTGACAGCACATCTTATTCTTTCATTTATCCAGTGACTATAAAGTGAACGCCTATCATTCCTAGACACTGTTCTTGGTAGTAAAGAAGTTCAGGTGAATGAAAGAAAAGATGTCTGATCTCTCAAAGTGTAAATCGCCAGCTCTCTTCTGTCTTCTGAGGATAATGACCACAGTTTGCTTACTGCTTGCTAGGAAACAGGTGCCATGTCAGATGCTCTGTGTATGTTAGTTCAACTCACCCTAATGGCCCAACAATGAGGTAGAGGTTTCAACTCTCCCTATTTCACCTGTGAGGAAACTGAGGCCAGAGAGGCTGGGGCCCTTTGCCTGCAACCTCTCAGACAGTAGGGGTCTGGGGGTGACCTTTTTTTTTAACACACCATTATTAATTTTTTTAATTGATTATGCATATTCATGGGGTGCAAAGCTGACCATCACCACCTGTGCCCAAGATGTGATGATCAGATCAATACTATCAGCATGCCCATTATCACAAATTGCACTTATACCCAATACACCCCATGTCTCCCACCCAACCTGTCCCCAACTTCCCTCCCCCTCCCCCCAGTAACCCAGGTCTGTTCTCTCCCTCTGCAAATCCAATGCACCACTGTGGTCTTTCTTTCCTTCTTTCTCTCTTAGCTCCCACTTATAAGTGAGGACATGCAGTATTTGTCCCTCTGCACCTGGCTTATTTCACTTAACATAATTTTCTCCAAGCTCATCTATGTTGCCAAGAATGTCAGAATTTCATTCTTTTTTGTGGCTGAGTAGTACTCCATTGTGTATATATACCACATTTTCCTTACCCAATCATCTATTGATGGATATTTAGGTTGGTTCTATATCTTTGCCACTGTAAATAGAGCTGTGATGAACATGGGGGTGCAGGTATCTCTTTGACATGATGATTTCCATTCCTTTGGATATATGCCCACAAGCGAGATTGCTGGATCATATGGTAGATCGATCTGTAGTTGTCTGAGAAACTTCTACACTGTTTTCCATAGTGTCTCTACTAATCCACAGTTCTACTAACAGCATAGAAGAGTTCCTCTTTCTCTGCACCCTCATCAGCATTTGTTATTCTGTCTTTTTGATTATAGCCAGTCTAACTAGGGTGAGATGATATCTCAATGTGGTTTAAATTTGCATTTCCTGGATGATTAGTGATGTTGTTGGAGACTTTTTCAAGTACCTATTGGCCATTTGCATGACTTCCTTCAAAAAATGTTGATTCCGCTCCTTTGCCCAATTTTTAATTGGGTTATATGTTTTTCACTGTGTAATTGTTTCTGTTCCTTGTATATTCTGGATATTAATCCTTTGTCAGATGTGTAGTTTGCAAATATTTTCTCCCATTCTGTAGGTTGCCTATTCACTCTGTTGATTGTTCCTTTGCTGTGCAGAAGTTTTTTAGTTTGACATAATCCCATTTATTTATTTTCTTAGTTTCTTGAGGTTTGGGGGTCTTATTCATAAAATCTCTGCCCAGTCCTAATTCCTGAAGTGTTTCTCCTACATTTTCCTTTGGTAGTTTTATAGTTTCAGGTCTTATACTTAAGTCTTTAATCCATTTTCAGTTGATATTGGTACATGGCAAGAGGGGCAGGTCTAGTTTCACTCTTCTGCATATGGATGTTGAATTTTCCCAGCATCATTCATTGAAGAGGCAGTCTTTTCCTCAAGGTATGTTCATGTTGCCTTTGACAAAGATCTGTTGACTGTAAGTATGTGGGTTGATTTCTGAGTTCTCTATTTTGTTCCATTGATCTGAGTGTCAATTTTTGTGCCAGTACCACACTGTTTTGGTTATTATAGCTTTGCAGTATAATTTGAAGTCAGGTAGTATTATGTCTCTGGCTTTATTTTATTTATTTGTTTTTTGTTTGTTTGCTTAAGGTTGTCTGCTATCTCTCTCAGACTTAATTTTTTTACTTTTTTTTTTTGTCCACTTGGGTTATGTGTAAAGATTGTCTTTGAGATCAGAAATTCTCTCTTTTCCTTGCTCTAATCTGCTGCTCAAGCTCTTGATTGTGTTTTTCATCTCATTGAATGAATCCTTTAGTTCCAAGAGTTCTGCTACATTCTTGTTTAAGGTATTGATCCCTTTGTAAATTTCCTCCTTCATATCCTGGATATTTTTCCTCACTTCGTTGTGTTGTCTAACTGAGGCTTCTCTTATCTCACTGGGTGTCCTTAAGATTGTTACTTGGAATTCCTTTTTCAGTCATTTCAGGAGTTTCCTGTTCTGTAGGTTCTGGTACTTGAGAATTACTATCCTCCTTTGGTGGTGTCATATTTCATTAAAGTTTTTGTTACTAGTATTTCTCTTCTTTTTATTGGTTATGAATATTCGTGAGATATAAAGCTGATTGTCACTCTTCATTCCCGTGATGTGGGGGCCAGATTCATACTGGCTGTACACCCATAACCTCAAATTACATTTGTACCCCATGTCCCCCACCCAATTATCCACAACCTCTCGTCCCCTTCCTCCTCCCCCCCCCCACCTCCACCTTGTAGCCCATAGAATGTTCTCTCCCTCTGCTGGTCAAAGCACTACTGTGGTCTTTCTTTCCTTCCTTCTTTCTCTCTTAGCTCCCACATATGAGTGATATGAGTGAGTACATGTGGTATTTATCACCCTGAGCTTTGATTATTTCACTCATAAGTTTCTCCAGGCTCATCCATGTTGTTGCAAATGGGAATATTTCATTCTTTTTTACGGCAGAGTAGTATTACATGGTGTATATATACCACAGTTTCCTTATCCAATCATCCATCAATGGACATTTAGGTTGATTCCATGTCTTAGCTATTGTAAACAGAGCTGCGATGAACATGGGAGTTCAGGTATCCCTTTGACATGATGATTTCCATTCCTCTGGGTATATACCCAGAAGTGGGATTGCTGGATCATATGGAAGATCTATAGTTGTCTGAGAAACTTCCACACTGTTTTCCATAGTGGTTGTACTAATTTACAGTCCCACCAACAGTGTAGGAGCGCTCCCTTCTCCCCACACCCTCACCAGCATTTGTTATTCATCATCTTTTTGATTATAGCCAGTCTAACTGGAGTGAGATGTTATCTCAATGTAGTTTTAATTTTCATTTCCCTGATGACTAGTGATGGTGAGCATTTTTCATGTACCTCTTTGCCATTTGTATGTCTTCCTTTGAAAAATGTCTATTCAGTTCTTTTGCTAATTTTTTAATTGGATTATTTGTTTTTTTAATACATAATTGTTTGAGTTCCTTGTATATTATGGATATTAATCCCTTGTCACATGCATAGTTAGCAAAATTTTATCCCATTCTGTAGGCTGTTGTTTCCCTCTGTTGATTGTTTCCTTTGCTGTGCAGAAGCTTTTTAGTTTGATATAGTCCCATTTGTTTATTCTTTTCTTTTGTTGCTTGTGCTTTTGGGCTCATGTTCATAAAGTTTGTGCCCAGACTTAGTTGCTGAAGTGTTTCACCTATATTTTCCCTTAGTAATTTTACAGTTTCAGGTCTCATACTTAAGTCTTTAATCCATTTTGAGTTGATTTTAGTGTATGGTGAGAGATGCATATCTAGTTTCATTCTTCTGCATATGGATATCCAGTTTTCCCAGCACCACTTGTTGAAGAGGCAGTCTTTTCCCCAATGTAGATTTTTGTTGCCTTTGTCCAATATCAGATGGCTATAAGCCTAAGGGGTCATTTCTGGGTTCTCAATTCTTTTTTTTTTTTAAGATGACCAGCAAGGGGATCTTAAACCTTGACTTGGTGTTGTCAGCACCACACTCTCCCAAGTGAGCTAACTGGCCATCCCTATATAGAGATTAGAACCCTTGGCCTTGGTGTTATCAGCACCACATTCTCCTAAGTGAGCCACAAGCTGGCCCTCTGGGTTCTCAATTCTACTCCACTGGTCTGAATGTCTGTTTTTATGCGAGTACCATGCTGATTTGGTTGCAATAGCTTTGTAACATAATTTGAAGTCAGGTAGTGTTATGCCTCTGGCTTTATTTATTTTGCTCAGGATTGCTTTGGCTATTCAGGGTCTTTTGTTGTTCCATACGAAAGGTAAGATTGTTTTTTCCATTTCTGTGAAAAATTTCATTGGTATCTTGACAGGGATTGCATTGAATCTGTAGATCACTTTGGGTAGTATAGACATTTTCACAATGTTAATCCTTCTAATCCAGGAACATGGAATATCTTTCCATCCTTCATGTCTTCTTTAATTTCTTTCAGAAGTGGTTTGTAGTTCTCATTATAGATGTCTTTCACTTCCTTGGTTAAATTGATCCCTAGGTGTTTTGTGTGTGTGTGTGTGTGACAATTGTAAATGGGCTTACTTTCTTTATTTCTCTTTCTGTTAGTTCATTATTCGAGTATATAAATGCAACTGATTTGGGGGCATTTATTTTGTATCCTGCAACATTACTGAAGTTATTAATCAGCTCTAGAAGTTTTTGGATAGAGTCTTTAGGTTTTTCTTTATATAGTATCATGTCATCTACAAATAGAGACAGTTTGACTTCATCTTTTCCAATCTGGATTCCCTTTATTTCTTTCTCTTGACTGATTGCTCTGGTTAGTACCTCCAGTACTATCTGTTAAATAGTAGTGGAGAGAGTGGGCATCCTTGTCTTGTTCCTGTTCTTAAGGGGATGGCCCTCAGTTTTTTTCCCATTCAGGATGATGCTGGTGGTGGGCTTGTCATAAATGGCTTTTATTTTGTTGAGATAATTTCCTTCTATACCTAATTTGATGAGAGTCTTTATCATGAAGGGATGTTGAATTTTGTCAAATGCTTTTTCAGCATCTATTGAGATAATCATATGGTCTTTGTCCTTGAGTTTGTTGATGTGATGTATCGCATTTATTGACTTTTGTATGTTGAACCATCCTTGCATCCCTGGGATGAATCCCACTTGATCATAGTGTATAATTGTTTTAATGTGCCACTGTATTTTGATTGCTAATTCTTTGTTGAGGATTTTTGCATCCATGTTCATCAATGATATTTGCCTGTAATTTTCTTTTTTTGTTGTATCTTTATCTGATTTTATTACCAGAGTTATGTTGGCCTCATAGAATGAGTTTGGGAGAATAGCTTCTATTTCGGTAGTTTGGAATAGTTTGAGGAGAATTGGTAGTAACTTCTCTTTAAAAGTTCAATAGAATTCAGCTGTGAAGCCATCCAGACCCAGACTTTTCTTTGTTCAAAGATTGCTAATTACTGCTTCAATTTCCTTGCTTGCTATTGGTCTGTTCAGATTTTCTATCTCTTCTTGGTTCAGGCTTGGTAGTTTGTAGGTGTCTAGAAACTTATCCATATCTTCAAGATTTTCATATTTGTTATCATACAGTTGTTTATAATAGTCTCTAGTGATTCTTTGTATTTCTATGGTATCAGTTGTTATATCTCCCTTTTCATTAATGATTTTTGTTATTTGGGTCTTTGTTGTTGTTGTTGTTGTTGTTGTTGTTGTTGTTGTTGTTGTTGTTAACCTAGTTAATGGTTTGTCTATTTTATTTATCTTCTTGAAAAACCAACTTTTTGTTTTGTTGATCTTTTCTATTGTATTTCTAGTATTTCTACACTGATTTCTATTCATCTAGTAAATTAATTGTTTCTTCTACTCTGGGGTAGACTTTGGGGAGAGAGACTTCCTCTTCTTCCTCCTGACTCCTTCGGTGACTCTCCTTTTGTCAATACAGAAGAATATGTGGTGGGCCACCTACACAGTGGTCATGGTTGCTACTGGGGTGGCAAGTCATCCATGCAACAGTAGACGCTGTGGTAGCAGCTGTTGTGGACCACCTCCATGGAACTGGTGCAGAACCTCCCTGCCATAGCAGCAGTGCTCCTCCTGCCTTTCCTGAAGTGAACTTGGACCCAGGTTTGCTAATCTCCTGATTTTTTTTACTCTGATGTTCTACCACAGCTCAGTCTTCTCAAACCCAGAAATGTCATTTTTCCCATGCCTGCTCTCAACCTGTTCCTTCTCCTATATGCACTCACTGAAGGAACGGCAACCCCATATCAGTCAGCATATGGCAGGTTGTGCTGCAGTAACAACAGCTTTAAATACCCATGGCTTAAAACAACAGGGATTTATTTCCCACTTACACTCCAAGGCAACATGGGTAGGCAGGTGTGTTCTGCTCATTCTAGTCACTGAGGTACCCATGCAGATGAGTTTGCATATCAACACGTAATTCCCTGATCATGGAAGCAGAAGTGTAGAGCTGGAGAGTCTCACACCATCTATTAAATACCCTAGCCCAAATGTGGCAAATGTCAGCTTCTCTCACCACCCATTGGCCAGAACTAGTCACATGACCACACCTAACAGCAGGAGAGGAGAGTGGATATTTATAAGCAGTCGGGATGTCTGTCACCCAGGTGCCTGAATGTAAAACCATAGTGCTCTGAGATTGTGGAACACTTTTTCCCCCTTTACCAGGAATTAAGGGAAACAGAGCTGACTCTGGAGTCTCACAGACATGTAGGATTTGTGAGATTTGTTACTTAACTTTTGTGTGCCTCCATTACCTTATCTGTAAAATGAGGGCGATAATGCCCCTATCACAGTGTTCTGGTAAAACTTACAAGTTAATACAAAACATGCTTGGGAACTGTTACGTCTTTTCTGTTTCCTTCCACCCCTTGCAAGTCTTGCATCCTCTACTGTCACACCCAATGACTGGAAACTCTCACTGGCACTACTGCAACAACCTCATCCACTGTCCCCTCTGCCTTGAGCTATGTTCCCTCATCCATCCTCCACCCTGTGACTGCCTGGTCATCTTCCTTATCCACAAATCTCACTTTGTTGCTTCCCTGCTTTTAATGCTCTTACATCTCCCTGTAACATTGGTGATATAGTGAGACCCCAATCTATCTTTCCATCTTCCTGATTTGCCCACATCTTCCCCATCCTCCATATACATTGAAACATTTCCCATTCCCAGATTCTTCCCTTGTTTTTTTATACCTGCACATCTTTAACCACATGCTGCTTTTGCTTGGAATGGCCTTTTCCCTACTGCACCTGGAAAATTCCTATTTATACTTCAAAACTCAGCAGCTCATGTCACCCCTCCTATGAAGGCTTCCACAGCTACAACAGTGGAATTTTCTTTCTCCTGCTGCTTGACTCTTATGGCTGCTGAAATTCCACCATCAGTAACCTGTTCCACTGAAACACACTGAAGTCTCCTCACCCAGTCCTGTTTCCTAATGAGCATAGTGGGGAGAGCCCATGGGCAGCAGACCAAGTCCTGAGTTTGACCTCAGGGCTTTTCTGGAGCTCTTTTTGTAGTCTTAGAAAGTCACTTCTCCACCTGCAGCCATCCCTTCATGGAGGGACTCACCATTTTAGGAGCTGTCATAGAAATGGCTCAACTTCTTCATGATAACCATCTGCCCAGGGCTTTTTCTATCTGAGGATCCATCTGTTTTCAAGGAGACAAACACTAGCAATGACCTCACCCTTCAAGAGGGAACCCTCTCTCTCTCCTTTGGGGTGACTTCTTCATTGCAGACTCATCATGTTCTGAGGTTACAGAAAGCACAGCATTTCCATGACAAAATTTACACACACAAATGAACCACGTAAGGTGGGGGGGTGTAGTTATTTTATTCCAAACATGCCCCATGATGAGAACAAGAGCTTTTTTCCTTATACCCGTAGGTGCAGGGGCAGTTGGAGCTATGGTGGGATTTCATATTTATCCACACAATTCTTTGGCAAATTGTATTCAACAAATAAGGAAAATGAGGCATAGAATGGTGAAGTGACTGGCTCAGGGTCCCCCCATAGTTTGGGGTCATGTGCAGAAGTCATTCTGGTTTCCACATTCTTTATCAGATGTTCACTGAAAGGCAGGTCATGCAGCTTGGGGATAACCATGGGTGTGCGAGTCACAAAGAAGTGGGCAGGTGATGACATGGAATCTGCTCAGCCACCGATCCATCAACACAAACAGATCTCCAGAACCACATCATTGGCGGGGGTGGGGGGGCGTGGGGAATAAAAATACATTGTTCATGGTTCTATACAATTTGATTCATGATACCATTTATGTGTTTAAACACAAAAGCATATATACACACATATATCTTATATATTTTATTTCTATGTGTGTGTATATATATGTATATATATATACATATATATATATGTATATATATATACACACATGATATTTTAAGTGGCTTGAAAGGAAGGACATCGAACTCATAATAATGACTACTTCTGTAGGAAAGGAAGGGGACAAGGATGGGAGTAGTGGTCATGGAGACACCTTTAGATTGTCGATTTCTCTGTAGTATTCTAATAGATTTTCAAAGTCTAGTGCACTCATATATTATTTACAGAACGATTCATATATGCATAGAAAAATAATCAAAACAAACAATGAGGAAGAGTAAATGGTTAATTCTGGGTGGTGGGACTGTAAAGTGATTTTAAAATTTTTTTGCTCATTTTTTTCCTCCTTTTTTCAAATACCACCCCCCCCCCAAAAAAAAAAAAGCTATGAAAAGAATTCTGGATTCAGATCTCATTTCTATTGCTACCAAGTGCGCCACGGGCTCGGCCCCTCATTTCTATTGCTAACAAGTTATGAGATGCTCAGTGATCCACTTACCTTCTGTGCGCCACAGTTTCCTCACTGGTGACCATACGGGCCAGATTAGACAATCACTCAGGTTAGTGCCCAGCTCTCAGCCCTAGGAGCTCCACACATGGGTGGGTAGATCCCTCTCTAACCAGGCAATATTTTCCAGCCAGGTTAAAAATAAACGGGATGTGTCAGGTGGAAAAAGTATCAACTACTAAAGGCAAGAAAAAAAGAAAGAGAGTATATAAGAAAATTCAGAGTCCGTGTTGAGAAGGAGCCACAGGGTCTTTGTCAATCAATACAAGGGTCTCTGAGTGATGTAACTTCACCTTTCCTCTGTGCACACACGCACACATGTGCACACACACAAACACCACATGGAAAGGCTGTACCCAGTGACCTAAGTGGGACCTTAAGCCCGCTTCCACTCTGTGGCCCTCAGCAAGCACCTTTCTCTGGGTCCTATACATCCCACCATCTCTATCCCCTCTCCCCAGGGCACAGATGCGTGTAGTGAGGTCAAGACCATGTAAACCACTCCTGTCTACCTATTTCCATGTTACCTCTCAGTGCAGTTGAAAAAAAGGCCCCTTATGTGAAACACTCCAAAACAGCTGATTTGATCTCAATCGTCATCAGACAAGGAGCAAGGGAAGACACTGGACTCTTACTCCCTGTAATCATGAACGTCAGCACCCACACTGCATGGCTGACATCACGCTAAGCACACCATTTGCTTTTTCTCACTGGTCCTTATGACAACCCAATGTCACAAGCAAAATATTTCAGCTCTGAGGGGTCTTCCCAGTCCACACCCAGCCAGGCCAGGAACCAGGTCCAAGTTCAAGGCTTTTTGCCCTGGAGGATGGGCCCCAGGCTACGAATTCTCTTTGTCCCATTCGCACCATTTTCATTCCAAACATTCTCAGCACTACCGGCACCAGGCAATGAAGAAAGGGCACTTTGTAATCATCAGGCAAACTTTGCAATAGCTTGCCTTCTCTGTGTGTGAAGTGGCACAAGGATGCCCACGTCACCATGCAAGGATCAGGTGTGAGCACACGTGTGAGAGCTTCCAGCAGCACGAAGGTGCTCAGCAAATTCTACCCCCTTCAGGGAAGCCTGGAAATAGCCACCGCACTCCTGCCCTGTCTTCTTCTGGTGGCTAAAACAGACCAGCATGTCCCAAGGAGAAGCAAACTCTAGGTTCAGCCACTGGTTGCCTCAGGTCTAGCTGTGCCCGTGGCGCTGCAGGATGTGGTCAGTTCGAGGAGCAGAGCACGTAGACAAGGGCCTCCCGGAGGCCTTTGCAGCAAAGCCACAAGCTGGGGAGACAGTTTGCCGCCTTTGCTCTCTTTTCATGATGCAGACTCTAAAGGCTACCAAAAGGGGGGAAAATCATTTTCTTCCAGAATACTCCTCCTTCTCATGAAAGGGTAAGCATGGAAATTATTAGGCCTAGGAGACAATCCGTTGTGCCAGCTCTGAACTCTCACCAGGACATCGGACAGGCTGCCTTTAGAAAAGAAGCTGAGCTCCCCAATGGGCACACTGGGCAGTCCTTTTGGTACGAGTAAAGCATAAACCATCGGGTTGAGGGGAATAATCCAAACCACTTATAATGGTGCTCGGACATCAAACCCAACTTACAAAACAGTACTGGGATGGGTTTCATGTAAATGAATCCAAAACATGCAGTTTAAAGATCCCTCAAAACACAGAAGGCTTAGAAATGAGCAGAGGAGTATCCTTAAGAGACAACAACAAACCACACCTGGGGTTTTGCCAAACCCAAATGTTTGAAAAGACTTTGGACTATGACCTGGCATCCCTGCCACTAACTCTGCAGCTCAGAGTGGACTCTGGGTGCCTAAGAGGGAAGCTACCAGAATCCTCTGCCAAAGCCTTCCTGGTGTGATCCACCCACCTATCCGCATGTCTTTAGAAGGGAAGAGGTACAGTTACTACCCCACACCCCCACCCCAGCCCCCAGCACCTCACTTCCTTTTTCCTGACATTCCCAAAGCAGTGTAGATTTGCAGAGCCTCTTTACTGAATGTGGACTTTACCAAGCCTCTTTCCTGTGCATCGTCCACCAGCAGGGTAATGCCGCCTCTCCTTCCTGCTCTCCCTGCAAGACCAGGACTCATTTTGTAGCTGAATGGGCTACACAGGAGAGGCTGAAGCCCGGGGATATTGAAAATTAGCAGAGGTAGGTGGTGGGAACAGGTCCAGGGAAGAGGGTGGCAGGCACAGAATCCCTGCAGCATCCTCAGGGAGTCTGGGGACAGTGAGCAGGAACCTTGGATTTGGAGACTAACTCAGCAGAAGAGACATGGCAGGATGAGAGCCCCAGACCTTAGTGTGTGCAGAAGACCAGTTCCCTGGAAAGAGGATGGTGAGATGCCAAGAGGTGCACCTAGAAGGTTTATTGGGGAGTGCTTTCAGGAACAACACATCAGGAGGGGAACTGAAGAAAACAGAATTGGGCAGAGGGAGAAGTTGAACTATGATTCAGTTGAAGGTGAGTCACAGCTGATCTCACAGGAAGCTCTAGAGATGGAAGTGACATTTAGGGAGGCCCCAAATCAAGACAGAGGAGCTGGGCATTTGAGCCCTGGCATTAACTGGATATTGGATGCATGTTGCCTCTGGAGAGGGTTTGTTACCTTAGGCAAAGAAGCTGCTTTGGGCTGAGGGCAGAGTCCAGAGAACCGTGGTGTAGTGACACTCTGGAGGAATTGAGTGTCCCCATCATGAAGTAGATCTGGGCTGCTCACCAGAGCCTCCACTACAGTCCACCCCTTGTGCTGCCTGGACCCATTTACTTCAGATACTAAGTTCACTCTAGGAACAGCTGGTCCAGCACTCTGTTGGTCTCTTTTCCTGGGAGCACTTACAAGAAGAATGTTAATGGGACAGACTGCAGCCCCAGCCACTGCCCTGGTACTACAGCCACATCTGACATTCTTTGTCCAGTCCTGTCATTCCTGTTCTGTGTTCCTCTTGTTAGGCAGCATCTCCACTGCTCCAGGTGGCTTACTAGAGAGAAAGTCCCACCCCATTTCACCACCAGTGAAAGTTTAACTTAAGGGATCAAGAGACGCAGGACTGGATAAGGGAAATGCTTACCTATGATGGGTCCCTCTCCTTCTCAATTAGGGATCTGACCTTGGCATAGGAGACCTGTAGGGTTTGAGAATTCACCATCTTCTGGAACACCCTGTTGTTCTTATAATTATGGCCTGGGCCCAATCCTCAACTCTTCTTCCCTCCAGGAGATTGAGTCTCTTTCTACCCTTCCCTCTGGCTTTCACACTTAGCCCTTAATTGGTGATTAATCACTCTTAGCTTCCCATTGTCTCTATGCAATGTGTTTGTTGCCCCCAGCAACAATTCCTTAATACTTCTAATTACACCCCTCCCTCCTCACCTGAGAAATTGCACCCGTCGGTGTATCCCTTCTTCCAATATCCCAAACAATTTCACTCCCAGCAAAAGGTTTAATAATTGCATGCCCGGGTCTGTCTATATGGCACCTACGCCTAGTGAAGGGATCTTCACTGCCAGTTGGCCAGCAGGTGATCCAGTTCTGAAATCCCATTGTAGAGTCAGCATCTTAGGACCACTCCAGTGCCATTGGTTGCTTAATGGGCTTCCAGGTAATGGACTATGGAATGAAGCTTACACACAGGAGGTTTATTGAGGAGGAACCACACCTGTGTGGGAGTGAAGGGAGAAGGTCTGCACAGACGGAGCAATTGGACTGTGGGGCAGTCTCAATAAAGGCCTCAGCCAACAATCCCATGGAGAACTCTGAATCTGGGACTACCCAATAGAGGTGTCCTGAACTGAGACAAGGAGGCCAGGCTTTTATATCCACATATGGTACAGTCACTAAATATGGGATATTCTTAGGGGAAGGGAGAAAATTTGAGCTAAGCAGCTTGCTTCAGCCGAGAGAAATTCCCAGAAAGGGACATGGCATCCACTGCAATGTCTACTTCTCCAGGAGACAAGACAAAATTCATCATGTAGCCACACCAATGAGTACATACTTACAAACCCTGGGAGGTGCTAGGAAGATGCTGTGGATTGAATGTCCCCCCAAAACTTAGCCCCCACTGTGACAGTGTTAAGAGGGTGGGAAATCCTATTATGGTAATTGAAAGGTGGGGCCTTGAAGAGGTGATTAGATTGTTAGGACCATGCAGTAGTGAATGGATTAAAAATGGTGTTCAGGTGCGTGGTTCTGAGGGCTTTAAAAAGAGGAGGAGTGAGGAATTGGCTCTCTCTCTGCTTCCTCCATCCACTATGTGACATCCTGCTTTGCTGTGAAGAGTCACTACCCACCAACAAGGCTCTCACCAGAGGTGTTCCCTGGACTTTGGACTTCCCAGCCTCTGAAACTGTAAGCAATAAATATTGTTTCCTCACAAATTACCCAGTTTCAGGTATTTCTGTTATAAGCAACAGAAATGGACGAATACAGAAGGGTTGTGCATGAAGAGTCACAGAACTACAAACATCTATCCCAGAGGCTCTCTGGTTTCATCTGGGGGGTCAGGGAAGGTTTTCACAGGGAAGAGAATTTGAGCTGATGGATTCCTGAGGATGATTATGCCAGAGCCAGGTGACCATAGAGGGAGACAAAGCCATCCAGCAGAGGACTGGGCAGGAATGAGCAAATGCCAAGATGCAGGGGGGGATGAGGTGCTCTTGTGGAGTTGCAAGAACATCAGGGTAGCTGGACGGGACAAGGGAGACCCCAGCCTGAGATAAGACTGGACAGAACAAAAAAGAACCAAGCCATGCAGGGCCTGGAGAGCCCCAGGTGGGGATTTTGTTCTTTATCTAAAGAGGTGCTGGAGGTTGATTTAAGGCTTGGAGAGGAGGATCTTCCCCTTGTTACAACACACAGTCTGCTTACTTGGGGTCTCCAGGGGATCATCCCTTGCTGGCTCCAACCCCTGGAAATGCAAATCCTCTGCACAGTCACTATTGAGGTCAGGCTTGCGTTGTGGCTAGTCCCTGAAATTTTCTGGTGCAGTTAAACCTACATGGCTCATTCCGTGCTCTCAAAATTTTTCTTTTACCTGAGACCAGGTGAATTCAGAAACAAAGAAATGTACAACTCCCGCACAACACTTTATACATAGGACATAAGCATGTTCTTTCTGGAGAAGCTGTGGACCCCCTGGGATGTCAGCTCCCTGATATTGGGAGAGCTGACCTGACCCTGTGTCAGGGGAATGGAAGGCACAGAGAGTGGAACCACGTGCTCTATGATTCAGCCCTATGAAGGTTCCAGCAATGGGATGGCTGGGAGGCAAGGAGACGAAGTTGGGGCCTGGGACCCCAACCCTCTGCCCAGGCACTCCTCCTGGATCTCCTTCTATATCAGGGCACCACCTCCCTCAGACAGGGCTGGTGGGGTCAGCCCAGCTGGGGTCAAAGATCCTCCACCTGCACCAAAGGCGGCTTCCCGGTGGATTGTCTCCTGGTTTTCCTCTCTCAAGCCCCACCGAATGCCCCCCTCCTCTTCTCTCAGGCAGCCCCTGGAAACTAAGGGCAGTGTCATGTACTTCCCCAGCTGAAACATGCTTGGTCCTCTCCGTCGTTCAATAATTCCCCTCCTGAGTATGAGGCAAGATGCCAAGGCTCCTGCCCCCACTACTGATCGCCTTCCGATAACTGTCCTCCGATCTGCTGCTTGTGTTCTTTCAGATACCCCGCTGCCTGCTGTGAAGCGAGCGCCTTGCTGCAGTACAAGCGAGCAGTGCAGGACAGAGCAGAGCATCCAGCTGCCAATTCCAAATATCGAATCCCATAACGCAGCGTCGGATCCCATGCACTTTGCACACACTGTCACCTCACCCTTTGACCTACACCAGATAGGATTCCTGAGGCACTCCCTCCACAAGTCCCTAGGAAGCTGAGCTTACACCACCCTGATCTTGTGTTTGGGTCATGTGACCCCGCATGGAAGACGCTGCATGAATCCAGGCCCCGGAGCATAAAGGATTTGTGTTCATGGGTCATTGCTCTGTCTTCCCCATCAGGTCCAAGCTTCTCTGGGGCAGTGACCCTGTCTCCTGTACATCTGTAATGCTAGGACCAGCCATTAACAATTAGAGGCATAGAGGCAGTGGGAAAGGGGAGAAAAGAGAAAGAATGAAAGAAGAGATGGCAGGAAGGGCAGCAAAAGCAGGACAGGGAGCAGGAGGTCATGAAAAGAACGGAGGAGGGGAGAGGTAATGCGTCACATCTGGACAGGCTCAGGTAAGCCTGAGGCATGATGGGAAGAAGCCACGGTAACTGGAGACTCTGCAGAAACAGGTGTGTCTGAGTGTCAGGCAGGCTCAGAACTGTGGGGAGCCCAGGGCTGGGCCAGGCAGAGGCTGTTTCATGGAGGTTTGGAAGGTAGAGCCAGGCAGGAGAGGGGTACAGACACTGAACCAGCTGGACAGAGGAGAGTGGCTGGGCAGTGCTGTCATTCAAGGCAGTGTGGTCTGGTCTGTCCAATCTCCTAGGAAGACACCCAGCTTCTCTCTGAGGCAGTGAACGTCATGTCTCTGGGCTGCAGAAGTACAGGGCCAGCACCGTCGGAAAGTGAGGCCAAGGCTGGAGTCAGAATTGTCATGGAGCCTGGAGCAAGCCTGGGCTGAGTCCCACCTGGAGGGAGCCCAGGAGCTGGGGAAACTGAGGCCAAGGCACAGCAAAGAGAGGGAGAGGGGGGGAAACCTAAGGACATGGAAATCTGTATAAAGCTCAACACAAAGCCCAGCACTCAGTAAATACTCACTGAATGGTGACAGTGACGGTGGTGGCGGTTAGAATGAGGGAAGTCAGGGAGGGAAAGAGTGAGAGAAGGAAAAAAAAGTGGAAAGAAATCGACTAGCAAGTACTGAGTGTCTGTAGATGCTCTCATCACCTCCGGGCCACCTTCCCTTTTTGGATTTTCACCAGTCCTGCTCAGCAATTTTGTGAGATACACAGACTTATCCCCATTTTACAGATGGGGAAACCAAGGCTCAATGGGTGAAGCTGTCTGCCCAGTTAAAAATGGGCAGGGCAGGATTTAAACTCTGTGTGATTCCTAAGCTCCTGCCTCCCAGTGCAGACAGAGATGCCGTGGAGGAGGAACTGTGGGGGGAGATGAACAGCACCGGCCAACTACTTAGTAGGGTCTGTGGCTTTTAAGCCCACCAGGGACCAAGCCCTGAGCTAAGCACAGAAAACCCAATGTGGGCTCTGAGCCCAGGGAGCTCACAGAAGAGCATGGGAGGCAGGAGGCGATATGAACAGTGATCGCATTAAAGCAGACCATGCTGCAGCAGAGGATACACAGCGCACGGGGGACACAGAGGAGACAAGGTGAGGGAAGGCTTCCTGGAGGAGGTGACATTTGAACTGAGCCATGTGAGTGAGCATCCATCTTCCTAGAAGACCAGGGCACATTTGGTTCAGGGCAGTGTTTGAAAATTGGAAGCCCTCTGACAATTTGTCCTTTCCTGTGCCCTGCCTCCTATTTGCCCATGTTCTGTAGCAGAGTCTACATCAAGTGTAGATACCACAGTTGCTCCAAAGGTATCCTACTAACCTCTTCCTTGGTCTTTGTTCTTCCGTCTCTCTAAGGAACTTTCAGACTCCATCATCCCTAACACAGGACATCCAGTCTCTGACTAGGAAAAGAGCTGTTTTAGCCACGGCGGCTGCAAGCAAAGGGTCTTCCCTAGAGAGGAGAGAAGGTTCCCAGGTTTGGGGCAGGAGCATAAATCTATTCACAGAGTGCAGGAGGAAATAGAATAGTATCTCACACAAATCAGTTATGTAATTTTTAAAAGGCAGCTCTCAAATAGGAAGAGCATTTATCTATTATGAACATTTTCCATTTTTAGTGGTAATTGAAGTTTTTCATCGGCGGTTCATGCTAAAAGCGCCAACGCATTGTGATCTCCCCACCCATTCGAATGCAATTAGAGGATTTAATCAAACTCCACTGCAAGTGCAGTGCCAGCCAGGCTATTTTTGCATTTTTCAATCTAGAATCATTTGGGGACTTTTTAATTGTAAGTTGAGTTTATTTATTGAACTTGGGCTTAAAAGAAAAATAAACAGTAAAGAGGCAAGAAGTGGCTGGAAATGCAAGAAGAACCCAATTCGTGTGATTTAATAAAGTCTGTCCTTGTTAGCTCCAGCAGTTGCTAAATTCCAATGAATTCAGATTTCAACTGGGTCTCTAAACATCCCATTATTTACATCTTTCATCTATTATGGTATTTCAAATAAGATTGTTATAAAATTGCTCCAACTTTGGGCAACTGTAGATCATAAAGTAGAAACATTATTGCATTAAAGGAGAGGGGCTGTAACTCATTTAAAACACATAAGCACATAATTTCATAGCTATATATCTGTAGCCAGATATATATCTATGAACAATGAAATTGCCCCAAAATTAAAAGCCTTCTGGCTATATATTTGTAAACACAATCAGATCACAATCCAATAAAAGAGCCCTTTTGAATTAATGTGCATCATGTGATCTTTCTATCATTACATTTATAACTTTCCTTTTGAGCAGCTTGCTGCTACCTCTTTGTCTTCATAAAAATGCAAGGATTTGCACGTGAATTTTCTTTTTTCCTTTGGCTAATGATATATAACCATTCTTGTTTTTAAGGCAAGAAAACTGGATTAGAATTGTGGAAAACACCCAATGAAAGAAAGAAAGTCACCATTTTGCACCTGCACGCAGGGACAGTCCCCATTTAATTTCTCATAACTTCTGGCATAAAACACTTTGCATTTTAAAAAGAAACTGTCACCTCACTCATTTTTATGATTCTGATAATGAGAATGGAAGCTATATTGCTAACCAGAAAAGTGCAGTGATTTTATATGCACATTAAAAGGGAAAGACCATTTTTTTAATTTGGATCATTTAAAACAAAACTTCCCAAGTGACAACCTTTTAGTTGTATTTCATTCACCTATTATACTTCAGTTTTCATGAGAAAAGCCATTCTTGAGATACAGGGTGCAGAAAAGATGAGTAAGCCTTCCTCTTCCACAAACAAAGCTGCATCCTCAGGGGACTGAAGTGCTGTGTGAGGTTGAGAGGTACCCTAGAGCATCTCATAGAGGAAGTTCACACTGGAAGCCAGAAGATTTAGCTGCCACCTCTGCTCTGCCTAGTGTGGTGTTTCCAGACACATAAGGACCACTCAGCCTCAAGTGATCAAATACTGGATAAAGTAAAAGAAGAATTCATTGTCTTGTGTATCTCCAAAACCTGTAGTATACTAGAGTCAGGCATGGCTGGATCCAGGAGCTTCAGCAATGCAATGGGAACTAGTCTGTCTCCACCTCTTAGCTCTGTTTTCCCTGTGTTGGCTTTATTGTTGGGATCCACGTGGTGGTCTTCAGCAGGTACAATCTTGCATCATCTGTACTGCTATTATGCTCACAGAAAATAATTCCTCTCTATTGGTCACACCAGAAAAAGTCCCAGTGTCCACTCCCGTGGTCTGTCTGGAGTAACTGCCCATCCCTGAATTAATCATGGTGCCCAGGGTAATGGAATTCACTGAGTTCCCAAGACCAGGTCACCTACAGACTCTTGGATTTATAGAATGAGGCAGGCCTCATCCAAATGACATGGATTAGGAGTGGGACCTGCATATCGTCAGGTAGGTGGGGGCTTCATAAAGTAACAAGTCACTGGCTTAGAAAGTAAATTCTGAAGTCCATTCCTGACATCTTAGTTCACACACATTCATCTGAAATTCAACATCTTGGTTCAAATTTCCTGCTTGAAATTTAAACTACTTGTGCAAGTCACTTGAACTTCCGTGAGCTTCCATTTCTTAGACTGTGAAATGGGTGTGCTTGTGCCTCTCTCATAGATTGTTTTTAAATTGAGGATAGCATATACAAAAGCACTTAGCAAAGTGCAAATAAAGAGCTTTATGTAATACTAGATTAAACTACACAGTATTATTATGGGATGTTATAGGAAGTGAATGGGCAGCTGACATCAAATCAGTATCTAAATGAGTCCACCATCAACACATTTCCTTTGGTCATGCCCACTTCTGTGTCTGCCAACTCCCAAGAAAATAGGCATCGGGGTCTATAATGTCACCTCCCTGTAGTTAAATGAATGCATTCCTTATAATTAACTTAAATGTGTGTGCACTCGTTCTTTATTCCATTGCATGGCTCATTTTTCTCTAATCATTTTAAATATTCTTGATAAAAGATGTTGGGAAGTGGCAAGGTCAATTCACAGCCACCCTTAGAACTCAAGTGCCCAGAACAAGCGCCTCCCATTACAGAATGGGAATAAACAAAGTTAGCTTTGTCCTTTTCTTCCATCATGACAGATTGTTGTTTTCTTTTTGAATACTGACTTCATCTGATTAGTGAATATAATACATGATCATTGTGAAAATACTCCAGCAATACACAAAAGTACAAAAGAGCCCATAAAAATAAAATAAAAAACAACTATCCAGAATTCCACTGTTCAAACAATGGTCACCAGTATTTGGTAAACATCATTCTAGACATAATTCTATGTATAGAAATAGATAAAACAATAGATATGATAAAAAATGGAGAGGAAAAGGGAAAAAATAGAAACATATGCACACTACAGTATTTTTAATATTTAAAAGTACTAAACACTATTTCGCTTGAATTTAATGGAATAATAAAGAAACTGAAGTAACATTGGAAGACATTTTAGATCCATTTTCTTCAGTATTTGGGTTATGATTTTTTTCTTAAAAGGTTCCTCTAAATTAAGAAAAGAGATTAAAACACACATTGAGTTGGAGTCATCTTTAAATTACATTTTAATTTTAGACTATTAACTCCCTGCTATGAAAGAAGAGGAAATTAACTCCATATACATCTCCTTCCTTACCAACCTCAACTTTTTTTAGCAATGTGGTTACTGTTTATAAAATGTACACTTCATTCAGTGAATGAGATTTCAGTTTAGTCAGATTTCATATCCATTATGTTCACCATGTGACCATGATGTCATATTCCTGCATCATTTATTTTAGTTTGTCTTTGTGTGGTCTAGATTCAAAAGACACAATAAATTGGGAGGTTCGGTTTGAGAGAGTGTTTATTTTCCCTGAAAGGCTCACAGGTACGTAATCTGCAAGTTTGTGCATGCTTGTCAATATTTCTAAAACGTTTATCTCTAAAGGACAACGTAACTTGGTTTAAAGTTCTTGGAACACATCTTTTATTCCTACCTTCACCACTTTGCAGGCATCAGTCTTCTGGCATTGACTATAACTGTATAAAATTCTAAGATAACCCTGACTATTTTTCTCTTTCATGCCTTAAAATTTGCATTTTCTCCTACAAGCCAACAGAATTCATTCCTTACTCTTAAAATTCAGTATTTTCACAGGGTGTACATTGTTGTCCCTCATTCCGAATCACATTTTTCTTTTGATCAGCCCTTATTATAGTAAAGTTTTCTTTGGTTATATCGTTGAATATTTCACTCTCTGAAACTTGTTCTGATCTCTTTCTAGAGAAGACTAATTATGCATTTGTCTTATTTCTCCTGACTATTACAAAGATATATCACTTTTATAATCATTTTCATATCCATGTACATTGAAAATGGGGAGTGATATTTTTGGTTGGCACAATAACTGTAGGGACATAACTGGCATCTGGGGGATGGGAGTTAAGGATTCTAAATATCTTTTGATATACAGGAGTTGTGCCCTATAATGAATGTTCTGTTCAAAATACCCACAGGACTTACTAGAGACAGCCTGGCCACCATATCCTTGATGTCTTCTATCATGTTGATTCCAATTTTTAAAGATTCTAATGAGGCTTTCATTTAGGTAATATATTTCTTTTTCACATTAATTTTTTTTCTTGAGTCCTACCAGCTCACTTTTCATCTTCTTGTGCTGTTTGTAATTTCCTTAAAAGAGATTTATAATTTCTGAAAAAGATCATATTTTTTTACAATATTTTCAATATTATAGAGAAGTATTTGTCTGAATTTTTCCACTATTTCTTTGGCCAACTTATGCTATGTATTTCCCTAACCTGCCTTTTGATGAAGGATTTCTTCCCTCCATGTTTATAACTATTTTATTTTTGTGGGATGACAGGTCACAGGCCAGTTCCTCCATTGTGAATGGAGCTGCCACATGTTGATTTGAGGCAGAATGAGGAAGATAATGAATCAGGACGTCATAAACTTGGATGCAGCCTGTTGTTTGGAACCCTTCATTGCATATGTGGGATTCCCTTTGCCCTGGGGTGTGTCTCTATCCTGTCTGCCTTCAAGAAGAGCCTTTCCATTACCACAGGAGGTCTGTGCATTTGATCCAGCAATCACTACCTTTCTTTCCTCCTCCACCTTGCCTTCTATCCAGTGCTTTCTCCAAACCCAGAGCATTGATCCTGGGTACTAGAAATGGCATGTTGAGTTCATTTCTGCTGGACCTCCACCGCCCCCCATCACTGTATGATGTCAAAGTGGGTCTCCACAGAACATTTTCTACCCATGGCCTAGATGAGGTCTTCATAATCAATGGCTAATTGAAGATGCCTTTTAACTCTCGGTCAATTACTCTCAGGGAAAGCTATAACCTGCTCAAAGTCCAAGGAGTTGGGTATCAGCTCTGGGTACCCTCCTATAAATTTGCACTTCACAGGTTTTGGAAGATATGCGTTACATTCTATGATTTGGAATTACGGTTTTTCCTTGTGTCAAAGAAAGTGAAAAGTTGTTTCATCGTCATTGTTTGTTGACTGGGATACATTTCAAGGACCAGTAATAAATAAAAATGCCCTAACCTTGGTTTAACCAGAAGCCTGGCTTAAGTCTTGAGTAGAGAAGAGGGATTCCAGATTCAAGGGATCTTCATCCATCTAAGATCCATTTTCCTAATTGTATAACATCAATCTTCAATTTCTTAATGCTGGCTCAGTTTTCTCATCTGTAAAATGGGGATAATAATTATACCCAATCTTCATAGAGTTGTGGTGACGACCACATGAATGAATACATGAAAAGACCTCAACACAGCCCAAGACACATAGCAAGTGCTCAATAAATACCCCCTATTATGGCCATGATTATCCTCACAACAGCTCCATGAGGTGTATATCCCTGTCCTTGTGCTAGAGATGTGAAAACCGAGATAGAGGTTAAACGACTTTCCCAAGTTTTCACAGTAAATAAGTGGCAAAACTAGACTTCAAACTGAAACCTCTACTCTACCGTGTTCCCAAAGTTGAAGAGACAATCTGTAGATCACACTCCATCAAACACTTTCAAAGCACTAAAGCTTTGAATCAAAGTTTACCCATTTTTTTGGATGAGAAAAAACAAAATCAAGAGTTGCCTAAGGCTGCACAGCTAGGAAGTCACAGAGTCAGGACAGGAACGCTGACTTTCAGCAACCTAGAGCCTGTGGAAAATGGAAATGCACCAGCTGGTCATGTTCCCAATGGTGCCTGCACCTGGAAATGGGGAAAGAGAGAAAAGAAAAGGAAGTGGATGAGCATACACAAGTCACTTCACTCCCTGGGCACCAAATGCCTCATAGAAAATGGAGATAATAACTGCATTGTCAGTGTCAAGTGAACAAAAAACCCCATGAAACAGAATCTACTCAATTATCTCGGTTTCATTTTTAAAAACCGTTTATCCCTCAGTGTGTGTGTCTGTGAGGTCCCCTCTCTTTCTCATATCTACCTACCTATCTGTCTAAACACTGGAAGAATGTAAACAAAACAGACTCATGTGTATTTTTCTGGGTGGCAAGGATACAGGTGCTTTTAATTTTCTTTATGCATTTCTAAATTTTCAAACTTTCCTGTAAAGACAAGAACATGTGTGATTGATATTACCAAGGAAAAACACAAGCCTGACAAAAATACTGATCTTGTAGGGTTGTTGTAGGATGACTGAGACCATGAGGGAGGGAGAAGGTGCCCGGACTCTGCAATCTAGCAGACCCGAGTGCGTTTCCCTCTCACCAGCAGGGTCTCAGAGCCTCCACTTTCTCATCTGTCGAATGGGAATGATACGGATTCTTGGAGTCGGTCTGAGGGTTTAATGGCGTAATCTATTTAAATGCCTCATGCAGGGCTGGGCACACAGTAGTTACTCCCTAAATGCCAGATCTTTTGCCTTTGTTGAATATTCCAGCTGGATTGGCTGCAAGCCTTTGAGACGTATGGGCCAAAACGGCAGCCAAGGAGAACTCCTGAGCGATACTGTTTATGATACAGTGGGAAGAGTGAAATCATTCTGCTTTGACTGGCAGGAGCTATTTATAGGCCTTACTCCCAGTGAGCTGTGGGGATCAAGGCTCTCCCCAACAAATTTACCAACTCCCCAGGTTGGCCATAAAACTCCATGGATATCTGACTGGGCCTCGGCTTCCCAACCACATAAAAGCAGAATTCCTTCCCTGTTCTATTAAGCTAAAATCACTCCCTGCAGTAAACAGGCACAAGAGGGAGGTGGCCAGAGAAAATCCTCTAAAAGTGATGGGGTGGAGCTCAGCGCCAGGAACCAATGCCAAATCCCTCTGTGCAGCTCTTCATCCTGAGTCTGAAGTGGAGCAGTTGTGGATTTCAACGAAAGGCCTGGAGCCGGAGGAGGCTGATCTATGTGAGCCTGCCATCACTCCCAAGTGCAGATGGGGCACAGATTCCAGACGAAGCACTGGAGTGGATATTACGGTGTGAAGGGATAAGGTTTGGATGCATGAAGATTGGGAAAGGGCACGCTAGGTCGGGGAAGCTGCCCGGGCAAAGGCAGAGAAGCTGGAACAGGAAGTAGCTCTATTGGATAGAGACAGGAGAAGAAAGAAGAAGCAATAGGAGCTCACGTGGAATCCACCAATATTGGCCTATAGTAGATGCTCAGTTGATGTTGACGGGATAGACACTGATATGCTTAGGACAAAAGTAGGATGAAAGAGGGAGGCCTCTGGAAGGGGAGAGGTTGAGACTTTATTTTTCTCCTCCAACCTTAGCCCTCTCCCAATGTTCAGAGCCACCCAGAGCTAACCTGGGTCTAGTCCTGGGGGGATCTGGGCCTCCCCCTGCCCCCTTCTGCCTCACGGCCAACTGAAGACATTTCTGGAAGGCCCAGAAGAGCCCATTCAGAGTGTGTACTTGAACATACCTTATGCCAAGTTTTCAAAGTCAGGGCACGGAGGAAAACCCAGACCATTTCTCTGAATCCTTTTTTTTTTTTTTTTTTTTTTTCTTTTTCCTTTAACATGCATTTGAATTCAGGGGAAACACTGACCACATGTTTTTAATCCATCGACACTTAAATCATCATGTTGTAGACCGATGGTTTGGAGGCCAACAGGAATGCTGGAGCCTTTTAAAGACTTTCTTCTATTTCTCTAGCAATCAGGAAGTAGCCTTTTTCCAAAAGGAAACCAAATTTCGACTCCGAAAGGCCTGCTGCGTTCAGTTCCAAACTCAGCACCCTCAAAGGCCAAGCAGACTCAGAACTTGGCAAAAGCCATTGCTGCAATCGCTGCGGAGAAAGTATTTGCCGTCCAAGAGGCCTCGTGCTCCTCACCCACCCTGTTCTGCTGAAGACTCAGCAGGATGCAGAAGGCACAGGGACAGGAGGAGGAGCCACTTGCTTGAAAACCAAAGAGCTGGTTGTTGGGCAGTACCCACCGGAACCACTGCAAACCTAGAGGACAACACAGACCCTGGTTTCACACAAGTCTGGGCTGCCACTCACCAAGCACGTGACCTACGATGGGCCAGGAGCCACTCAACCTCTGCTTGGTCTTTGTGAGAAAAACGAAATCTTCAATAAGAAGGAAATAAAATGAAACAAAGCCAAGCACATGTAAGTGTATGTCAGGAAACACACCTCGCCAGGAATATGCCTGGCCAGACAGAATTCCATCAGAGTTTGCCCACATCTCATACATGCCCATCCTCTCTCTGCTGTCTCAGTGTTCTCTGGCTGGAGGAATATTATCAGGGATTGTGCAACTCAGACAACGAAAGGGTGAATTAATGAACATTGAAAGCTCCCTGTGAAGCAAGGAAGACATAGTTTATAGAGATTACTGTGTCATGCACATAAGGATATTTCACAGATTCTAGTTATGAAGCACTAGAGCTGCCTTGCTAAGTAACAACAATAACAGCAACAATAACTGGTAATGGTCTATCCCCATCCACCTGAGATTTATTTTGTGGACTTCTTCCCGTGTGCCTGATAGAATTTAGATATGTTATCCCCCCAGAGCTCATGTCGAAATCTGATCCCCATTGCAGCAGTGTTGGGAGCTGTTTGGGTCCTGGGAGGTGGATCCCATGTGAACAGATCAATGCATCCCTTGCAGGGAGGGGGTTTATGAGTGAGTTCTCTCTCTATTAGTTCCCATGAGAACGGGTTGTTTAAAGGACCCGGCACGTCCCCTTCCTCTCTCTCTGCTCTGCCATCTGCCATGTGAGATCCCTGCATCACTGTCACCACCAGCAAGTCCTTCACCAGATGTGCTCCCTGGACTTTGGATTTCCCAGCCTCCGAAACTGTAAGCAATAAATTTCATTTTCTTACAAATTACTCAGTTCCAGCTATTTTGTTATAAGCAACAGCAATGGACTAATACAGGACCCCACACTGTCATTTCCCCAGAGCAAGGGGAGGGGTCTGCTGACTTCTGGCAGAGACACATCCACCCTCTGCCATCTCTACAACGAAACAAATTCCCTGGGACTGTAATCAGCATGTCTGCTACACAGGCCAGGTAGATTACCAGCTGGATGGATTATCTCTGGTCAGAGACAGGCAGATCTCAACTTATGCTCTGGCCTTGGGGGTGTGATGGGGAGAACCTGTTCCTATTGGTAGTAGAGTTAGCACCTCTGGGCCCAGCCACCCCCAGTCAAAACCCCTCACCCCCAGCACTACACAAGTCTGGAGGGGACTATCCCTAGTAAGTAATTTGCAGTCTGAAAAAATGAATAACAGAGGAGGAAAAGTGGTGGACTAATGGGTACAAAACTCTGCTATCTACCCTAAGTGAATAATTGTGCAGCATATGAATATATTGAAACAACACGCTTTACCCCACAAAAATGTATGATGTATAAGTAAATGTTAAAATATTTTTTAAAAAGGACAAAAAAAATGGATAATGGCACAGAGTTATCCTGGAGTCAAGCTGGTTCCATCACTGCTGAGCTGTGTGACCTTCATCAGGTTACTTAACATCTCTGTGCTTCAAAATCCTCAACTGTAACATTGGGATAATAATAGTCCCAACTTCCTAAGACTGCTATGAAAATTAAATTAGTACATGCAAAGCACTAAGAACAATGTCCAGCATATGTCAGCCTCCCATATGTGTCTGCTGTTATCATACTTATTACTGGCCTGAAAAGTGACAAATCTGTGGCACAAATGTGAGGCACGGTTAGCTCTCCACAAACATTAGTGGTCTTCCTTCCTCCCTCCGGTGTTCCTCCTACCATCAATAGAGTTTGCATCCACAGCAAACTCCAACAGACCAGGGAAGCCAGAGTTCATGGAATCTGAATGCTGGGGTGGTGGGGGCAAGCAGAGGGTGAGGGCAGATGATCGTGTTCTAATACTGCCTTTGGGATAGTTTGCCTCTTTTTTTCTTTTTTTTTTTTCTTTTTAATACACTATCAACCGTTCAGTCTCCAATGCTTTGAAATCTCCTGGGAAGATTTTCCCACTGATGTCAGCAGCCCATCTCCACAGAGTTAGAGACGCAGAGAGAAAACCTTCTCGACACTCTGGACCACCCACAATGCGCTCTTGACCAAGCGTCCCCTCCTGTCTGCTAGCTGGGGCTTGGAGAGGAGGCCAGAGGAAGGTGGGCTGGGCAGGAGAGGAAGAAAGGGAAGGAGATGGGAGACAGAAGGTGACCTGGCCCAGGAGGAACTCCAGGTCTTAATCTTTAGTTCTGCTGGCCTGTCCAGAAATGAATCAATGCTCTTTGGTTAAAAGATGTTTTAAGATCTTGGGGAAAAGTTTACGCAAAAACAACTGGTCTGACAGCCAGAGGGAAGGGTGAGTAACATGTGTCTTGGTGACGAGAGTTGTCCTTTAGCATCAGAGTCAACCACAGGTATCTCTAAGTAACTGAAAATGTCCCTGCATTCAAAATTTCAGGGGAAAAAAAAGTGTTGTAATGGCCATTGTGTCAGGGAGTGATATGTCACTCTGACACTGGGAACGGCTCTGACCAGAGAACCAGAAGACGGGAAAGAGCCGCTGCAGATCCCGTCTTTCCTGTTGCTGCAGTGAGAACGGATGCATGTGCCGACTGGCCGGCTAATGTGCGTGAGATGAACCAGAGATGACAAGTGGTCTCCTCCTCTCACCCCGGGGCCTCACGCAGCAGCAGGGCAGGTCACAGCATCAGGGGAGCACCTGACAGCGCCAGTGGTCAGCTGGAAGCAAGAAATGCAGCGCCAGCCAAAGCCCACCGTCAACCAACCACACTGAAGGAGTCCACGGTCACAGGACAGGAGCCAGGAGGGTCATCGAGAGCTGGGCGTAAACGCAGACCATCAGTGTCTGTCACGGCCGCGCTCCACTGTCCACTGTGAGCTCCCTGCACCTCTGTGCTCTCTGCCCAGGTGCCTGGCTGCCAAGAGGGAGAGCGCGAGCCTGACCCAGCACCCAGCACCCACCCAGAGCAGGCGCAGAGATAGACGGGTGTGCAGACTGAATCTGAGCTGTTGCCTCCTCAGCGTCTCAGAGCCCTGTGTCCCCAAGAGTCTGTGGCCTTTGGAGATTCGGAAAAGAGAGAGAGAGAGATAAACAGACAGACAAAGAGATGCAGAGAGAGATAAAGAGATACAGGAGAGACAGAGACAAAAGAAAAGGGGGGGGAAAGAAAAGAAAAGAGAGAAAAGGAAAGAAAAGAAGGAAAGGCTTTCTGTGGTCAGACAAGCTTGGGGACTGGAGAGTCAAGCGAGTGACAGCCACTCCTTGCAGGAGGTCCGCTCTCCTTGTCAATTTCCACACGGAGGCAGCATCTGCATCGTTCACACGCCCTTGGCAGTGAAGCTCTTCCCCGTACACCATTCTTCAGGGCACACCCTGGAAGGCACTGTCACTCAGGCCCTGGTGCCCCAGCAGAGCCCCTGCCCACACAGCAGGTGAATCACAGCCACGGGGGGCTGGAAAGAGCCTGCTGTGGGAGTCGGGCAGGCCCAGGGGCAGACTTGGGTGGGCTCATGGATATGAACAGCTCAGTATGGTGCTGCATCCTAGAGGGGAGTTCGCACTCAGGCGACCCTCCTGGGCCATCCCCATGTGACCGGGTACTCAGTGGGAGGGTGCTGATTAGTGATGTTTGGTACATAAATAGGAGCCAACACTCATTGGAACTCACCTCATTCTTTCCAGAAAGACGGCATCAGCTCTGCACCAGGGAAACCAAAACCTGGTTTCTCAGCTTGGCCAGAAAAAGTCACTTTGCCTTTTTGAACCTGAGTTTCTTCATCTATCAAATGGGTCTATTAAGTCCTATCTCCCAGGACTGTGAGGGTGAAAGAAGACAGGAAATGTGAGTTGTCAACCTCAGAGAGCCAAAGAGGGCAGCAGGGAAATGGGCACTCCCTGAGGGGCCCGTGCAAGAGCTTTCTGGGAACCTTCTATCACACACGGAGGAGCGTCTGTCTGCTCAAGATGACCCTCAAGCGGTCCTGGCATGGGAACATAATCTCACAAATACAAATGATCAGTCAATGAATCAATCCAGAAGCAAGGCCAGCATTTAAGACAAAGTCCTTTCTCCCCACCTGGACAGAATTCCAATATTTTATAATTTGGCATGTCCTCAAAGCCCTTCGAACAGAACCAGAAACAAGTTCTGTCCTGAGCAGCAAGACCACAGCTTAAAGGAAGCGAGATCTACTTTTTTGTGACCATTCAGCTCCAAGGACAGCCACCTGGTGCCCTGCAGTTAACCTGAGTGAGCCCTCCAAAGAACGATGGGAAAAATAAATAGGTTCCAAGTCAGAAAATGCCTAGTTCGTATCCAAACTCCGCTGCTTCGAATCTAAGGCCTCAGTTTCCTCACCATTCTGATGGAGAAGCTAAAGCCTGTGTCTAGGGGCTGTGGTCAAGCTGGCGCATGGGGCAGGGGCAGGAGCCCACCTCAGGCAGCCATGTGGGGGCCAAAAGCAGACGGGCTGCATCCCACCCCCACGCCCAACTTGGGAGCCAGGAGCTTAAATGCTTAAATCGTAGTGCCGAGCCTCCCAGGGATGGTCAGCAGCCCCGTCAAAGGGCTTAGGTGTTTCCAGGAAAAAAAGGGGAGCCCCGCTTGAGGCCACGGAAAGCTCAGTGCCCATCACTGAGTCAGCCCTGAGTCATGAGCTAAAAACACACCTGTGCCAATCACCACTCTCGGCAGCCATAATTAATATGGGGCTGATGAAAACTGTTTTTCACTCAACAGAGGAGAGTTTCTCAGGTAATTAGGCATAACCTCATGTATCAGTAATTTGCCTTTTTACAGAAGATCGTGCCATCGCATCCAGGCCCTACCTCCAAAAAAAACTTACACTGACTTTAACCAACAAGATGTGTTTGATTTCAAAGGATTATCCTTCCCCCTTAAGTATTTTAAGTGCAAAATGCTAAATACACAAATGCTTTTAACTGGTTTGTTCTAATCTGCTGACTTGAGCCTCTGCAAGAATCTTTACACTCAGGATGTGCAAACACCTCGTGTTTGGTGAAGTTTCATTCTGTGGCTGGAAAGAAGAGAAGTCTGGGTTTTGATCTATCGTTTGTTCATTCATTTCTTCACATCACAACTACTGGGAACCCACTCTGCACCAGGCTCTGGACCAGATAAGGAACTGAGAACTCAACCTAGAGAAATTTAAGCTTGAGATGGATGGGAGAGACCAAGTCTGATCACCTCTCATTATAGACAGAAGCCCTAAGGCCCAGACTTGCCCAAGTTCACACAGCAAGTTGGTGGACGAGCAAGGAGTAGAAGCTCAGTCCATGCTCCTGGCCTGCTTGGGGGTCACAAAAGTCCTAGTTGTGTCTCCCACCCCCCACCCCAATGCAGGACAAAAGCAGCCCCTGCAGTTTCCCTTAGGTGCACAGAGATCTCTGTGTCAACACCCCTGCCAGGTGGCTACTTGCACAACAATGCCTTCCCTCACTTGGCCCCTGACTAAACGCTGATCCCATCGTCCAGGCCCTGCCCCAACGGCAGGACACTCCCGAGAGAGGTTCCCTGGGTTCCCATGACTAAGGCGGCTCTCCCAGGACAGCTGTATTTTTCACACTGTGCCGATGTTGCAATGCCCAGCCAGATGAAGCAAGAGGGACGTTTGGTGTCTGCCCAACATTTCCAGAGAAGCTCAAAGAAAATTGCCGAAAGCCAGGATTCTTAGGGGCTGACCTCCAGCTCCCCCAATTCCCCATCTGTCTCTTTCTGCACCACCGAAACTTCCTTTTCTTTTCTTTTCACTCTAACAGCCTCTGCAGAGAAGTGGAAGTAAAAATAGCAGTTGCACTGGCTGAGCAGCTATCAAGGTCAGGCAGGGTGCCAGGCACTGTGCACCAGCATCTTGGGGTGCGGGGGGGGTGCCCTCAACACACTTTACACTTAAGGAAACCAAGGCTCAGAGACTTTAAGGGATTTCCCAAGGTCACTTAAGTCGAGGAGTGATTGGGTCTGGAACCAAAGGTGTCTCTAATAGTAACAATAATAATACCAGCTAACTTCGAGCACTAACTTTTGCCAGCACGGGTTTGGGTCCTCAATGGGTATGACTCATTTAATGATCACAACTAGCTTATGAGGTAGGAAGCTTCACTGTCCCCATTTTATACCTGAGCAAACTGAGATGCAAACACGTGAAATCCCCTGCCGCAGGCCATGCAGAAGTGAGGAGCAGAGCTCAGACCCAGGCTCCCCAACGCTGCAGCAAAACACCCAGTGGCTTGCTGGGCCATACCGCCACATCCTCTCCTCTCTCAGGAGCTTCGTAGCTCAGCCTTGCATGTTCCCAGGCAGCACACTTCTCTCTGAGCTTCAGGTTTCCATCTGTGAAATGGGACAAGGATGCCTTCCTCACAGTCAACAAGATGACGAGGACCTCCTCCAAGCCCCCACCTCACTCCAGCTACACTTGTTCTCAAATTCCAGATGAATCCCTCCATCCTGCAGACACAGTGAGGAGCATCTGTCTGCTGAAAGTGGAGAACTGTGTTCTAAGCCTGAAGACAGAGTGGCAAGTCCAGGCTTGGTCACAGGGCTGCTGGGTCCCCTCAAGCAAGCCCTCCCTGAGCCGGGCCATCGTTTTCATCTGCAATGTGAAGCCACAGAATAGGAATCATCATTCACGACCCCTTCAGTTTTACCATGTTATGGTTCTAAAATTCAAAACCTGCTTTTAAGTTACTAGTTTCCTAATTCAATAGACCAACGATGTCAGTGTATTCATTTAGCCCTTCTCAAAAAGACAGCAGAAAATTCTTCTATTGAGCAACTATGATGTGCTTGACACATGAAAAGTACCAATTAACATTAGTTAAGTGAATGAATGAATTCCTCCATTTCATGATTTGTGCATTCCCTCACAAATAAGTGAATTTATGAATGAATGAATGGCTGTCCTATACCCAGACCTTGGTGCTCTAACAGATAAGGCACTAAGTCAGCCATGTGGACCCAGGCATGGAGCTCTCACAGTGACAGGACACGCCTCTGGCTCTGAAATAAACTAGCCTCGCACTCTCAAGGCAAATCCATGAATGCCTCTGTGCCTTTGTTTTCTTCTGCACAATGGGGCCATTGATGCCTATGTGAACCAAGTGGTTGTACAGAAAAGGAGAGCCAGGCTGCACTTAGTAAACAAAAACTACTCCGTTATGACTTGGTTTATCACAAATCGCTATAATTTAAGACAGAGAGTAACGAGCACTGTTAGGATTAGACAAGTGTCATGGGGGTTCCACAGAAACACAAACCAAAGTTTTCACTGTGGGGGAGATGTTATTTGAGCTAGAGCTGACTTCAGGTGGGACTCGCGGGTGTGGATGCAGGAGGGGGGGTGCATTCCAGGGAGAGAGCAGCAGGCAGGGTGGATGGACGGGCAGAACACGGTCCTTCAGTGGAGCACCTGGCTGAGGTGGCCCGAGGATCTACCAGCTGCAGCTCCCCCCACCACCCCGAACATGCAGGACATGCTCCCAGCCTCCTGGATCTCACTGTCTGGAGGACACCTGAGGAGAAAGGGAGGCTGAAAGCTAAGGCAGGATTCCCGGTGAGATAAAAAGAGCACAGAATCCATGGGCATGAAAAGAAGGATGGATGGAAAGGCAATCATGGCCATCAGTCAGAAAGCACAGGGTGTGGGGCACCAGGGAGGAGGCCAGGGGCATCTGCCACCAGGGCCTGCAGAGGAGGGGCGGCTCAGGGAGAGCAGGCACCCAGCTCAGGTTGGGGCAGGTTGCAAGTTGAGCTGCGGGTGGGACACCCAGGTGTCACATTCTCACCAGTGATGGAAATGTGGGACAATCACCCCAGATAGAGATCAGGACTGGAGAGGGAGGATGGGGAGTTGGTGTCCCCAGCTGCCCTGGGCAGGAGTCAGGACAGGCCGGGGCTGGTGAGGAGATAGTCTTTGGGGAAGCCACTGGGCGGCACTGAGCCCCGGCTTAGGCACTAACCAGCCTTTCAACCTCTAAAAGAGAAGATCTCTGTCTTGGACTTAAAATGACTTTTTGGTCTGGCTCCAAGAAAAGCGAGCTCTTTTGTCTCCCTTACATCAGGAATTTCCAACCCAGGCAATACTGAGGATCTGGACCAGATAATTCTCTGGGGTGGGGCTGTCCTGTGTACTCTGGGATGTTTAGCAGCATCTCTGCCTCTACCCACTGGATGCCAGTAACACCTCCCCTCCCCCAATTGTGACAATCAAAAATGTCTCCAGACATTACCAAATGTCCCTTAGGAGAGCAACATTGCCCACCCCACCCCTCGTAGCCCACCCTTAGTTGAAAACCACTGTCCTGTAATAAAGGACACTTTCAACTTCAGGCCCTCAACTTTCTCATCAAACATTCATAAGATTTTTAGGAGATAAGAATAATAACAGCAAGGGCTTTGAGGTCTGGCCATGAAGCCTTAGGCGAGTGGCTGAAACTCTCCTCCACCCTTCAGAGTGCTCATCTGTAGAGTGGGGTGGGAATGGGCAGCACAAGTGATAAGGGGCTCCCACCCGCCCAGGTAGGTGGCCAAGAAGTTGCCAGGCCCTTCCTCAGGCAGGAGTCTGGGCCATGGAGCTGTTACCATTTTCTGGCTGGAATCCCCGGGCTCAGTAACTCAGGTGGTAGAGATGTTCTTGCTTACAAAAGAGAATGAGCATGGGTGAAGCAAGAGCTGGAACCTGGATGAAAGTCTCAGAGCTGATCCGAGCCCTTTGACTGACTAATAGAGAAGTTCTCACTTTCTAGAAATCTCTGCATTCACCAGTGACAATTGCATCATGCGCATTAAGAGGAGGCAGTGTCCTTGGCATTTCCCAGTATGGTTGTCTGGTAGCAACCAGGCAGGGAGGGACAGAAACTAGTGAGTGTCCATACCGTTCATGTGGTGATCAACCCAGCTCATGAGGCCTCAGGTGGGTGGCAGCCTCAGGCCACCATGGCCCTTCTGGGGAAATTGCCTGGCCAAGTCCGTATCATCCAGGGGCAGGTATTTTTCAGGTGGGTGGGAATGGGTGTAGACAGGAAGAACTGGCCAGCAAGAGAGTCATAGGATTACAAAATTGAGAGGTGCCTGAGAAATCATCCATTTTGCTAAAGGGAAGCTCAGGCCCAGAGAGGATGAGGGATCCTGGTACATGAGGACAATGTCATTACCATCCCCCTTTCTCAAATGTGGAAATAGACACCAGAGAAGCAGAGTTAGTTTCCTGAGAGCTTAACTTGTCAGGAGCACCCCTGAAATTTGCATTCAAAGCTGGTACCACGCGCCGGCACATTTTTCGACCTGGCTTTGCAGAGGGGTTTGGATGGAACCATCTCCCTGAGCTCATGCAGAGTCCTGGGTTAAAGCCTTTTTAACTAAAAGTACAATCATGTAATCTATGTCATCCCATCTGGCATTTGGACCAACTTCTCCCACCAGGCAATGCACATGGGAAAGAGGCCACTGGATAGCATGGCCAGTGGTCCAGTCAAGACGCAATACACATTACAGTCATTAAAAGTCATTAGGATGGTTGGGCTCTGAGGTCAGATAAGCAGGATAAACAAACTCTGGAGGAACTCGTTCTGCCTTTTCCTGCAATTGCTCCCACTCATCCAGCCATGCACCCAGACAGCCAGACTCCCAAGAACCTGCTGCTGGACTCCAGGGGCTCATTTATCATCCAGGAGCCATGGGTTACTCCCTGCTCTGCCCAACTCTAAGCAGCATTGTTAAAAGCGTGTTGGAGATATGATTTATTTTCAGTGGTCTTTCACAAGCGGATGAGATAAAAAAGGCTCACCCAAAGAAAGGTTCTTGGTTCACTTTGCTTCGAGAAGTCCCCAGCCCTCCACTTCAGATCTGTTACATGCAGATCGAGAGATGAACTTCCACACAGAACAAATCACTCTGCATCTGTCTGTTCTCTGCCTGTCGCCAAGACACCATCAGCCACTGAAGGGCAAGGACCATGTCTTAGTAATAATTGCTGCTCCTTGTGCCAGGCATTTTACATGTATTATCTTTAATCCTCACAAACAGCCCTGCAAGGGAAATATTATTATCCTGATTATACAAATGAGAAAACTGAGGGCTACAGAGTTGAAATGACTTGCCCGAGGTCACAGTTAGTAAATTGCAGGGACCAATCGGACCTGAGTTTCCCTGTTCCCACAGCTCCAAGCCTCCTCTCTACTCTTTTCTGCATAATTGGGAGAAGCCCCAGACCTCACACAGAGAAGGTGTTGACTGCTTGTCTGCAGAATGAATGAATGAGTAAGTGAATAAAATAAATTTAAAAACTTAAATTGCCTTATTTGAATTTTCAAAGATGAGTCCATCATAAGGCTACAGGAAGAAAACAGACTGTTGACTAAATCATCTCCTGGATTTTTGAACTCAGTGAAAACAATCTCTAAATAATTTTGTGACTTTTGACCCACTCTTAGCACAACAAAAATATTTTAATTAAAGTATATTCTTAAGCCAACTTTCCTTTCTTAAGAGATGGGGAATTAATGTCCACTGAGCAGCTAGTATATGTACACAAACTACTCCATATATATCCGCACACGTGATCTTCACTGCACCCTTAAAAATGGGCATTACTACCAGTTATTACCAGAGGAGACTGAGGTTCAGAGTGGTTATGTGAACTTGCCTGAGGGCATGCAGCTTGGCAAAGCCAGCAAGGTCAAAGGCCAGGACTGTGTGAGTCCACACTTGATCTGCCCACACCTGAACACCCCGTAGCCCCAACCAAGATGTCTCTCTTGAACTTGGCAATCTGCAGGCGGGCTTTTCTTCAGCACCACCCCTATCCAATGGGCTTTCTACATAGGCACTTGGGAAACCAGAGCTGAGACACACACATAAATCTATAAAGAGAAAGAATTTAAAAGTCTGGAAAGAAGCTGTTTTGTTTTCAGAATTCATCATGTTTGATGTCATTTCAAAAATAAAATTGTCTCTTGTGCTTTTTGCATTGCCTTTATTTTGAATGGCAGGTGGAGGGTGAGAAGAGTCCGTCTTTTTCAATATTAAGAGCCACAATATCCATCCTCACCTCTCCCAACAAATGGGCCTTCACCCACTGGAGTTTCCAGTGAAAGAAGGGAGTTCGCACCAGCCAGTTCTTCTGGGGTCTCCATGGCAAGGCTGCCAGCTGACTGTGCATGCTGAAGGGTCTCCCTCTCTTGGATCTGTGTACACATGTGCAACCGCCCCCCATACCTTTCATCCAAGCAATCGCTTCCCCTATCCCACACACCTACTCTTGCCCCACGACCTGCAAAGGCAGGCAGAGGAGCCTGGGCGTCCCAGACTCCAAGGCCAGCCTGCGGCCATGAGGGGAGTCCTTGGCGAGCAGCCATCCCAACAACTGCTAGAACCTGGCCACTCCCTGCATGTGCAGTTGGCGTTGCTGAGCAAATTCCCGGTTCTGGAACTGGGCAGACAATCCCCTTGTGTTTTCCCACCTTCCCACCCTGGCTGCCAGGAGCCGGCCCAGTCTTGGAGATGCTGAATAGGCCATTTGTTGTGAGATCAAAGGGCCACCTGCAAGAAGCACCCCACGCCTGGAGCAGGCCCAGGCCACGTCCTGCTCCAGCACCCGCCTCCCCACCTTCCAGATCCCAAGCTTCTTCAAACAGCCCACCTTGGCTGGGCATCTCTCCGCCCCCACCTCCTACTCACATTTCCCTTTCTAGCAATACCTAACCTCCTTCCTCAGGCACCATGTCTCAAAAGTCTCTGCTTTTCTGAGTTTGCTATTCCTTCTATTTAACATGCCCTTCCTTACCTTCTGCAACTGGAGAAGGCTCAAGCTTCAACCCAGGCAGAAACCCTTCTCTAGCTTCTCTAGCTCCTCTATGGCTCCCAGAGTATGACACTCTCACTGTCAGGTTGCCCACCAGGCTGCGCTGGGCCATGAGCTCCCCAAGACCCCAGGGCTGGCCTCAGGCCTGTACACAGCCCTAGAGCCCCTGCATGGTCCTTGCGTGGTGGACGTCCAATGCTGGTGGACTGAATGGAAGCAGAGAACACTTGCCCTGCATTCTCCTTGAGAGTGAGTCGGTGAAGAACGGATAGATGGGCATTGCTCAAAACCATGTCTGCAAACAAGTGTTGACAGTAGATTTAAAATGTAGCCCCTTAAAGGCCAAGCCCTGCTGCAGCCTGGTCTTAGTCACAGTCTCTCTCACTCAACCCACTGCCCACACCTCTAGACTGCTTCCTTGCTTGCCGCACCAATCAGACCACACCAAAACCAGCGTCCTCTTTTCAAAATGCCAATCTGATCGTGTCACACACTCCCACCTAAAATGCACTAGTGTCCCTCCCCCAGCGCTTCTGGGTAGAGACATAATCTTACCCCGGTTTGCAACCTTGAATCCAGCGATCCAGATTCTTATCCGGATGTTCCCATCTGCATAGGGTCGAGGCATTTGGCTTTCCTTACCGCTCTATTATTTTCTTCTTTCTCACTCATCCCTGAGTCCACCCACGATGTCCTTGAACCAGAAGCCTGGCCTTGCCCTTTTATAACAATCAATGAGGGTAGGTTGTGAGTGGGCACCATTTGGCTTGGGGTGACTGGTATGTTGGATAATTTCCTCTCTTGCCCCTCCAGTCCATTCTGTCACCAACTCTCTCCACACCAGCCATAATGGCCCTCTTTTCCAGGCCCTCCTGCCACAGGCCCTTTGCACATGCCGTTCTCACCTCTTGGGATGTTCCTGTCCAACTTGGCCTTCTTGCCTTAAAATCTCTGTTCAGAACCTTTCCAGCCTGCAAGGACCTCACACTTACTGGCATTCCTGGCTCTTTTTAGCAATGCTTTGATGATGACTGGCTCATTCACTGGAGTGTGAGCTGTGTAGCAGCAGGACTTTAACTGCCTGGCCCACAATGCTGGACCCATATACATGTTTAATGCACGTGGGTGCATGACTGTCTCTTTCACTTCAGTCTCTGTAAAGTCAACTCTCAGAGATTCCACAAGGCTTTAGTGCACTTGGTCATCTGCATATCTGTGTGCCACTTTCACCTGTGATCTCCCAGGGGCAGAGAGTATGGTTTTTTCACCTGTCCCTCTAGTGCAGAGCACAAAGCCCAGCCCATCGGAGGTGCCCTTGAGCTTGTATTTTGAACAACTGAAGGAGCATCTGTTACTGTGCCAGGACAGTCCACACTCACCCCCGATGGCCCATTCTTGTCCACTGCCCAGAATCTCCCATCGGTGGGGACCAGCCCCCCGCCTAGGCAGACCTGGCTTTTTTCTGTCTCCTCTCATTTTCCTTTAGCCCTGCCCTGGCTCTTCCTGCCCTGCCTTTTCTGAAAATAAAACGCCCAACTGTGTTGGAAGTGAATTGTGGCTAGGCTAGTGGGGCTACGGAGAGATGGGAGCTCACTTTCCTATTTGGCAAAATGTGTGTTTGCCTCTTGTTGGAGAGAGAACAGCCAAGAAGTTAATCTTTTCCCTCCTTCCCATCTCCATCTGGGTCCCCCAGGGAAAACTGCTGATGGCTCTGGGCTCACCACAATGCACCGATTATTTCTGATCATGTCACATCTGGCACTGTGCTATCACAGGTCTGATCACCCTGCATCCATGCTTGTTCCTTTGGGCAGGGGCAATGATCTCTTTTTCTTTATATCCACTGATTCATTCATTCAACAAACCTGGACTATATTCTGTGTCACGTCCTGGGCTGGGCGCTGGGGACACAGTGGTACCCTCTAGAGGAAGGGTCAGCTAATCACCCCTTACCACACAGCGTGAAAGGAGCTTTCACGGTGCAGACACCACCCTGAAAGCAGAGAAGCCACTGACTCAGCCCAGGATGGGACATGCAGGTCAGGAAGTAATTCTCAGAGGAAGGATCATCTGAGTAGGGTTTTAAAGGCTATGTACGAGCCCAAGGAGTCATTGAGGAGGGAAAGTGCAGATCAAATTCAGGAAGAGTTGCCAAAGAGTTCAGTACAGCAGCCTGGGGCAGCCCCAGCACATGACAGGGCCCATAAAGTGTGCTAACAAATTTCTTCCTCCTCTTGTTTACATTTCTAGCCCCAAAGAAGGCCCAGGCCAATGCTCAAGACAGAGTGTGTCCAGAAAGAAAAAGCACACTGTCCATTTTGGTTAGATCTCCTCCCTGCTGTCTCCATCTCCCCTTAGACTACAAGCTTCTGGTTGCCAAGAACCATATACGACCATATGTCCACACATAGCAACTCACACACTTAGTAGATGCTCACTAAACATTTGCCTGAACCAACAAATGCATGACACATTGGATTCGGCAAATTGCTTGTGATAATAGTAGCAATCAGTAGCTTTTACCTGCCCTGTGCCTAGCAAATGCCTAGCTACAAGTGCTACTCATTGGTCTCATCTGATGCCCACAACAGCACAGAGAGGTAGTAGCACTGCTGTCTATTTTGCAGGTGATAAAACTAGGAGTGAGAGGCAAGTGTCCCAGGGCACAGTCTGGGATGTGAACCCAGGTCTGTCTGACTGTGTGAAGCCAAATGTCCACATCAGCTCCAATGTCACTGGTTGGGCAAACTGAAGTCACATGCCTGGCCCGCTTGCAGCACAGTTAATTCAGAAGAAGACTTGGTTTTACCTGGCAGTGTTTCCAGCTGGAGACATCATTCAAGATCCTTTCAAATCTAATCCTCCAGGGACCCAGGGGCTGATCAGCTCTTCCATCACCCCCATCCCAGCTCCCTCTGCGAGACTTGCTGAGGCTGAGCAGATCCTGCCGGGCCGTCTGCCAAGGTCCTGGCCACCAGGAAGGGCCTGGCACCCATGCGCCCACTCACTGTGCAGCCCTGCCCTGCCCTGCCCTGTGTGAGACGACCTCCCAGCAAGCTGCCTGTAGCCCGCAAGGTGAGAATAAAGGAATCCAAGTGGGCCCCCACCCCGCGCCTTCAATCTTCTCCAGGTCTCAGCTTCCTGAGACCCCAGCACTGAGGCTTTACGCAGACAGAGACCTGGGTTCAAATTGTATGAGGCTGGGCAAGCCACTCACCTCCCTGCACCTCAATTCCCACACCAGGGAAAGGGAGAAACCACACGGACCTTCCCTGGGAGCTGGAAGGCTGGAGAGAGATAACACAATGTCTACCGGCCCAGCTGCATCAGTCTCCTGGGAGCACTTACAAATGCAGATTTGGGGGCCAGTTCAGACCATCTGAGCATGAGGCCCAGGTAGCTGTGTTTCTAACAGACTCTCCTCAGGGTGATTCTGATGGGAAGCCAGGTTGGGGGTACACTGAGATCATGAGCCTAGAAGACCTCAAGCACCACCAACCCCCAGAGGACTGGGGAAGTGACCATCCCTCAGACTCCGGCCAGGCTTTGGCCTCTCTGTGATGGCATCACCAGGCCAGGTACCAGGACGACCCTTCCTCTTCCCCCCCACTCATGATTCCATAAGCTAATCAGTCCTGTCCTTCCTCAGGCAAGATCTGCAGATCCTCTCCCCCCATTGTCCTCCCCACTGGAATCCAGACCCTCGCTTACTTCTCACCTAGACCAACACAGGAGGTCCCCACCTCCAGCCTCTCCCCAGTCCTGCCATAGTCCTCTTCCTGAAACAGCGCTCTACCCCATCACCCCTTCTGCGGATGCTCATGTCCTGTGGAATTGAAGACCCTTCACCATCAAGGAATCGAACCAGACCTTCCCAACACACCTGCTCACTCTGGGCTGCCGCTGCCTTGTTCTCACACCGGGCTCCCGTCAAATCCAGATGCCAGTTCTCCTCCTGACCCACCTCCACTCCCCACCTGCAAACTCCCTCTGCTCCAGCCTCGTCCCTCTTCTCTGGGACCTTGGCCTGCTGCACCATCTCCAGCAGTCCAGATCCCACCCACCCTCAAGGCCATCTCAAGAAAGGGCACAGCCTCTATGAGGACCTGCCGCTCGGTCGCCAAGCACTTGCTGGTGCAGAGCCAATCCGAAGGCCCTGCAGAGCCGCTCGTGCCCGTTCCCGCGGTTCACCCTCCCGTCCTCCTGAGCCTCCTTCCAGTCCCCTCTCTGGACCTGGGAGCTGATCTGTGCGTCTAACAGGCCCTCGGGCTTCCCCTTTGAGCTGGGCCAGCCAGAGATCAGAGGGAAGGACAGCAAGGTCACTGGGGTGTCTCCGCCCCAGCATCCTCCCCCGGGCTCTCCAAGGCTGGTGCATCCCCCACCTCTCCCAGCTCACTCTGCCCCACAGTCCCAGGAATCTCTTCTTTCCCTCCCAACCTCAGGTGTAGGGGCCTGGAGTGCTGCATATCTCTTAGGTTTTCCCTTCTCCCTGCTCACCCCTGTGAAGAAAGCACATCTGTTAAACTCTCCTCAAATGACCCAATTTGAGGGTGCCCTGTTTCCTGCCAGGGCCTGACCAATACACATCCTGTATGAAAACAGCAACTTTAAATGGCTGCCGTCAAGTGGGCCCTGAGAAATGTTTTGCTTCACTCAGATAGATAATGCCATTTCTCTGTCGAGCTGCTGGGCACCATCTCTTCCCTGGCGAAAACATTTTCTAAACATCTGAGAAGTCCCAGGTTGGGTTCAGCTTCTAGCAGCAGGAAGGCAAGGCTGGGCACTGCCGGGGCACTGGAGCCCACACTCCCACAGAGGCAGGGATGTGTGTATGTTCCCAACCCAAGGAATGCTGACCTTAGAAAACTCTTCTGCAGATCCCTGGAGTGGAAGAGAGGTTGCAGGAGAGAGACCCAAGGGAGAGGTAGGACAGCAGGAACAAGGAGAAAATAAATGTCCCTGATGCAGCCCCAAACGGAAACCCTGGAGGCAACAGATAGCTTGCAGGGCTGGACTGGGCCTGCTCCCTACCTGATCAGAATTTCCAAGGAGCAGCAGAAAAAGTGAATGTTCTCAAAGCTCCTCGAGAGAGCTTCTGATAAGCAGCCAGGTTTGCTGAGTAAATGACGTGAAATTCCTACTGACTCGAGTCTACAGTTCTATGATCTAATACAATCAGATCCAGAGAGGATTCCAAGTTCCAGTCCTACCTCTGGTCCTTGGAAGCCCCCAGAAGGAGTTTGACGGGAGTGTGTCATAACCTCCCCAAAACTCCTCCTCAGTTTCCCCAGTCACTCTGTATTCTGGAAAACCTTGCCCCAAACTCAGACTCTGTAAAGATCAAAAGATCTCCACGCTCAGCTTCCAAAGAGGTGCAGATCTATTGCAACACCCAGACCCATCTGCAGCTTAAATTCCATTTGTTTCAAGAACCAATAAGTACGTGCATGAATTAATACCAATATTTATTGGGGTTTAACAAGAATCCACACTGATGTGTATCTCTGAGCTTTATCTCCACGTCCCTTATAGAGTTATTAAAACACCAAAATACAATTTTAATAATCACTGGGATTTTAATTAACACACAATAATGATTCCCATTCAATAGAAAGCCTCAGATTCAGAAAGTAATTACTCATTCACGACACTTAATTTGAAGTGTTGCCACAGATTTGTATCTCTTGAAGCCACAAGAAGTTAGATCATAATATTTCTTGTTAGAACTTATAGAGCAAGTTCACTTCAGAGAGAGGACAGAGACCAGGTTCCAAGGTCAGAGGGAAGAAATGGAAAATGCCAGAGCCCATTGGGTGGCCTTCAAGGGTGGAAGATGAGTGTGGTCTCAGGAGAGAGAGTAGCACCTGGCTTTTGCTCAGTGACGTGAACCAGCACGCTCACCCGCACCATGCCAAGTCCCCAGTGTTGGACCCTTCCAGGACTGAAGAACTCACTACCACAAAAGAAAGGTGCATCTCCAACTGGCCCTTCTACACACGTGCCTTCATCTACTCATCCCTCCCAATCACAACCAAGTTTCAGGAAGGGGCCTAGAGGCTGTGGCCATTCCCAGGCAGGGTCATACTAAAGCTAAAGAAGAGAGCCCACTTCTCTCTTGACATGCCCCTTAGAAACTCTTGGTAGGTGTGCAAAGGAGACCTGTGCAGGGATGGCCACCACCACAGAACCCACAATAGCAGAGACTCAAGTTAACATCCACACCCAACAATCAAGAAGTGGCCTATCGATTTAAACATGCTATCTCCATCATCATTCTCTCCCACAAATCAACCAATTTACAACGATTAAAAAGCGATGACAGCCAGTCTGGGGCCTCTAGAGCTCAGGGGAAGAGAACGAGAGACCTATGGAGTGCATGAAGTCAGGAGAAGCCACAATGAGAGAAAAAAAGAACCTCTCCGACCATTTCGAGCCCCAGCTATGTCAAGGCTGGAGCTGCTGAGCACACAGAGCAAGAGCCAGCAAAAGCCGCTGCTGTGCCCTTCAGCTGGAGTTGCTTGGAGGTGGCAGGGAGAAGAGGGCCTTGGTGGCCCCCAGGCCAGCAAGACCACTAATAGGGCTCCTGTGGACCCACATAGGAGCAAGGAGCCACAACAACTGAAAAAAAGAAGCCACTCAGAGGCTGGTGAGTCATCACAAGAGAACAGCGCACAGACCATCCCATGGGAAGTGTTTGGAGTGCAGGCGGTGGGGGGATGGGCCACTGGGGGAACACTGGCGCATAGCAAGGACAGCTGATCCACCCCCTAATCAGTGCAGGACCACTCAGAGGAGACTGGTCAGGAATACAGAATTGCATGGGGGGCAGTTTGATGAAAGACTCAGGCCCAGACCAGAGTTTCAACACAACCCAGGTGTACTGGATCTCATAAGAGCTAGAAGTACCTACCAAGTCAACCATTAAAATCCTTCCCCAGGGAATCAGCAGCAAAGCAGCAATTTAGCTCAACCACACAGCTCAAGTGCTGGTTCCCTTAGGAAGTTTCCCCATTTTAGAAGTAAGCAAAGGACAGCAAATTAATTCCAGTGCAGAGTTTAAGTGGTGGGAGCAGCAAATACCCAACACAGAACTGAAAGAGAAAACAAAACACTCACAACTAGAGACAAAGTTTGACATTAACTAGTAAAGGTCTCTCATCACCAAAAAACACCTATAACACCTAGAAGCACCAGAAGTCTCCTGGGCAATCAAGCCAGAGAGCTGGGAGGGTTGGAGGCCTTAGCCACATACCCCAACACCCACAACCAGTCCCAAGGATGAGGGCCTCAGGCCTTGGCCACACCCCTTGACATGCACAAGCAGCCCAGCAACAACCACTGAGCCTCCACAGGAAGCACGCCGGGCACTCCTGAGCCAGGGCAGTGGGGGGCTGAGGGCCTCAGCCACGTGCCCCCGACATGGTCACCCAGCCCAGCAATGACTACCAAGGTGCCACAAGAAGTGCCCGGGGCTCCCAAGCTGGACTGGTGGGGGGCTAGAGCTTTAGCCACATCCCCCTGACATCTGCATCCAGCCCGGCAATGACCAACCCATCGCTGGAAGCCCCCTGGTCTCCCCTGTGGAAATGGGGGGGGTCCACAGACCTCAATCCTGCCCCTCCTCCTTCCTCCTTCTTCCATCCCATTTCCTCCCCCTTTCCCCTCTCCCCCTCCCTCCCAACTTCTCCGCAACAACATCATAGACTGTAAAAAATATATATATTAGTAAAGAAAGAAAGATGATTATCTTAAACAAGGTAGATATCATTCCACCAAATCTTTTCCACCTGCACAAAAACCATTCCCATGCTGACAGCTCAGAGCCAAGTTTGAGAGAAGCATCTTGCTTGCTCCAGAGTGGCAGTTCTCAACTGGGATGGTTCTGTGCCCCAGGGCACCCTTGGCCAAGTCTGAGTGCTACTGCATCTAAAGAACAGAGGGCAGGAACACTTCTAAACATCCCTCAGTGTACAGGACAGCCCCCACAACAAAGGCTTTTCCCATCCAAAATGTCAGTAGTGCCGAGGTTGAGGGATCCTGTTCTAGACCTGTATGGGCCCTCATTTCATTATGAAAGAAATAGGTAAGACTGACATTGTTCATATGTAACCTAATGTGATCTTTACTTTATGTGAGGTAGGTATTTGCATTCCTATTCTACAGATGAGAAAACTGAGGCTCCTGGTGGTTAAATAACTCATCTGCACTCACACAGAACGTGGCAGAGCTCAGCTACTCCGTGACCCATCTGCCTCCCAAGATCTTTGCAAGACACCATACTGCACCTGAGGTGGAATGCCGAGAGCATTTCAAAGACTACAGTCCTCTCCCAGAAGCAGAACCTCTAGCCCAATCCATGCAAACTGTTTGAAACTGCTGTGGCCTGAATGATGGTGTGATGGTGTCCCGCCAAACTTCATGTTGAAACTTAATCCCCAATGCAAAAGTATTGAGAGGTGGGACCTTTGGGAGGTGATTAAGTCATGGGGGCTCTTTGAAGGTGGCACCCTCTTGCCCTTCCATCCCTCCTGCCGTGTGAGGACACAGCAGTCATTCTCTCCGGAGGACATAGCAACAAGGCACAATCTTGGAAGCAGAGAGCAGCCCTCACTGGACACCAAATCTACCAGCACCTTGATCTTGGACTTTCCAGACTCCAGAACTGTGGGAAATAAATTTCTGTTCTTTATAAATTACCCATCTGTGGCATTTTGTTATAGCAGCACAAGCCAACTAAGATAGAAACAAGTTCCAGATCAGCAATTTCATAAATGACCTCAAATTTCACTTTAAACAGAAAACCCAGGTCACTGTGGGTCAAAACTTCTCTTTGAGATTTGCCACGTTGAAGCCATTTTCAGTGGAAACTGTGGTTTCTCTTACTTTTGACCCCCAAAGAAGACAAACTCTGTATGTTCAACCAGGTATAGTTGTTTCCATACAAACACTAAACATACATGAAAAGGCCAACTCCTGGGAGACTCAAGAAATGGACAAACCCTATCAAGTCACTTGTGTGAATGTGGCTGGGAGGCACAAAACAACTCCATGCTCGTTATCTCCAAAGGCTGGTCTGACACCAGGTGCCTTGGGGGATACATTTTTCTTAAATTCATCAGTTTTGAAGGGCCCAAGGAAATGAAAATAATCATATCCATTAAGGATTGGTTACCATTTCACTCATTAAGAGTTGTCCTCCAGCAGACCTGTGAGGTCACATGGAAGGAGAAGGGGGCTTTGGCATACTTAGTCAAGCCCCGACATGTTGCAGACGGGGAGACTGAGGCACACAGAGAGAAAGGATTCACTCCAGGTACTCAGTGCAGTGGTGATGTAAGGAATCCCTGACTCCCAGGTAGTGCTTTTCTGCATTCCAGAGCAAGACTACTCTGATCAAAATGTCTCTTCTTTAAAAATGGATTCTTATAGGAATTTTTTTCTGGCCCATAGCACTGAATACTGTGGCTACCAAGTGTCTCCAATTGAAGGGGTGGGGGGAGACGGATGCAAGTGTCGATTATTCTCCTTTTTACAGTGATTTCTAACATTCTCCTTAGAAGAATGCTGCTATAAGGGCCTTAGGGGGGGTCCAGTCCAACTCCCACCCACCCATCCTGCCATGGGAGAGACTGAGATTAAGGAAACATTCACGAAGATGGATAAAACCAGGGGCAGTAAGAGGCAAAAGAGCAGAACTGATAGCACAGAAACCAAATCAGTGCATTGAGCATGGGCTGGGACATCCTCCTGGAAACCAAGAGACAGCAGATCAACAGACAGTATGAAGAGCAGAATGCTGGAAGACAAGGGAACTATCCTAGTGAAACAGTATCTGTGCAGCAGGAATTCCAGAGAGCCCAGGGCAGCCAGAAAGGAAGCACGAATTTAAGGACTAAGAGAAAAACTACTGTCCTGGGATCGAGAAAATCTCTCCTTGGGCTGATTTTTAATGTTCCAAGTATAAGACAAAATGAAAGAAAAGGGACTAATGCCTTCGTGATTTTTTTTTTTAATCTAAAGGATGAAGAAAAAAACTTTTTTACTGGCATCCACACTGGGGAAATAATAATTTGAAATCAGACTTTTCCTCTACATTCCCATAAGACAGACACAATGGTGCATTCTCCAGGGACTAGGAGGGAGAGTTAGTCACCCAAGAATTTATCCCCGCCAAGAAACTGATTGAAAATGAAGACAAGAGGGCCGAGCCCGTGGCGCACTCGGTAGAGTGCTGCGCTGGGACCACGGCGACGCTCCCGCCGCGGGTTCGGATCCTATATAGGAATTGACCAGTGCACTCACTGGCTGAGTGCCGGTCACAAAAAAACGACAAAAAAAAAAAAAAAAAAAAAAAAGAAAGAAAATGAAGACAAGAAAAAGAATTCTCAAAAAATAAAATAAAATAAGGTCTTTGAGAATATAACTCTCACATGCCTTTGGGGAAGAAAAAGTTACCTTGAAAGAAATTGTCTAGACAACTAAAAACTCTAGCAAAATAAACAAAAACCATGAATAATATTGATGTTTAAAAATATAGTATACAATTCACTGATAAAAAAGAAATGTAATTTTTAAAAATGAGACATAATGTTTGTTTATTAAGTTGCTGTTAATTACCTGTTTAATACAGACTCACAGTTACTGACACATCTGGGGCCAGACGTGTTTTCAAATTTGGAAATGTTCAGGTTTTAGAAAGGAGCACTTCCCACCCTTAAATGTCTAAAACAGCACCCCAAAATCCAACACTGATGTTTCTAAAGCAAAACATGAATATCCACACTAAATGAGATAAACAGAAGCTATAAATGTTCTTATGTCAATTGAGGTCAGGTTTTGTCACCAAATAAATGATCAAAAATTTTTGGTTTTCAGAAGTTCTTGGATTTCAGAATTAAAGATAAAGTACTGAAAAACCTATAAATAACATTAAGGATTGATGGAATGGCTGGAAAAAAAAGTGCTTTTATACTTTTTGAATGGAACTTTATAAAAACCTTTTCTGAAATTTAATTTGGAATATGTTTCAAGGCCTAAAAAATGTAAATGTTCTTTGTCCCAGAAATTCTGCTGCTATTGATCTTAAAGAAATCATAGTAGTTGATTACAAAGTCTCCACTTTGGAGGTTCAGCCGAGAATTGTTCAAAAAAGTGAAGATTTGCAAACCATTCAAATGTCCAAACATAGGAGATGGTTAAATAGATCACAGCACATCTAGAAAAAAAAAATACCTTGAAGACATTAAAAATGACAAGGTGGAAGAATATTTAATTACATGGTAAGCTGATTAAAGAAAATGTTGTGAAAAAATTACAGTCATTTATCCTGCATACTTTATAAAGAAAAGAAATAGAAATATGTGCATGCAGAGAAGAAAAACTGGAAGGATACATAACTGAAAATTTTTATAAATCTGTATTTTCTAAAGTTTCTATCATTCACATGCTTATTTTTGTAGAAAAACTAATCATGAAAATTAAACTAATGCTTTTTTTTTTACAAAAATTAAATGATCATATCAAGAAAGTATAGGAATAGAGTTTGCAACATTCTGAACACAGACAAAACATCCGATGTGGAAGCATACAAGGAAGAAAATATAATCTGGAATGGAAGATACATTTACAATTAGAGTTGGAAGGAGATTGGCTCAGAGGAGTCAGCCAGACTAAAAGCTTTTCTGGTGACTCAGGCATTGATTGTTTTTGTTGCCTGTGACCTTTTCTTCTAAGTTCTCCCTTCAAGAAATCAGCTGGGCTTAAGTGTGAGTACCAGTGCTGTTCAAATCAGCCAAGTTCACCATGGGGGGATGTATTAGTACATTTCTGTTGCTTACAACAAAATACTTAGAACTGCGTAATTTATCAGAAAACAAAATTTATTGCTTACAGTTTTGGAGGCTAGGAAGTCCAAAGTCCAGGCAGCACATGTGGTGAAGGCCTTGTTGGTGGTGACAGTGATGCAGGGGTCTCACATGACAGAAAATGGTGGAGCAGAAAGAGAGAGAGATAGCTCCACGTGTGCTCTCTTTATAAAGCCCTCAAAACCACACCCATGACCACCATTATTAATCCATGCACTACTGCATGGTCCTACAATCGAATCACCTCTTCAAGGCCCCACCTTTCTATTACCGTAATAGGATTTCCCACCCTCTTAACAGGCTCAGTGGGGACCAAGCCTCTAATACAAAAAACTTGGGGAAAACAATTCAGTCCATATCAGGTGAAAATATGGACCTGAAAGCATGAGGATTCCTTGTCTAGTTTTACTCTGCCAACTAAACTACATGAATTGGAATGACTTGGAACTTCAGCTGAGCTAGGAGATGTGGCCGTCTTCCCTGGAGGACAAGAAGAGAGTGATCGGTGAGGAAACCAGTCACGGGCACCAAGACCTAAGAGGACAGAAACCTCTATCACAGCTCCTGCAAATATAATTCCTTCTACACAACCCAAAATATAGATTTGACTTTGATGCTACATGGAAAGCTAAACGTTTGTCATCGAGACATAAAAGACAATTTTCTGGCAGTAAAAGGTATTTATTCATCACTGATAGTTCAATGAGGAGCTGTTTTCTCAAGGTAAAAGAAAATCTCTTCTCCTCTGCTGATCATGTTACTCTTACTAGCGACAAACTACCATGTCTCACCTACTGTCCTTTGATTTACTCCTTATCACTCCTGCTTTCAGGGTGGAGAATCGGCCACACTGGCTCCTGCCTCAGTGGAAGGCCAGGCACATGCAAATTCCTCTACACCCTTGTAAAATACTCTGAGGAAAGAAATCACTCTAAATCCTGCCATCCCTTGCACATATCTTCTTAGAGCCTCGGGGAACAGAGGAAAGGAAGAAGGGAATTGTCAGCAGATTTGTTGAGACTTTGAGATTGTCCTTCTGTGAGCAGATGCAAAATAAAGCCTTTTTCAGACATATAAAAGCTGAAAGAATTCATCACTATCAGACCTGTGCTACAAGAAATGTTAAAGGAAGTCCTTCTAGACAAGGAAAATGATACCAGATGGAAACCTGGATCTACACAAAGGAATGCAGAACGTGAGAAATGACAGTTGCATGAGTAAATATAAAGACGCCTTTCTTACTATTCAAAATTCTTTAGAATGTGACTGACTGTTCAAAGGAAAAATAATTACAACATATGCTGAGGTTTGTAACATATATAAAAATAAAATGTATGGTAGGAATAACACAGAGGCCAGAAAAGAAGAAATAGAGATATATTTTTATAAGTTTCTTATATATGTGGAGTAATATATCATTTGAAGTTTGATCATGACAAATTAAGACGAACATTAGCCCTAAAGAAACTACCAAAATAAATGAACAGAAAGTTATAACTAATAAACCAAAGGAGACAACATCGAATCATTAAAAAAAGAAAGAAAAAAAACCTCAACCCAAAGGAAGGCCGAAAAGAAAGAAAAAAAGACAAAGAACAGATGAGACAAATAGAAAAGTAATAGCAAGACAGTAACTTTAAAACTAACGCTATATTAATAATTTCATTTAAAAATAATGATCTAAACACCACAATTAAAAAGCAGAGATTGTCAGATTGTCAGCTTTTTTTTAAAAAAAAAAAAAAAGCACAAAAAACAGATAAGACCCAACTCTATGCTGCCTACAAGAAATCCACTTAAATGTAGAGACACTAGTAGATTAAAAGTAAAAAGATGGAAAAATATATACCATGCTAACATTAAACAAAAGAAAGTGGGAGTGGCCATATCAATATCAGACAAGGTGAGTTTTAGAGCAAAAAATAACAAAGGGATAATAAAGGTCATTTCATAATGAAAAAAGGTTAATTTATCAAGAGGATATAATAATACTAAATGTTTAGACCCTGGTAGCAGAACTTCAAAATACATGGAGCACAACTGTTAGAACTGGATGGAGAAATAGACAAATTCACAATTTTAGTTGTAAATTTCAATATCCCCTTTTTAATAATTGATAGAACAAGGAGACAGAAAATCATTAATAACACTTTAAGAACACTGTCAACCAAGTTGGCCTAATGTACATTTATAGAGCACTTTACCCAACAAGAGTGTAATCCACAATCTTGTCAAGTGCACATGAAACATTCACCAAAATAGACATATTCTGGGTCATAAAACAAGTCTCAATAATCCATGTCATACAAAACATTTTCACTGACCACAATGGAATTAAATTGAACATCAATGACACAAAGATATCTGGAAAATCACCAAGTATTTAGAAACTAAATAACCCACTTCTAATAATACATGTGTCAAAAGAGAAATCAAAAGGAAAATTATAAAATGCCTTTAAAGCTATTAAATTTCCCCTACGTGCTACTTAATGGTATCCTATAAATTTTGATGTGTTTTTCTTTTCATTTCAAGGTATTTCATAGAAAAAGAAGAAAAGTTTCAAATCAATTATCTAAGCTTCCACATTTAAGAACTAGCTAAAAAAGAACAAATGAATTAAAAATTAAGCAGAAAAAGGAAAGAAAAACAATCAGATCAGAAATCAAAGAAATAGAAAACCAATAAACATCAACAGAAAAAAATCAATAAAACTAGTAACTGGTTTTTTGACAAGATCAATTGATGAAACTCCAACCAGTCTTATCAAGGAAAAAAGAGAGGAGAAACAAATTACCAATATCAGGTGTAAGAGAAGTGACATTAATACAACTTCTTCAGGTTTTAAAAGGATAACCAGGGAACATTATTAAAAGTTTTATGCCAACAAAGTCAACAACTTAGATGAAGTGGAAAAATTACCAAAGCTTAGTCAAAAAGAAGTAAATAAGCCAAATAGCACTTTAACTAGTAAAGAAATTGAAATCTTAGTTTAAAACTTTTCCAGTAGAAAACATCAGGCCCAGATGGTAAATCCTGCCAAATATTTTGGAGGAAAATAATATGAAACTTTCCAGAAATAGAAGAGGAGGGAACATTTCTCAACATGTTCTATAAACCAGCATAACTTTGATACCAAAACTAATTTAAGATATTACAAGAGAAGAAAACTATAAAACAATATTTCACATGGACATAGATGCAAAATAAAAAATAAAAAAATTTAGCAACTCAAATCCAATGACATATAAAGGACACCATGACCAAGTGAGTTTTCTCTTTGGAATACAAAATTGATTTAATTTTTGAAAATTGATGTAATTCATCATATTAACAGACCAAAAAATGAAAACACATATGGTCATTTTAATAAGTACATAAAAAGCATTTGGCCAAATCAAGCATCCATTTACGATTTTTTTTTAAAAAGAAAGAACAAAAAGACCACACAGAAAACTACAAAAAGAAGGGAATTTCTTTAATCTGATAAAGAGTATAATCCAAAAATCTCCACTAGCGTCATATTTAACAGTGAAAGACTGCGTTCTTTCATCCTAAGATCAGGAGCAAGTCACACAACTCCACTCTCACCACTTGGATTGACATTGTACTGGAATTTCTAAGCAGTTCAATAAGGCCAGAAGAAGAAATAAAAGGAATCCAGGTTGGAAAAGAATTGTAGAACTGGTTTTATTCACAGACATGATTGTCTATATGGAAAATCCTCTACAATCTACAAAAAAAAAAAAAAAAAGTGACTAGACTAATAAGGAAGTATAGCAAAGTTGCTGGATGCAAGATCAACATAAAATAAATCAATTACATATCTATATATAACAACAATCAGAAATTAAAAAGAAAAAATTATTCACAGTAGCATTAAAAAATAAGAAATAGGGGGAGAAATCTAACAAAAGCTGTAAAAGGCATGAGCACAAAAAAACTATTAAACAATGCTGAGAAAAATTAAGGAAGACTTAAATAAATGAAGAGGGGTAACGTAATCATGAACTAGAAGACTTGCAATTGCTAAATTGTGATTGATAAGTATCAGTTCTTCCCTCATAGATCTATAGTCATGTAATCTCAACCAAAATCCCAGAAAGTTTTCTTGTAGAAATTGCCAAGCTGACTGTAAAATTTGTATGGAAATGCAAAGAATCTAGAATAGCCAAAACAACTTTAAAAAAGAAGATAGTTGGGAGACTAACTCTACCTGACTTCAAGACTTATTATGAAGCTACTGTAATCAAGACAGTGTGGTATTGGTGTCAAGACTGACATATAGATCACAGTTTAGAAATTGACCAAAATATATATGGTCAATTGATTTTTAACAAAGATGTAAAGGGAGTTCGGTGGAGAAAGGATAAGCTTTTCGACAAGTGATGCTAAAACAATTAAATAATCATATGCAGAAAAATATAAACTTCAGTTCATACCTCATATACACAAAAAAGTAACTCAAAACAAATGATAAAACTAAACGTAAAACGTTAAACTATCAAACATCTAGAAAAAAATGGAAGAAAATGGATTAGGCGGATATTTCTTACGTACAACACCAAAACACAATTCTTAAAGGAAAAAGCACATAAATAATTGACCCCATCAAAACTCAGAACTTCTGCTCTTCAAAAGACACTATTCAAAACCTTAAAAGCCAAGCCACAGAATGAGAGAACATGTTTGCAAATCACATATCTGATAAAGAATCATAACCAGAATATTATAAAGAACTCCCAGAACTCAATTATTTTTAATACAGCCTAACTTAAAAATAGGGAAAAGATTTGAACAGACACTTCACCAAAGAAGATATAGGGCTGGCAATTAAGCTTATGAAATGATGCTCAATGTCATTAGAGAAATGTAAGTTAAAACCACAATGAGCTACCACTACACACCTATTAGAATGCTGAAAACAAAAAGACTGACCATACTAAGTGTTGGTAAGGATGTAGAACTGGAACTCTTATGCACTGCTGGTGGGATGCAAAACAGTATAGTCACTTTGGAAAACAGTCTGATGGTTTCTTAAAAAAATTAAACATGTACCTACCATACGATACAGCCATTCCACTCCTAGGTATTTACCCAAGAAAAAAGAAAATGCATGTTTTTACAAAAACTAACACATGAATGTTCATAGCAACTTTATTTGTAATAGCCCCAAACTGGAAACAGTTCAAATGTCCATTAACAGGTGAATGAATAAACAAATTGTGATATATCCAAGCAATGGACTACTATTCAGCAATAAAAAGGAATGAATTAATCCTGCTCACTACCATAAAGATGAATCTCAAAATAATTATGCTGAGTGAAAGAAGCCAAAGTAGAAGAGTTCAAACTGTACAATTCCATTTAAGTAAAACTCTAGAAAGCACAAATGAATCTATAGGAACAGACAGCAGACCCAGGGTGGCCTGAGGCTGGGGTGGAGAGGTGTGGCAGCTAGAGCCAGGAGGGAGAGATGACAAAGGAGCATGAAGAAATGTTTGGAGGTAATGAATGTGTTTGCTATCTGGATTGTGGCAACGATTTAATGGAGGTATACGTATGTCAAAACTTATCAAATTGCACACTGTGTGGTTTATCACGTGCCAATTATACTTCAATAAAGCTGTTAAACATTCGTAATGTGCACAGGCTTTCTGGATCCACAACCCCAGGGCTTTCACCTGAATGACTTACCTGGGTCTTACCAATGGGAAGTTCTGAATGAATGAACTTCTCGGTGTTTCTGCCAGTCACTCTATATCATGGGTTGAAAAGAGATCCTCATCACAGACAGGTATCCTTGCAGCTGGCTCTGACATTTCACCTGTGGTCCTGCACTTTGTTTCTGACTCTCTGTAACTCACATTCCCTCCACTCTCTGCGCAAACAGCTCTAGGAGCTGCTTCAGAACAAGGGACTCAAACATGGTTGCAGCTCCAGGCTCACACAGAGCATTTGCACTGTGGTGCTATCTGCACACAAAGTGTCCCTCCCTACACCCAAGGTGAGACTTCTAGTCCTTTCAACAGGCAAGACAGCTGTGTGCAAAGCTGGTACAAAAACACATGCATACAGGCAACAAAAGAAAAAATAGCCAAATTGGAGTTCATAAAGATTTTTAAATTTTGTGTATCAAAAGACAATATCAACAGAGTAAAAAAGCAACCTACAGAATGGGAGAAAATATTTGTAAATCATATATCTGATAAAAGACTAATATCCAGAATATATAGAGAACTCCTAAAACTCAGCAACAACAAAACAAACCACCCAATTCAAAAATGGGCAAAGGACTTGGATAGACATTTCTCCAAAGAATAGCTAATAAGCACATGAAAAGATGCTCAACATGGCTAATCATGATGGAAATGCAAATTAAAACTATGAAGAGGTACTTCACACCCATTAAGATGGGTCCTATCAAAAAAACAAAAAAATAAGTGTTGGCGAGGATGTGGGGAAATTCAAACACTTGTGCACTGTTGGTAGGAGTATAAAATGGTACAGCCACTGTGGAAAACAGTATGAGAGTTTCAAAAAAACTTAAAAATAGAATTACCCTGTGATCCAGCAATTCCATTTCAAGGTGTGTTATGGTCTGAATGTGTGTGTCTCTTCAAAATTCATATGTTGAAACCTAATCCCCTATGTGGTTGTATTAAGAGGTGGGGCCACTGGGAGGTGATTAGGTCAAGAGGGTTCTGCCCTCATGAATAGGATTAGTGCCTTTATAAAAGAAGTCAAGGGAGCTTGTTCAGCCCTCACATCCACCAAGTAATGACATGGCTAGATACTGCCATCTATGAGGAATGGGTCCTCATCAGACACCAAACCTGCTGGCACTTTGATCTTGGACTTCCCAGCCTCCAGAACTGTGAGCAATAAATTTCTGCTGTTTATAAATTACTCAGTCTAAGGTATTTTGTTACAGCAACCCATATGGACTAAGACAGGGGATATACCCAAAAGAATTGAAAACAGGCTCTCAGAGAGATATTTGCACTCCCCTGTTCATAGCATTATTAACAATAGCTAAAACATGAAATAAATAAATAAGCAAAATGTGGTATATACATACAATGAAATACTATTCAGCCTTAAAGAGGGAGGAAATTCTGACACCTGCTACAACATAGGTGAGCCTTGAGGACATTATGCTGAGTGAAATAAGCCAATCATACAAGGACAAACGCTGTGTGACTCCACTCATATGAGGTACCTGGAATAGTCAGACTCAGAGAGACAGAAAGTGGAGTGGTGGTGGCCAGTGGCTAGGGAGAGGAGGGAATTGGGAGTTATTATTTAATGGGTACTGTTTTTGGTTTTGCAAGATGAAAAGAGTTATGGAGATGGAAGGTGGTGATGGTTGCGCAATGTTATGAATGTATTTAGTACCACTGAACTGTACACTTAAAAATGGTTAAGATGGTAAATTTTAAGTTATGTGCATTTTAACACAATAAAAAAATTGGATGGAAAACAAACAAAACACATGCCTGAACCTTCATGTACTTGTCCCGGGAGCGGCCCTCCAGCTGTCTCTTAAGTCTTACTCTTGGCAATGTTGTAATAAGAATCTTGCTTATTTACTTTTTCTTTCGCATTCATAAAGACCAAGCGCAACTTTTTGTATGCTTTTTGGTTTTGTTTTGTTTTTCCCAACCCACAATAGATTTCGGCAGATCGGGGGGAGGGTAGAAGGTCTACTAAAAGATACACTGGTTAACTGGAAGGGTTACAGAATCACTGGATCAGACGGGACGTAGAGATATTGATCTGGGCCAATCTGCTCATTTTAAAGACAAGGGACCCAGAACCCAGGGAAGAGAATGCTCTTGCCAAGGTCACCCACTAAACTAGCGGCTAACCTGGGACTTGAATCCCAAATCTTTTGAATCTCCTTTCAGGCTCTTACCTTTATGCAACAGCTTGAGAAAGAAGTAGCATAACTACAAAAAGCAGACAGAAAACCTAAAAAGGAGCAGAAATCTGGGGCTATTTACTGTAAATGAAAAATGACAGTCCCGTATAGAAGCTACCCAGTATTCTAGTGTGGTACTAGCTGATGTTCCCAGCTGGAACCCAGAATTCCACAGACAAAGCTACATTATATCCCACTGCCTCTGCCTAAGATGAAATTATTTTCCATTTAAAGTGGTTAAAATGGAAGGTGGTCAGTACCTATTGCTGAGCTTCTGTCATCTGAGCCCGGCTTCCTAACTGTTTCAAATCAGAGAATATTCAAGCATGTCCTTTCTACATGTATATTTACTTACAAATTAAACACATGTGTTGTTGAGCATGTATTGCTATTTATATTGAGATGAATTCAATACAAATAAAAGTTGCAGTACTTTTCTCTTCGTCAGTGACAACTCCCCTCATGCACACCTGTCCTCTTTGGAAGCCACACTGAATGATGTGGAACAGAGGCTGGCCTAGGGTCAGAAGACCTGGATCCTACTGCAGCCTGTGCCGCCCAATCTCACCCAATTCTTACCTCTAGTGTGCAGATTAGGAACCCAAGACAGAAAGATGAAATGATTCACCCAAGGTCACGCTGATAATAACCAGGTAGCAAAATGTGGGACTTGGACCCAGATGTGACACCAGAGCGGTGCTTGTTTTGAGAACCCAGTGTTGGTACTACAAGGCAGCAGTCAGTAAGAACAGAAGGAGGTCTCGGAAGTTCCAAGGTGGAGGAACCACCCACCTCTAAAACGTCTTGGCAAAAACACTGGAGCCTACAACTTAGCAGGGGAGACAGACGTCGTGCCGAATAGATAAACACTTAAAATTTGTTGTCAGTGCTACGGAGCGGGAAATCTGTGTAGTGAGAGAGGAAAATGGGAGGAACATTGGAACTGAAAAGCCAGGGCCTTGGAGGTGGCTTCTTAGCCTCCTTTCAAATTTCAGAAGGTGATACATCAGTTATTGCAGGAGGGACGATGGTTTTTAGCACCCCACATTCTCTAACAGGGTTAAAACCTTCGACTTAGTTGAAACCAAGATGTCAGCTTCTCTCAGCTGTCTGTAGAGAGGCAAACAGCCAGTTTGTGTTAGTAGGAAACCTGTTGCAAACTTATCCAATTTACTGCCACTGTATGTGTGTTTAATGTTTCCTGTTAGGAGTCATCTGTGTTACTGCCATGTCCCTGTCACCGCAAGCTCTCCTGTCTTTGTTTTATGAACACAGCATGCCAATTAATATTCCTGCAGTCATTATCATTGCTCCCAATCCATGTGAATAACCACCCCTCATTTTATTACATGTTAATTTCTGGAGAGCTGTTAGCCTGCATTGGAATGTTCTTTCTGGTGGGGCCCAGGGCCAGGCCTGTAGCTGCTCCTTAGGAAATGAGTAAAAATCCATTCTCTGTCCCCCTTGAACGTGCTGTTTCCTCAGGCTGTGGCTCCTCCCACAAAAAGGGGGAGAGAGACAGAGACAGGAGGAGAATCTGGGATCCTCTAGGTAGCAAATTGGTTTTCATAAGGCACATGGAGGAGGTATGGTGCTGGAACCCAGTACAGAGCCCCGGCGATGCACACAAGTCACCTGCTAATAGAGACATCAAGTCTCCTAATGGGAAGCAGCATGAAAACGAAGAGAGGGAGGAAGGGAAGGAGACAAGCAGGAAGGAAAGAAGGGAAGGAGGGAGGAAGGAAGAGCAAAAGGCCTTTAGCATTCTGACCAACTAAATAGGAAAGGGGTAACTTTTGCTTATTTGGAGAACTAGATCTGAAGGACTGTGGTGACACCAAATAAGATAAATATCAGTTCCAAGAGCATGGTGACCTCACTGGGTAGGTACCAAAGAGCACAGCATGTTCAGAGTCACAGAGGTTGGGGTCTAACCCCAGCCCTGCTGCTTACCAGGCTGAGGGGTTCGGGCAGACCTCCCCAGCCCAGCCCAGGCTAGACCTCTTGACTGCCTCCCAGGCCACCTGCTTTTCTTCCACGGAGCTCGCCCCATTAGCATCACGTGGGTTTGATGAATTGTTAAACCCTCTCCCTTCCTAGCCTGGAAGATCCGTGGGGGGGCACTGTTGCAGGCATGGTTATAGCTGCATCCTCAGAGCCTGGAGCATGGCTTCAGAGCTCAGGAAAGATCTAGAATGGAGGCCTCTCTAAGTAGAGGCTGAAATCAGACCAGGATAATAAATGATGTGATGATGGTAATAAAAAACTGTGTAACCATTTATTAAGCATCTCTTCTATACCAGATACCCCTGTAGGAACCTCAGGTTCATCAACTGCTTGTCCCTAGCAAGTCCTTTAAAGTAAGGATTGATAATCCCATTTTATAGTTGAAGGAAAGGAAGCCCAGAGTGGAGAAGTGACTTTCCCGTGACCTCATAGCTAACTGATGACAGAGCCAGGGCTAAAACCCAGCTGTGAGGATTTTCCCAAGACCCTGTTCACTTCCCTACCCCTAACTGGCTCAAAAGGTCCTGCATGGACCAGGTGACCCAGAGACACAGCCACAGAGTGCAGCCTCAGCACCTCACTGACCAAGTCAATGACTGCTGCAGGGTGAGTCCCACTGCAGCAGCAGCTCTGCCCCCACCAGCCAATCACACAGCTGCAGATCTGTCACAGCCAGCCAATCACACAGCTGCAGATCTGCCCCCACCAGCCAATCACCGTAGCTGCAGCTCTGCCCCCACCAGCCAATCACTGCAGCTGCAGATCTGCCCCCATCAGCCAATCACTGCAGCTGCAGATCTGCCCCCACCAGCCAGTCACCACAGCTGCAGATCTGCCCCCACCAGCCAGTCACCACAACTGCAGATCTGCCCTGCCAGCTAATCAGCCAGAGACAGGAAGCTCTTCTGCAACTCATCTGCCCTTATCTCCTGGCAGGGCTGCTCTGTAATGTCATGATCACCACACCTTACCAGAACATCTGCACCTCCTAAGCACAAAGCCCAGCAGGCTCTGAACAGCAATTTCCTTTAGATCTTCTCCCAGAATCCCCCATCAAAACAAGAAACCCTAGACTGAAACTTGAGAGATATCCTCCAACGTAGGGCCTGGCCTGGAGAAGATGCCTGGGGGAACCTATGTAGCAAGTACCTTGTCTTCCTTCTCCATCTGGTGAGCTCTTGGCTATCCTGCAGAACCCCAGCTCAAATGTCCTTCCCCCTAGAAGATCTCCCAGTGCCTCCCCCACCCCCAGCTGTAGTGGTCAGTACTCCAACAATACCAGGTTCACTTGTCTCACTGGATTATAAATTTGGTTTTGTGTCTGTCTCCCCTACCAGGATACCAACTGGAGGATATAAATCTCAAGGTACAAATATAGGTTAGTCAATTAGAACAAATGTAGGATTTCATTGTGGTTGACCAAGTTACTAGTTCTGTGACCTTAGGCAAGATTGCTTCTGAACCAGTGTGTTCATCTGTACAAGGGGGAAAATATAGGTATCTCTATCACTGTGGGAATTAAGCAATCATTTCATGTGCTTGAAACGCAGCAGCCATTTAATAAGTGTTAGTGCTACCCCTACCCCTTCTACACCAAGTACTATGCCTAGCACATTGGGATTCTCACCAGTGCTTGTTTAAAGGAATCACTGAATGGGATGGAATTAGATGAAATGCTGAGGTTCTACTCCATAAACAATGCTTGGAAGAGCAAGACCTACCTCAAGGAGAAGCCGCCTCCTCCCTACCCAAGAAAAAGTTCTGGGGCAGGTCCAGCTAGGTCCTCACCACTCCTGTTTCCTCTCTTCTTGGACCCATAGAAGGACTACATTTCCCAGCTTCCCTTACAGTTACATCAGGGCCAATGAAATATGAGGGGACATTAACGAGCACCTTCTAAGCCCATCTCTAATCATTCCCCATGATTCTTCTCACTCTCTCGCTCTCTCTTTCCCTTGTCCTCATGTCTGGAGATGAAGGACTCTGGCATTGTGGAGCCACATGATGGAAGGAGCTCAGGTTTTAGAATCAATGCTTACAGGAGATCTACCAACCCTCGGTAGACTCTAACATGAGTAAAAATAAATTTTTATGATGTCCAGTCACCAAAACGCCAGGTTGTTTATTATAGCAGCTCCTATTACTTATCCTGACTGATAAAGAAATAGGAGACAAAAGAGGCATACGGGTTTCTTAAAATTCTGAAATAGGTGTCATCAGCTTCTCATTCAAGAGGCAGGAAGTGAAAAAACAGATGCAGTATGATGGATCATGCAGGGCAAACATTTTCCAAGACTGTTTCCTGTGATCATTTGGAGGTCAGAACCTGTGCCTGCCGATTTTATAGCTCTAGGGGAGAGGTTGGGAAACACAGCATTCATAACTTGGATACATCAGCTTACAGTTGGGTGCATCTGGAAAAATATTATAAAGAAGGAGATAAGTTGAGGAAACAATCATTTAGTTTGCAAGTGGAATGGAAGACGAATAGAGAGTGCAGAAATCTGGAGCCTTTCTTGACTATTGTGAACAGATGATGGATGCATGGATGAACATGGGAGTGCAAGTATCCCTCTGAGGTGATGATTCCCATTCCTCTGAATATATACCCAGAAGTGGGATTGCTGGATCATATGGAAGATCTATCTGTAGTTGTTTGAGAAACCTCCATACTGTTTTCCATAGTGGCTGCACTAATTTACAGTCCCACCAACAGGGCAGGAGAGTTCCCTTTTCTCCACATCCTCACCAGCATTTGTTATTCTCATTTGTTTTGATTATAGCCAGTCTAACTGTGGTGAGACGATATCTCAATGTGGTTTTAATTTGTGTTTCCCTGATGTCCATTGATGTATGACCGGATAAGGAAACCGTGGTATATATACACCATGGAATATTACTCTGCCATAAAAAGAATGAAATTCTCCCATTTGCAACAACATGGATGAGCCTGGAGAAACTTATGTTGAGTAAAATAAGCAAAGCACAGAGAGATAAATACCACATGTCCTCACTCATAAGTGGAAGCTAAGAGAGAAAGAAGGAAGGAAAGAAAGACCACAGTGGTGCATGGACTTGCAGAGGGAGAGAACATACCTAGGGATACAAAGTGGAGTGGGGAAAGGGGATGGGGAAGGAGATTGGGGATAATTGAGTGGGGGACACGGGGTATAATCACGATTTGTGGTAATGGACATGGCTGCCAGTATAGATCTTGTCATCACATCTTAGGCATGAGTAGTGACAATTTGCTTTGTACCCCATGAATACTCATAATCAATAAAAGCAAAACAAAACATTTTTTTAAAAAAATCTGGAGGCTTACTGTGTTGGAAAAGCCAACTGCTTCTAGTCCCCAATAGTTAGAAATGGGATTTTAAAAGGTTTAGAGGACAAAGGCCCAGTAAATCTTCTGAGTTGGATAAAGTGACAAGCAAAGATCAGATTAAGGGTGTGGCCTTTCTGTGCAAGCTGTTAACTCCAAGGAGACAACGATATGTAGAAAGAGAGCAAGAGAGAAAGGCACAAGAGAGAAAGCAAAGAAACGAAACCGATCTGAGAATTACATCTAGGGAGGGACTTTGGGTGTGGTCACTGGTACACAGAATGGGGCAAAGCAAATTGATCAGAAGCTTACTGAATTCTTAAGGGATATGTTTTGCCAAAGAAACCGAAAGTCTTAATTTTAAAAGCCTTTCACTATTCAAGACTTAAAAACACATTTTGTTCTAGAAGAAAATATGAGGGAAAAAAACTTTATGACCTTGGGTTTGGTAAAGATTTCTTAAATACAGCACCAAAAGTAACAATCTTTTCTAAAAAATTGATAAATTAGACTTCATCACAATGAAAAGTTTAGCTCTTCAAAAAACAAGTCAAAGACTGGGAGAAACTACTTGCAAATCACATACCTGAGAAAGGACTTGTATTCAAAACTGTAAAAAGCTTTCATGACTCAAAATAAGAAAACAACTCAATAACAAAATGGACAAAAGATTTGAAGAGACATATCACCAAAGAAGATAGACGGTTGGCAAGTAAATACATGAAAAGAGTTCAATGTCATTAGTCATTAGGGAGATGCATATTGAAACTACAGTGAGATACCATTACATACCTATTAGAACAGCTAAAAAAAATTTTTTAAAGAGAAAAAGCAACTGTTATCCCTGTATTAGTCTGTTTCTGTTGCTTACAAAAAAATACCTAAAACTGGGTAATTTATAAAGAAATGAAATTTACTTTGTACAGTTTTGGAGGTTGGGAAGTCCACGGTCCAGGGAATGCACCTGAAGAGGGCCTTTTTCTGTGTGGGAACTCTCTACAGGGTCCCGTGGCAACCACAGTGTCACATGGCAAGAATGAGCTGAGCAAGAGAGCTAAGCTGCTCACTTTCTCTCCTTGTAAAGCCATCAGAACCACACCCATTATTCCATGAATGGATTAATCCATTCATGAGGGCACAGTCCTCACAATCTAATCACCTCTTAAAGGCCCCACCTTTCAGATACCTTAAATGGATTTTCTGCCTTCTTAACACCATTACAATTGAGGTCAAGTTTCCAACACATGGACTTTTGGGAGACACGTTTAACCCATAGTACCCCAGTACATTGCTGGTAGTCATGCAAAATGGTCTAGCCACTTCGGAAAATAATTTGGCATCTTCTCATAAAATTAAACATATGCTTACCTTATGACCCAGTAATTGCATTCCTAGGTATTTACCCAAGAGAAAAGAAAACTTATCTTCACACAAAAACCTATACATGAATGTTTATAGAAGCTTCATTCATGTTTCCAGCCCCCCCCCAAAAAAATTAAAACAACACCAATGTTCTTCAAGGAGTGACGATGTTATAACGGAATACTACTTAGCAATAAAAAGGGGTAAACTATTTTGTTGATACACAAACCAACTTGGATGAATCCTAACTGCATTATGCTAAGTCGAAGACATTGGACTCAACAGGCTACTTACCGTATGATTCCAAAACATCAGAGGTTGCCAGTAACTAGGAGTGAGGGGAGGGATTAACCACAAAGAAGAAGGAGGAAAATTTTGGGGGGTGATAGAACTATTCTAAATCTCAATTTTCAGTGGTGGTTACATGATTACATGTGTTTGTCAAAACTCATAGAATTAATTATACACTAAAAGGTGAATTTTACCATACTTAAATTATACCTCGATTTAAAAAAATACAATAAGAAAAAGTTCATGGTAGACAATCAGTAATTGTCAGCACTAAAAACACACCCACACACATTGAAGCCCCAACCTCCCCTCAAGGAGAAGGCAAGCTGCAAAGGCTGCACAGCCCCGAAGGATGGCATGCTCCCCCTCCCAACAACTTCAGAAGTATCCAAGGAGAGAAACAGTCAAGGCAGAGCCCCTAAAGGATGGAGCCAGGAGCCACAGAGAACCACAGACCAAGGAGCTTCTCCCTGAGACCAGGATAAGGACCTAATCAATGGTAGTCCTCAGGTGCAGAGAGCCTCACCGTGTCCACCCAGGCTGAGGACTTCAGACTTGCTGCAGATCAGAGACTGCTGTTGGCTCCTATTCATCCCTTTCCTAAAGGAAGAGCTGTTGCAATTACCCGGCCTCTGCTCCCTCCTGGATGTTGGATGGATGGGGGACATGTGCCTTGTCCTTTTAGTGCGTATGTCACTGTGTCTTCAGGAACCATATTTGGACCAGATGGAGAGGATTCTGTAGGACTCAAATCCTGGTCTTTAAGCTGGATGTAGAGACTGGATGGCATTTGGAGTTGTTCCCCTTGCAGAGGGGGCGGATATCTTCTACATGTAGGAGGAAAGGTTAAACAGCTATTTGATGACTAGAAAGTGGACTGTGGCCAAGGCTGTTCAGAGGTTTGTCACTTCCATTTTCTCTTCCAGGATATGTGGGAAGATTATCCTTCCCAGCCCAGTTGCAGTCAAGTTGGGTCATGTGACTGAATTCTTGTCAACTGAATGTAGGCAGAAGTCATATACACCAGTCCCTGGTCCCTAAAAAGTCCAATATTGCCTTCCATTGTATCTTCCTCCAATCTATGTGGCTGGAAGAAAAGGAGCCCCAGGTAGTGGAGCCACATGATAGAAGAACGGGGATCCCTGAGTCCTCACTTGAAAATCAGCTGCCCAGAGAGGCTTCTGACTCTTATCAGATAATGACGTGAGCAAGAGACCAACTTTTACTTTATTATGCTCCTGAGAGCTGGTTTGAGGGTTGGTTGTTTCAGCAACCAGTATTACTTATACTGATTGATACACATGGCAATATTTAAGGAAGTATGTGGGAGCTTGTCATGAGTGTCTCCACCACCTGAGCCAAGGCAAAAGGTTGGGTGACATCCAAGGAACTTGCATGATTTCTGCAGGGCACGGGTGGCATGGAAATGGCCAGACACCAGAGTGTGGGACACTATAGTAAGAAGTGGGGTCAGTCAGAGATTCTGCAAGCCGAAGTCACTTTGCTCCAAAAGTGACCATTTGAATTGACCTCTGGATCCCAGAATGACCTATTTCTTAAAAGATCCTGCTTCACTGCAGAGGATTGGGGGCATGGGAGCCCAGGGACAGGGGTCCAAGGACAGGTGAGCAATGTCTGGATAGTCTATCGTTCACTGGTTGATTAGAGCCAGGATCCAATTTCTTGGGGAAGATCCCATGTTGGCACAAGGGACTGGAATGACCTGGGTAACCAGAGAGCACCTCCAGCAGAGAAACCCAGTTTCCAAACCTGGGACCCAGTTAGGAAACCAGGATCTGGGATGGGACCAGAACCATAGGCCACAAACAGTCCATGAGCACAGGAGACTCAGAGCTGAGCTAACAGGGAAGAGAGCCCCTTGCTCCTGGGCCCCCCACTAGAGAGTCAATAATGTTCTTGGATTCTAGCATTGGGGTTAAGCCTGAAAGAGGGGTGAAGTGGTCCCAGCTGGAGGACAGGAGTTCAGGAGAGGCAGGAGCCAGGCAGGACCTGCTATTTAAGGTTCCTTATAAAAATTTTATCCTGCATATCAAAGTTCCCTGATTAGTAACAAGGGTTGTGTATGGATTGGCTAGAGTTTCTTCAGAAAGTGGAAGTCTAAAGGTTAAAACAAGCCAAAAGAAATATTGCTTTCCAGAACAGCCTAAATTATAGACCAAGCTATAAATGGGTTACCTATGGCAGGATTGGAGCTAGATTGTAAGCCCTGTAAAGGGGAGACACACTTCTCTGTCCACGTCTTACACCTTCCCTAGCATACAAGGTGTACAGACAGGTTACTGTGAAGACAAGGGCTGTAGAAAACAGTTTATTATGAGAAGACAGCCTTTCATGCTCCTACAAAGTGGTGAAGTCTAGAAGGTGCACTCATGTCTACCGTCTCATATGGTTTTCCCAGAACTCTTGGAGACAGATGTTCATTCTCTTCAATTGACAAGTGGAGAGAGAGCAGCTCAGAGTGGTGACATAAGAACGAAGCTGGAATCTATTTTATTGGATGGATTGGGGGTGCTCATCCTCAACATGGATATTTGGGACCAGATAGTTCTGTGTTGTGGGGCTATCCTGTGCATTGTAGGATGCTTAGTGGCATGCCAGGCGTCTACCTAGTAGATGTCAGTAGTCACCCCTGACACACACTAGTTGTGATCCTCAAAAATGTCTCCAGAGCAAATGTCCCCTGGACTGTGAAATCACTCTGCTAAGAATCGCTGCTGTAGGTGGGTGAGCTCACATTCCTGAGGAAGGCGCTGGTCCACAATCCCTTATCTCAAATTCTTGGGGCCCTGAGTGGTTTACAGTCCATGATATTTTGGGTTTTACAAAGGTAAAAACATAATATCCCAGTGAAGTCTAAGGCAGCCCCTCTCCCCCCAATATCCCAGATATGACTATTTCCAGAGCAGAATGAATGAATATCTACATTAAGTAGGATAAGTGAAAATTACAAATAGTCTCACGTCAGTTCAGGTCAGGCTTTGCTGCCAAATGGGCCCACTATAAACTTTTGAAGCTTCTATATTTCAGAATTTCAGAAGAGTCCATGAGCAAACTGTCACACAGAGAGGTTGAGTGACATGCCAGAGGTCACATGACTGATGCTGTGGCCAGGGTTAGGTGCAGAGAGCCGGTACTCTTCCCATTGCTTCACACCCACCTCTCCCAACTGCCTTTCATCCTGCCAAGGGCCCACGCTGGTGACAGGGAGACCCAGACACAGGTCCTTGGCTCCTGGCCATGTCCCACCTGCTCCTCCTGCACCAGCCAGCTTCCCTGCGGACCCTCCCTAGATTTCGTCAGTCATGTCTTATTCTTTTTCAGGTTATGTGATCAGTCTTTCCATGTGGTTGATCCACAAGATGACAATCAGCAAAGTTAGAGACCCAAGGATTTAGGAAGCAAAAAGGGAAAAAGAGAGGTGGAAAGGAGGAGAACCCTGCCACAGCCAGAGCCTCTGCTGGAGGACGGCTCTCAGGGCTTTCCACGCGGGTCTGAGCGTGCATTCTGACCAGAGATGTGACGGCTCAGCTTCTGCCCCCTGTTTCAGCCCATGACATACTTGCTCTGTCCTGATGATGACACCTCACTCGGAAACAAACCCCATGGGGTCAGGCCTGTTTACTCAAATATTTGTCCCCAAAATCCAAGCTGCGAAAGTCATCAACCTCCCCATCGTTGGGGACACAGATTTGCATCCAGTGCCAGAAGCATGCCCTCTCTGCCTTTGCAGTGGGGACCAATCGGAAGGCAAGGCAATCCATGGGGTGCTGGTGCCCATGGTATCCAGCCATCTGGGGGCCCCCGCTTATCTCGGCCGGCTGTGGAGGCAAGGAAGGGGTTTTTTGCAGAGCTTGGTGGAGCTCCATATGGTTGAGATCAAAGGTGTTGCTGGGTGCATGGTTCTGCTTTATTTCCAAGCACTGCTGTTAATTAGAAAACAAGATCAGAGGCAGTATTAAAATCCAATTAAATTGATATGAACAGATTGCCAAGTGATGTTCACTAATGTATAATTGAGCACCATGCAAATTTCAGTGGCTGGCTTTTGTTTTTTCCCCCACACTCTGGAATGAATAATGAGGCTATGAAGTTTTCCTTCATTGTAAAAAACAAACAAGTTAATGCATTGATCTAGGGGGTATTGCCTTGGTGACTGATGGAAATGAGAGAGGAATAGCAAAGGGTGACTTCTTGAAGGAAGGGGGCAAGGATTCTTCCGCTCTCCCTCTTTTTCTCTCTTTGGTTCCACATCTATCTCTCATGCCGAGTGGCAGGCTTAGTTTTCTGTTGGGATTCCATCGTGGACGATCCAGAGAAAGTTCCCCTGGATCTCAATGACAAATTGAAAACAAATTTTGGAAGTTTGAGGACAAACACCACAGATTTTAAAATGGATCTGTGTGCATGTAGGTTTTGTTTTAATATTACTTTCTTGTCTGTGTCTTTGTGTGTTAAAAAGAGGGAATTTGCCCTAGATTTGCCCCCAGGATATAGAATCTAGGAGAAGATAGCAGAAAGATGAGGAAAGGCTAATTTCACCCACAGAGATTAGATGGCTGCCTCCCGAAAAGAAGCCATTAGCATAAACATGTGTCAGGAGTTGCCTGTTATTGTTGCAAAATCATATTGTTTGCTCAGTGTGGATACAGCAGGTTTGTGAGCATGCTTTCAGTGTTAAGGTGTTGTGTTTTTTTTTTTTTAAAAAAAAAAAAAAAAGTACCACCAATAGAAAAAAGACAACGGCGGATGGCAGTGTCTACATATTCATGATATGCTTAGAGCATTTGGGTTTTTGTTTTAACTCCCTTAAAAAAAAAAAAAAAGGAAATCTAAACAGCTCCCCCGCAGAATTGCAGCCGGTGTGCTAGAAAGTGAGGAAGACTTAAAGATAAGCAAGACCCAGGCCATGACCTTAAGACACCCAGAAAGGAGGCAGAAAGTGCGGATAAACAAGCAGCACTAGACACAGAGGCAGCTTTTCAGCATCCTTTCCCCTTCTTTTTCGTTCCTATCAGCAGCCCTGATTTTGTTTGGGGAAATTACCTGCTCACCATGCAATTCATGGGCTGGTGACCCTGGTTTTGGGGGCAATCCTGACTGGTGCAACCCCATTCCTCGTGCTGGTGATGAGTTCAGGTATGTACATGTGACCCAATTCTAGCCAATAAGATGTGACGTGAGGGGCCTCTCCCTGGAGCTGCTGGGAAAAGTCCCCATAGATGACGAGACGAGGCTCGTGGGAAGCAAGAATTGCTGCTGCCACCATCTTGCTGCTAGCCCAAGGGTGAAGCTCACACATCAAGCAGGACACAGAGAATCACAAAGAATCAGAAGCCCCCCTACTGTACCTGATAGTCAGTACCTGAAACCCACACACCTCTTGACTTAATTCTTTTGTATGATGGCAACTTCCCTCGTCAGGTAAGCCTCTCTGGGCTGGATTTTTTGTTAAATGTTGCCAAAAGCAACCCAACTGATCCAGGATGAAATACCAGAGAGTAGGGTCAATTTCATCCCACTTGTGAGATCAGGGGAATCTTCCCGAAAGAAATGGGCCCTGTGCTTCCTTGTTCCTAACAGTTGTCGAAGGTGGGCTTAGGTTTGACCATTTCATTTTTTAGTTGATTGGTTTCAGAGAAGAGCCACAGGATAACATATAGTCATTAGCGACCCCTCTGTTCATCTTTACAGAAAGGGGAGGAGGGGGACATTTGGGATTTTTTGGTTTTTGTTTTTTAAACAGTTTTATTGAGGGGTAAGTCACACACCATACAATTCATCCATCTAATTCACTGGTTTTCGGTATATTCACAGAGTGGTACAACCATCATCTTTATCAAGAATTTTAAATATCACTTTCAAATGTTACGGGCAATATTTAAATTATATACTGCAACAGGAAATAGAGAAAATGCTGTCTTGGAGCTCTTTTAAGTGATCATTTAAAAATTGTTATACTTTCACATTTTATGCTTTTGTGTATATTTTGTTTTCAGGTAAGTTTCATGTGGTTAGTCCCAAAATAATGGCTGAGTTTTTCACGTCATTTTCCCAACTTCTAACTATTATGACACAAAATATAACTCCTGGTGAGAATAAATATTCAAGCATATAGTCCTTAGAAGAAAAATATTAATATAAACATGAGATTAAACATTTATAAGAAAACTATAATTGTCACCACTGAATCGAATATATTTATTTCAGGCCATTGTATTAGCATTGGTAATAAAATTATTTATAAAGCACAGGCCCTGTCTCAAGGCTTGAATAAGATCAAAGGCAGGTGAGATTGCTCGTGGTGAGATCTTTCACACAGGTGTCTAGATGACGCCATTAAACTGAAATAGCATCTAGTTAGTAAACGATCCAAGTACATACCATCATATAATACTCGGGAGAAATTTACATTTTTAGGCCAAATGTTTTATGAACTGTTCGGATTTTTCCATGCTCTTTTAATCTAGAAAACTGTATAATAAATACGGCAAAAAATAATTATTAACAGTTGGAAGGAAACTTTGTTTATTGAGAGTCGCACATTTGCCTTTTGCTTCCAAGGATAAAATATGGCCGTTTTCTTAAAAGAAGGCAGAGTGTGACGTCTGTGTAGTGGTCCAACTCTGTGCTTCCCAAATATCAACTCCATGAGGAAAGGTGGCGTAATTCGTATCTCTTTTAATCCTCCCCACAAACCTCTACCATAGGTTTCATTATTCTCATTTTGCAGATGGGAAAACTGAGGCTTAAAAAAAGTTCCCAACTGAAGACCTGGTCAGGGGTGGCCACACAATCTGTGGGGCCTGGTATAAAATGCAAAAGGAGAGGCGTTTCTTCCAATTGTTTTAAAAGCAGGAAAATGCGCCCCGCAAGGTGCTGTGTGCGCGCCGGCTGGTCCTCTGCCCCGCAGCCTCTCTCCCTCTGCTCGTCAGAGTGTTTTGGGGCCTCCCATCTCTGCTTCTCTCCTGAGACCGGCTTCATCTGCTGGTACACGGGCCTCCGGGGGCATCTCTCAGTAGTCATCAACCCTTCACCGGCCAAGACCATAGAGCTACCCAATTCAGCCTCTCTGTGTCCCCAATTCCAAGAGAAATGTCCAAAAGGAAAAACAAAACAAAACCTCCCACTGGGTGAGGTGTCCACCCTGGGCCTACCAGCGGAGCATGCCCATGGGTCCGAAGAGCTGCCTCTTCGGCTCCAGGCACTGGTCAGCACCGGTCCCCTAAAGTGGAGCACAGGGGACTGACATCTCGGATATTTCCCAGCTTCTTGGAGGTCTGCTATGGGCAGTGCGTATGCACAGGTTTGGCACCTGGTGGGGTCTCAACCCTCCCTCACTAAAACGCCTCTAGCCCCTGCGCTCTAGAATTGTGAGCCCTTCAGAGCTGGTTGTCCCTCTTTGACTGCTCCTTCTGCACCCCCAGGAGCTGCTTGTGCCCAAGGATAATGGGAGTACGGGGGTTTCACACTGTAGGGCATTGACACCCACTTTCTTGCCTTCAGTCCTCCCTCTCATTCCATTTTACAGCTAAGGAAACTGAAGCCAGCTGACCCGCCCAAGATCACCGAGCCAATAAAAGGGAGAGTCCAGATTTGAATCCAGACTATGTTAGGCCAAACTTGGTACATTTCCCGGCACATCCTTATTTCCTTTGGCATTGTTTCTATACAGCCCTGTCCTATTACCAGAGCACTTTTTACCCTCCTGACCTCCTGAGAGGCCCTGCGACCTGTGAGTCAGCACGCAGCATTGCCACCTCACGGAAGAGCAAACTGCACCCTGCAGACGCAGCCTGACTTTCCCAGGGTCTCACAGCCACAAAGAGGTAGCCCCAGGCTTCCAGCTCATGCCTGTCTGGCTCCAAAGGCCTTCTTTCTTTTTTCCCAATGGCATACCACTCCCACAGAGACACCTCAGAACCACTAAATTGTAGATTGTTTTTGTAGGCAGAGAAATCAACGCTCTACCTTTCCAAGGATCCATCCAATACCACATCAGTAGTTATTGTGAAGACCTGGTGGTATTGGGTAAGACTAATTGTGGAGGTGTGCATGGCACTTTACAGTTTATGAGTGCTTTCTCACATCATATCTTATAGCTCCTATAGTCATTCTCTCATTTCATTTGTGTCCCACCGATGTATGGGGTAAGGGGCCTACATCACTGTTAAGGAGAAAGAGCGAGCATCTGCTTCCACCCTCACTCTAGCAGGAGTTGTTCATGCAGAGTCTCGTTTCACACTCATAACAGCACTATGGGATCTGTGACCTTAGCCCCATCTTACAGATGAAGAACTGAGGCTCAGAGAGACAAGGGTGCCTGCAGTTGAGTTGGAGGCAGCACTTCATGGAAAAGGTCGTGAGAAGTAAAAGGATGTTAGGGCATCTAGCAACTTCTAGATTATTCTCTTCTGTCACCACTAATGTAGGTTCACCTGCCCTCTCCTTTGGCAGAAAAGGGGGACCTGTCAAGCTTAAAATGTCTCTAAGTGCCAGAGCAAAAAATGGCCCCAGTGCCAATGAAAGAGACACCTTACCACACTGAAGAGGCCGTGTGCACCATGGAACAGAGGATACTTCCTCCAGCACTTCAGCGTAGAAGGATCCCAGTTAGAGAGTGCTGGCAAGTAAGATGAGAAGGAGGGAAGATAACCCCAAACTGGGATCAAAAGAAAGTAGGCGATTGGCTGCCATGAGGGCTAAGAAGGCTCAATTCTAGAACAGAAGTTGAGGCTTAAGTAAAAACACAAACAGAAAAGAGTCACCATTGACCAGCTCAGCTGGAATAACCTGCAGAATCACAGACGACGGCCTTGTCCTCACGCCCTTCTCTCAGACGCTAAAAATGAACGCCCCTCCTGCTCCTTTTCTCAGCCTGGCACCCGGCACCCTACTGCTGAGTTCCATTGTAGGAAGTCCGCTGATTTGGTGTCTCCATCCTTAGAAATGCAGCGCTGCGTGATCTTTAGGACTTTTTGCCACACACTGAAATGAGAGAGGAAAGTGAGGGACACAGGGTGGAGATCACCCAGGCAGGGCCAGGGGAAGAGGGGCCCTGGGCTGGTGGGAGAAGGGGTGCTGGGCATGAGGGTTCATGCATTAGGTCCCTTCCAAGAGCTCCAGCATGTCGGAATCAAAATCAAGACAGCATGGCAGAGCCCCAGCTGGCACACAGAGGAGCAAGAAAGCAGGAGTCCTCTGGAAGTGGGTAGGACAGCCTGGCACATGAGCTTCGTTCAGGAGGGTGAGAGGAGGCATGAATGGATCTCCACGGCCAAGTGGAGACCGTGACTATGATCACATAAAGCGATACACAGTCCACTCTGGGGTTTATACCACAGGCTGAGGCTTCCTCAGACGCTACCAGTCCAGTGCTCCATAGTCAGTCAAGGGAGGTAAGTGCAGAAGGTAATGGGTTTCTTGGCTGCAGGACTTCTCGGGGCCTTTACTTTGTAAATTTACACTGTGACTCTCCAAGAGGGTATAGAAAATGCAGAGTTTCCCAGACTCCCTAAGTCACCAAATCTTCTCTCCTAAGACTGGCATTCCACTTTGGGAAATGCCATGTGTATTTGTCCATTTCTGTTGCTTACAACAAAACACATGGAACTGGGTAACTTGCAAGAAAACATAATTTATTGCTTACAGTTTCAGAGGCTGGGAAGTCCAAAGTCCAGGAAACACATCTGGTAAGAGCTTTCTTTGGTGATGACTTCAGTGACACAGGGTATCACGTTGCAAAATGGTGGAGCAGGGAACAGGGCTCTTCATGCCTTCTGCTTTTAAGACCGTCAGAAGGCGTGGCCACCATTAATCTATGAACTTGTTACTCAATGAATGGATCAATCCATTCACTAGGCACAGTCGTCACAGTCCAATCACCTCTTCAGGCCCTACCTTTCAACTCCCACAATAGTATTTCCTACCTTCTTAACACTGTCACTGTGGGGATCGGGTTTTGAGGGGACAGTCAATCCAAGGCACCATGGGTGAACGGTATAAAGGTCTGAGACCCCACAACTGGATGGCCTGGGTGCCTGTGTGGGGGCCCAGAAATACTGCTCAGGCATGGCTGTGGTCCCTTTCCTCTTGGGGCCTGGAGTAGACCTTAGTAGTTGTCAGGAGAAAGAAAGGACAGGAGACCCCGTGGCTGTCTGATGCAGGTACACGTGCTGCAGTCTCAGCCTCTCACACCCTCTCCCCTGCACCTGGTCATACAAATGAAGCACAAAACAACTGTCTACCTGCCCCTGCAGCCCCCTTCCCTCACGCTCCATCCCCAACTTGAGTGTGGCTCTGATGGCCACCTCTGTGCACTTTCTCAGTATCCCACCACAGGTACAAACAGTGGAGGCTCGCAGCTTCTCTGACTCAGGGATCTCTCTGGAGCCACAGAAGCTGCTTTGTGTATCTGAGCAGGTACATGCTCTGGGATGCAACAGCCTGAAGGTAGAGATCAACCATGGGGTCAGCCCAGCCTCCCATGCTTCTAGGGAAAATTCCACAGCATGTTCTATGTGCCTCCTCACAGAGTCCCCAGGGAGATGGAGCCCCAGCTGCCCACAGCAGTGACCAGCCAGTAACGCCCCTTTATTTGCTTTTTCCCTTCTCTGCCTTACTCCTCACCTAACTCCCTCGTTCTGGTTTCTGGGGTCACCTCCCAAAAAAGCTATCTGCACCCAAGTCCTTGTCTCCATCTCTGCTTCCAGGAGAACTCAGACAGGACAGTAAGTGTGTGTGATATTCCAGCCTGAGCACTCCAGATAGCAGACTGGTCTGAAATGAAACACAGCCAGCCCTGGGTTTCTTTCTCCCACGTTTTCCTGGCCAGTGTCCAGGGCCTAGATCCTGCCCAAGAGGCTGAAGCAAGCCCATGGGAGTGGGGAGGGGATATCACAGACCAAGAGCACAGTATAGAACCCAAGGTGGGTTCCCCAAAGCCAAACTGGACCTGGAGGTGTGTGCAGCCAGAGTGGGAAGCCCAGATCGTCAAGGAGGAGCGAGGTCCCAGCTGGGAAGCAGAGCCCAGCATCAGGCAGGCTGCTGTTGCTAGGACGGGGGCAGTGGCCGAGGAAAGGGGTCAGAGCCAGTGGGGACAGCAGGAGCATGTTGGAGGGTGGGTTGTGTGGACCAGCGTCATGTGGTGGGTGTGGCCTGCAGGTTTACAGGAGTAGAGCGGGGTGAGGATGCCTGTGGGAGCCACGCAGGTACTATCTGTGGAAGAAAAACAGAGGCAGAAAAATGCACTGCTTCCAAGATTATAAAAAACTGCCCAGCTTCCTCATCAATCAACTATATGCAAAGAAAAGCAATAAGGTTCCCTTTTTCTCTCACCAACTTAGCAAAGTTATTTTAAGAAGGTATATTAGTTTCTCCTATGCCCTGTGGGTCAGAGCCCAGGCCTTGAGGGTCAAAGATCAAACCAAACCACTGAGAGAGCAAAAGCAATGTATGGAGTGTTCTCTGAACCCGGATGTGCCCAGAGCCAGGTGAAGGTCCAACATCATAGCAGGTGCTCCATGACAATAAATTGCGTTCATAGCATGTCCAGGCCTGGGGAGACTTCATGGAGGACGTGGTCTATCCTCCCCCCTCTTGACAGCTTGCCTTCCAATCATGGCACCACCACCAGCAATTGACCAAGAGATTTGTACATATATTTATAACAGCAAAAAAAATGAAAACAATCCAAATATTCATCAGTATGAGAAGGAATACACAAACTATGGTAGAATTCATACAATGAGTGGAATTTGCCAGATGGACTACTGCTTAGCCAGAAAAAGGGACAGACCACTGCTACGTGCAACAACAAGGATGAATCTCACAGGCAGTGCGCAGAGTGCAAGATGCAGAAAGAGAAGTTCTAGGAGGGGGAAAACTGATCTATGTTGAAATAAAGCAATAGTAGTTGCCTCTGGCTCGGGATGGGAGAGAGGACAGTTCAATAAGGGACACAAGGGAAGTTTATGGGTTTGCCACACTTTAATCTTAATTAGGATATTGTTTGAAGGAATGTACACATTTGTCACAACGCATCAATTTGCACACTTCAGATCATGAGGATCTTAAATATGGAATTACACCTCAGTGAAAAAAATAACATTGGCACAGACACAGGGCAAGCACATTGCATGTACATTACTGTCACGATGATGAGTACTCTAACTCCATGGACTTCAAGACAGCAGAGTGTGATGGGCCCTTGGAAGCCCCTAGCTCCAGCACTCTTAACCATTTTCCTGCCACGCACCCTTGTGACAAATGGGTGAAGCCTAGGACCCCTTCTCAGAATAAAGTTTTGCCTGCATAAAATAAAGTGAAATAAAATAAAGTACACAGGACAAAGAAAACCGATTATTCTGAAAGTTATCATATATTAAAAACAGATTTGTGACCTAGGAATGCATGTGCTTCTTTATTAACGCATTAAATAACAAGCCCTAGCAGAGGGCCTGATAACTATCATAATTTCAAAGTAGCAAGCAGTGGAAATAGCATTTCGAAATTTCTGCAGCAAACGCAATGGAAAGGGAAAATATCTGGGATTCCTGTCAGTAACCGAGTCGCAGGCAGAGAATACCGTGCCCGCGGAGCACCGCAGCCCCTGCTAACCAGGGGCTCCACTTCAGTTACAGGTTAGTGAGAACGAAGGCGCGATTTTATCTGCTCCACCAGGTTCACAGACTTGTCCACAGACCCTTTGCCTCCAGGGTGAGACCGTGCCTTAGTCCACCCCTCTCCGTCTGCAGAGGAGGAAACAGAGGCTGAGAGAGGAAATGTTCCAAAACAATACAAAGCTTGAGCTCAGACCCTGGTGTCCTACCCCTGCCCCCAGCTCAGCCCTCTGTCCTTCAGAGATAAAATACACAGAGCACTTAGCACACGGTCTTGCATGGGGGGATCTCATCGTGAAGACATGGATGATTATGATTCCATGTGCTGGGACAGGCAAAGCGGGGATGCACTTGTGCACACACATGCACACACACACACATGCGCTCACACACACACACACACGCTCACACACTCTGGCCCGGCCTCTTTTAATAGTGCAGGGCTCAGCTGAAGGAGTGCCCCTGGACCCCACAGTCCCTGCCGGACCCCTGCCCAGAATGCAGGACCCTCCCCCCCAGAAGGGTCAGCAGGCTGCGTCCACCTGGTTGGCAGGCTGGCAGTCAGCAGACGCCCACCGAGCGCTGGGCCTCTGCCCACATTAACTCCCTGCTGGGATAATTCTTCTCCAGCCTTTTTTTTCCTGGCCACCAAGTGGGCCTGCCACCATACTGCTGTTTTTCATCTTGTTAATTGAGTCATTTATTTTGTTAAAAGGTGAAACTTTATCAGGGTCTGAGTGCCAAGTGTGAGAAGGTGTATTTAATGATACATCAAATGGCCATGGCTTCAGGTGCCTCTCTGTTTAGAAACGGTGCAGCTGGGGGGGCTGCAGGTGGGGGGCAGGATGGAGCCCAGCCTGAGCAATTAAATTATGCTGATTAGAAGAAACAGCCACGAGGTGATTCCTGGGCAACGTTGGCATCCAGGTGTGCACAGCGACATGTCCCTCTGCCCAGAAAAGCACCCGATGGTCAGTGGCTCAAGGGTGGGGACTGCATCCTGTTCATTTCTGTCCCCACGACATCCTGGTGGCTGTGCCTGTGCTGTCCCTGGCTCTCTCGGGCCTGACTCCCAGGCTTTCCCTTTGCTCCAGGCTCTCGCCCCACCCCCCCAGTGTCCCAGGTCCCTCAGGGGAGGATGCAGCCCCGCCCCCTGCCTGCCCCCTCCGTACTCCCACCCCCGGCTTTCTCACCCCCACTCCTGATAACCAGGATCTCTTCTGCACCCTGAGGTCCCCAGAGGACCTTCCAAAGCACGAAGCTCAGAAGGCCTTCCCCCAGCCAAGACCTTCCGTGCCTTCCCCTCCCCTCAAACTTTTCGGGGCAAGGTCCGAGGCCTTGCTGCCCTGGCCACTGTGGCACTCCAGCCCTCCCCCTCCAAGCACGCTTTATGCAGCCTTTGAACTCAGTGCCTTCAAATAAGCCCCCACCCACCCAGAATCCTCTCCTTCCCTCCTTCCCTTAACTCGGTGCTTCTCAACCCACCAGAATCACTCCAGAAGCTCTTTTAAAATACCAGTGCCCGAATCCCACCCAAGACCAACAGAATCAGTTACCTTGGCCTCGGGGCACAGGCTACCCAGATGATTCTATGTGCAGGAAGGGTCGAGAACCACCTTTTCACATCCGACTTGCCATTCAAGGCTAGGCATGCCCATCTCCTCCTCCAGGAAGCCCTTCTGGCCTCTGTCCCCAAGTCCTTTGCTTCCCAAGGGTCAGTGAGGGCCCCTCCTCGGGGCTCCCTCCCTGAAAGTGGGTGTTATCATTATCATGGGGCTCCCTGCAGGGGGTGCTCATGCAAGCAGGAGAGGCTGGAATCACAGGACGCAGCCCAGAGCCTGGCCACAGAGGGTTCTCAGTAGAGTCCCATGAAAGCCTGCATGGTGTGGACATCCCCACTACACCCCACAATAATGGGCCACCTAGAAGAGCTCCCATCAAAGATGTCCAGACTTTGGATTGGGGAGCTCCAGGCTCTGGTCCTGCTCTAGCAACTTGAGCAAGTGTCTGGGACAGGCAGAAAGGACAGTATGAACGACAGCAGGAGGCTGGGAGCTCCTGGCCAGCGGCCAGCAAGGGCAATAGGGAGCCTCCCAGTAGATTGACAGGAGGCAGCAGAAGTGGTCAAAAGAGGCAGGAGCCCAGAGATCCACCCAGCCCGGCCACTTGCCAGCTTGGTTACCTTGGGTGACTCACTCAACCTCTCTGAGCCTGTTGCCTCATCTGAGAAGTGGGGCAGTAGTCCTCTAACTCGGGGGGATTTGGGGAGGACTTTGCAGCAAGATATATGTAAAGTGCAGGCACAATACCTGACATTGCAGCTTCAGAGACCGTGATGCCCGTGCAAATCGCCAGCCTCTTTTCACTGGCCCAGCTTTTCCTCTCATGTATAGAGCATCCCAAGGAGCTCAGCCCACTGGCTGGCTGCGGGCGGGCGGGTGCCATGCCATCGGCATCGGCCACTGCTTCCTTTGCATGTCCTGAAGACACGCGTGCGGAGTGCAGATCAGCCTGTGTCTCAAAAACGGGATGGAACTGCTGGGCTGTAGGCGTTTCTGTCAGTCAGACAGCCTCTTCCATCTGATCAGCAGGCTTCTCCTCAATTTCACACCAACACACATTTATTAAGCACCAGCTGTGTGCCAGGGCCCGTGCTACGAGACAAGGAAGCCAATAAGAGCAGCGTGTGTTTGAGTGGTTGAGTGCTGGCTGGTCTGTCTCCTGGATGGGAAGGTAAATGCACCATGAGGTGTGACCACATCAGATGTGTGTGCCCTGGATCCCTGTCCCCAGCACTCGCCTGCACACAGGGAGCATGCAGTCACCGGGGCTCATGGTGCTGCTATGGAGCACAGGAGACCAAACATGAAAAACAGTAACACGCTTTCTGGGCTTCAGCAAGGAATTGCAAAGATCAGGTACAGACAAAGCGTCCCTTTCAGAATGGACGCTGAAGGCCAAAGACATGAGCAGGGTCCCTCGGTGCATACTTGACCTTCTCCCAAAGCCGGCCATAAGGATGCTCAGGGCCTTCAACAAATGTCCAAACACCTGTTTCTTGTCTATGTGTCCTGGTAATTTCTGAAACATTTGTGGGCTGTGAGGGCTTTACTTTTACCTGGAACTAGTCCCAGGAAAGATTCCAAGCAGGACCGGCCACGGGCGACCCCAGCGGCAGTTGGCCAAGTGCTATGTGTACAGACTTGTTCATCTCCCCTTGGCCTGACTGGGAGGGGGTGTCTTTGTCCCCTTCAAACCACACCACAGGCGCTGGGGGTCCTATTTGCCCCTCAGATCTATACTCCACCCCCTCCACCCTGCCATAGGCCGGTAGCTGGTCTGGATGGAGCTTCCTGCTGGGTCCGCCGATGGAGGCACAGTAGAATGGAGCCAGGAGGGGAGCAGGGGCAGGGATTCCTGCAGCCACTGCCTTGCTGGGTCACCACCAGTTGGCTGCATCCCAATTCCAAAAAGAGCTCCACCCTCCAGGCTCCAGGTTCTCCCTCTGACCTTCAGACCTCAGGGCCAAGGCTCCCTGCTGATGCCAGTCCCCAGCACTGCCCAGCCTTGGTAAACAGTCCCAGGAGTCCTCATCAAGCCAGCCTCTGTCACCCAGCTCGAATGAGCCGTTTGTTTCCTGCTACCCTCACTTTCCAAACTAAAGGATTCTGTTATGCAGCCCTCCTGGCCCTCCTCCCCTGGGCAAAAGCCCCTGCCCTGTGCTAGAATTGGCCTTTTGTAACACAATTCCAGCCTCTGTGTCAGCCACTGGGTGATTAAGAAAACACGCCACAGCTGAGTTATTCCCCATCCCCCTCCCCAACACACACACACACACCCCTACTTGCTAGTGGAGCCCTTCCCCACCCCCAGGCCCAGCTTGCCCACTCCAGCCTCACCTGCCAGATAGCAGTGGCACAGTACGGGGGATGGGGGGCTCGTTCTGGAGTAGGAGGACCCTGAGTCCTGCCCCCACCCCTTACTGACCCCAGGACCTAGGGCACTCTCTGCACCTCCATTTCCTTGTATGAAGATGTCGTGTTCACCTCGTTGGGTTGTAGGAGAATGACAGGAAGAGACACACAGCCCTGGAAACGGGGCCAGTGTATAGTGCACAGTCGTGAGGTGTGAGCAATCCCAGCTCTCACCACTGCCCCGTTTGCACAGTTCCTTCCAGTCCCATGTCCCGTGGCTGCCATGCTGCCCTTCCAGGGGGGTCTGAGCTTTCCTCGATCCTGGACTGCAAATGGCTTCAGGTTCATCTGTCTCCTAAACCAGATCGTGTTACTTGAGAGCAGAAACTGTCTCCTTGTTCCCTTCCGCTGTCCTCCACACCTGGCTCAGAACTCGGGCAAGCAGGCCCTCAGGACGCATCTACTAAAGAGGGAGGGAGGGAGGGTGGGCCTGTGAGCCCTTGGCCATGTGACCTCAGTTCTCCTTAAATACCAAGCCCCTTCATCAACATAGTGTAAGGCTTCGTCCTTGTACCAGTGAGGACATACTATACAGTCCCTAGAAGACAGATTCCACAGCTGCTCATGAAATCCCAGTGCCTGTAGACTTGGGCCAGGTGTGTGGTCCTCTCAAAGAATCCCACATGAAGTCCAGTCTCCTGGCTATTTACAGATGTAGGGGAGCAGGAGGGGCGCCCAGCACTTGTTAGACCCATCAGGTGATATTCATTAGATTGTAAAATTCGCCCAGACCAAATAGGTGGCATTTGCCCTTTGGAGAGATAAAGGCGGGAGGGTGGGGAGAGGTCAGGTGGTTTGTGGGGCTGCGCAACTGGCTGATGGCAGAGCTGGGATTCAGAGCCAGGTCTGGGCAGCCCCAGAACTTGCTCTCTTCGCACGGAGCATGCCACCTCCCAGATATGGGGTGGGGCCAAAAGTGCTCAAGATCCTTACCTTAATGACATCTGCAAAGACCTTTATTCCAAATAATGTCACATGCTGAGGTTTCAGGTGGACATATCTTTTAAAGGGGGTCAACCTACTACACAGACCTTAATTCCTTTCTCCTTACTCTAAGTACTGTGGTATGTCACTAATCAATATGATGACAAAGCCTTAAACCAACTTGTAAACTCATGCTTCCGTTGAAATCTATGTACTTGGGGGGAATTGGAGGTGAGCTGACCTGCCCAATGTCACAGCAGGACCTAAAGCTCTGGCTTTAGGAAATACCTTCTCCAGTATTTCCTAAGACACCTGGCATCTGCACGGAAGAGTGCCTCAGCTCCTGACAGTGATTCAAAAAGTCTGTCCTTCCACAGTTCCCCTCTGCCAAGAGCTGGAGGTCCTTCAGGGTTGACGTGAAGTTCTCCCCCACTGGCCCCCAGTGGACTCCCAACACCATCCGGTGCACTTGCCCTGCTAGGCCCCGTTCCTCATGTTGGGTGTGTTTGTTCGTGCACTTGTCCTGCCCAGAACACTGTGGGCTGTTTGCGGGCCTGGACCCATGCCTGACCCATCCCTGTTTCCCTACCGCCTACCCTCAGGCACGACACCTAGTAGGCCTGGTTACATCAAAAGGCTGTAGCAACAACCAAGACCCATTTCTTTGCCATTTGCAATATGTCCAATGTCCACAAGGGAAGGAAATTAAGAGGGGACACTTCTGGTCCAATTGGCAGTAACCACTGAATAAGCTCAAACCCCTCATATTCCACAGAAGCAATCAGAGGCCCTGATAAGAAGTGTCTTGCCCAGGACCATAAAAGAAGGTGGGAACATAGCAAGCCAGGTGACCCAGAAACATGACGCATAGTTCCTGCTCCTCTTCCTTGCTTGAGTAGAGGGTGGGAAACGGAGCGGAGAAAGAAGAGAGGGGTACAAACGAAGGGAGATGCCTCTTTCTGAGAACATTGGTTCTGCAATTAGCCGAGGGCCCTGGGGCCAAAACACATTCTGGCTTCAAGCCCATCTCTAAAGCTTCCACCAATGTTAATGAAGAGTTTTCTCAGCGCCAACTGGGCCAGGCTCTGCTGAGAACTGAGTCGCCTGTGCCTCCATGGGCATCAACAACGTGATTCACCACAGTGCCCTGGCTGCTCTCACTCGGGGGAGGCAGGCTGTGCCTTTGTAAGGGGTTAGGAGAATCGCGAGTCATTGGGGGAGGAGGGTAATATGTGCTCTGCAGACAGGAGCTATGGGCTAGGCCAAGAGGGCTGAAATCCAAAGGCCAGTCAAGTTGGCTACACAAAGAGAGGCAGGGAAGAGCATGCAAGAAACAGCAAAGAGAAGGCAGCAACTGGGAAGAGAGAAAGGCCAGCTCTAGGGTGCAGGCCCACATGGGCCATGCTGCGGAGTTTTCTCTTAACCCTAAGTCACTAAACCAACACAGGGAGGTTTCCCGTCAGCAACAATGCAGGTAAAAGAGGGTGCAGGGACATCTTGAAAACACTGGAGAGAACAATAACTGCCAAACCAGAGTTCTATAACCAGCAAAAATATCTTTCAAAGTGCAGGGGAAATAAGACTTTGGCAGACACACAAAAGCTGAAAGATTTTATTTTCAGCAGATTTCCACTACAAGATCTATTATAAAGGAAGGCTTTCAGACAAAAGGAAAAAATACACCAGATGAAAATATGGACCCAAGGAATAAAAAGCACCAGAAATGGTAAATACATGGGGAAATACATGATGTTTTTTAATTATTCAAATCTCTTTAAAAATAGTTGCCTGTTTAAAAAATAATAATAACAATATAGTGTGGGATCTATAACAAATGAAAAGTCAAAATATGACAACAATCATACAAAGGTCAGGAGGGAAAGAAATGGAAGTATGTTATCATAATGCATATCATGTGCTGTACTGGAAGGAGTAAAATATCATGTCAAAGAAAACTATGATAAGTTAAAACAACCAATAATGTTATAAAATAAAGAGTTATAGCTAATAATACAGCAAAGGAGATAAAATATATTCATTAAAAAAATCCAATTGACCCACAAATCCAATTGACCCAAATATAAAATATATTCATTAAAAAAATCCAATTGACCCAAAGTAGAATAAAAGGAAAAGAGGAACAGCAAACAGATGGAACAAGTAGAAAAATAAAATAGCAATATAAGATTTAAACCTAACTAAATCAATGATCATATTAAATACAGATAGTCTATCACCAATTGGGTGATAAATAAGCCTGATACAATGACTGATACTGGAAAAATTAGATATCCACATGGGAAAAAACCTCAATCCATACCTCACACCATATACAAAAATTAACTAAAAATGGGTCTGGCTGGTTAGCTCAGTTGGTTGGAGCACAGCCTTATAATGCCAAGGCCACAGGTTTGGAGCCCCATACTGGGCAGTTGCCAAAAAAAAAAAAAAAAAAAAAGGTTAAAGAAAAAATTAACTAAAACGTAATCATGGGCCTAAATGTAACACCTAAAATCCTAAATCTTCTAGAAGAAAATGTACAAAAGGCCTTCATGACCTCATTTTTCTACCTCTGGACATTTTCTCAGGCCAGTCTCTGTATATGGATTAACCTCTCCTTCAACTCTATGCATCATGATGCTACGTGAATAATTGTGCTTTCAAATCTATAATTTTTTAGGACCCAAATCAAATATGATCTCTTCCATATTCTCTGAACATTTTAAGTAGAATTTATCTATCCTGTTTTGAAATTTCCCAATCTGATCTAGTTTTTCAGCATTTCACACTGACTTCCTAGAATTCTTGGTATAGACATGTATGTCCTAATTTTCCTATAAGACAGGGAGCTCCTTGAAGGCAGAGAGCAGATCTAATTTATATTTTAATTTCTCACAGTGCCTAGGAAGGTACTTGGCATAGAGTAGCCATTATTAACATTTACCAAGATTTACCATATGCCAGGGCAGCTGTGGAGCTGCCCGTGTGTTCTGCTGCTGGGATTTAAAGAACAGGAAACACACCTGGTAGACAAGCCTCTTCAACCCCTGAATGATCACTGCAAATATGTCATTAATACCACCATCACACTGTAGCACTGAGCAGGATGAATGTGGGCAGAGCAACATCTTCACCCACACGTCCAGTTCAGCGGGCCGGTCGACGCACATGTGGAATGGAATTACTTGTCACTCAAGAATTGCATGGGTTGCTGTTTTAGTTCTGTTCTTCTTTTTTGAATTCTCCTTCTATTTGTTGCCATTATGTGAATGAAATGGGAGCTCAAACTCAAAAACTGCTTGACAAAAATTTAAGTTTTACTATAAATATACATTCCGCAAGGTAAGAAAACTGGCTTGCAGGACCAGGGAGAATTTTTCTGGTACAGAGCAGCTCCTGGAGAAGCAGATCTACCCTTTCTCAACCAGATTCAGAAATCAGAGGGCAGGAAAGACCCAAAACCAGCATCAGTGAAGTCACTTCATCAGTGAAGTCATGAATATTTGACTGTGCCAGGCTCTGGGCTGGCTACTAGAAATGCCTTCCCACAGAAATGTACCACCCATCCTCTCCCTCAAGACAATTCCAATGCGTTTGAAAACCATAGTAAGCACAGGGTGCTTGACCACACAGAGGGAGGCATCTAACTCAGGCCTGAGGGAAAGCGGGAAGACTTTCTGGAAGAGGAGGCAGCAAGACAGAAACTAAAGGAAGACTATGGTCTCACCAGAGACAGGGAGAAACGTGCAGAGGGTTGTGGGCAGAAGCCCAGATATGGGACAGAAGAAAGCACTTTGGGTCGCTGTGAGAAAGGCAGCGAGACTAGAACCAGGAGGTGAGGGAGCTGGGGCTGGGGACGTCTGGAGCAAGGGGTGGCTGGAGCCAGACAGCAAGTGGAAAAGACCCGTAGTGCAGAGCTCGGCATCTGGGCTTTACTCTGAAGACAGTGGGGATCCACGAGACGTTCAAACACACGGAAGAGGTCCTCTGATCGGCTGCCCCAAGTGGGAGGCACTTAATGGACCTGGAGAGACCCGAGGGGAGGACATTTTGAATGGGTGGTGTAGGCAGAAAGTGCCCAGACAATAATCAAATCCCCAGAGAAGCAAATGCTATCTTACAACCTGAGATAAAAGCTGGGAGTACTAGTCATGGACAGGCTACAAAGGCCTCAGAGCTTCCCAAAGTGATTCTTGGGTGGGGATCAGAGAACCAGGTGATAAGTGAGAAAACCTTCCAGGCACAGGGAACAGCATTTGCTAAGGTACTGAGGCCACAGAGGCAGCTCTGAGCTCTTCTAGCCTCTCCAGGCTCAACTTCTATAAACTCCTACAATGGTGCATAACTATCTCCTCTCTGGTGTTTATCATTTCTGAAAAAATTTATGTATTTCTTTTTCCTACTAAATGACAAGCTCCTTGAATCCAGGGACTTTGGTAGTTTGGGATTTTGTTGGCGTCCTCTGGCGTCCTCCTATTGTCTGGCACTTGGTAGGTACATGATGAGTGGAGAATTCATATTAATAGATTAATCTGGGGTTTCTCAACCTTGGCACTGTTGACATTTGGATTGAATACTTTGTTGAGAGGACCATCCTGTGCACGGTAGAATTCTTAGTAGAATCCCTTATTCTACCTGTTAGATGTGAGTAGCACATACACACACACCAGTGTTAACAACCAAAAATGTCTCCAGAATTAGTCCAACCCAAGCTTTTCCTTTTCCAGGCAGGGAAACTGAGGAACAGGGATTCTCTTATGGCCAGGCTTTTTCTCTTTTCTCCCTAGAGGACTTGAATCAACAAGAAAACCATCAGAATGAAGTGAAAGTCATGCAGGAAGGAAAGGAAATGGGCCTCTAAACACATGTAGATGTTCTTATCTTAACTCTTCTGCCAACATCAACTATTTAACCACCAGAGTTGATTCTCATCTTATAAACTGAAAACAAGGGAAATACTCATAATTCACCCAATAACATTCTCACTCCAGGGCACTGAGAAAGGACCCGCCCCTCTAAAGGCCCCAGGGCAGGGTGGCAACTCTGAGTGTCAACACGGTGCCTTCCGGGGACAGAAGGGGAAAGGGCAGCCCCACCTCGGGAGCCTCAGCGAATGCTGTGAGGTTTTCTCACATGAATGTTTTCCAGACTAGCAAAGAAACCATAGTTTAACGGTTGTGAGTGTAGATGTGGGGACAGATTACATAGGCTTGGATTCCAACTCTGCCACCTGCTAACAGCATCGCATTGGCTAAATTATAAGCCTCTCTGAGCCACAGTTTTCTCACCTGTAAAATGGGCATAATTATAGCACCCCCATGGGCCAGTTGTGCAGAGTCCTCAGCATAGTGAGGACAAAGCACAGAGTCAGCACATGAGTGTCACCTGGCATTGTCATTGCATGCACACACACACCAGGGCAAGAAGATGGCTCTTCTCTAAAAGACCTAAAATGTTGTAAGAATGTTAAAGCATCAGTGTGATATGCCTGACTTGGGGTGACAGGAGGTGAGGAGAACCCAGGTCTGCCGCTTAATCTGCCTTCTAATTTTGGTTTCCTGTTGTGATGGTTAATTTTACGTATCAACTTGACTAGGTTAAGGAATACCTAGAAACCGAGTAAAGCATTATTTTGGGGTGTGTCTATGAGAGGGTTTCCAAAAGATGTTAGCATTTGGGTCTGAGTGGACTGGGCAGGAAAGGTCCACTCTTAATATGAGCAGGCACCATCCAATCCATTGGGGTCCTGGAGAGAACAAAAGCAGAGAAAAAGGCAAATCTTTGGCTCTATTTCTGCTGCAGTTGGGACACTCTTCTCTCCTGTCCGTGGACATCTGAATTTGAGACTCTTCAGCCTTTGGGTTCCAGGATTTACACCAGTGGCACCCCCAGCTCTCAGGCCTTTGGCCTTGGACTGAGATCCATCAGCTTCCTTGGTTCTCAGGCTTCTGGGCTTGGACTTGGACTAAACCACATCACTGGCATCCAGTTTGCAGACAGCCTGTCATGGGACTTCTGAGCCAATTTCCCTGATAAATCCCCTCTCATGTATTTATATACATATCCTATTGGTTCTGTCTCTCTGAAGAAACTTGTTGATGAAAAAGAGGTAATAAAACTCCTACAATGGACTGAATGTTTGCCCCTCCAAAAAAAAAAAATTTATGTGTTTAAATTCTAACCCCCAATGTAATGGTATTAGGATGTGGGGCCTTTGGGAAGTGATTAGTTCATGAGTTTGGAGCCCTCGTGAATGGGATTGGTGCCCTTGTAAAAGAGACCCCAGAGAGCTGCCTTGCCTTCCACCATGTGAGGACATACTCAGAAGGCTGTGCTGGTCAATGAATCAGGAAAAGGGCCCTCTCTAGACACCCAATCTGCCGGTGCCTTGATCCTGGACTTCCCAGCCTCCAAAACTATGAAAAATAAACTTTTGTTGTTAACAAACCACCCAATCTATGGTATTTTGTTATAGCAGCCCAAACAGACTAAGACATCTCCCCTACTTGCCTGTCAAAGCTGTAGAAAAATTAGATCAACGTTTTCTTAACATTTTGTACTGTAAACCACAATAAGAAATATATTATATAGCAAAATCCAGTACGCACACATATAATTGAACCAAAAATTTCACAGAACAGTTCTTACCCTCATTATGTGTAATGCACTCTGATACATTCAATCTCTTTGATTTAACTTTTCACAGCCCACTAAAATGATCTTATGATACACTAATGAGTCATGACCTTCCATTAGAAAAATACTGAATTTTAGAATACATATGAAAGTAGCTGGTAAAAGCATAGAGTGATAGTCAAGCATGAGATTTTATATTAGCATTATGATTAACGTCGCAGTTAAATGTTACTGCATAGCAAGTAACCCTAACACTTAGTGGCTTACACCAACAATGTTCTATTAATGCTCCCAGCTGGGAGGACTGACTGAGTACAGCTGGGTGGTTCTCTCTTGGATTCAGCTGGGGCGGCAGTCATCTGAAAGTTCCACTGGCTGGATATCCAAGAAGGTATACTCAGATGGCTGAAAGTCCGTGCTTTCAGTCAACTAGGTTGTCCACATATGATTTCTCCATGTGGCTTAGACTTGTCACAGGGTGGTGGCTGGGTTCAGAGAGAAAGTGAACCAAATAAATGTTCCAAAAGGCCAGAAGCAAGAGCTGCCAGGCCATTAAGGGCCATGCCTGGAACTCCTGCCATGGTTTGTGGGTCAAAGCAATCAAAGCATCATTCCAGATTCAAGGGGGTCGAGAAACCGACTCCATCTCTGGATGGAAGGGCGGTAAGGTCTCATTGCAGAAGAAGTTGGGGAATGGTAGATATTGCTGCATCCAGCTTTGGGAAATACAACCTACTGCAGTTGGTGTTAGGATAAAACTTTTCCAATCCCAGCTCACTCTGTGACTGTGGGTTGGTCACGTCATCTGTCACAGTCTCAGTTTGTCATCAACAGAATAAGGGAATTGATTAAATGTGTCAAAAGACCTTCCAACTCTAAAGTTCTGTGTTCAAGTTAAAGTTCAGGAAGATATGTATGCCATCTAACATTTTGTGCATTTGACATAGGCTAAAATCAGCCCTTTTAAACTCACCTTGATTCTTGCTTTGTATTCTTAATAAGTCCTGAAAATTTCCTTTTGGTTTTAGAATCAGAAAACACACCTCTTTTTCCTCCTACCAGCCTCGCAGTCATACTGACAAGATCCTTGTCGACTGTCCTTGCTCCTCACTTCTCAGAGCTCCCAAGACATGAACAAGATTCTCCTTTCAGGTCCCCATTTGGCCAAAACCAGACAGTCACGCAATGAGCCTTTGCAGCAGGAGGGGTAACTTGTTCTCTCATTCTTGCACAAGCCACACAGGAAAGAAGCAAAACCCACTAGGAGTTCAAGAAGTGTCGTTTTGTCAGGCTTAGGGAAGGTAGAACAGAAGTGCACAGCAACAACTATGACAAAAACATACCTGCCAGACTTCAAGATCAATTCCAAATATAAACCAAAATGACTGCTTTTCAAAGTGAATCATATTTCTGGACCACTGTACAAAGAAGCTATAAGCACATCAAGTATTTGAATCTGTTCTCTTTCTTCTTGGATACAATTACTAATCTTTCTTCCCTGCCTTCTTTCTTTTTTTTTTCCTGGGGATGCAACGTACTCCTATGACGACACCCAGGCTTTAGAGATTTACATGAGAATCAGCAAACCTTATTTTAGCCCAATATAGAGCATGTGCAATGCATGGAGGGAACTCCAGGCTTATTCCCCAGATAAGTCATTTATTTCTTTCCTCAAAGAAAAATCCAATATCCTGAGATCAGATGCATATTGAAGCTTTGGAGGAAAAGAACCAGACTGGGGCTGGATTAACTTGTTCAAATCGGCCTCTGCCCTGCAAGGTGACCTGTGAGGCTTAAAGGAGCCTTCGTGGACTAATGTTCCATGCCAGGCAGGAGCAGAGCCTCCAAGTTGGTCATTCCCACGGAAGACACACACCATTCTAGAATGGGCCACCTACCCTTCTCGTCCACACATTTGTTCTTTTAGCTAAGCACCCCTAAACGATGCATCAGAGAGCTGAGCCCACCTGCACCTATGGACCCCTTCAGTCCTGTGCTCACCCACCTAGCCAGGGGGGCCTGGGGTCAGAGACAGGATAGGGGGGTTTCATAGCTGCTGAAGGAAGAGCAACAGCCAACAGGCAGCAAATGTCTGTGCCGATGATTTATTATTATTCAAAGCACACAGTGAAATGCTGTCCACATTGTCAGAAGATAGCAAAGGTGCTAGATGAAATGTCTCCCCTCTCTTTAGGAAGATAACCGAATGAATCTTTTAACCAATCTTCTCTGATGAGGAGCCCCAGTGACCTCACCTTTCCCACATAAGAATCAGCCTCCTGGGTCTGCCCTCACAGCCTGGGCCCACTGGCAAAAGGATGGGCACCCCCATTAGTGTCCAGCCCCAGAGCAAACCCGTCTCCAGGGCCACCTTCTTGTTGGAGGAGTTTCCTTTCCCTTCACTTCTGTATCCATTTCACCCTAGACCCTACACCCTAGGTGGGTGTAATGAGAAGAAACGAGGCCGCAGCACAGATCAGCCCTGGCCCCACTAAGTCTGATGTTGCCTCTCTGATCCTCATTCTAGTCTTCTTTAAAATGGTCATCATATTCCAGGCTCTGCCTGCCACACAGGGTTGCTAAAAGGATCAACCCTCACCCCACACCAGAAAAATCCATAGACATCCCCACACATGGGCCTGCTGAATCAGACCCTCCATGAATAGAACCTGGACATCTGTGTACTGGGAATTTTCCCCAGATAATTGTAATATGCAGCTTTGATTAAGACCATAGTTTAATCCAACTCTCCCTTGAGATGGCGAATTTGCTTTTCGAACCGCAAAATTCCTGTGGTTACCCTGTGAGAGCAAGGATTGTACCCAGTTGCTAATGCTCTTCAGACTCTATGAGGAGTAACAGTACTGTGGACCCCTAGCTGTCATCAAACACTGTTAGATTCACAAAATCTGAACCCTGGGGGAAACTCCAAGGGCAGCTTATGCTCCCTTACCCTTTGGGCACTGTGGTCCTCGTTACCTCCAAAGAAGCATCACCCACCTCTACCGTCTACAGAGAAAGCTCTGTGTTGAGCAGGCAATCACAGCTATGTGAGTGTTCTAAGTGGAGAAGTAAAAGCTGATAAATACTCTTAAGGGAACATGATGGCTTTGGTGAGATATGCATGAAATTATGAAATTGGCACCATACCGGACATGATGTATTTAAGCAGGAGTGTCCACATGCTCCTGCTTTTGCAGGGTGGGGGAACCTCTAATGAAGTTACACAGGAAGTGTCCCAGTACTACACAATGAGGGATGCATTTTCAGGTTGCACTCTGAGCAGGAAGTAGATATTCATGACAAAATGGGTTCAGAAACTCTTTCATCCCTTACTGTCTACAAACAGCAGTGATCCTGTAGAGACCATAACCCAACCCTTAGTCAGAAACCTGGGGCTGGCACATGGGTCAGAGAGAGAGAGAGCTGCAGGGTCAAATGGCCACTTCTGGCCCAGAAGCCATCAAGGGAAACAGAGACTCCTCTGTAGCCCTTAAAATGCAGCTTTGAGAGGGCCTGTTAGCAAAGGCCAAGACTTCATAGGCGGTGCCCTGGAGTCAGAAGTCAATGTCTGAGGGTTTGTGGACAGGGCAAAAGGAGACATGCAGGAACAGATCACGACAGGCCAGGACTACTCCCCCAGGTAAACAACTGAAGTTCCCACCCATCCTCAGTGAGGGAGATGAGCAGCCAAGATGAGAGGCCCCTGTGTCCCCTTCAGAGCTTCAGGTATATAAGGAGGTGTGATGATGTCTGTAGACTCTGGATCGGAGCGTGAGCTCACCTGTGCTCAGCAAGTCTCTCCATCATCTTCCTCCAAGCCCTGAGCCAGGGAGCCCATTCAGATCTTATTGTCTATAGATGCCTGCCTGGGAATACCACTGACCATTAGAGTCAGGATTCTGGTGTCCAAGGTGGGTCTACAAGATGATTTGTCTCCTTAAGAATGTGGTCTCCACCAGACTTAGATCTGTCTGAGTGTCCAACACATTCCACAGGTTTTTCTGGCTATAAATGTATGGTTAAAACCTTGTTCTAGAAATTCTTACATTATTATAATTAGTCTTCACTCCTAGTTTGCTTCAGAGAAAACTTCAAGTCTATTTCATGAGGACAGGGCAATGGATTGGGAAGTGAACCTGGTTTTCGGTTGACACATCTATAGTCCACAGAAGTGAAATAAGAGCCGCATTCCCTCCCACAGGGACAACACCACCTGCAGCACTTACCAGACACTTTTTCATCCTAGCTCCTGTGAGCCTCCAGGTAGGATGAGTGATACTAGTGCACTTGTCACTTTTAAAGATGAAACATTGAGGTGCAGAGAGCCTGCAAGTTGATTGGTGTCACAGAGCTGATAAGCAGTAAAGCAAGGACCTTGAGCCAAGTCTTCCTTTGAAGTCCTGCAGCTCTGCAGAAGTATGTGTACACAAAAAGGACAGCACCACAATTGGGAACTTACTGTCAATTAGGCACTTTGCTAAGTATCCTAGAAACATCAGATTTAACTCTCATAATTCACTGATGTAGAGGTGTTATTACTGCCATTTTATGGATGAAGACATAAAATGCAGAGAGGTTAATTATCTTTCCAAGGCCACACAGCTTGACTATGGCAGAACCAGGATCTGAACATATCCCTATCTGACTCCAGAACTTGTGAGGTTCCTCCACCCCAGCCCCAAGCAGTTTCCAAACCATAGTCCAGGAAGTGCTAGGGTACCTTAGCAGAACATGGAGAGGACCACCTGGTGGAATGTGGGGGCGTGGTGTTCACAGAGATACTGCCCAAGGCAGGACTTGTCACCCTACCCGTCAGCTCCTATAGCACGTCCCTGGCTGCAGGGAGCTTCCTTGTCCAAGGGTGTGTCCCTCCCAGGCCAGCTCCGAGCCAATGGCTGGTTGAGCAGGAGTTTAAAAACCCAGCCATTTCAGACAATCCAAATGGGCAATATGTGCTCCAGTGTCCCCAAGAGGCTGACCACAGCTTGGTCATGCCTGCATTTTGTCAGACGTCAAGCCTGCATTGGACAGAGGCTTCTCCCTCTGTCCAGTTCTGCTTCCTGGCCATCCCTTGCACAGGTGTGGACCCCTAATGGATACCCTGGAGAGGACCACCTGGTGGAATGTGGGGCGGGGTGTTCACAGAGATGCTGCCCAAGGCAGGACTTGTCGTTCCACCCGTCAGCTGCTGTATGCTCAACTCCATCTCAGCATGTGCTTCTGGAGAGCCAGTTCTACTATAGTTGATACCTGGATTGGTCTAAGATAGCAGGTGTTAAAGTGGAGTTTGGGAGCTGGGTCACAACCTCTGACTAGTAATAAGGACCATCACTAGTAATAGGTTGGACACAGACAGCTCCTGGCAGAAGGTGGTGGTTTGATTGTCAGAACCCTCCCTGGTGGTGAATAGGCTCATGGCATACCCGTACCCTGCAGGGAACACACTGGCTGATGTGACTTGTGGGTGGTTTGGAAAATAAGAACAACCAGGACAAGGTAGCTGAATGGCTTTCCTAAGCACCACTGATACCCAAGAAAAAGATAATGAAAAGCTGTGGATAATTAACTGGCTATTGAAAGCCAAGGGTGAACCACATTCCCCCACGGTAGCTCACAAGGAGGCTCTTATCTCCTGCAACAGGACAGAAAAGCTGAGGTCCAAACCAGGACACAATAGTCAGAAAGGCCAAACTCCAGAGAAGATTAATCCCCAGCCAAGGCAGGTCTGTTCCTCCGGGGTCAAGACCCTGGCTAAGAAATAACAGGTGCCTGAAGCTAGGAACATGGAACCCCCAGGTTCCTCCAAGCCCTCTGGCCTGCAGAGGTGGCCCACCCATCCTCGCCCACTTCTCTCTTGCTTGGAGACAATGCAGAGACCTCTTTCTTACAAGACAACATGTGCCCTTCACAATCGTCCCAACCTCCCCTCCTGGCCACTAGGCCTGTGACTAACATTGGGCTTCACCATAACTCAGTCAGGGACATGCTGGGCCTGATGAGGGAGGAAAGGGACTGTACCCCAAGGGAGCTACAAGAGCCAGCAGCATGGACCAGCAGGAGCCAGTCAGAAGGGTTCATGTGGAACCGGATTCCGAGGGGACCTGTACATAATGTTAGACAGTGGAGAGTGTATTGATTTAGGGCCACTCTCCCAAGATACAGGATTTAACACCCCAGAAAGGACGCCAGGAGATGCAGACTCACTATCAGAACAAGCAATTCCCACCCTAATTAAAGCTGAAGCTCCAGGATCACCATGGCAGATGGTAAGAAAGGGGCTCAAAGGCTCGGGAAAGTGGGCACATCAGAGTGGACACACCAGAAGTCCACCAGATGATTACGTTCCTGGGGAAGACCCAGGAAGGACCCAGAGGATGCGTCATCTACCAAGATCTTAAGGAATGTGCTGGTGACAGGGACACACACATCACTAAATGTACAGCAAGGGTGTTTCTACTCTGGCTGATGGTAGAAAAGGTAGAAAAGGTCACTATAGAACTAGACCCCCTCATAGCAATGGGGATGATGGGTTGCCCAGAAGCAGAGGCCAGCTGGCATAATTATTGAAACAGGTGGCAAGAGAGGAGTAGGAATAATGCACACCTACAGCTTCATCCCAGAGCTGCTGTGACTCTACTGCTTCATCACAGTGTCATGTGAAGAGGCTGGATAGTCTGGCATTGCACAGAGCAGCTTATTTATCACTTATGTCGATGACACACCGTTTATCAGGCCACATTAATAAGAAGTCGCTAGCAAGCTGGAGGCCTTGGCAAGACACACATGCCCCATATTGGCAAAAACGTTAGAGTCCAGGGGTCGGAGACATTGTAGGACACCCCCTCCAAAGTAAAACAGCAAGTACTGCGTCAGGTGCCTCCCACCACAGGGAAGGAAGCTCCGTACCTGGGGGGCCTCTTTGAGTGCTGAGGGTGGCTTGTTCCATACCTGGAACTATTGCTCTGGCCAATATATCAGATGACATGAGCAGCTGCCACCCTTATCAGGGACCAGGCTGTAGTGCAAGCATCCCTGCCACTTGGGCCACATGACCCAGAAGATGCTCTGCTATGAGGACTATTGGCGGTGGGGAAAGGAGCTATGTGGAGCTTGCAGCCAGCCCCAGTAACAGTCACAGGAGGCCCTGGGATTCTGAAGCAAGGTCATGCCATCTGCAGCAGAGAATGAGGCACCTTTAAACAACTCCTGCCATGCCACTGGACCTGATAGGGATGGACATACACTCAAAGGTGGCCAGGGATCCAGAGCTACCCATCACATGCTGGGTTCTGTCAGGCCCACCAAGACATAAGGCCAGGAAGGCCCAGCAGCATCCAGCATGAAACACAGGTAGTGCCTGTGGACTGGTTTTGAGCAGGACCAGAGCACATGAGCGAGCTGCACCAGCAGGCAGCCTGGCGCCTCCTGCCGCTCAGCCCGGCTGGGCCAGGCTCCCTCCCTCCGTGCACACCTGTGGCTGCGCCAGGGCTCCCTCACAAGTCCTCCCGCAGGGCATGGCTTCGGGCAGCCCAGCTGGTCATCCCTTTGCATGGAAGGAGAAGTGGCATCAGATTAGCGTGTTTGTGGTCTCGTGAACAGTGGTGGACAGCCGGGCTGGCAGGACAGAGGTTGTAAAGAGAAAGCAGGGACGCGCAGTTTGGGGGTAGAGGCATGTAGGTAGGTATTGTGGGAGTGGCTCAAAGTGTGAAGGTCCGTGTGTCACATGTTAACACCCTCCAGAGAGCACCCGTCCCCTACCACCCCACACGGAGGAGATGGAGGCTTCACGTGGCCCAACTGGCTTCCTCCTTCCACTCCTTCCCTGTCATAAGGATAAATGCACACATGCAATGACCGCAGCCCAAGAAGGTCACCCTGGCCGGGGTCTCAGGCTTCGCATGCCACCAGGTACACCACTGAGGCCAGCAGAGGCTCCAGCTGAGGGTGGGAGGACTCTAAAGTGGTTGGTGAAGGAGACTGATGGTGAGCCTCAGTCGTACCCTGAGGCCAGCAGCGGCGGCAGAAGCCATGGTCCATCCCATAACCTGCCCTTCTCAGTTTCCTCCGGGAAGATGGTGACAGGAATCCTGCAGGACCTGCTCCCCAGCTCTACATAAAGAAGTGGACCAGAGCAGCACAAGAATGGACTCTGGACTGGACTTGAGATGAACCACCCGGATCCCCCTTGAACTAAGGATCTGCTGTCCCCGCTGCCAAAAGACAGTCCCCAGCTGTCTCCCCCACTGGGGATTACGTCGGCTGCAGAGACACCCTTCCCAGAGCAGCCCAGCAGCGGCAGATGGGACAGGATTATGGGGGCCTGGCCATTAGGCCCAACGTGGACAGTGCTGATGGGCCACATACACTCCCCACGGGGCTGGCTAAGTTTTGTCAGCCCGCATCGCAGCTGGACTTCCTCCTCTGTCCAATCCTGTCTCCTGCCCTGCCCTCCTTCAGGTATTTGTCCCTAATAAACCCTCTGCCTGTCGAACCTCATCTCGGTGTCTGCTTCCAGAGAGGCTAAGCTGCAATAGATATCGGGCTGCCACGGTAGGCTGCAGTTGATAAAGGGTTCCACTCCTGAAAACTAGAAAATCGCAAAGGCTTCTGCACTGCATAGCATTTCCTGCTCATTGCAATATTCCCAAAGACAGCGGATAAGAAGCAAGAGGAAAATAAAAGGCAAAATAAAAAAGGGGGGAAAGAAAAGAATACCCAGGCCCTCAACACAGCACAAGGCCCTTGGTGTTGCTCTGATTCCACGCTGCCTTCCCCCCACCGTGACACACAGACACGTGCCTCTGAGTTTAGCTTATCTTTCCACTGGACTCAACTCCTGGAGGGCAGGGAGCGTGTTTTATTCCTGTGTGTAGCACAGGTACAAGGCCCAGATGGGCACACAGTAGGTGCTCAGTAAATGTTTGCAGAATGATGTGCGATGAGCCATTAGGTGGTTTATGCACAGCGTCTTTGAGCTTATAGATCTGCATTTAGTAAGACCGCAGTAGCAGTATAAGAATTTGGGATGTCAGGTAAAATGATTCCTCCTAATTTATCCTTGTTTTTCAAAATAATTTTAGCTATTCTAGTTCCTTTGCCTTTCCATATAAATTTTAGGGTACAAAATTTTGCTGGAATTTTGATAGAAATTGTGCTAAACATCTTGATCAATTTTGGAAGAATTTGTATCTTTATATCTTTATTGAGTCTTCCAACCTAGGACGACAGCGTGTCTCTCCATTTCTTTAGAACTTCTTTGATTTCTTTCATCTGTATTTTGTATAAGTTCTGTACAAGTTTTGTTAGAGTCACACCCAAATATTTTTTAAACAGTTATAAATGGTATTGTATTTATAATAAAGGGTATAATGGCATTGAGTTTTTTCCTTATAATAATAGTATGCTTCCATTTTAAATAAATTTATGTAGGAAACCATGAATTGATTTAAATAAAAACATTAAGTAAATAGTAGTAGACTAAGTGCATAGATAAGGCAAAAGGTGTCATTTGTGACACAGTTTGAGAAACCCCGTGTGGTATCCCGTGACTCACACGAGCCCTGCCAGGTAGGTATTACTGTCTTCATTTTATACATGAGGAAGTTGAAGCTCAGAGGGAAGAAGTAACTTGTCTCAGATCACACAGAAAAGGAGGGGCCAGAGCTGGGATGCAAACCCCAGGGCCTCTGCAGCTCCAACTGTCCCCACAGCCCTGCAAGGAAAGAATGGGCGAGCCATGTGAGAGGAAGCGTCAGAGAAGAACCGGAGGAGTGTCGGGAGGGATTAGGTAGGAGGAAAGATGTTGTTGCTGCTGTTAGTGGTTGGTTGTTGCCATCACCTGAAGACACTAGCTCATTGCTCTTTAACAACTCGGAAATTGGCCCGTTAGGTAAAGCCATGGAACGAAGGCTTGGACAGGAGTTGCATGCCCCAGGGGGTCTCTGCAGGTGCATCCGGTACACCAAAGCCCTCTTAATGTGCCCGCCTAGCTCCTCTCTCCAGTTGGCTATCTCAGTTAGCTTTTATGCAAACAGCCTCATCAGATTCAATAAAACTCTCCCTCCCAACAAGAAGTCTCATGACATCACCGCCCTCCAGGGAAGCTGGGAGAATGACCTTCCATTTGATGAAAGAGGAGAATGAATTTTTATGGTCTGGCCCTGCTAATGTGTGTTTAGACAGAGCGGGGACGATCAATACCAAGTGGAGGATGCTGATTTGACTCACCGGAGTTGAGAAAAGGACATCGCTCCCCCATCCATTTTTATAAATCACTTTAAAGGCCTATCGATCTTTCACTGGGCACCAAGGGGCACCAGCCCTGGGGACAGCAGCTTGTTGGGCCTCTTAACCCTTTCTGATATCCGCATTCCCTGCAGGAGCCACCAGCTCATCACCTGCCGTGGGTGGGTAACAGCACACCTGTCTGTGACTTAGGCCGCTGCCCCTCCCAGGGCCCAGAGTCTGGCTGAATCCAATCACCAAGTGGAGCTTTCAAAACAGTTGGGAAGTAAGGAAGTGCCTTCACCCCTACACACGCAGCACACACATGCACGCACGTGCACGCACATGCACGCACACGTGCACCGTCTCCTGCAGGGACCCGTGTAAATCCAGCCCTGAGACAGAGCAAAGGTGTGAAACTCCTGTACAAGCAACGGGTCTGTAAACTACCCCTTCACACCAAGACAAAGGGGTGATTCTCTGTTGCCCCCACATGTACCTCTCTCTCTTCCCCCTGATGTTTTCTGGGATGTCTGTTCCCTTCCTGTCTTCATTTAACCAGATTTCACCGCTTAAGAGGTGGGAGAACGCTGTGTGATGGAGTTTGTTCTGGGCCACCCAAATTTAAGGGAAAACTCTGATCTGGAGACCCCTCCCTCCCCACCCCACCCCTGAGATGTCTCCCACTCATCTAACTAACAGTTCTCAGCCACAATGCTGCCAGGCACCGGTGCACCAAGGCAGCCCTTGCGATGTCCCATATTGTCACTAAAAGTAATGGTTCAAAAGAAGGCTTTGGGATGTCTTCATCACAGTGCAGAATGGTCTCTGGAGCAGCATCGCTATCAAGGACTGGCCCCAACCTGCTCGCTTTTAGGAAAGACTGTTGGGAATTGGTCGCCCCCACAGCCTTACACGTCTCTGCCACAATCACTCCCGGTGGCCCTTCCTCATTGTGGAGGACTGTGTGGCATTGTATCAGCAGTGGGCTTGAGGTCCACACAGGACTGTGGGGGATGGGGTCCAGCTGGCTGCCGGGAGCCCGAGTGGGCTGGGCACAGGTGAGTCGTCCGTGGTGTGGTGCTGGACACTCTGGGCCATAGTGAGGGGCTCCTTGATGAAGAGCCGGCCTTGGGTGGCCTCTGAGAAGGCATCTGCTAGCCCAACCCAGGGTCCGGTGGGCACTCCTGGGGAGGAGGAAGGGGAGATGGGCAGCGGTGGGGGGCCCTGCTCTGCCTTAGCACTCACCTGAGGTTGCCTCCCTCTGTATCATGATCACAGCCAGCTCCACTCCTCTTATGGAACTAGACCCAAAACTTCCAATGGGGTGCTGAATTAGATACTGCCGATTCTACTCTTTATGGAACGGAAAGAAGAGAAGGGGCCCCTCTCACCCAAGTCCTCCATTCCTCGGCCCCTACCCTCCCTGCACTTCCTGCTCCTTCCACCCTCTCCAGTTTGCAAACAGGCTGATCTTTCCAAGACACCAAGGGACCACGTCACCTCACACCTAAAACTCGTGGCCTTCTGCCACTAAGACTATAAAATTAAACTCTTTCCCTGCCCTCCCTTGGCCCCATCCCTCCACCCCACAGCCCACCCCCTGCTCCGGACACCCCATCCTTCTCTGGGTGCCCATGGGGTGCCCTCTACACCCCCTTTCATCTGTTCTCGTCCATGTAACACTACCCCCAACTTTAGGTTCAGGTTCAAAGGGATTTAGTAGCTTGCCCAAGATCACACACTCGTCAACGACCACACCCCTAGCCCTTGCACTTTCTTCCCTAGGACAGGTGACAGACACTGAGGCCCGGAGGCCCTTTCTTTGCCTGTTGCAGCCTTAATGGTGCTGCAGCAGCTCCTCCCAGCCCAAGGGCAGCCTGGGTTTGAGTCCCAGCTTCCCCTTCTCCCCCTGCGTGACATTTGGTGAGTTACTGGTGAGTTACCAGGCTCTTAATCTGTGAAGTGGACCTAAGAATGCAGGCTGGGCTGACTGGAAGGATGCTGTGAGGGACAAATGCCATTTCCTGGGCCTTCCTTAAAATGTGTAACTGTAAATGTGTAGCTGTATCCCTGATGACCAGATCTCACCACTTGAGAGGTGGGATTGCGGTGGGGAGGGGGACTTGATCTGAGCCACCCCAAATTTCAGGGATAATTCTGATCTGGAGACATCATTGACTCTCCACCCCTAGGATTAGAAAATGCTAGGAAAGCATGCTGGAAACCAGGAATTCTGGGCAAATGTAGGAGATTGCTAGGATCAACACCTAGGCTGGGAAGAGGAGGAAGAGGAACCAGTCGGGGCCAGAGGGAGCGGGAAACACTCTCCTGGCTGGGCTCCAGCGGAGAAGTGCTGAGTTGGGGAATCTGTGGCTTGCAGAAGAATCTATTTGTCCATATCTTGCTGTGTGACATTGGGTAAGTTCCCGAACTTCTCTGAACCTCGGTTCCCGCAAGTATAAAACCATAATATTGGGTCAGTTTCCTAGACCTTTCCAAGCGTTAAAAGTCGAAGAAGTGTCATTGATGCTCCCCAACTCTGTGCCTCGAGACACAACCACCTCACCTCACCATCCTGGGAGGTATTTTTGCTCCCATTTTCAATGTAAGCAAACTGAGGCTCTGTGAGCCGTATTCTCAAGGTTGCAGAACCAGGGAGGGGCCGGGCCAGGAACAGAACCGGCTTCATCTGCCTGCAGGGCAGTGTTCTGCCACGGCCCAGGGCAGCACTGCCCCCCTCTGTGCAGGCGCTGGCCTGAACAGGCTGGCCCGGCCCCCAAGCCTCCCACGCTGGTGGGAGGGCCGCCTGCACAGCCCGTGTGTCCTCCTCAGCAGCCCGTGCCAAGTGGCCCTGCCCAGACCGCACGAGGAGCTGGCCATGGCCTGCCAGGCCCACTAAGCCCTTCCCGCCTGTTTCTCATTTAGAGCAAGCCCCGGCTGCAGCCCAGACATTCCAGAGGGGACAGTCAGACGCCAATCCCGCCCATGGCTTGGGAAACCGGGCTGCAGGCAGCCCGTGGTCAGAAAGTTCTACAATGTTTTCCCTTCCCTTCGACATTTTAAAAGTTGCTTAATCCCTGGAGAAGTTTGGTCCACTCTTTTTGGGGCCCTGTTGAACTCAGCAACCCCTGACTCTAGCATTCAAGGTCTCCCTAAGGAATAAAGATGATTCTGTAGACCAGGCTGGGTTCCGCTTGGTTCCCAAACTGCCCTGGCTCAGCCTTCCTCAGGATCTTTCTTCAGGCTGGTCCCCACCTCTGAGACAGCCTCACGGCCAGCTGGGAGTCCAGAGGCTTCCTGGTGGAGGAGACACCAGAACAATACATACAATTGCCACTAATTAGGTGTCAGCTGCTGGCTGAAGTGAAGCCCCCTCACCCCCTCCCGGAAGGTGCAGGTGGAATCGCTCTAGCTGTCCCTGGAAGAATGCTGCCCTTCATACAGCCTTGAGTGACTTAATTATAGATTGCCGCCTAATGACATAAGTAGCGTTCCTGAATTCCGCCAAAGTGACAATTTGCCATCATCATAAAGCCGCTGCCCGTGCTGCTAGCCGGCCTGGGCATCCGGGCACGAGGCCCCACGTTCTTCCCGGCCCTCCCTCCGCCTCTCTGCCCAGCACCTGGATTATGCTTGCTTGGCTTGCTAGTCAAAATAAATTCTTTCTCCTGTCAGGGCTGCCATTTCAGCCCCCAAAGGTAGGGCTTTTTCTTTTCTCCTTTATCTTTTTTCCTTCTGATTTATATACCCTTGCTAATGGAACCAAGAACTTTAAAAATCAGTTCCCACGGTATGGCGATTCCTCAAAAAATTAAAAATAGAATTATCATGTGATCCAGCAACTCTACTTCTGGGTATACACCCCCAAAAATTGTAAGTAGGGTCTCAAACAGATAGTTGTACCTCCAAGTTCATAGCAGCACTATTCACAATAACCAAGAGGTGGAAGCACCCAAGTGCCCACGAATGGGTGAGTGGATAAACCAAATGCAGTGTGTACATACAATGGAGTATTACTCAGTCTTAAAAAGGAAGGAAATTCTGACACTTGCTACAGCATGAATGAATCTTGAGGACATCAGGCTAAGTGAAATAAGCCAGTCACAAAATGGCAAATTTCTGTATGATTCCCTTTATTTATGAGGCACCTAGAATTGTCAAATTCACAGAGGTGGAAAGTAGAATGGTGGTTGCCAGGGGCTGGGGGGAGGGAGGAATGGGAAGTTATTGATTAATAGGGACAGAGTTTCAGTTTGGGAAGATTAAAGGAATTCTGGGGATGGATGGCAGTAGTGGCTGCATAGCAATGTGAAAATATTTAATGCTACCAAACTGCACACTTACAAATTGCGACAGTGGTCAATTTTATGTTAAGTGTACTTAGTCACCATAAAAAAAAAAGATTAGAAAAAAAAAGCAGTTCCCAGGAAACTGACAGGATCACAGGCCAGTCTGATGCTGAAGAAGTCAGAGTCTAACACGTTTCAAGCATCCTTCTCCTTCCCGGACGGCTGGAGCTCAGACCTCACCTGACCCTCACAAGGACCCTGCAGGGACAGTGAGGGGCAGTGACTGGTCTAGGGACACACATCTTCTATGATGCACAGCGAGGATGGGAATCCAGACCTGACACCACAGGGCGTGCTCCCTGCAGGACAGAAAAACACCTTCAGTAAAGGAGACTCCCCCAACCCTCCAGAGACTGCCCCTGTGTGATGCAGCTGGGAAAGCAAGTCCCTTCCATAAAACTTTACAGTGAAATTCTGTCCCTACCCTCCCCAAACCACAGGCACATACACAAACACAGGGGACACAGATGGGCACAGGACTATGGGTCATGCCCCTCCTGACCAGATCCCTTAAATACCCTAACACCTCCACACACACACTGCAAAGCATGCTGGAAATGCACAAAAGTTGGCCGGCGGGGGGGGGGGGGTGGCAGATCTGACAAGCTGCCCTTCCTCTTCCCCTTGCCCGGGCCACATGGGTTGACCAAGGCTGGCCCCCCAGTTCCAATGCAGGTACGTGACACAGGCCTGGCCAATCAGAGCACTGAACTCCCCCCTCTCCCCACAACTGACTGCATCAGAGAGGGACATGTGACACAAATGGGTCAGAGTAGATGGACCCCAGGCCTTTAGCTGGAATGAGAAAGATACTACCTCTTTCCTCAAGGATGAATGAGCTGCTAAGTTTGGAGTTGCTAGTGCCATCTTTGCTACCTGGTAGCAAAGGAAGCCAACACAAAGGAAAGCATGAGTGACCAGAGAGGAAGGGGGGGAGACTGTCACTTTGTCTGAGCACCTGGAACCAGCTGTGCCTGAAGCTAGCATTATCCCTCTAGACTTTAATAAATTCCATTTTCTCCTTCAGCCATTTTGAATTGCATTTCTGTCATTTGCAACCAAAAGAATCCTGTTTGATACAGAAATGGATCTTCACCATGAGTCCATGCCAGCTTCCACCCGCTGGGATTCCCTCTCATCCTGTATTCATCAGGGTGTGCAGGCTGCTGTAACAGATAACCTCAAATCTCCAGTGGCTGAACACAGTGAAGGTTTACTTCTGACTCACATTCCAGTTTACAGCAGGAAGGAAAGGTTAGTGGGGGGCTGGCCTGGCTCCAAGCAGTTTTCTGGGGACCCAGGTTTCTTCCATCAAGTGGACCCCTCACCCGCCCCCACTCCCAGGCCTTGGAGTGCTCTACTGGGGTCTCTGCATCTGCCAGTGATGGATGAGGAGCCAGAGCACAAGGAGAAGACACACCTGCTCTTAGCAGCCCAGCCCAGAGGAGACAGGAAGCCCCTGGGGACTCACAGCATGTCCCCCCATCCCACCCCAGCCCTTGTCCTTCAAACCATGCCCCACCCCATGCTCCAGCTCTTTGCTTCACCACTGGACTCCCAGTTACCTGCCTTTCTCCTGATTGCCTTCCACCCTCCTGGCTCAACCACAGTCTCAATTTGATGGTCTGGGGGGTCTACGTGCTACTAAAGACCTGGCATAATTTGACCTCTGGCCCCAGACAGCACGGGGCTGGCCCCATCCACCCTTAGGAAGGGCTCTGGCATCCAGATTCCTCCCCTTGCCCTATGGGCCTCTGGGTCCTCACCTTCCTTCTCCTCCCTTTCTCAATGCCCAGTCAGGACTCTCCAATGGAGACCTGAAAAGGGCTTGCAGAATGAGTCATTAACCCAGCTTGCTTTACCGATGGGCCACTGAGGACCGAAGCAGAAAAGCACCTCTCCTAGCATCCTGCAGTGAGTGAGTGGCTGGGCCCAGACTCGGCTCCCCATCCCTGTCCGGTGCATGTCTCCCGGGCCAGCTCCCAAGCCCCAAAGCAGCAGAAGACAGACTGGATGAAACCTGCATTTAGGGACCAGACTCAGTGTGCAATCACGGGTAGTATGGTGAGTCTCTTTGCAGAGAGAGCAAATTGAGACTCAGAGAGCAGCCCAGCCAGCCCTGAGGACCTTGGCCGACCCAGGGCCTGAACTCCACAGTGCCCATTTCAATGCCCGGTGCCTTCCCCAGCGCCTGGCTGCAGAAAGAGACAGAAGGGAGCTCCTAAATGCAGCCTGTCACTCACCCACCCGAACCAGCCCTGGTCCCCCAAGCTCAGCTCCAGCGCCCCTGGATGCCAGCTCCGAGAGCATGTGAGCTGGGCTCGTGCAGAGAAAAACAGGGGCAGGCAGGGCACACAGATGCATCGCACAAAGGACCCAGCGCCAAGAGGGAGGAAAGGGCGAGAAAGAAACGTGGCGAAAGCGAAGGCACTGAGAAATAAAAGCCGAGAACAAAGACCACTAATATTACTGGTTTAAAAACCCATTTCACTGTAAACTTTAATTCATCTACTAAATGTCAAGCGCTGTTGGCTGGAGCCGCCGTTTCTATACCTCTCCTTGTTATTAATACGTACTTAGCGGCAGTGGGAATTAGAAGCTCTGTAATAATACCCTTCCCAAAACACTTCAGATGAAAATTTCTGTTTGAAATTTAAGGAGAATTCTATTACGGCTGCGGCTCATTATATAAAAGACCGATGTCAGGGGCAATGGCTGGCATTGCTGTGCCAGGATGGAAGCCCGCGGAACGTGGCCATGCGTGGTCGGAGGCAGAGGAACACCCAGCCGACGTGGCCTGGATTTGAAAACTGTCCAATTCTGCTAGCCTCCCAGGCCTCCCGCCAGCCTTCCTCTAGCTCTGTTCTCTTCTCTCTCTGTGGCCAAGCAGGGAGCACTGGGACAGGTCTCTGGGGACCCCTTCCCACTAGCAGGTGGCACAGAAACACACCCAGGCTGTTGCCCTATCCCCAAACCACCTCCATGGTGGGAGCGTGGGTGTGAGAAACAAAGTCTGCTCTTTGTCCAGACTGGTCTTCTTCCCCTCAACACAGGGGTGTCCGTCACCCAAGGTTTTTTCCTTCCCCTCTGAGATGGTGAAGGACGGTGACATCACTAGGTCCATTATACCTCACTGTGTCTCTGGAGGCCACCATCGTTGCTCTCTGCAACCGTCACACCGACCCCCAGTAGTACCCTTGCCTGCAGTCTCTCCCCTCCCTTTCAAGTTGGGTCTGGTTGACTTCTAGAACCTTCTAAAGCCCAGATCTGACCACTGGATATCTGGGCTGCAAACACCCACATACCTTCTCAGCCAAATTCCTTAGCTGAGAACCCAAGGCCCTGCAAACATTGACTCACAGCTCATTCATCCTAGGCCTTTCACCCTCCATGCACTGGTCAGACTCAATGACTCCTGGCCCCTGCAATGCAAGTGCTTTTGCACATGCTGTCACATGGGACCCTCCTGGCCTCCCTCGCTGCCTGGCCGACTCCTGCTCCATCCTTCAGGTGGCCCCTCCTCTAAGAAGTCTCTGCTGATCCCTCACCCCTCCCCACAGTCTGGCCATGTGCTCTCTCTATGGTCCCGCAACCCCATGCCACCTCTGTGATAACCTCTGCACCAGTGTTGCCTGGCTCTCAGCCTGTCCCTCCCACCAGCCTGGCAGGTCCTTTGGGCAGGGCCTGAGTCCGATTCATCTGTGTTGCCAGCACCTGGCACTAGGCCCCCCAAAAATCTGTCGAATAAATGAAACGTGCTGCACTAGACCTGATCCCTCCATTTGAGCAGTTCAAGGTTCACAGAGGGCTGTGGCAGTCTTGTGATGCCAGACTACGTTTTCCAGTATTCCACACTCTGAAGGTTTCCAGTGAGGGTGGGCCCCAAAAGACATCTTAACGTGGATTTGGAGGGCAGAGGTGTCGCAGTTGGGGGCAGGCACTTCTGCAGGTCACACTCGCTGTCTACCTGCCGTCTTGCCTCATTGGTGTCGGGCACAGCAGCTAGGCCTGCAGCTGCTCAGGCTTCCTCTGGAGGCTCCCAGCTCTCTGACTCCTGGGCCAGGTGTGTGCTCAGTTCCACGATGAAGCCCGCCAGCTTCTCCAGGCAGGACACCCCCAAGGACATCATCAGGGTTGGAGGCACAGGACCCACTCTGCCCTCGTGCATTCCAGCTCTGCTTGTGATTCCAGTGGACTCTGGACCTCCCCACTGCCCACTTCCCTTCCCAGCTTTCTACTCTGCAAACTGGAAGCTCCAGCATCGGCCAGGAAGGCAGCAGATATTCAGGGACTGCTCGAGCAGCTCCTGCAGTTGTATGAGGCCAGAGCCCCGTGGCAGATCCCTTCCTAACTCCACACACCTTCCATTTGTTCTGCTTCTCTAACCAAACCCTGACAGCTTCCAGAAAATAGACCCCAACTGGCCAAACAACTGGATTCAAACCTAAGTGCTCTGAATCCGTGAACGCCAAAGCATCAAGGAGCAGGAGCGCACGGGAAAGCTACAGAGGGGGCTGATGTCTGAGCTCAGCCTTGACGAGCAGGACCACCAGATGGGGGGGACCCCAGTCTGAGTGTGGAGACCCAAATGAGGCCCAGCAATTTCACCAGTCCCCATCAGGAGCCAGCCCTCCACCATGTGTTAGGACTTCCACCCAAGGGCCCCCAGCTTCCCAGGAGAGGCCAGAGATGTGGCAAGTCCACAGCGCTCTCTCCTCCCCCCCACCCAGCAGGGCTTCCCAGGAGCAGAGGCCTGATTGTGGCTGTGTGAGGGCCTCAGATGGCCACCAAGAGCTCTTGGTGATCCTCAGTGAAGATGCTCCCGGGGCCTGCCAGTTGGTCTGAAAGTAGCTGGAAGAGGACCACCCTAGGGAGGCAAGGAACATGTCCAGGACCACATGGGTATAAGGTCACATGAGGTCTCAATGGCACCAACATGGGCAGGTGATGACCACAGGTGAACCAAGCACAGTCCCCTCTAGCAGCCCCTTAGAATGTAGATTCAACTTCAGGGAGAGGGGGAAGACTAAATTGGCTGTGTTACATTTTTGTCATTTGGAATTAAGTTCAGTCATTAAACTTTCAAGGAGGTCCCTGGCATGCCCCCAGGTAGTGGCCTAAGATTTGCCCAAGAGACAGACCTCCAAGTTCATATATCAAATCAACCCCCATGAGTTTACTGGCGTTAGAGATGCGGCCACCCCAGAGGGGCCGGCAACCATGCAGGGAGGATTTCCAGCAGCAGTGGAAAAAGCCAAGGCAAGAATTCCAACTAACCAGCAAAACCAATTGGAAACAGCAGGGGAATTTGCTGTGAAAGTTGGTTTCCAGCATGCCCCATCCATAATTACTCATTTCGAAAGTGTCACGATTCTCCTGCCAAAATTATGGCTTCCCTTCCCTTGTTAAACTCCTTTCATACCACCCATTCTCCACTCTGCAAAAGTGGATTTCACTCAAAAAAGAAATTAGAAAAATAATTGATGTAATAAGCATAACCTTGAAAATACTTCTGCCAGAATTTAAGAGCAGAAGGGAAAGGAGGCCCGAAATAAAGGCATCTCTCTGAAATCAGAAACCTAGATGAGTGCTAAGCCCTGGCTACACCCACTTCTCCACCAGCTCCCTGAAGGTGAGCATGAGCAAGCTCTGTTCCCATCACAGAGAAGGTGGGACCAAGTGCTGCTTCAGAATGCATGGAACTCGGGCCTCAGGTGTCACAGCTAGAGAGGAAGGGCCAGCTGGGGAAACTGAGGCTCACAGACATGCCAGCTCCCCTTCCAGGCACATGGTAGGACTGCAAGTCCCCATCTCCTCTGAAATCAGTTGTGAACATGTGACTTTCTTGGGCCAATGAAATGTGCGTGGAAGTACAGTGTGTCCCGTCTGCGTGGATTTTTAAGAGCCAGCGTACCGTGCACCGTATTCCCATATTTGAGAAGGACCACGCAGAGGTGATTCTGCATCAGCCTGAGTTTCTGAGTACCTATGAGAAACAGCCCCCCTGCTGACCAGTGTTAGGCAAAAAAGTCAAGCTTCTGCTGTGTCTAAGCCACAAAATGCAGGGGTTGTTTATTACTGCAGACTAACCTATGTCACCTGACAGTTAAATATTTTTATGGTGATGGCAGCAGCTCTATGTGTTGCTGTGATTTTTCTTGGTAAGGTTCATTATGTCAGGATCCATGCTTACCTTTTGGCTACCATGTGCACCCAGTGCTGAGAACACAGTGGGGCTCAGAAGATGTTTTTGGATGAATGAATTCACAACAACTCAATGAAGAACGAATCAAAACAAGATGATGTGAACTGACTTTTCCTGCATTGGGGAGACAAATCTGACACATGTGCAGATCATGACAGTCCACGTTCTAGGGATAGATGACCATGGCATACAGGCTTTTAATTTTATCAAAACAAAACAAAACAAAACAAAAAAAACCCGACGAAGTAACTAGCACTTATTGCCTTTTAAAGGTAAGGCAGGGATCCAGAGTGCTGGGGTGAATGGCCTAAGGTCACACAGCTGGCAGATGAACAGCAGGTCTGACTCCAGGGCCAGAAATGGTCTCCTGCCTGCCTGGGAGTTCACACTGCAGGGCAGGAGCCCCAGGGAGAAGCTCACACCCTTGCTGCTCACCTGCCCCCCTCTGTCAAACTTAACACAGGTGAAAGCTCAAAGACGACGTGAGCAACACGTGTCAGATGTCAATCTTGTGTCAGTCTTCAGATGCTTTTTTGAGAATGTGAAACTCACAGAAATCAAGAAGCCTACAGAGTCAGAAAGAGCACTGAGCTGGTTATGAACCCTGCATTCGAGCACTGGCGGTCACAGCCAGCTGCGACATCACCTCTCTGGACCTCAGTCTCCCCAACTGGTATAGCAGACAGGCCGGACAAAATCACCCCTAGGATGGATCAATTCCAGCTCTAGAGTTTTACAGTTCCTGTGAACAAGCCTCTAGTTGATGCAGGAAAGAAAGTCAAACCCTTTTAAGAAAATCACTAAAGCCCTAAAATTATGGGAAAGCCTTTGAGATCCCTGAAAGAAAGGCATTTGCTAAATCCCCTCTATTATTTCCAAAGGATATTTTCTATTATTATTATTTACCAAAGGAATTTCTGGACAGAGTTTAAGTGCCCCAGAGCCTACAAAATAATCATCTCTTTGACACACAACAAAAGGATCTGAATATCTTGGCTGATGACTTTTTCTTTGAAACATGTTCTTCACTGAACAAAGGATTTTTTTCCCCCAATTTCTCTAAGTTTAAGTAAAACACACACACAAAACCTCATTGTGATTACCACCCTAGAAAACTTTTTAAGTCAGCCAGATGGCCTAAGAACATATTCATAACATTGATGATTCTTTTAGGACATGGTCGGTATCATCCACTCTCCTGGGGATTGGTTATTAGGAACAAGACAAAAATGATATATACTTATTGAGAACTCTGAGCCAGGCTTTGTGCCAAGACCTTTATATAGATTATCTCATTTAAACCTCTGTATAACCCAATCAGTAGATGGGGAAACAGACTAAGAGATATTTAGTCTAAGACCACACAGCTGGTAGCAACTGGAATTGGGGTTGAAATTCGGGTGTCACTGAGAGAATCCATGCTCTCAGCTCTCCTCATGCTACGTTCTCTCCCACACACTGTCTCATTTCATCCTCATGCACGACCTACAAGGCAAGATTAGAAGCCCCATTATACAGATGGGGAAACCAAGGATGGGCCGGCTAAGTCATGGATCCAAATTCTCACAGAGTGTCACTGAAACCAGGATTCAAACTCTGATCTATCACACCAGAAATCCCTTTGCCTAACTCCATGCTATTTTGGGGCGATGTAGGCATCAAGACACACGCTCCTCTCACTCGGGGCTAATTTATGGCGCGACGCATTGCTAGTACCAACTCCCAAAATTCCCAAGCAAATGAAAGAACAAGGAAATTCTTTGCGGTGCAAACGAGCATGTGTGGCCAAAGGACAAATTAAACCTCCAGAGCCAGGATGGAAATCTCTGCATTCGGCGGGCATCGCAGTGATGCCTACTCTTGCCCAGGGATCTGAGGCCTGTCAGTAATTCCACTGCAGGCAGCTGTTTGCAGAGGTTAATAACTCGGCCCATAAAAATGTGTGGCGAGTTGCAACTTGGCACCAGCTGCTTCAGACGAGGAGAGAAGCTAGCGTTTGCAAAATATGGTTCAAATAATCCTGCCCCCCCCCCCCCCCCGCTTTTTTTCTTCCTTAGTTTTAAGAGTGCAAGAAACATAGCAGTTCTGTGGTTTCACACTGGTCTTTTTATGGCTCAAAAGACTCCAAAACAGAGTTGATTAAAAAAATGCCTCTGTATAATGCCGACCATTGTGTGGGCACTTTCAAGGAAGCATGCCATCCGGTGCTGGGACTTTGGGGACTTGGATGTTCTTCGTTGGCTTAAAGAAAAGGTTTTGTTCTCAAACAAAAGAGACATCCTGGCTCAACAACTGTTTGTGTCTTGACCCCTACACCCAAACCCCAAATCTGCTCACAAGAGGCAACTTGATATGAGAGAATGAGCATGAACATTGGATCCAGCTAGGAAAATCTTCAGCCTGGCTCTGCCTCTTCTCAGCTTAAGGATCCTGGGAATCTTGCTTCTCAGATCCTCACTTTTCCCATCTCTAAAACGGGCACAAGAGTGTCTATCTTGCAGGGTTGTTGAGAGACTTGAGAGAGATGACATATGTAAAGCATAAAGTTGAATCACCCATTCCTTCAAGAAAAAATTAAGAACCTACTAAGTGCCAGGCATTGTTCTCAATACTGGAAAATCAACAATGAACAAGGTGACCCTGTCCCTGTCCTAGGAGAGCTCACATTCTTGCTGAGGGAGCAGACCATAAGCAAATTAAGGAATAAATGAGATCATATTTGATGACAAGGGCTTAAAGAGCAAACCAGGGTAAGGAATAGAAGGTGATGGGAGAAGAGACCATGCTGCTTTAGCAAGGGCAGTCAGTGAAGGCCTCCCTGAGCAGGGTGCACAAACTGAGTCTGAATGATGTGAAGGAGGTAACCATGGAAAACTGGCTGGGGAAAGTGTTCTAGACAGAAGGATCAGCAAGTGCAAAGGCCCTGGGGTGGAATGAGAAGGCCAGGCCAGAACACATGAACCACCAGGGCGGGGAAGAGGTGAAGCCACAGAGGAATGCAGGAGCCATATCAGGTGATGGCTTGAAGGCCAGGATGAGGGGTCATATTGGGCTTTATTCTAGGGTAAATGGGCAGCCATTAGTGGGTTTTAAGCTGTGAAATTACAGGATTTAACTTGTGCTCTGCTTCTGCTTGCTAGACAGAGAAAGGATTATGGCAAGATAGGTAGGAAAACAAGACCGGTCAAGAGACTTTCTCAGTCTAGGCAGAAGATGATGGTCTACCGTGGTAGCAAGGGAGTTGGAAGAAGCATATTAATTTCGCGATAGAGCTTGGAGGTGAGGCCATGAACCGATGGCACCTGGAGAAGAGAAGAGAGCCCAGGGGCACCCAACATTTAGAAGCTGGATAAAGAGGTTGGGCACAGTGGCAGCAAGGTGGAAAGAGGCCAGGAGAGTGCAGTGTCCTGGAAGAACTGAAAAGAGTGAGTTTTAGAAAGCTGGTAAGTGAACAAGAGGAGGACTGACAGCTGCCCATTGGATTTGGCCGGGTGGAGGTCATGTCGCTGAGCTAGATGCACAGTGTGTCTGAGAGGGAGATGGGGAGGCAGAAACAACAAATGCAGGCAGTCCTCTCAGTAAGTTCAACACACAGGAGGTATTTTTAAAATGCCTCCTTTAGGAATGGAAATTGACAGAGAACTTTAAAGATTATGAAGTACTTTTATACCCATTCTCTTATTTCTGGTGACTTATGCAGCTTCCATCATGATAATAACAATATCCACAAGAATAACTCTGCTGCTCAAATGTCCAGCCAATACAGTAAACTGAGGTTGCACAGAGAGACTGTCCATTCCACCCACTCCCAGTCCAAACAAATAAAAATGTTGGATACAATGTAACAACAAACTATTTAAACACAAAGCCAAGCTTAAAAGCAAAGAAAGGAAAATCTCCAGGAGCTCAAAGTGAAGTGAAACTATCACACACCAAAGACAAAGAGAAAAGCTTTAAAATCACCAGAAAGAAAAGATTGAATAATAACAGATCTCTTTTCAGCATCCCTCAAGTCTAAAAGACAATGATACAATCTATTCAAAGCTTAAAGAAGGTGCTATAACCAACTGTTCCAGAGTGAGAAATGTAAAATTTTCCACACATGCAAAGGGTTTATCACCCTCAGACTCTTCACTAAATAAAAGTACTACAAGAAGAAAGAAATCAAAGACGTAAAGAGGTGCTCAACATCACCAATCACTGGAGAAATCAAATTAAATCCACAATAAGACACTACCTCACACCTGTTAGGATGGCTATTATGAAAACGACAAAAGATAAGTGTTGGCAAAAGTGTGGAGAAAAGGGAAAACTTGTCCTCTGTTGGTGGGAATATAAACAGGTACACCCCTATTGTATTAGTCCGTTTTGTGTTGCTATAACAGAAATACCTGAGACTGGGTAATTTTTAAAGCACAGAGGTTTATTTGGCTTACAATTCTGGGACAGCTGCATCTGGCACGGGCTTCAGGCTGCTTCTACTCATGGTGGAAAGTGGCAGCAGCCGGCGGGTACAAGCAGATCATATGGTGAGAGGAAGCAAGAGGGGGGGAGGTTCCAGGGACTTATAAACAACCAGCTCTCGTGGGAACTAATAGAGTAAGAACTCATTCATTACTCCCCCTACCTAGGGAGAGCATTAATCCATTCATGAGGGATCCACCCCCATGACTCAATCAGTTTCAAACACTGCCACATTGGGGATCAAATTTCCACATGAGTTTTGGAGGGAACAACACGTCCAAACTCCATTGTCTATGGAAAGCAGTATGGAAGGTCCTCAAAAAATTCAAAATAGAATGTATAATTCAGCAATTCCAGTTCTAGGTATATACCCAAAGGAAACGAAATCAGTATCCCAAAGAGACATCTGCACCCCCATGTTCATTGCAACACTATTCATAATTGCCAAGATATGGAAACAACTGAAGTGTCTATTGATGGATGGATTCATATATATCACATTTATATATATATATATATAATATAGCATTCCATGGATAAAGAAAATGTGATATATATATATAAAAAAATATTCCATTGTGTGTGTCTGTATATATATGTATATACACACACAAAAACAGAAAGAAATATTATTCAGCCAAAGAAAAGGAAAATCTTGCCATTTATGACAACAAAGATAAACCTAGAGGACATTATATTAGGTGAAATAGGCCAAAAACAAAAAGATAAATACTGTATTATCTCACTTACATGTGGAATCTTAAAAAGTCAAACTCTTACAAGCTGAGGGTAGACAACAGTTATCATGGGGCTGGGGGGCCAGGGAAATGAGGAGATACTGGTCAAATGGTACAAACTTTAAGTTATAAGATGAAATTCTATGGATCTAATATATAGCATGAGTGGTAATATGTTAATTAACTTGATTATGGTAGTCATTTTACAATGTATATATATATTAAATTATCACATTGTATACATTGACTATATCCAATCTTTATTTGCCAATTAAATATTTTTAAATTAAAAAAATAAAAAGAAATCAGAAAGAAGGACAGGACTACATGAAGCACTGTGAGTCTATAAATTGGTAGATATGTTAGAAAGTTAAATAAGTACTGACTACAAAAAAATAAGAATGACTAAAGGAAGGGTTAAAATAAGGTAGAACTAAAATATTAAACAACAATAATATTTTTCGTGTGTGTGTGTGTGTGTGTGTGTGTGTGTGTGTGTGTGACCAGTAAGGGGATCGTAACCCTTGGCTTGGTGTCAGCCGCACCACGCTCAGCCAGTGAGCGCACCGGCCATCCCTATATAGGATCCGAACCTGCGGCGGGAGCGCCACTGCGCTCCCAGCGCTGCACTCTCCCAAGTGAGCCATGGGGTCAGCCCAACAATAATATTTTTTAAAGGGAAGAAAGTTCAGAAGTAATGAGCTCTGAGATAAATTTTTAGGGAAGAGGATAGAGATACCTCTAGATTTTGCTAAATATTCACCTTAAATCTGGGGGGGCAACTGCTAAAAAAAAATAGATATAAAACATATTGCTTCCAAACCAGTGGTTACAAAAAACAAAATCAAACCTATAGACAGGAATTGGCAAACTTTTTCTATAGAGGGCCAGATAGTAAACACAGTCTCCATCAAAACTACTCAACTCTGCTATTGTAGTGCAAATGCAGCCATAGGTAATATGTAAATAATGAGCATGGCTGTGTTCCAATAAAACTTTTTTTTTAAACAAAAATAGGTAGCTGTCTGGATTTGGCATATAGGCCTTAGTTTGTCACCTTCTGCGACAGAAGGTAAATGAAAGGATATAAAGGAGTAATAAAAAACACATATGTAGAAAATAAAACAAAGAATATATCCTAGGAATCACAATAAATGTAAATGGATTAAACTCATCTATTAGAATATTCAAGTTGCAGAATGATACAATATGATGCCATGTATATACAGGTTTAAAACCCATAAACAATACCATTTATTGTTTATAGACATGATTCTGTTTAGTAAAAGTACAGAAAGGGACACATCCAATTCCAGAGAGTGGTGCCTTAGGCAGAGAACAAGAGTAGATTTATAAGAGGGATAGAAATGGAACATCAACAATACTGTCAAAGAATTTGCTTTCAAAACAAACAAAAAGGGGCCAAGCCCGTGGCGCACTCGGGAGAGTGTGGCATTGGGAGCGCAGCAACGCTCCTGCCGCGGGTTTGGATCCTATATAGGAATGGCCGGTGCACTCACTGGCTGAGTGCCGGTCACGAAAACGACAAAAAAAAAAAAAAGCCAAAGCCAATTTGGCAAAACATTATATTTGTTTATTCAAGGCAGTGGGCACATGGGTATTTGTTATAATACTCACCATATTTTTCTTATATTTGAGAACATTTCATTTTTTAAGTACTTGCCTCTCATTTGAACTTGCCAATCACAGGGGAATAGTATTATAAACTCCATTTCTCCAGATGAGAAACTCAAGATTCTAGAAGGCAAGAGATGTGGATAAATGAGACCATAATCTTCTAACCAATTAAATGTGCTCTGCATACTGTATGACATTTTGTGGGAACTTGAAGATGTGTTAGCAAATACTTTCTCTCTCCATGATCCCTGGGGCCCTTGCCTTTCCCTGGACACCCATTCCCTTCTAGCCGTATTCCTGCCTCAGTTCTCTCATCTGCTCTCTGGACATTTATGGTGTGAAAATACAGCTTGAATAAAACACACTCCAGCTCTTGAGTGCCAGCTGTGGGCCTGATTACATAGAGACAAGTAATATGTAGTTTTCTCAATGTGATTTAATTTCCAACTCAACCAACATCTACCTGGGCAGGCATTAACCTCTCTAAGCCTCCATTTCCTCATCTGTATAACGGGAATCACCATCCCTACCCTAAATGTTTCCCAGGGCTTTTGTAAGAATAAAATGAAATCATCTAGCAGATTACTATTCTTATAGAAAAACTCCAAACTCCTGAGCATGTCACTCAGAGTTGTCTTAAATCTCACCCCTCCCTGACTTTTAGCTTTATCTCCAATTACTCTCTACCCCCCAATCATTCCATTTACTCTGCCCTTTCAAGGCATTTATAGCTATTCCCTCTTTCTGGACTGCCTTCTTGCCCAGCCCTTTATCATTAGTCAAAATTACATTTTACATGAAATAATATAACTTTCAAGAGGCTTTCTCAAAATCTCCAGGAGAAGTAGATTTTCTTTTCATTGAGTTTTATAGTCTTTGCTTGTATATTAGTATCTACATTCTTCCTCATTTCCAAACTATTTATTTTGATGCTTAAAGTATGAGTTCCTGGAGGAAACAACATTGAGGGTGTCTAAATTTGGTTCTCGATAAATGCCTCTGTAATTGATTGACTGAAGCTGTGCCCAATTGAGCTCAATTAGGTTGAATGGCGTTGAACTGACTAAGCTGAGTTGTGTTGAATTCAGTCAATTGGATGGAGCTAAGGGGACTACACTGAGCAAGGACTTAGCACTGAGTTAAGCTGAGCTGAGCTGAGTGAAGGTGAGTTCAGTTGCACTGACCAGACTTTAGTTGTGCTAAGCTAGGCTAAGCTCAGTTGCATTGAGTCAAGCTGACTTGAATTGAGCTCCACTGATCTGACCCTAAAAACTAAAGATCTCATGACAGCTTGGGCTTCTTTAGGTAGAAACACTCTGCAACCAGGTTCCAAATATGTACCAGTAGTTTATCCACTAAGATTATCTTGTCTTTCTTTAATCTAAACGACAATGGCTGACTTCCACCAGGTAGGGCGGCCAGGCTAGTTATGTTTCTCAGTGAATTGTATACATTTCCTAGGCCATAGGAGGACCACCGAAACCAACTAGAATGAATTCCAGAATTTTTTGTGTAATTACCATCCTCTGTCTGGTTGCCCCATTGCTTAGGAGAGCCTGAGTGGGGAAGAAGAGTTTGAGGGCATGGCTCTCACCTGGAACAGTATGCAATGGCAAATTCCTCCAAAGGGGAGATCAAGGTTGAGTGCTAACTAGCCAAAAAACAATAAATATCTGCTACATCTGATAGCCTTCACAATCAACCAAAATCAAACAGTCCCATCAGAAAGGAATTAGGTTTATAGGGGCAGTGCAATGGGATGGAAAAATAACATGGACTTTGAGGGCAGGGAAACCCTTGTGATCTGTTCACTGTATGAATGTAGGTTATTTCATCTCTCTGAATTTCAGTTTCCTTGTGTATCCAATGAATAAAATAAAATAAAAATAAAACCACCCACCTCACAGAGTTGCTAAGAGAATGAAATTAAATGATTGTAATAAAGCTCCTCACCCAGCACTGGACACACAGTAGGTATTTAAACAGTATTTATCCCTCCTCTCTATTGTAGTTTTATCTGTAACTGCTGTCACATTTCTTGGAAACTGTTGAGTCAACTTGACCTTGTAGACTCATCCTAATCACACAGGGGATCCTGTCTGAAGAGGAGCAGAGTGTTGTTTAACACATTCCTGGTGCTCCCCAGAACACCCTGAGCTGGCCACGTCCCTCCTCCAGGTCTCCCAATGGTTAAAGGCTGATTAATGGTTAATGGACCAGGCAACTTCTAAGAGCCCTTTCAGCTCTGACATCTAGGATCACCCACTGGTTTCCCAATGAAATAGAGCCCCTCCAGGCCTGTCTTATGCAAACATCAGCCCAGCCACGGTAAAGAACGTGTCTGGGCTGATGTCTGCTTATGAGAAGTGGGATGCAGAGCTCCCTAGAAATGAAAAGGCTTATTTACATAGAGAAGGGGAATCAACATTCCTGCTGCTGCTGCCCACCATGCTGACCCCTTTCAGTTTCTGAATGTGCCAAGCTCCTCCCACCACTGGGCATTTGCATACACACAGAGGATTCTCTGCTGGAATGTCCCTGCCCACCCCTTCACCTAGTTCACACCTACTCTATTCTTCCACCAGTCTTGGCTCATTCTTTATTTCCTCAGGGAAGCCTTACCTGACCTCTCAGACTAGTTCCATTCTCTGATTATACATTCTCATAATAGCATGGATCTCTTTGTATCAGTCACTTATTGCCATGATAATGCTGCATAACAAAAGCACCCCAAACCTTAATATAAGCACTATGTTTTATTCCTATTTGTAAGATGGGTGGACAGTTCTGCCAGTCTGAACCAGGCTCAGCTGATCTTGGCTGGACTGGCTCTTGCACTGACGACTGTGGTCAGCTGACAAATGGGCTTAGGGACTAGCCAGTCTATGATGACTCAGGGGGGTGCTGTGCTCCACGTGCAGCAGGCTCACCTAGCCACACTCTCATGGTGATGGCAGTAGCATGCCAGGCCCCCTGAGGCCTAGACTCAGAACTGATACAGCACCATTTTCTCTACACTCTGTTAGCCAAAGCAAGTCACAGGCCATCCCACCTTCAAAGGGTAGAGAAATAGCATCCACCTTTTAAAGGGAAGGACTGCAAAATCACTTGCAAAGGGGTTGGATACAGGGAAAGGTGGGCAACTGGAGGTGCTGCAATCGATATACCACACTCCCCTTTAAAGCACATATCAAAGTCATCATTTTCCCTTGTATTTGTGTGACTGTTATTGTCCACTATATTATAAGTCCCAGGAAGGCTGGAACCAAGTCCTGTTCTTTTTTTCACCACTCTATCCCCATTATTCATTAATTAATTAATTTACAGATGACCGATGAGGAAATGAGCACCATGCTAGATATTTTTTAATATTTTATCTCATTCAATCCTTGCACTAACCTGTTCCATAAATATTCCCTTCTTTACCCACTAGGATCCTGAGACTCGGAGGAAGTAACTCCCCTAGAGTTATAAACTAAATTTCAAAAAGGGATGGTGTCACAGTCATTAGTATATAGTGTACCAATATCCTAAGTTCCTCTCCTTCTGAGAACAAGGTAGGGTTCACTTTTTGATGCCTTGAAATTAGGTGTGACCATGTAACTTGCGAGGACCAATGAAATGTAAGCAGAGGTGATGTGTGTCACTCCCTGGTGGAATCTTTAAGACCCAGGGGCAAGTCACCCTGTTATGACAATGGGTGAAATTCCAGATAATGATTGCTACGCTGGCCTGAGTCCCTGAGTGAGGACAACACAGAGCTAAGCCCTCAGGTGACACTTATTGGACATGTACTATGAGTAAAAAATAAACCCATGTTGGATTAAGCCGTTGAGATGTTAGAACTTTTTGTTACTGCAGCATAACCTAACCTATCCTGACAGATACAAATTCTTAATACAGCTGTCCACAGACCCCAATCACCAGCTGTGTTCACAATCTATGATATTAAAAGAAGTGTACATCCCTGTGTTTATTTGAGGGTTAGTGCTCTGACCCTAATCAGAATTCTCAGTGTATTGATCACTTTTATGGGTGCTGATCATCTATGGTATAATTTTATTTCTTCACATACAGAGCGTTCTGCATTCACAAACACAGGGTGTGCTGGAAGGGGAAATGGGTAGAATGAAAGAATCCCTCACCTGATGGCTTAAGTTCCATACCAGCTATTCATCTCAACAAATATTAATAAGCACCTGTTATGCCAGACCTTGTGCCAAATAGTAAGCACATAGAAAGGCGAGACAGAAAGACACAGGCACTGCCCTGGAGAAGCTCGTTGTTTACTGGATAATCGGGTATGACTCCCTGATTAAGCAGGTGTTAAGCACAAGACCCTGTAGCAGTTACTGGGACACAGCCATGGATCAGTGATGGCTCATCTAAAATATATCAAAATTGAGGCTAAATCCTCCCAGCATCTATGGATCCATCCATCCATTTATCCATCCATCCATTCACCATCTTGACGACCTACTATATTCTGTTCTAGAGCATTCTGTTCTAGGCACTGAGGAACTACCAGAGAACTAGAGGTAAAGTCCCTACAGTGGAGCATGCATTCTGGTGGGGAGGATGAAGCTGTCCATGGAGGCAGCATGTCAGAATCACCGAGGCACTATGGGCCCACCTTTCTGAATTTTCATCTGTATTTGTACAAAGTTCTCCAGGGTCTGGTTCCAAAGCCGCGTTTGGAAACACTGAAGGACTGAAATGAGCCCTGGTGGGGGGCCGGGGGAGTCCCGGGCACTCCTCCTTGGGAAGGAGATGAGTCTCTAGGCCAATATCAAATGTGGTCAAGCCTCAGACGAGCTGAAGGATCTGCACAGTCCAGCAAGTGAGAGAGACTCAACAGAAACCCCTAGGGCATTCCCTGCCCCAGCCACATGCCAGCCAAGGGCATATCAAAGGAGCTGGGAGAGCTCAGCGGGAAGGACAGACGGATCCTGCAATCCCTCTGCATGCAGGGGCTCTTTGCCTGAGCCCTCCACACACACCACAACGAGGAGCTTCTAATAGCAGGTTGTAGCTGGTGCACTCAACTAGCCACTTGGCTTGGAAAATAAATCAACAGCTTTTGTTGCCAGCAAAACCACAGCTGCCAAACCCCTTTTGAGGTTTGAGGGCCGCACATGCTTGATGCTTCCAATCGGTGGGAACTGTGTGTTTGCATTTCCAGAGGGAGGACCCTCAAGACGCCATTAGGAAAACCCAGGGCTGCGGTCGGCTGGCACGAGGCCTCGTTTTACCCAGCCAAACTTCCGAAAATTCAAGTCTCTGGTCGGATCCTGTGCTGCATGCCCCAGATCCAGCTTTGGCATGCTGCTTGCCCTCAGCAGGTCCCAGCAGCCTTGAACCTGGGTCCAGGTGGGTGGGCGGGGAGATGACAATGGCAGATTTAGCAAACTCCCTGGGCTTCGCTAGGCTGTGCACCTTCCTCTAAGCCTTGGTCTCCTTACCTACAAATAAAGATGATACTAGTAACCCCTCCCCACATTTTTACGATTTTTCTTTTAAGTGAAATAACACAGGCATGGCTCCTACCATACAATTAGAACTCAAGGTATGTTTGCTGACTTGTAATATTAATATCTTCCTATTGCAACATTCCTTGAGTTCTTACGGTGAGCCAGGAGCTGGGCGCAGCCATTTTCACACTTCGTGCTACTTCGTTCTGTAACTGTACGGGTGGGCATTTTTATTATTCCTGTTTCATAAACACTGAGGCTTGGAGGGATTAACCATGAGCATGAGGTTAGAAGCAGGATAAACTCAGGCACTCGAGCGTGTGGGCACCCCACTGACTTTGGAGACTGAAGAAAGAAGCAAACAGCCACACCACGGGGAGGACCCTGACCTTGCTCTTGCCCATGGCCTTGAATTTTCTATTTTTTTACAGCCACAAGGGCCACCCCAGAGGCCCAGGCTCCTTGCCCGTTCCCAAGCAAACCAGAAGTGTGGGCTCCAAGAGAGTGGGACCCCAAATCCTACACGCCCAGGCCTGTCAAGGAAGAAACACGAATATGTAGAAGGCAGGGTGGGAACGGATTTTTATGATTCCACCAAATGTCTGATAGTGGGAACATCGCCCACGACAAGTATGTATCAGCATCAACAGAGGCAGAGAGAGCATTTCAGGACACGGTGTGCTCAGGGCCTGGCGATGTCAGCTTCGGGGGTGGATGAGAAAATGGCCCAGAGGCCTCTCCTTGGAAGCTGAGAGGCACCACTGCAGAGTTGCCTATAACACTGTCATACTCTAAGGACAGGTCTCCTCATCAGCCTGTGCTCCAGCGCCTCCTCTGTTGTCCCCTCCACCTTCTCCTGCTCGTTCCTGCCGCCCTGCACAAGTCAGCTCTCTCAAATCCCCATTCTACAGATGGGGAAACTGAGGTTCAGAGAGGAAAAGTTCCCTGGGCCATATACTTAATAAGTGGTGAAGCCAAGATCTGGCAGGTCAGTCTGGCTCCAAAACCATGCCCTTAACACTGACCACCCTCGACTGTCCCTGCAAGGCCTAACCTCAGAGCCAGGCAACATGCAGGTGGAGGAATCGATTCTAGTATGATGGGGCTAGGATGGGCTTGTTTGAACTGGGCTCCATGGAGCTATGGCCACGCTGCCACACACGTGCTGCATGACCTTGGGACAGACATTCACCTTGGCAACTTTCAGTTCCCATATTTGTAAAGGGGGCCGTGAGCTCCCCTGGGAGAGTCTGGTGGGGACGAGGCAGTGAGAACGCCCTGCAGCCAGTAGGGAACCTCAGACTCCAACCCGTCTGCAGAGCACCCGACCAGGGCCAGGAGCTATATAAAGCCCTCACACGCATGTGATCCCATGTTCCTCGTCTTTAGGATGCTGATTCTTATTCTCACCCACATAACACAAACCAGTTCTGGAGGATCCCAGGAGAGCCGAGCCACCTCCTAAGGACAAACTATTTCCTTGAAATAGTGATTCGTTCTAAACCCCAGACACCAGGCACCGCATTGCTCTTCCTGTTGAGTTCGCCATGTGCAGCCTCCCAACTTCCAAAGGCACTTTGAAGTGTCTGTACTCACACACTCACATGCTAGGATGTCCAAAAAATTTGAAATGCCAACCAGAGTGCAGACTTCTTGGAGGGAGAGATGTCACCTCCCCATCGGCCTCTTATCCCCAGGGTTTGACTAGGGCCTGGCATGTAGTTGGTGTTCAACAAAGATTTCTCAGATGAACTAACGAATGGGATAATAATGATAATAATGGACATTTGCATAAAACATTATCATTTACAGGGCGCACTTCTAGCTACAGCCTTGTTTGATCTTGATGAGAGGTAGTTGACATCGCCCCCACTTTGCAGATGAAGAGAGAGAGGCTCAGGAGGCAAGAATAGGAACTGCTTCACTTTACTGGCTAATCCAACCTTCTCTGTTTATTGGATTCCTTGTCATGGAGACTTAGAGTACACGCTGGCTCCTCCAAGAAGCCTTCCCAGTCTCCCCTATCATGGACCTTTTCCTCTCCTGTGCTCCAGAGCCCTTTGCCAAACCCCTGAGGTTTTTCTTTCGCATTGTGGCTGCTATTAGGATTGGTTGCATGCTTGCCCCTCTTATTCCTAATGGCTGAATCTTGTATTTCTCATGTCCCCACAGCTGCCACAGTGCCGAGAACACAGTAGTTCCTCAACCAATATATGCCAACTTAAATACCCTCAGTAACCTGCTTGTGGCTAACACGTCAGAGCGAAAAAGGACTTTAAAGTTTCTCTATCATCACCTCACCTACATAAAGTCTTTCCTGTGTTACCCAGAGAGTTCATTTGTCTCCTGACTTCTAACTTAGGGCCCTTTTCAATGACTAAACTCCAACTAACACCTAGATTTTCTCTCCTGTGCCAAGTCCAGTGGATTGAAACAGTTGCCCCTGGCTGAAGTGGAAAGAGTGCTGTGATCGGTTAGTAATGCCCACCACTGATACTGGGTGAAGCGCGATAGAGCATTGTCAGCTGACTCTGGCCTTAGACTACGCATCAATTATAATTACTGCTTATTGATAGATTCTGCAGACAGGATGGAATTTGAAAGTGACCCATTCTACACCCTGTTGTCAAATTTTCCCTACCCAGCCCTTCTCTCCCTTTCTGCCCGTGTTTGTCTCTCCAATTAGGTTGGGTGTTTCTCCAGGGCAAAGACCATGTCTGGTTCATTTCTGGACTCCCACTGCCTGCACACAGTACAAGGTCCTTGGTGAGTGTTTAGCAGGGAAAAAGTAATTAAGTCAAACTCGGTTCAACACCGATGGGTCCATAAGGTGAATGGGCGGACATGCAAATGGACAATAGAATCTCAGAAAACATATCCCCGAATGTCCCATCTGCAGCAGCCTCGCAGAGAAGTACAGAGAGCCCAGCTCCCCAGAGTTCCAGGATTCAGGGCTCTCACCAGCCTCTTTCTGCATGAGCTCACATTTCAGGGGTGTGGAAAAAACATGCCCATCTTTCCAGCTGTGGGTTGGCACGTTAGCCAGATATCCACAAAATATAGGTTTGGGGAAATCATCCTATAAAATGGAATGAACCATTATTCAAAAGAAAATTGCCCAATCATTAAAGGGATTTTTTTTTTAACCATTCAAATATCCATGGCCTTTAACCTCAACAGCCCTGTTTCTGCTGTGTTATAGAAGGAGGAAAATGTAGATTTATTTTGCATTTTATAATATCCATATTCTCTGTATGGGGCTCACATGCCAACTATATGTGAAGAGATATAAATATTCCAATTCAGTTGTAAAAGGATATAGATTTGGAATTCTGAGCCTCCTGATTTCAATTGTCTACAGATTCTTCCTCCATGCTGTGATTTGTTCAAGGTATTTAATAAGCAGACAACTCTATAAAAAGACAGAAGGTACATTGTTTTTCATTAAAGATGACCCTTCAATCTATCAGCACCGCACTCTACCGAGTGAGCCACGGGCCGGCCCTGAGATGACCCTTCAATCTAAATCCCTTAAAATATATTCTGCTGTTGTCTTTCCCGGAAGAATGGAAACCTTTAGGTTTTTACAAGCAAGAAAGGGAAAAATGAAGTGAGTAAATTATATACACACTGTGCAGTACGTGCCTGTACAGAAACAACACACTATACACCACGAATAGGTAAATATAAATGTTAAAAAATAAATTGTAAACAAACAAATCCAAACAGAATGAAGTATTTTTTAATTAAGTCCAACTTACAGTTGTAGAAGGTACTAAAAGTGCCTGCTTGGGCACCAGCTTTAATCTCAATTCATGTTCCTGTGTTCCCTCCGAGTGTCCTCGATCAGGCATTTATCTCATTCCAAATCACATGCAAAGGACCTCGTTGGTGCAAGGCACTGGGCCTGGCTCTGAGGACCCAGAAATGGACAAGATCAATTCTGGCCCTCTAGCCCCCAACACCCAAAAGCAGGCACCCCGGACTCCACTGAGAATAACGCAAGGAGGCTAGTAGCACGCTAGAGTCACCTGGGGGCGCTACAGGGGTCTAGGAGGCCTGGGCAGGACAAACACAAGGAGTCTTTTTCTTTCTCAGATGCCTTCAAAGATTTCTTTGCATGCCTGATTGTAATTTTTAAAAATACATTTTTTTTTTTTTTCATGGATTCAGTGCCTACCACGTGGCAAGCACCATGCTGGGTACTCTGTGGATGTTAGCTCACAGACTCTTTGTCACAGATTCAAGGGACTGAGGCTCAAAGACAGGAGTCAATTTCTCAAGATCCAGAACTCATACGTGGCTGACCAGGATCCAACCCAATATTTCCAGCTCCAAACCCGTACTACCTACAGCATTAGGAGATGAATCTTGGTAATCTTTAAATGCCTACCTGACTTCCAGACTCCAGAGGAATAAACATGTATGCAGAGGGTATGTTGGAAAGGATGCAGAACTGGCTGAGAGATCCGATCACTTTACTTGCAAAAGAGGAAACTGGGGCTCAGGAAGGGAAATTGACCTGCTCAGAGCCACACAGCGCAGAGCTAAGCCTAGAACGCAAGCCTTCCGACTCCCAGGGCACCGTGCACAGCTCCACGCCACCTGCAAGCTCTCATTTCCCTCGCCTCCCCCATCCTTGTGACAGGTGGATACCAAGTCAAAAACCATCTCAATGGCTTTGCTGTAAATATTTTCCACTTGGTTTGCAGGTTAGCAAGATTCCTTTTCTGCCTTGCAGTTTTAGACAATTTACGCTTCCATTCTCAAAACAGATTTTTATCCTAATAAAGGCTTTTATTACTATTATCCACCTGTCATTACACAGCATTAGACAATTACAGAGCACAGACTGACTCTCCCACCGCGAACCTTCCCCTCCGCTCTAGGTGGGGGAAGGGGACGCAGGCAAACAGAACATTTCATTAAAAAACAGAGATGAATCTTTCATTTTTTTAAAGCTCTGCCAAGGCTGCTACCTACGCTTTTTAAAACTTTGTTGTGAAAAGTCACTGGCGTGAGCGAGAAGGTGATAAAAAAAAGAGTGTGGGCTAGAAGCCGTCTCCAGCCCCACTTTGATTGCCAGACGATTGACAAAATAATTTGTACCCGTCGATGCTCATGAAGGGAATTTTTACAATGGATTTGCCAAGCAGATTTTTAATTTTAATCAGTAATGAAAAAATGACAACCCGGATCACAACAAGACATCAGTTGCTGAACGGGCTTTGCAGTCCCTGTCAGGCGGCCTCCATCAGGCAGCCGCACCTCCGTGAACATCAATCACTCGTCTCAAACTCCTGTACATCTTCGGGATTTAATTAGACATTTAAGTTCTTTACCCACAATTTGCAAAATTGTCACTTACCAAAAGTGCAAGATGCTAAAAAATGTTCCGAGTGAGTCCCCAGAGACTGTTTATCTCCTTCCTGGGAGAGGATTAGAAGTTCATATTTGGACACCACCCGAGACGCACATTCTCACTCAGCTGCTGTCCAGGACCCACGGCTAAAGATATTTTCAAAAAAATAAAAATAAAAATAAGTCAATGATTGTGGTCAAAACCAACCCCAAACTCTATTGTGGAAGGACGGGGGAAAGGAGGAGTTTTCTTTTTGTTGAGATGGAGGTTTCTTCTTTCCTTTGTGGACTTATTCCACGACTTTCTTGGTCTTACTGACTCCCCACGGGATGCAAAGCAGAAGGAATTGATGTCCTGGCTCCATCACAGACCAACCAGCTATGTGACCTTGATCCAATTACTTCTCCTGTCTGAGACTTTATTTCTTATAAACCTAGAAATAGACAAGTAATAATCAACCCTTATTAATGAATTACAACAGTGTATACAAATTCCCCGTAAAGTGCTTTAATCGGGTTAATTCCACCTCACTTCAGGGGTGCTCTCTCTCCATCAGCATGTGCACATCATCAGGACATGTGCCACCCATCTGAAGAAGGTTGTAGAGAGACCTTCGAAATACCACAATGACCATGACATCAGGGGACAGGTCAGAATCTCAACCTACTGTGGCAGGAACAAGGCTCCCGCCAACTAGCCCTGCTGCTGGATCTGTGACCACCTGTCCCAGGATCACTGGCCGGCAGCTGTGACCAAAGACACGCAAAATGTGTTAGTGTATTTTGCTGTCTGGGGCTTTCAACTTGGACCTTCAAAAGACCCCTAAATCTGTGTTTGCTTTGAAATCTTTGGGGCTTAGTGATTTTCGTTCTGTTTGGTTCCCTGGCCTAGATGAAAAGGACATCTTCTTGGCTTAATTTTTCAGGAATGGGAGAGTGGATTGGAGCATGCTCGGTTGCACCACTCCGGAAGCAGAGCAGGGAATAAAAAGGGCCTTCTCCTTTAAGAGAACCTTGGCTTACCCAGGCACATTATTGAAATGAATATAAAAGGTGGATTGTGAAAAACCTATTACTCACAGATAAGAAATGCACCCCAGGCAAATCTAAGGAGCACAGACTTATTTTCTAGCTGAAGTTTCTTTCAAGTGATCTCTACTCCCCACCCCTAAGAGTGGTGGCTGGGGGGATTAAGGGGGACATCCTGGTACGGATGTACTCACCTTTCATGCAAGTCCCCTGTACGGTAGATGAGCAGCCCAAACTGCAAGCATTAAACCAATTTACTAGTCAAAATTGACAAAATGTACTTTGCAATTTCACCCCTACCGAGATTACCTGTTCCCACCTGGGCGAATCCCCACTGCTTTGCTGCAGGAGACAGACAAGGCGTTGTCTCATTATCCACTAGGCTTCCTTACATTCTCGTCTTCCCAGTGACCACGAGGCCCTTTCCAGGTATGTCACATCCTGTCCCGTCTGCACTGAAGACTCACAGAGCCCAAATCCCATGGCTGATGCAAGAATCGGCACGAACTAAGACTTGGCACGTCTGGAGCTAGATCGCTGGGGCCAGGAGTGTCATCCCTGCTTAGGAGCCAAGCTGCTGCGTGACACAGGCAAAACACTGCTCCTCTCTGGGCCTCAGTGCCCTCCCCTGAAAATCAGATGGCCACCAAAATTCCTTCCACCCACTCAGAAGCTCTGATTCCACAAAGTCATGCATTAAAGGGAAAAATGTTAATAATATAAAAGAAAGAAATACAGATTTTAGAATCAGCAGACCTAGGTTCAAACTCCAACTCTGCCACAAGTTTCCATGTGTGTGCGCGCGTGTGCATGTATGTGTACGCCTCTCCCTCCAGCAGCCACTGCACTCACAGGCTCACCTCCTCCGAGAAGCCCTCCCTGATGCCTCTTTCCCTGGGTTGGGGGAGCAGGGCCTGTCAGGAGTGCTTGACCCACACCCCTCATCTCTTACTATCCCACCCTGCACATTAGTAGTAACAGTGAGAGGGCACTTTTCTGTTCATGTTTCTGGGCGTAGACGCCCCTTGGCTCTCTCACTTTTGGCTCTATCAGCCTATACCCATGACTCCCTTGAGAGGACAGGCCTGGGCAACCTGAGCTACCCTACCTGCATTCAGACAGCCCAAGTGCCTGAGAGCTTAAGACCCCAGGTGAGGCCCTTAGCCAGTAACTGGCCCAGGAGCATGAAAGCCCAGCTCCTTGCTGCAAGTCAGGACCAGCTCTAATTTACGATCTGGAGCTCCCGCAGGGGATCTGGCTGAGCCTAGGAGTTTTCCTGACGTTGCCCCCTCACTAAGCTTCTTCCTCAACACTCTTCTTCCATCCCCCTCCCCTACCGCTTACCAGTTTTTCTGGGAGCGTTTTTTTAAATAAATCACGTAACACAGGGGTCCTTGTTTCCGTATTTATTTTTGGGCAACCAAAGCTAAGACATCCGGATTGCTAATAAAGGGTGTGGCCTATAGTAGGTGTTGCTCAATAAACATTTGTTGACTGCATGAATGAATGAATATTCTGAGGCTCAGTAAGTGTTGGGAATCAATGAATCATTTCATAGAGTTGGGAATCCAGAAAAGGCCACAAGAGGTCTTCTAGAAGTCTACCTTGGAATACAAGCTCCATGAGAGTGCACACTTTAGCTGTTCTTGCTGTTTCCACAATACCGGCCCACCGCCGGCTCTTGACAAATTTTTATTGATAGGATGAATGAATGTAGTCCACCTCTCTGCTGCCTGACAAGTCCAACATCCTCCAAATAAACACTCGCTCTACTTAAAAGAAACCTTGGCACCTGGCTTCCCACTCCGAAGCTGACCAGAGTCCTGGCGTCCTTCCTTCCAGACCTGCCCCTCCCGCCAAAGCCCACTGCCCCCACCAGGATGACGGCCCAGATGGAGAGCAGCTCTTCTCATCTCAGCGAAAACGTGTTCATTATCTGCACCCACAAAAGGCACCCCGGGCAGCATCACCCCGGGTGACCTCCCTGGCGTAGTGGGAACAATGGCTGGGCAGAGCGATTCCAGCCCTCCGTGGGCCGGGGCGGGCTGGGTCGGCAGGTTCACACACTTCAGACATGAGTGTGAGCACCCTTCATAATAGGGCTTTGTCCCGGCTCCTATGAGCCAGCGTCTGCAGAACCCTGGGCGGCCGAGGGCGGCGGCCCACACATGCGATGCCACCTTCCAGCCCCAGGAGGCTCGTTCCAGAGCCTGGAAACACGCTGAGCTCCCTGGGAGGGGAGGCTGGTCCTGGGGGCCACCTGCCAGCACCTCTCTCCGGGGCTAGAGGAGCACAAGGAATGTCAGAAAGCAGTCCTGTTCCCTGGCCATTTGCAAAGAGGGAAGCGAAGGGGACCACCAGGAAGAGGGAGAAAATCACCATCTATTGAGCACTTAGTGTATACCAGGCTCTGCACAGTGCACTTGCCATCCTTCAATCACCTACCGCTCTGGGAGGGGTATATTAGCACACCTATCACACAGATGGGTAGACTGAGGCTCTGAACAGAAAAGTGACTTACCAACAGCCACCAGGAGGTGTGTTCTTTCTCCTTTCCTACATAGACCTGCGGAGCCTCCCTAAACAGCCACCCACCTCTTGCCTCTGCAGACCCAGCTGGGTGGAAGTGGCATTTGGATCCCAGCAGCATCCCACCCCTGACCACCCCAGCCCACCCCAGCTCCGGATGATTCAACCTCCTTCAGCCTCTTGCTCTACCAGGGTCTTCCAAAACATGGGGAACTTACTGCACAATTCTTTCATTGGCCACCTGCCAGCTGCCCTGCAACACTTTCTCTTCTCCTGGGATGGTGAAGGAAAGGCACCCAAACCAGCCTCTCCATGGCTCCAACCCTCACCCTTCACCAGCCACCACACAATGACTCCTGGGGCACAGACACCCAGCGGCTCTCCCTGCACCACGGTGCACGTGCTGCTGCTGCAAGGACTGCCCCTCCCCTGCAGAGCTGCGGCTCACCACCAGCCTCCTGGGCTGTGGGCACAGCCCCAGTGTCCACAAATGGATGGAGAGGCTGGGAAGACATGCCCAAGGCCATTGACACTGAGACTGGCCCAGCACAAGCAGTCCAACGTTCTCCTGCACCCACCGTCGGCATCAGGCTTTCCTCATATCCACGTGCACTTGGCAGGATGTCCAAAATTATTTTATAGCAATATTTATAAAATATTTATTCTTTAAAAAACTATATTTCATCAAAGTCTGGGGACCAAAAATAGAGATTCTTTGCCAACATAAAACAATACAAACAATATATAATTGCTGCAGTGTACGGTTAGGGTGGTGACCTGAATGTTCAAAGCAGAAAGATTTGGGCCCAAGGGACAGTTCCACTGCTTTCTAGCTGCATGACCTGGGGTGAGAGTCTTAATCCCTCTGCACCTCTGCTGCATTGCCTTCATTTGGGAAGGGTATCATGCCTTCCTCGTAAGACTGTTGTCAGCATTATATGAGGGAATGCTCTTGGGACATGGCAAACAACGAAGGCTTTCTGTTAATATTACTACTGACTATCCTCTTCCTACCATGGTTCAGGTCCCAGTTCTGCCACTTATTGGCTGGAAAACTCACACAAGTTGGTTAACGTGTCTGATCCTCAGTTTCTTCATCTACACAATGGGAATAAAAACTCTCTGCTGTGGAAGAATAGGAGGATTAAATGAGATAACATATGTTCATCTTCTCAGCGTGGCCCCCAATGGGAACAAGTGCCAGCAAATCATACTATCTGCTTTCTGATCCATATTTGCTTATTTTTTTCATCTGGCAGATCAACATGATGTTTCCAGTCCTCAAAGGTAGCAATAATAAAACTGCTACTGCACCTGCGTGCCCCGTGCACCCCCAGATGCATCGACGGTATGGGGAGCTAGCTCACACCAGCTCAGGAGAGCTGACATGCCCATCTCTTCCCGACTCAGGATCCTGTAACATCCTTTGGTAGCTTGAAATTGGCCATGGTGCAAGTATTTACACCACAGAAATTGGCAAATGCTACAAATTAGGACTTGCTTTATTTTTCAGAGAGGTGGTGGTTAAACATTTACCAGCACACCACTCAGCATGGCCATCACTTCATTTTTTCCCACAACAACCTCAAAACACATGCAACAACCAGAACCGCACAGGCACCTGCCAGTGGGAAAGCACACAGCTGAGACACCAGCCTTGGGTCTATGCAGCTCCAGGTCATGGATGAGCAGATGCAGGCTCAGGAGGACTCAGTTTCGGTGGAGCAGACCCCAATTCTCAACACACTCCTGAGTCTTCCTGCAGAGTGACAGGAGGCAAGTCACTCTACAGGGAACCTCAAGCGGCCCCAAGCAAGGGTACACTGACTGCCACATGAAGCATTGCAACCCCTAAACATATGCAGAGACAGAGCTGGTACCAGCACCCAGAGGACACTCCAATTCGCAGAGCAGCCCAAACCCAACCTACCCAATCGCAAGCAGTCAAGGGGACGGGTCAGTTTTCCAGGACAGATTATCTGCAGGAACTATCTGCATGCACAGAGACTGAGCCGAGCCAGGCAAAGAGCCCTGCCCTTCATCCACCTGGCCATCTGTGGACCACACATAGGGGTGTGCCTGCTAGCAGGATAAGGCGTCAGCACTCAAGGGGTCCCCTCAAGCCACTGGAGGACACTCGACTCCTCTTGGTCCCAGCCCTGTCCTGCCATTCTTCTCTCAGGACCAAGACCTCCCCGGCCAGGCTCTCATGGAGCAGGGATGGGCTATGGCCTCGCTGGGCTGGGCGCTCTGTGCTCAGGGACTCCCTTCATCTTCCAGTGTGTCCTGTCCTGGAGTGTAGTTCTTGGCTTCTCATCTGACCACTCTCCTCCTCCTCTTCTTCCTTTTCTTCCCTCTTTTTTTCATCTTTCTCCTTGTCCTCCCCCTTTTTCCTCCATCACAGTAGCTAACAGTGATTGAACATGGAGCTCCAGGGTAGGCTCACAGCAGAGAGCTTCTGTCCCTTGCAACACCTCACCCTCCCGGCGCCTAGGAGGACGGCATCGCTGTTGGGTCCCCGTTCCACAACCCTCGGTTATGCCAGCCCCAGCAAACCAACACACCTAGAAAGCCAAACCGCCCCTCCTATTTGTACCCCAACACCCTCCTCGGGGGCTGCCTCTGAGCAGTAGACACTCTGCTTAGCAAACCCAAGAGCAAACTAACGGTAGAATGCAATGTATTAGGGTCAAAATCGTAGCAGATTTTTGTGCCACGTCAGTCTGATAATTGAGTCTTTTTTTTTTCCCCTCTGCCAGCCAGCAATTTTCAAGGAGTGCACCCTGACAAAGGGAAGTGGGATGTGAAGCAGGGAGCCTCATACAGTCTAATCCAAGAACAAGTATTGAGCACCTGCTATGTACCTGGAATAGGCTGCAATGGGTCTTCCACCCTCTGCAGCAGTGGAAGACTTTTCTGAACACATGAGCTCACACACACACAGGATATTAATGAGTAGAATTTTTTCAATTTCAAGTCTTCCTCTCCTAAATTTTTCTTGACTTTTGACCTTTTTGTGCTGTCACCTCATGCAACTTCAAAGTACACTTGGTTTATTTAGTCACTTTATGCTTAAAATGCCAACAATGTTTCATGACATTTCACAAAATGAATCTCGATCTTTTTTTATTTTTAACTTGACAACCTCAGGAGTTTCCAAACTGCTCTCAAAAAAATTTTTTTGTTTGTTTTGGGGGGGATCAGCAGGAGCTAACATACTCATTCACCAAGTTGGGTTCATTCGCTGTTCAGGAAGCACTCGTGAGCCCTGCTACGTGCCAGGTGCACTCGGGGCTGGGCACACAGCAAGGGGAGCAAGCGAGAGCAGTACTCAGTGCTCGGTAATGCCCTCCTGAGGGCCCACTGTGCGCCGGGGCCTGCAGCAGGCACTCAGCGAAAGACAACAGAGACAAGGTCCTTGCCCCACGCTTGCCTGGGCCCTGCCCTCAGGCCACCACGGCCTGCGGTGCTGGGGGTGAGAGTGGCATGCGGAAGGTGAGGCCAAGCATCTGGGATGTAGTGAGCTACTATACTCCTGCAAAATTGTGGGATCCAGCCTTGCACGAGAGCATCGGTCAGGAAAGGTCACCAGCCGGTATGGCCAGGACTTGTTGGATAGGAAGGCAGGAGATTACTACCCAGGAGGATGCGACAAGCTGAACGTGTGTAACCAGACACCCACTACACTGCAGTTCGTGAGGGGCACATCGTCTGCCTCCTTACACTGTGAGCTGCTTGAGAAGTCTGCCTGCATCCTGCCCTCCCCAGCGCCGCACAGGACAGAGCTCACCAGGTGTTGGCTAGACTCACTGTTTCCAGCCTGTGCCACAGCAGAGCTGCAGGGGACATCTGGATTCTCCCTGAGCTCTTTCTTCCTTTCCCACTCGGCACCCCTCACAGAGGTTCCATGAGATGCAGCAATGGCCCAGGATGGGCAGCTGAGCAGGGGTGAGCCGAGGGAGAACCCAGTGCTATCTCACTCCTCTGGTCTCCGTCACTACAAAGCGGATGATGACAAGGATGATGACAACATGTCAACAGGCCTTAGACATCCATTCGCCATAAGCCAGACACTGCACCAAGCACCTAAGGTTTATCCTGTGTTGTCCTTGCCAGCCAACCTTGGCAGTATGTGCTGTTATTATGCCCACATGACAGATGAGGACACCGAGGCACCAAGAAGATGAAAAACCTGTCTGTAGGCACGAAGCCAGTCAGTGACCAGGCCAGGACCCTGTCCGGGACTCTGACTGCTCTTCACGCCTCTCAGAGGCACTTCCTCCCTGGTAGTGGGCTATTGGCCTGGCAGCTTTGCCCAGTTGGAGCCACCCACACAGGCCCATCATCCTTGGGAACCACCTTGAGGGACAGCAAGGACTCATGGGGCCAGGGATGGTGGCTGCCCAGCCAGGAGGTCATGGGATGGGAGATTCCCCCTGCAGGGAGGCTGGTGAAGTCAGCTGAAGTCAACAGAACCGTGTCCAGAAGTCAGACCCACTCTGGGGAAAAACCACTCAGATGCAGAGACCAGGACCTTTTTGAAGGGGACAAGGACCAAAGGCAGCTTTTATCAGACCTCCCCTTAAGCCTCCCCTTCAAGGCTTATGTGCAACTTAAAAACATTTTCTCACACATTGCTGGGCTCTTAGTAGAAAAAGAAAATCCCCTTTTGTCTAGGAAGAAGGCAGAGTCTTCAACAAAGTTCTTTTCCTCCCAGCCTCTGCTTGTCCCACCTCAGTGGAACAGGCCCCCAGCTAATCCGGCTGAGCTGAATTTGTGGGGAGGAGGCTGACACAGCCCACCAGGAAGCCTCATGATGCCCAGGTCTGAGCTTGCCCTCTGGCCCTTGAGAGATGGACAGGAGCTCAGTCTCAATGCCATGCTTTGTAGGGGGCCCTTTGCCTGCCTCACCTCTGAGAGCCCACTACAATTCCCCAAAGACACATGGTCCTACCCATTTTACAGATGAGGAAACTGAGGCTCAGATTGTGAAGGCTCGGATTGTGAGGCTCAGATTTTTTCAGATTGTGAAATCATCCAGTGAAAGTCACAGCCACGGACGTGCCAGGATGCAAATCCAACACAGCAGAACCCCAACACCCAGCCACACACCCCAGGACCAACACCAGTGCTGGAAATGAGAAGCGCTCCTTGGCTGGAAACAGACAAGATTCAAATCAAGCCCTGCCAATCACCCAGTGGAACATATGCATCTCAAGGATGAAACAGTTGTATGCTCTTTTTTACCCAAACTTAATATTTTGCACGTTCCTCTCTCAAACACCACAAGCTTTCCTGTCGCCATGTTGCACAAGCCCCAGAGATATTTTCTGTCTTATGTTTTACCCCACACAGCGGCTGTCTTCTGAGAAAGGAAATCGACCAAGGGACAAAATCTTGTAAATATTCCAGCCATTCACTTATCCAGCATAATTACCCTGCAAAGAGCAACATTTGGGCCTTAATTCACTAGGCAGATAACCACATTATGCAATTAGCCAACATGCAATTAGCAGAATTTGCAACATGCATGAGCTGACGGGGGCACTGTAGCTTCCCGGAGCCCCTGTGTCCTGGAATGGGCACAGCAAACTGACACCGGGAGGAGGGTCATATAGAAAAGTGGAGGTGAGCTCCTAAAATTTTGAAATCCACCTCCTTCTCTCCATCTAATCTGCCTTCATGCAGGCCCAGCTTCCACATTTTTCCCCTAGACTATTGTCACAGCCTCCTACCCACCCTCCCTACCTCTGTCCTCCATCCAGCAGCCAGTGAGATCTTTCTAAAAGCAAATCTGATCGTGTCAGCTTCTCTGATTCAGTGCTGCCCCTTCCCCTTCGGGGGAGACCCAAGCATGGCATAGAAGGCCCTTCATGATCTGCAGCCCCTCCAGGGTCTGGCATATCCAAGTACCCACCACCTAACCACTCACCCTTCTGCAAATACACAAACATGCACAAACACACACTCACACAGGGACACCTGTCTCTGCCCCTTCCCACACTCCCATCTGCTGGACAAGCTCTACAAACCCTGCAAGTCTAAGACCAGGAATCACATCTTCATGGAGGCTGCTCTTATCCCTCTGTCCGCCTCCAATGTGGAACTCATGTCATGCTTTGCTAGAATCATCCAGAAGCCACCTTCTTTACACAGAAGATGACATTGTGTCACAAAAGAGTAGCCATTAACAGATGTGTGATTTCTTCCAAATTGTACAATAAGTCTCTTCTCAGGGAGTGGAATTACTAATTCTTATACCCATTGCCAAATTGTGCTCATTTCCACTGCCGAAGACAACACCTGAAAGAGTGCACCTAATTCATTATATCACCATCAGTGCTCGAAATTACCACTATTTTTAATTTTGCTAATTTAATGGGTAAAATATCAGGCATCATTTTATTTTGCCTTTGATATCTAGTGAGGTTAGCCATTTTTCTATGCACTTGCAGTTGTGTCCCATCTTGTTAGAATTATCTATTTAAGTTGTTTACTGTTGGAGCCTGATGGCTTTCTCATTAATCTGCAGGAGCTCGTGACACAAACCGAGATATTCATTTCAGCATTATTTATAATGGCAAAAAAATGAACACTCTCGATAAGGGAATAGTAAACTTTACAGTGTAATAGAATATTAGACAGCCATAAAAATGATAACAATAAAGACTTTGAATCATGGAAAAGTGTTTATTGTCTGATGGGAAGCCAAAAGGGCAGCATACAAAATTGCTTCAATATTCTGATTGCAACAATGCGAAATGTATTATGTGCTGGGTTCTAACAACATGAGAACGAGCAGGATTGTCCCTTACGCCAAAGAGTTCACTTTGCAGCATGGGGAGAGGAATATACAAACAGGCCGTTTTAATGCAATGTGAGAAATGTCATGACACAGGGCACACAACAGGTAGTGGCAGCTCAGAGTCTAAGGCCATAAGGAAGTCTCTTAGAGGAGATGCAGTCTGAGTTGAATCCCGAAGGACTGACTTATTGGCTGACGGAGTTGGCCCAACTTAGAGCACCCCAAGCCCCTGATGTTCAAGTATCAACTGCTAGTCCTCCACTCAGCAGCTGAGTCTACTACCCCTGCAGTCTGTAGATGCAGAACTTGAGCAGTTTTATGTATGTGCCCCATAGATTCCCCAGCATCCCTCTGAAGTGGGCATTATCAGGGCTCATTTTGCAGCAGGGGGAAGAGAAGCTCAAAGAGGTTAGCTCTCTTGGGTTGGGTCCTACCAGCTTCAAACCCACCACTGAAAAACTCCAGAGCTATGCTCATAACCCTGGTGCCTGTGTTTCTCAAACCCCCTATACCAGAACCATATGGAATGACTTAAAAATCAAGATCTCGGGACACGCCCTGCAGAGACCGAATTAAAACCTCCGGGGTTGTAGCTGAGGAATCTGGACTTTTTACAGCATGCCTTCTAGATGGTTTACATGGACACTGAGGCATGAATGGCATGCCACTCCATGACTTATTGTAGGAAATATTTCACCTGCCTGGTTTTAGGCATCATTTTCCATGGGTCATCCCCCCACGTCTGTTGGCATCATTGCTGGTGCTCTTTCATGCATCTGAGATATTTCTAAGAGCCAACCAGGATCTCAGTGGGGTTCCCCTCTCTCCCAAGAGTACTTCACCCTGCAGCTCTGATGGAGCTCGTTGTCTTGTGGAGAGCTAGTGTGCAACCTGTCTTCCTTTCTCATTTATACTTGACACCAGCAGCAATGGGCCACCTTCTCTTCTAAGTTAACTATGTCTGTCATCACTGAAAGACATCCATGTAGCCCCATCAAGCCTGGCAAGTGATGCAGAAGCTTGTGTCTCATACCCGGCATCGGCAGCAGAGACTGATGCTGGAAGGGGACGGGGAGGGGTGGCTGATGCTGTGAGATGCCAAAGGCTCCGGACTTGACTTCATCAGCCAGGGTTGAGGGCACAACCAGGAGTCAGGTAAGCCCAGGTCCAAGTCCTGTCCACATTTTGCAAACTGTGTGACCTTGACTATGCCCTCCACCTCTGTGGCTCTCAGTTTCCTCATCTGCCCAATGGGCATAGCAACACTGGCTCAAGGGCATGTTGTGAGGGTCATCTGAGCTGATGTATAAGGCATGCAACTAAAAACCTAGACTGCTTCCGAACGTGCCAGCTAGATACAAGGATACGGGTTTATTTTGCACTCAAGAGTAGGTTTTCTTCATTCTTAGGGGAAGTAGGAAAAAACTGCAAAGGTTTAAAAAAAGGTTGTTTAAAAATAATGTATCGCCGAGCCCATGGCGCACTCAGGAGAGCGTGGCGCTGGGAGCACGGCGACGCTCCCGCCGCGGGTTCGGATCCTATATAGGAATGGCCAGTGCGCTCACTGGCTGAGTGCCAGTAATGAAAAAGACAAAAAAAAAAAAAAGTAAAAATATTTAGCAACAATAATCAACCACAATGTATATCGACAAAATAAAAGTTAAAAAAATAATAAAATTAAAAAAAATAAAAATAAAAATAATGTACCTTCTTTCAAGGTGTATTAAAAAGTGGTAAAATGCTAAGAGAAAGGAGAGGACAGAGAGTTGCCTGAATCCCCCTTAGCTTCCCATCTCACAGCGATTTCAAGCTGCCTTATGTATCTGGCCCCTTGCCCTCCCTACACTTATCATTGTGGGCCCAACACTATTTGCAGGACATGCTCATTCGGTCCTTCCTCCAGATTCTGCTCAAGTCCCACCTCATCAGTCTGGGCCTCCCTAGACAGCAGCTCTGCACCCCACCACCCACTCTGCACCCTCCCCCCCCACCATGCTCCCTTAGGGATCACCATCTGACTGGCCTTCCCTGAGCCCCAGACTTCACATGTTCATGCACATCCCAGCACCCAGAAAACCATCTGGGTACTTAACAAATACTCAATCACTACTGCTTAATCAATCGCTCAGTTACATGGGCTTTATTTCATTTAATCCACACATCCCACCTGAGAGGTAGGTGTTGTACCCATTTTATAGATAAAGAAAAAGAGTCTCCGAGAGAACGAGCAACTGGCCAAGGTCTCACAGCCAGTAAGTGATGGCACACGTGATAGGAAGCCAAACCACCCAGCACATGAGTACAGAAGCCTTCCAAAGGCCCCAGCTGCCACCTGACTGCAGCCCATGAGGAAGCCTGCCAGAGAACCACCCAGCTGAGCCCAGAACCTGGAGAGATGACGGTAACAGATGAGTGCTATTGGTTACACCTCCAGGTATGGGGTGGTTTGCTACACAGCAATAGGTAACTAGAGGCTCACCCTACAAACGCACAACCAAGGCTCAGAATCATGAAGCGACTTGTCCAAAGGGGAAAGCCAAATCTCCAGGCTCACCATGTCTGACACGGGGCTGCTCCCCGACAACAGGAGGAAGCAGGTGGAGGCCACTGCCTTGCCCCTTCTTTATTCCACTGCATGTGTTCCCTTTGGCTCATTAAACCAAAAGGGCTTCTTCTAGTCAGGGAAATGAAGGAAGGATGTTTGCTAGCATCGTTTCTGCACTGTGAGATGAATACAATATAATCAGGCTCTATAATGACTACTCATATAAAAATTATATTTTCTTCACAAAGAGCCTCTCTCCTTTTTTCTCTCTGCCAAATCAATCCAAACCACAAGAACTATGAAAAGTACGGCCTCCAAGATGATATTCAATCTGTCAGATTTGCAGTTCTTCATTATAAGCGTAATCACTATAAATAAAAGATAAGGCTTAGTGTAGCAAAGTTCATCACTGAAAGATGCAAACTCACTAGCCCATCTGCCCCTAAGAACTGCCAGGCCACGTGGGCGAAGTGGAGGAACTAAAACCTGGAGGTGGTGGTTAGGTGCCCGCCCCCACATCAGCCAGGGGACGCAGAGAGGTGGAGCCCACCAGAACCAGCGTGGCCACCCAGGCTGAGCAGATTCCTTCCCACACACTTTCTGGTTTCTTCTTAAACTTCTCCAAGGCAACATATTTTCATATTTCTTAAGGTTTCTTTTTGCTCAGAGAAAGAAACATGTTATCAGACGCTGAGTTCTTACACATCCAGCATTGTGCAGGACATGCTGTGAATAGAACCTCCACCCTTCCTACCTGTCCTGGGAGGTGGATGGTATTATTGGTGGCAGGAGCATGGGCTTCAGGGTCTAGACAGAACCAGGTTTGAATCCCCACTCTGACTCTTGATAGCTGTACAGACTGGATGCTCAATACATAAATGCTTGTTGGATGAGGAAAAACAGTGTGAGGCTCACTCTCATTCTGCACCGATCCTCTTCCCTCACCACCACGCATCCCCAGCTGTAATGCATATAAAAGGTTTGATCCTGCCTAAAGACTGAGTTCACAGTTCCCAAGGTGGAGCCAAGGCAGGTTGTTGCCTTCTAAACCAACAGACCCTCACGCCTAAAAGCAGACTTCCCATCATCTGTCAGCAAAACACAAGCACGCCTTTTGCCCTATCTTCCCCAGAACTGGGGGAGCTGAAGGAAGGGTCCTACCCCCAGGGGAGAGTAGGATGCACTGGCCTCACATCCAGGGAAGTGGGTCACAGCAGCCTGAAGGTTCCCAGAAGAGCTGGGTGTGTTGAGGAGTAATAGGAGATCCCAGCAGGTGACCAGCAACAGTCAGGATGTGGTACACTTCCTGCCACCCAGGCAGCTCTAGAGAGATCTAGAGCATCCAACTAGCCCTGCTCTCACCAAGAGCACCAGATATCTATGGAACAGGCTGCCCACACCCAGGTGCCCAGCATTCCCTTCTAATGACATTGCTAATTACCAAACACCAATGATACATTGCAACTCTCACATCACATCTGTACCTTAATTCAAACAACTACCCTAAAACGAAGATGCTTCACAGTGCTTATAACTCAGGGGCCCCAAGCTCCAACTGACTTATAAGAGAATGGTGATTACTAGGGGCAAATGCCCAGAGGGCCCAAGCCCAATATCAAAGGAGATTTTATCCAACACACTACTAAGCAAACACCTACTACATATCACCACAGTGCCAGGCATAGAGGCACTCAATTAAGTATTTGTTGAAAAAATGAATGGATAAATGAATGAGCCAAATGCTCAATTACAAGCTATCAGATATCTCATTAAATAAAGGAATGCTGCTCATTACACTCTCTCAGCCTCAGTTTCCTATAGAATAGAAATAATACGACCTGCCTTACAATGTCATAAGATTAAGTGAGGTGATACATGTACAAGGTCTATACATCTACAGCAATCAATGTATGTTCAATCAAGTTCGGCAAATATTTAATCACCATTAACCTTGTTGTTAACTATAATTTATTTAGCATCTACTAAGTGCGAGAGGATTTTTAGGCTTCCTAATCCTCACAATAATCCTTCAATGTAGATAGCGTGAGGCCTTTATTATGCAGGATTGGTGAGAGATGAAGAAGTAAAAAGGTTAATACAGAATAATAGAGTAACTTCTACTCTGGGAAAATGGCAGACCTAGTGCTCCTGGATACTCTCCCATATCGAAACAAGACTACCCTGAATAAAATGCACTTTTGACAAATTGCGGGGCTTGCAAGACATGTGGAATTCTCTAAACCCTCCAGTCTTCCTCAAAGCTAAGATAAGCTCTCAGTATATGGACAAAAGGGGGTTGCTTGACTTCAGGGCGAGCACCAATCAGCATTATAATTAGGATTCTAAGCCTGGGACCAAGAGCAGGTGGAGGAACTGAGCCTGGGCTTCCCTTGCAGATCTGGAAGAGACTCAAAGGCTGTTGAAGTGTCTCCAGGTTTTTGGTGTCCTTGACTCACAGAAGAACCAGATAGAAATCTCTGTAGGAAAGCAGGCCCCATTCAGGCCCACAAGAGTCCCATAGATTAAAAACTAAGCAATGAACTCACAGTGAAAAGTTACACAAACAGAGTGAGGCAAGTATACATGAGTGGCAGTCAACAAATACAACAAACAATAGATTTAAACACCCAAAGAGTGCAGACATTGAATAATCCAATTCATGCTATATAATATCAATGTATAAAATGCATAAAGAAAAAAATATTGGAATCACAAAGACAGATGATCAATAAGAGACCTCAGGAATGACCAAACAGGTTGAAAAACAAACAAATGCAACTTCTAAAAGTGAACATTTTAATTGCTTTTAAAAACTCAATAAATGGCTGACAAGTTGATTGTACACAAATGAAAATAAAATTTGTGAACCCAAGGATAAGAGTCTGATTATATTACCCAAAATGCAGTACAAAGAGACAAGGAAGTAACAAGTATAAAGGAAAATATAAGAGATATAAAGAACAGAATGAGAAGCTCTAACATGTATCTAATCAGAGCCCAGAAGGGTTGCAGAGATATTAGAAGAGAGGCGATATTTAAAAAGTTAATAGCTGAGAACGTTCTAGAACAGATAGGAGAGATAAATCCAAGGTTCAGGAATCACAATATATTCCAAGTAAGATTAAGTATTTTAGATTCTCTCAGACATACTACAGTGAATCTTTAAAACAGCGAAGACAAAAATTAGATTTTTAAAGCAGCCAGACAAAAAGCAGAGATAGTCTTCAAAGGAATGACAATCAGACTGACAGCAGCAAACTTTTCAGTTCTAACAATGGAAGCCAGAAGACATGTAAAAAGTGCCTTCGAAGTGCAGAGGTGCAATAATGGCCAACCCAGAATTGTGTACTTCACAAAACTGTGTACCCAACAAGAACAAAAGTGAAATAAAAATATTTTCAGATATACAGGGGTACTTCAAAAAGCTTGTGGAAAAAAATGAATTAAAAGATAATATTAATATTTCCATGAACTTTTTGAAGATCCCTTATATGTGGTTGGTGGTAAACCAGCAGACTTTCCCTAAGAGAGAAAATAAAATAATCACAAAAAAGACAGTGTGAGATTCAAGAAGAAATGGCAAGCAAATAAGCTGATAAACATGCATGTAAAACCAAAACCATAATGTATATAAAATAACAATAAAGTGTAACTTATAAAGTTACAGAAAAATGACAGAATCAAAATATTAGACAATAATATCCTGTAAGTTGTGAGGGTAGTCATTTGATCTTGGGTATTGCAAGGTCCTTTTATTATTCAAAGGGGGTTAAAATATTATTTAATTTAGCATTCTGTTAAATTAAATATGCATTATAAAGTGTCCAGGACAATCAGAAAAATAATAGAAAAAGAGAATAAATTTCAAAGCCTTAGAGAGATAATAGAAGTAGAATAAGAAAAAAAAGTAAGCAAATGAATAACTTTTTTAAAAACGATCAATATCTCCACAAAAGGCAAGAAAAAGAATTACAGAACAATTGCAAAAAGATAAATTACAAAGTAAGGTCATAGAAATAAAAATAAATCAATACTCTAAATAAGTATCAATGGACTCAACTAACCAATTCAAGATGAAATCGTTCAAAAGATTTTTAAAACTTCCAGAAACACCCAGGTACACCCCCACCATCTAGTTTAAGAAGTAAAATGTCATCAGCAAAACTGAAGCATCTGTGTTCCCCTCCCCGATCACAAACCAATCCCTGTCTACCAGAATAAAAAGACCATTTTCAGTTAAATGTCTAGTATAACCATGCATTAATATACATTTTGCTACAAATATTAATATCAACACACACTCTGTCTCTCTCTGTCTCACATACACACACACACACACACACACACACATTTTCTGCACATCACAAACTCAATATTATGTCCCAAAGTTTTTTCGATTTTGATACATGTGATTTTAGTTTATGAATTTTTACTGCTGTATTATTTTTGTAAGGCTATGCCACAACTGACTTATCCGTTCTCAGGTTGGCATTGCTGTTATAAAAACTGCTGGTAAGAATGTTCTCACAAATGCCTCCTTGTTTACATTCACCAAAGTTTCTCTCTAAGGTAAATGTTCTTATGTATGGAATTTCTGGTTCATGGAATGCAAATATCACAAATGAAAAGTAGTTATACCAGACTGCCACATTTCTGACAATAGCATACTAGATAAGTAAGACCAACTTCTCCACCTTAAGACCTAGAAAATCTGGATAAGCTTTTAAATTAAAAATTATTAAATGCCTGAAGGCACTGAAGAGTTATCTAGACAGTGAAAATTACAGGGCCAAGATTCGGAAAAAGAAGGAAATGCAATGAGACAAACCCAGCATTTGGACTGATTTTTTTCTAAAGGAGTCTGCTGATTTCAGAAGAGGAGGCTGAAAAGCTGAGATTTTGAGAAATTCATAAAACCAGAGGGACAAAAATGAAATTTGGGGGACCATCAATTAGGGAGATTTAGTAAACCACTGACACCAAAAATGATGTCCACTTTTTCTGTGATTCTCTTCTCTTCTTTTCTTTTTTCTTTCCTTTCATGGAGGGATGACTGTGTTTTGTTTTTAATTGACCTTAAAGGGATACACCCTAGAAGTAAATGCAAACCAGAAATATACTATCCTTCAAAGGGGTTGAAACCCAGTTCAAAACACTGCCATCCCTAATTGGGTTAAGGAGATCTGGCATTGCTCGTAGCCTGCCAGAGTCATGCATTAAATATCTCTGGAGAAAGATATGATCATCTTAGTTCTCCATATCCCTACTATTTTTACAGTATTCAATTAAAACCAGGCATACAAGGAAACAAAATACCATGGCTGAAAACAAACAGGCACAACATAATATGCAAAATACCCACAAGAGTTCCAGGTAATGGAGATATCAGAGCCAGACTCTTAAAATAACTAGCTTAATATGTCCAAGGAAATAAAATAAAAGATTGAGAATTACATCAGAGGACCAGAAACTATTAAAACGAATCAAATGTAAATCCTAGGACTAAAAAATAGAATAACTAAAATTGAAAATTCAGTGGATGGTTTTAATAACAAAATATAGCTGAAGAAATAATCAGTAAATGAAGAAATAATCAGTAAACTAAAAGCTATGTCAGAAGAAAATATTTAGAATGATGCATGGAAAGACATAAGGCTAGAAAAACAGGGAGAGTAGTATGAGAAACATATGAGATACTGTGAAAAGATATAATATACATGAAATTGGAGTCCCAGAATAACAATAGAGAGAGAATGAGGCAGAAACAACATCTAAAGAGATAAAGGCTGAAAGCTTTCCAAAAAATGATAAATTATATTTAGAAAGATTCAAGAAGCACTGTGAACCCCCAAGCATAATAAATACAAAGGAAATCACACTTAGGCACATTATACTAAAACTGCTGAAAACAAAAGACAACCTCAAAATCAGAGAAAGAGAAAAAAGACACCTTACCTCCAAAAGAACAAGAATAATACTAACATCTGACATCTCAGCAGACACACAAAACCAGAGACAACAGAGTGTTATCTACAAAGTACTGGAAAGAAAATTTGCCAACCTAGAATTCCCAAGGAATAATATCCTTCAACAATAAAGGTGAAATAAAGACATTTTCAGTATGGGAGAAATATTCTTTCAGACTGAGAAAATTTACACTGGCAAACTCACACCAAAGAAAATACTGAAAGATATTCTTCAGAAGGAAGGATAGAAATGTAGGAAGACATGAAAAATAGCAGAAAAGTGAGTGTGTGGACAAATGAAAATTAATATCAATGTATACAAAATAATCATAATGACTTGTGTGGACTCTGTACAGAAATAAAATGCATGAAAACTACAACATGTAAGTAAAAAAAAAAAAAAGAAAGAAATTTAAAGTATCCTATATCTCTTGCATTGTCCAAAAAGTGGAGAAGATTCTGTAAAAATCAATTACAGATTCTGTAATCTCTGGGTCAGCAGTTCTCAAAATATGATTCACAGACCCCTAGAAGTCACCAGGGCAAAAGTACTTTTATAGTAATACTAAGGCATTATTTTCCTCTTTTTAGTCTGTTGATATTTGCACTGATGGTGCAAAAGCTACAGTGGATAAAAGTGCTGGTGCCTTAGCACAAATCATAGCCGTGGCAACAAACTGTATTACAAGTCACTGTAGTCTTCACAGCCGCACACTTGCAAAAAAAAAAAAAAAAGGAGGAGGCAATTTCACTTGACTACCTTTGATGGAACAGCAGAACGGAATTAATTTTTATTAAATCATGAACCTTGACTACACATTTTTTAATATTCTATGTGATGAAATGAGACATAGGCATCAAGCACAGCTGCTGCATACTAAAGTAAAATGGTTGTCTCAAAGAAAAGCACTTGTGTGCTTAAGTTGCAAGGTGAACTAGCCACTTTTTCATCCAACACCATTTTGACTTGAAAGAATAACTGACAAATTAACTATGCTTATTCCAACTTGGATATGAAACAGACATCCTCTCAAAATTGAATAAAGTGAACCTATCTCTTAAAAAAAATAATTCACAGTGTATGCTACTGATGGTATAATATGTGCTTTCAAATAAAAAATAGAATTTTGGAAAACTTGCCTTGGCCATCATGAGCTTGATGGCACCCCAATATTTAAAGACTTTTCTGCTGAAATCAATGATGACATAAACAAATGTAATTTTCTGATATTATATAATCAAACGTATCAACATTTGGAAGACCTGCATAACTCAGTGAAGCAATATTTTCCAAATAATCAGTTCATAGTATTACAAAATTTGAGTGAAAAATCTATACAAATTGCAAGAGGACCAATGGATTTTAATGACACAGAATATTAAAAGTTCACTAATCTAGTTTCAGGTTCTACCTTGTAACCAACCTTTAAAAAAGTGCAACTTGTAAAGTTTCGGTGCAGAATCAAAGAACATAACCACAGTACTCTGAAAAGGCTATCAAAGTACTCTTCTCTCTTCCAACTACATCTCTGAACAAGGCCAGAATTTTTTTATATATTTCACCCAAAACAACATATCACAACAAATTGAATGCGGAAGCAGATATGAGAACATTGTTGTCTTCTATTAGGCTATACATTAACAAAATACGCCAAAATAAGAAAAAAATGCCATCTTCTCAATTTTTTGAATTATTATTATTTTATTGTGGTAAAATATACAAAATATAGGGTTTGTCACGTTAAGCATTTTTAAACATAAAATTGTATGGAGTTAATTACATTCACAATACTGTGTGCCCACCAACTCTATATATTTCCAAAGTTTTTCATCATCCTGAACGTAAACTCTGTACTCATTAATCAAATAACTCCTCACTGTTCCTTCCCCCCAGCTTCTGGTAACCTCTAATCTACTTCTGCCTCTGGATTTTTTTATTTTAAATTTTTTTCATAGACCCATGATAATTGTATATGTTTATAAAGTACAATGTGATATTTGGGTGCATTTATACAGTGTGCAATGATATCAGGTATTTAGCATATGCATCACTTCAAGCATTCATCACCTCATTGTGTCGGTAACATTCAAAATCTTCTCAAATAGCTACTTGAAGTTATATAGTAATTTGTTGTTGGCTATAGTCTCCCTATAGCCAACTATAGAACACTAGATCTTATTCTTCCTATCTCTTCACAATTTTGTACCCACTGACCACCATGTCCCCATCCCACCTACCCCTTCCCCTTACCGGTCTCTAGTAACCACTATTCTGATCTCAATTTTTTGTTGTAGAATGTAGTTAGGTTTTTTGGTTTTTGGGTTTTTTTGCCAGCCAAGAATACTATACTCAGAAAAGCTATCCTTCCAAAATGAAGAAGAAATAGTGTCTTTCTAAAACAAAAACCGTGTGAATTCACCACGACAAGACCAGCCCTACAAGAAATCCTTAAGAGAGTCCTAAATCTGGAAGCAAAAAAAGGATAACTACCATCATGATAACACACAAAAGAACAAAACTCACTGGTAGAGTAGATACACAAATGAGAAAGAGAAAGAAATTATGTCTTATCACCACAAGAGAAACACCAAACAGCAAAGACAAACAATAAAAGAGAAAGAAAGGAGAAAAAAAGATATGTAAGACAACCATAAAAAATTAATAAAATGTCAGGAGTAAGGCAATACATTTCAAGAAAAACCTTGAATGTAAATGAATTAAATTGCACATTTAAAAGACATACACAGGCTGAATGGATTAAAAAATAAGACCCAACTATATGCTGCCTACAGGAAACTCACTTCACCTGTGAAGATGCACCTAGACTAATAGTGAAGGGATAGAAAGAGATAGTTCATGCAAATAGAAAACCAAAAACAAGCAGGAGTAGCTATACTTATGTTGGATAAAACAGACTTTAAACCAAAAACCATAAAAAGGGACAAAGGAAGACATTAGATAATGATAAAGGGATCAAATTAGCAAGAGGATATAACAATTATAAATATATATGCATCAAACATTAGAGCACCCAGATATATAAAGCAATTATTGGATCTAAAGGGAGAGATAGGCACCCCAATACAATAACAATTGGGGACTATGATACCACATTCTTAGCATTGGACAGATCATTTACAAAAAAATCAACAAAATAAACATAAGATTTAAACTCCACTATAGACCAATTTGGCTTGACAGATATTTATGGAACATTTCATCCAACAACTGCAGACCATACATTCTTCTCATGAGCACATGGACCATTCTCTAAGGTAGACCACATGTTAGGCCACAAATCATCTCTCAACCAATTTTTAAAAATTGAAATCATAGTATTTTTTCAGACCACAATGGGATAAAACTAGAAATTGGTAACAAGCAAAACATTGAAAACTGCACAAATACATAAAAATTAACTAATGTGCTCCTGAACAACCAATGGGTCAAAGAGGTTGAGTAGGAAATCAAAAAATTTTTGGAACAAAATAAAATAGAAGCACATCTTATCAAAACCTATGGGATACTGCAAAAATAGTACCAAGAGGGAAATTTGTTTCAATCAGTACTTACATCAAAAAAGTAGAAAGATTTCAAATAAACAACCTAACATTGCACCTCAAGGAACTAGAAAAGCAAGAACAATCCAATCCCAAAATTAGTAGACAAAAATATAATAAAGATCAGAGCAGAACTAAATGAAAGGGACCAAAAAAAAAAAAAAAAAAAAAAAAGAGGTACAAACAAGCAATAAAACAAAAGTACAAAAGTTTGGTTTTTTGAAAAGATACACAAAATTGACAAACTATTGGCTACACTATGAAAAAAAGAAAGAAGACTCAAATAACAAATTTCAGAAATGAAAAAGAAGACATGACAACTGATACCACAGAAATAAAAAGAATCATTACAGACTATTATGAGCAACTATACACCAACAAATTGGAAAATCTTAAGGAAATTGATAAATTTCTGGACACACACAACCGACTGAGACTGAGCCAAGAATAAATAGAAAACCCGAACAGACCAAGAGTGAGTAATGAGATTGAATCAGTAGTCAGCAGTCTCTCAACAAAAAAAAGTCCAGGACCAGATGGCTTCGCTGCTGAATTCTACCAAATTTTTAGGGAAGAATTAATACTAATTCTTCTCAAAATATTCCAAAAAATTAAGCAGAGCGCATTCTCCCAATCTTATTCTATGAGACCAGCATCACCCTGATATCAAAAATAGACAAGGACACAACAAAAAAGAAAACTACAGGCCAATATCCCTGATAAATATAAATGCAAAATTTCTCAACAATATACAGCAAACCAAATTCAACAGCACATCAAAACAATTATACACCATGATTAAGTGGGACTTATCCCAGGAATGCAAGGATGGTTCAACATATAGAAATTAATAAATGTGATATACCACATCAACAAACAGAAGGACAAAAACCATATGATTATCTCAATAGATACAGAAAAAGCATTTAACAAAATTCAACATCATTTCATGATTAAAAACTCTCAACAAATGAAGTATAGAAGGAAAGTATCTCAACACAATAAAGACCATATATGACAAACTCACAATTAACATCATACTAAATAGGGAAAAGTTGAAAGCTTTTCCTCTAAGAAGAGGAACAAGACAAGGATGCCCACTCTCACCACTCCTATTTAACATAGTACTGAAAGTTCTACCCAGAGCAGTCAGGCAAGAGAAAGAAAGAAAAGGCATCCAAACTGGAAAAGAGGAAGTCAAATTGTTCCTGTTTGCACATGACATGATCTTATATGTAGAAAAACCTAAAGACTTCACCAAAGAATGCATAGAACTGATAAACAAATTCAGTAAAGTTACAGGATACAAAAGACAATCCTAAAATTCATTTCGAACCACAAAAGGCCCTGAAAGCCAAAGCTCTCCTGAGCAAAAAGAATAAATCTGAAGGCATAACACTATTTGACTTCAAATTATACTACAAATTGTAACCAAAACAGCATAGTGCTGGCATAAAAACAGCCACATGTACCAATGGAACAGACTAGAGAACCCAGAAATCAACCCACATGCTTACAGAAAACTGATCTTTGACAAGGGCAACAAGAACATACACTGGGGAAAAGACTGCCTCTTCAATATACGGTGCTGGGAAAATTAGATATCCATGGGCAGAAGAATGAAACTTGACCCCTATCTCTCACCATTTACCAAAATGAACTCAAAATGGATTAAAGACTTAAACGTAAGACTTCAAACTATAAAATTACTAGAAGAAGTCACAGGGGAAACACACCAAGACTTTGGTCTGAGCAAAAATTTAATGGCAAAAATTTAATGGCAAAAATTTAGAAGACTTCTAAAGCACAAACAACAAAAGCAAAAATGGATATATAGGATTACATCAAACTAAAAAGCTTCTGCATAGCAAAAGAAACAATCAACAGAGGGAAGAGGCAACCAGCAGAATGGGAGAAAATATTTGCAAACTATTCATCCAACAAGGGATTAATATCCAGAATATACAAGGAACTTAAATAATCAACAGCAAAATAATAATAACAATAATAATAATAATGATAATCCAATTGAAAAATGGGCAAATGACCTGAATAGACACTTCTCAAAAGAAGGCATACAAGTGGCCAACGGGTATATGAAAAACTTCTCAATATCACTAATCATCAGAGAAATGCAAATCAAAACCACAATGAGGTATCATCTCACCTCAGTTAGAATGGCTATTATCAAAACAACAAAAAATAAGAAATTCAGGCAATGATGTGGAGACAAGGGAACCCTCCGACATTGTTGGTAAGAATGTAAATTAGTACAGCCATTAGAGAAAACTGTATTGTGGTTCCTGAAAAAAATCAAAGCTCATATAAAGCTACCATATGATCTAGCAATCCCACAGCTGGTTATTAATCCAAAGGAAAGAAAATTAGCATACCAAAGAAATATTTGCACTCTCACATTTATTTCAGCAATATTCACAATAGCCAAACTATGGAATCAAACGAGGCATCTGTTGACAGATAAACAGATAAAGAAAATATGGTATATATACAGAATGGAATGCTACTCAGCCATGAAAAATAACAAAATCCTATCATTTGCAGCAAAATGGATGAGCCTGGAAGACATATGTTAAGTAAAATAACCCAGGCACAGAAAGATAAATACCACATGTTCTCACTCATATGTGAGAGCTAAAAATAATAATAAAAACAATAAGTTGAACTTTTAGAAGTAGAGAGTAGAACTGTGATTATCAGTGGCTGGGAAGGAGAAGGGGGAGAAGGGATAGTGAGAGGTTTGTTAATGGACATAAAATTATAGCTAGATAGAAAAAATAAGTTCCAGTGTTCCACCATAGTGCTAGGTGTCTATAGTCAACAATAATTTATTGTATGTTCTCAAATGGCAAAACAAGTTGTTTAAGTGTTCTCATCACAAAGCAACAGCAAATTTTTGTGATGATGATTTTAATAACTACCCTGATTTGATCACTACACATTGTATACATGTATTGAAATATAACTCTGGGCCAGCCCTGTGGCTCACTCGGCAGAGTGCAGTGCTGATAGCGCCGAGGCTGCGGGTGCGGATCCTATATAGGGATGGCCAGTGCACTCACTGGCTGAACATGGTGCAGACAACACCAAGCCAAGGGTTACGATCCCCTTACCAGTCAAAAAGAAAAAGAGAAATATAACTCAGTTCCCCATAAATATGCACAATCAATACATTTCAATTAAAAAATAAATTTAAAATTAAATTAAATTAAAATTTAAAATGTAATTATTTCTTATAAATTAAGTCATTTCTAATAACTAGTATTTATCATTGTTACTTTTAAATAAATTAATAAATATTTTAAATACTTCTCAGTTTTAACTTATCAGTATGATAAAATATTGATAGTGTAATTCAGATGAATAAAATCCTTTTGGAGTTCTGATAATTTTTAAAGTTGTAAAGGTATCCTCAGACCAGATAGTTTGAGAACCACAATTCTAAGGTAACCATTAAAAAGAATAACAAAAGGATGTATATCTACTAAGTCAAGAGAAGGGAGGAAAAAGAATAATATAAAAGGACTCTGTGAATCCAAAAAAGTCAAGAAATGAGAAAAAAATAACATAAAAATAGATGTTATTGCATTAAGTGCAAATCGACAAACAGTGTCAGGTAGAATTTAAGAAAAAACAATCCAGTTATATGCTGCTTACATGATACACACTTCAAATATAAGGACACAAAAAAATAGAAGAAAACGGATAGAAAGATTTCTCAAAACAAACAGTAACCAAGAGAAAGCTGGTATAGCTATGTTAATAGCAGACAATACAGACTTCAAGGAAGAAAATGTGACTAGAATAAACAGAGGCATTTTATAAAATACAAAGTACAGTTTTCCAGAAAGATTTAATAATTCTAAATATGCATGCACCTAACAACAGCCTCAAAATATATAAAGCAAAAACTAATGGAACTAAAAGGAGAGATAGACAAAATCACTATCACAGTGGCACATTTTTTATAATTGATAGAACAAGCAAACCAAAAACATTAGCAAGAATCCAAAAGTTTTGAATAACATAATTAAGCAACTTGACTTAATTGATATTTATAGAACACTGTACCTAACCACGGCATAGTATATACTCTTTTCAAGTACACTTAAACTTTTACCAAAATTGATAATATGCAGAGCCATAAGCCAAGTTCCAACACATTTGAAAGGATTAAAATTACATAGAGCATGTTCTCTGATCAGAGAAGAATTCAGCTAGGCATCAATAACAAAGTAGTTAGATTATTTTTGAAAATTAAGCATTTGGGGAAATTAAGAAATAAACTTCTAAAAAAATACCCTGGGTCAAAAGAAAAAGTCAGAATGGAAATTAGAAAATATTTTAACTAAACGAAAATGAACTATATCACATGGTAACATGTGTAATGCACAAAAGCCATGCTTGGGGAAATTGGCATGGCCTTAAATGTATATATTAGAAAAGAAGAAAGGGTGAAAGACAATGATCCAAACTTCCATCTCAAGAATTTGGGGAAGAAAATAGAAAATTAAAGCCAAAGAAAGTGGCAAAAAGAGTGTCTGCTTAGGGGTCTGGGGTCTTCCCTCTCCTGGAGTCTGCAGAGGGACACTGCTCTAGGGAGGCTGTCATGGGCTTGGGGAGCTGGTAGTTCAGCCAGGGAGGCCAGCTCCCCCAATTGTCAGCTTTAGCCACTTTCTGTCTCCTGTTTAATATCTTTTTCTGCAGGATACTTTTGCTAATCTAGTCCATACGATTTTAACTCACATTTCCCTAATTACTAAGAAGACTGAAAAATCTCTTCCCATGTTTTGAACCTCATGTGGTTCCTCTTCTATGGATTATCCATTCAGATATTTTGCCCATTTTTCTATTCATTCACTTTTCTTATTTTGGTTTGTAGAATTCTTCCTATATTCTGGATACAAATCCTTACTTGTTATGAGTACTGCAAATATCTTCTTCCAGTCTATAGCCTATCTTTTCATTTCTTCTAGGGGACATTTTATTGAACAGAAAATTTTAATTTTAATCTGGTCAGATGTATCAATATGTTCCTTTGGGGTTTTTTTGTTTGGTTGGTTTTTGTGTATGTGGTTTTGGTGGGGGCAGGGGGTGGCAGTGAAGTCATGAAGACATTCTATCTTCTTCTAAGTGTTTTAAAGTTTCTCTTGTTGCATTTAGGTCCTCAATCCACCTGGAAGTTATTTTGGGGGATGTATGAGGTTGAGTTCATTTTTGCAGTAGAAGAAATTAAGGCTCAGAACGGTGAATGCACTTTTGGGGCCTTAATTGCAGAGCCTAGAATCAAACCCTGATCTGTCTGGTCTGAAACACATGGTCCTTCTCCTGCACCCAATCCCCTCCTTCCAGACGTCTCCAATCTGAACTGCACTTGTCTCCTGGCCTTGTGGTAGGTGCTGGGGACACAAAGATCAATGAGGTTCAGTCCTTCCATGGGAGATCTGAAATTCTGCTGGGGGCCCAGATAAGCACTATGCCATGGGACACCTGGACCATAAGTTCCTGGAGGGTGAGAACTTTGGAAGCAAGCACAGGGTCACTGGGGTGCCCAGACTCCAGGCTGGAAAAACCCTGCCTGAAAAGCCAAGGAAAGTGCTCATTTCCTAGTTACAAAAGAGCAAAGCAACACTTGTAAAGCTGAAGCAACAAGCCCAGAATTACACATGGAGGAAAGTAGCAGAAGTAAAATTGGAAGCCAGGCCTATGAGACTTAAGCCTAGTTTCTCTTGCTCTTTCAGCATTTCTGCGCAGAGAGAGAGAAGGAAGTACCAGTGGGGGAGCCTGGGCAGCAGCAGTGGGTGGCTGTCCACCCCAGCTGCGTGAGCCCCACCCCCAGCTTGGGGCCCCTGCAGGCTGAAGCTTCCTGGTTCCACGGTGCCCTGCAGCCATGCAGGGTTTCTCATGTTTCCCAGCAACACCCAGCCTCGCCAGCTGTGGCCAGGTGTCTCCAGCAAACCACCCCCAACACACACACTCACATGCACGTGCACGTGCACGCGCACGCACACACACACACACACACACACACACACCACGCATGGCACTTTGTGCAGGAGCCACATGCCTTCAGCAGGATCTCACCCCTGAAGCCCTACAAACCAAGATTGAAGTTTGAAATCTTCACCCATCAGCTCACCCTTCTGTCCAACTGTCCAAGCTGTTCTATAGTCAGTGCTGGGTGACCCAACTGGCAGACCAGGCATGTGCTTAAGACTCAGGGGACACACACACCCAAGTTCAGCATCAGAAAACTTATCAGAATTCTGCAATCAACGAACCTAACAAGAACTTATTATAAATCTCACCATGCATGTATGTTTTGTGGCAATATAAAAGATAAAATTTGAATTTGAGTTACAAGGGGCTGTGGACATCATTATCTCTTCTCACCTTAGATCTTCTAAAGGACTGAATATTGCCCTGACTGTGGCTCACCACAAGGGAATGTTTTCCAACTTAATTGTGAGTTGCCCTCTTTCTTTCTTTTTCTCTCTCTGCCCTTCCTTTCTATACCTCCTTCCTGTCTCTCTCTCTCTCTGTGTCCCTCCCTTCCCATTCACTGTCCTACACAGACATAGTCATTTCCAACCCAAAAGCACTTCACATTTGGTGAAAAGCACTACCGTTCCAAAGTGATTAGACGTTCAAGATCTGTCGTTTAAAATTTAAATTAAACTGATTAAAATTACAGGAGCACTTCAAATGTTTTAAGCAAATAATTATTTTTTACAAACATATCTAGCCAGGTCCTAAACAGGGGTGAGAATGCAGCAGGAGCTGACTTCCAGGGATGGCCTTCCGGGCTGACCCCCACACACTGCCCAGGTGGCCCAGGGTGGCTGCCCCAAGTTGTGGGAGAGGGCAGGCCCCAGCCTACAGCAGTGCTCCTCCTGCCCCCGGAAACCAGTCATGACCCTGGAGCTTCCTTCCAAGGTCACCTGAAGGAGAAGACTCCAAGTGACTGTTGGGGGCTTCCAGTGCAACAGGATATGGGCCTTACTTAGGGGAGGAAAGAGAGATCCTCTCTCAGTGCCATGATCCCTGCCCAGTAACACACATACTACATTCCCATGGGCCCCAGAAGTGGGGACATAGACCTCAGGGTCACCAGAATGCAAAGAGGACCTCACATTTATCAAGTACTTTTTGGGTCCTGGACACAGCAATGAATCGGCGGTCTCTGCCCTTAAGAAGCTCAGCCCAGCAGGGGAATAAAAATATAAACAGATATGTGAGTATCACAACAGAAAATTGCTGTAGGTACTGAAATAGCCCAAAAATGGAAATGACTAACTTCCCAGGTGTTCTGGGCTGGCCTCCTAGAGGAGGTACTGAGTGAGCTGGGATTTGCAGGACGCACAGGAGTTTTCAGGTGGACGCAGAATGCAAAGACATTCAACAGACAAATACTGCAAAGGCTCATGACATCGTGTTCCTGCTGCTGAACAAGAAAATGTATGACAAGCTGCTCAAGTTATCTCCTCTTACCAAGTTGGGAACTGAGTCTCAAAGGTTTGAAGTTTCTGTCTGAGTCAACGGCTAGAAAGTTGTAGACTCAAATCCAGGTCTGGCTCCAATGTCCCAAGTGCTTTTCATGTACCCTTTGTTGATATCTGGGAACAGAAAGTGGTGTTTATTTTTGGCCAAACTGCAGCCTAGGATCAAAACCAACAAACCAACCAATCAGCCTTCCCTCTGCCCTCCCATGCCCCCCATCCCCCCATCCGTGCCCAACTGCCTTCGGGAACTTGCAGGGAGTGGGAGCTTCTCGCTGAGCCTCAGAGGCAGCTGGAACAGGCAGCAGAAGAAAATAGTTCATGGTCTGCGTGGGGAAGGGAGACAGGCCGTCCCAGCCACGTCCAGGAGAGCCGGGAGGCCTAGCCCTGCCCAGACATTTAAAAAACAAACCTCCGTCCAGGTTTCCATCCCCTTGGGTGGTGGCGGGCCCCACCCTCCAGGAAGAAGGTAACTTCCAGCAGCCAGGTTCTTTTCTTTTGGAATCCTTGTTTTTCAGTTTTTCCTTTTCCCTAATTAGGCTTCAGAGCCCAGAACAATCTCTGCAGTTTCCTTGTGCGCTCTTGGATGTGTACTGCAGTGTTTATTTAAAAATATTCCCGAAGAGGGATAGTGGTGGAGGGGCAGAGAGGGAGGCATTTTTTAAATAAGAATTAGCCCCTGGGGCTGGGGAGTGGGAGCAGGGCGGAGTTAGCATTAATGGGCACAGAGTTTCTGTTGCAGAGGACGAAAAAGTTTGGGGTATAGATTTTAGTGGTGATGGCTGTGCAACACGTTGAGTGCATTTAATGCCACTGGATTGTATACTGAGGAATGGTTAAAATGACATATATTATGTCGTGGATATTCCACCAAAATAAAATATAATAATAATTAGCCCCTGTGGTATCTTGTAAACAGGTGAAAACTAAAGAAGTCTTCAGCAACGATTGTGTCACCAGTGGTGACAGAGGGGGAACACTTCCTCGCTTTTGGAAGATTGATGGTTTATGGTCCCATGGGAGATGGCAGAGACCAGCTATTTAGACCGTCCGGCCATGGCTGGAGGCACAGTCAGACTCTGGAAGCCTTTGCCCTCTGGGAATATGCATTTGGTTTGGAGGTCAGTGAAGACATTTCTTTCTCTTTCAAGAAGCAAACTGATAGGCCGGCTCACTCGGTAGAGTGCGGTGCTGATAACACCAAGGCCACGGATTCGGATCCTATATAGGGATGGCCGGTTTGCTCACTGGCTGAGCAAGGTTCTGACAAGAAGCAAACTGATGCCCATATCCACTGGAAGGGCCTGAGCTCCTGGGCCCTTCCTGAGAGCATGTCCCTGCCTGCAGAGGAAAGCAGCAGGTTGAGGAAGGCCCCTGGTGCTTCAGGGTAATGAGGGGCACAGGCGTGGCAGAAGAGAAGCCCTCGTTGCCACACCACCATGTCGTGACCTTGTGCAGGTCACTGTGCCTGCCTGAACATCAGCAGCCTCATGTCTCAAATGTGACTAAAATCCTTGCGCTGAGTGAGTCCACACTGCGTGGGTGCCTAGCACACAGAAGCATTCCCCGAGGACTGCTTTCCCCTCACTGCCACCCATAACAGCAGCCCTGTGCTTGACCGAGCCATGCTTTATTCTCAAGGACCAAGGGTGAGACTCAACCGTGGCCGTGTCTTGTTCTCTCCTTTCAATGGTCTGAGGGATTCTACTCCCGGGTGGGGTAGAGACAGGGCGAGAGAGGGACGTGAAATCAGGAGCAAGCCACAGCTGTCCCACCCCAGGACCCTGGGCAGTGAGGCCCCTGGCCAAGCTGCTGGGGTGAGAGAGGCCTTGGAAAAAGATCTGGAAGCCCCTGAAAGGTCAGCCCTGGAATCAGGGTGAGAGAGAGAAGGTCGACCAGCAGACCTGTTCATCGCATTCTCAACCTTAACTCCCCTGTAAAAAAGGGGCTGGTGACCCAGGAGTCCACACAGAGGGCTGTCTGTCCTTCCCAGTTCAGGGTATGCTAGAGTGGTAGGTTGCACTGCCAGAAAGACCTCCCTGCTATCCACACCCCAAAATAAACTACCTCTTTCTTGTCCAAGACCTTATTTAAAGGAGAAGGCACAGGTGCCATTTGGAGGTCCTCCCAAGAGCCTTCTCCAACTTTGTCACCTGCTGCTCCTCTACACAGCAGTGTGCCTGGGGAGCCTTAGAGGGAGCCCCTAGAGGGGAGACCCCCTGCAACATATCTCTCAACCTCATTTGGCCTAACAGTCTTTTTTTCCCCACAGTGTCTTGCAGGACTCAAGTTTTCGGGAAACATTTGGGAACTGTGTCCTTCATACTTCTTAACTATGGCTAAATCTGGCATGAACTTTTTAAAATTCTTCCTGTAGACATGTGAAGCTTTGCCAGTTGAAGTTCTTGGAGCTTCAGTTTTGACATCTGTTAAATGAGTATCACAAATCGTCCCCATGTAAACGGCTGCTCCAGGAAAAAGGAAAATAGTTCATGGAATGCCCAGGCCCAGGTTGCCTGCAGCTCCCAGGGGATGACAAAGCACCACCTTTTGTTACCCTTTCTGTGTTGCTCTTACGTATTTACTGCCTGATAGACTGCCGCTGCTATTTGGTTTGAGGTGTAGACACTGAGTGGGGATGAGCTGAACTTGTCTGATATCCTGCAGCTGGTAAATCCCAGCACCAGAATTGGAACCCTGGCCAGTCTAAGTCCCAATCCAGGTGTTCCCCAGCACACTGGATGGCACGGACTCTTGTGGCACCTGCAAGTATTGTAAGGGACACAGCAAGGGAAAAGTCGGAGGCCCTTCCTGCAGGAGGTCACAGCTCTGCAGAGACGTGGAAATTGTCCTGGGAAGCATTTCCAGAGCACCAGTGATGGACCAGGCCAGGAACACAGATGGGTTTGGAAAACCCAGATTTGGAGGGCAGGGCTCTTTCAGGGCGTATGAAGGTTGACCAGAGAGGAGACCCCTGTGGGAAGGAGGGGCTGGCGAGGTTGGAGTCTCTTGCCCGCACTATCATGGAGCCAAGAGTGGGCCTGGTGCCGTGGCCATGGGGGAGCTTTGTGGGTTTCTGACTGGGGTTGTCAAAGGTTGTCAGGTGCAGAAAGACTTACCTGAAAACTTTATGGAGAACCCTCATTTACTGCTAAAAGAAATGTAAAATGGTGCAGCCACTTTGGAAAACAGTTTGCACTTCCTCAAACAACTTACTACAGAGTTTCCAAGTGACCCAGCGACTCTACTCCTACATATGTACCCAAAACACATATCCACAAAAATGTGTACAGGAGCGTTCACAGCAGCATTATTCATCATAGGCAAACCTGGAAACAGCTGAAATATTCATCCACTAATGAACAGATAAATAAAATGAGGTCTATCCACACAATGGAATATTATTCACCCATAAAGAGTAATGAAATACTGGTACATGCTGCAACATGGATGAACCTTGAAAACATTATGCTAAGTGAAAGAAGCCAAGCACAAAATAATGAATTAATTGATTGATTGATTAATTTAAAAACATATGTAATTTCATGCATATGAAAAATCCATAACAGGGAAATCTGTAAATATGAAAAGTAGATTGGTAGTTGCCTAGGGATAAAAGGGACAGGGAGATGGGGAGGGGGTGTTAGCTAAAAGGTTTCTTTTAGAGGTGGTGGAAATGTTCTAGGATTGACTGCGGTGATGCTCGTGAGTATCCGAGAATATACTGAAAGCCATTGAACTGTAAATTTTAAATGGGTGAATTGCATGGCATATGAATCACATCTCAACAAAGCTGACTTCAGGAACTGTGAGAGCCATCCATTACTCTGTGTCTTGACTTGGTTAAACCCGACCTCTCTGTGGGGAGGTTTATTATGTTTCCCATTTTACAAATGAGATAAAAGAAGGTTCAGAAAGGGAGAGTGACTCGTCCAGAGTCCGAGCAAGTGAACGGTCACTGCAGGAGTCTAGACCATCCTCCAACGTCCAAAATTGTCCCAAGACAGTCATCTCGATCCCGTGGGGCCATTCGGTCCAGCTTTCTTCCCTACTTGCTGAGGCCAGCGCTGGCGAGCTTCACCGCAGTCTGCCGTGTCTGTTCAGTCCCTCGGTCCCCAGGAGCCTCTCCTCCCCTGCTCCTCACCCCTTCCATCAGTGCTCCCCACCACAGGCTCTGACTCTGTCCCCTGGGTCCAGTGGCACTAAGATAGGGTCCTAGGCAAGACGTCCTCTGTCGCAGTGGATGCTGGTCACCCACGCTTGCCCTCTGCGTGCTGGGTGCAAAGGGAGACTCGGGAGCAGCTCTTGGGGACCCAGAACCAACATTTACCGACTGTGCAACCTCGAGAAGATCAGCTCACCTCACCGAGCCCACTCCTTGAACTGGAAAGTGGGGACAATCATAGGGACCTCAGGATTTCACAAGACAGTTCTGTAAAGGGCTTAGTGCTTAGACGAGTGCATAGTGAGAACTGAATAAGTGTTAGCTACGAGTGCTTTTTCCTCTTCCTCCTCCTCCTTTTTCATTATTAAACCCAGAATGATGCAAAGGAAAATAGCCACTATTTGCCCATCACATTTCACTCTATGGCAACGTAAATATCTTTTCTCCTGAGAGCACCCTGCCGCACAGGCCTTCTCAGTGCCTCATTACACAGACGAGACTAAGCTCAGAGAGTGATGGTCAGTTGCCCAGGCTCTCACAGCTCAACGTGGATCACGGATCCAGAAGCCCAAGCTCGTTCACTAAAGCCCCTGCCAGCCCTCTTCTTCCCCAAATGCAATCACAGTAGGTCCAACTTAGAAGCAGCCCTGGTACATGAATGATCATTCTTCTATCTGAGTCTTAAAACATTTTTAAATTATGAATTGCTGATGAAGGTTTAAGGGACACGAAAATCAGAACTGTCAGCACATTGCTGGGGTGGGAGAAGTCAGCCCCCACAGATGACACAGCTAACCACGGCCCCACCCTGCACCCCACCCCACCCCACCTCACCACGGTGGCCCGGCCAGGCCAGGCGGATCCTGGCCAGTGTCACACAGGCCCCAGGCAGAAGCATCCAGAATGGATTCTTCAGGCGGAGTGGCCCTGGTCCAAGGAATTGACCAAGTGCTCCTCCCTATCCTCCACTCCTCCAAGACTGCATTTTTGAGGACTGGTCAGGACAAGGTTAGGGCGAGCGGTGCCAGTTTCCCCCTGGGCTTTAGGCATGCAATGGAAAGAAAGTTCTCAGGCCCTGGAGGGCAGGGATGGGAACCTCCTGTTTGTCGAGAAGATTCCCAGCGCCGAATCGGGCGGTGTGCTCTACAGGTGTGTTGTTCAGGCAGCGAGCCAGCCTGTCCTGCCACCAGGGCCAAGCCCTGAGGACAAGGACTCCGAAGGGGGACAGGAGAACATCCCAGAGCAGAGGAGCAATCACGCGATTTGGAGTCAGTCGGAGCTTGCTTTGAGTTGGCTCTGCCACTTGGGAGCTCTGTAGCAACTTGACCTCTGAGACTCCGTGCCATCCCCAGTAGGAAGCGGTCAGTGACGATCACTGTCTCCCAACCAGCTTTTTATGGGGAAATGAGACCATCCGTGTGCCGATGGAGTTCGTCCAGCCCTCACTCAGTCCTCACTCAGTCATTCCAAACTTATTTTAAGAACCACCTACTCTGCGTCCAGCCTGCTTTCCCCTCAGTCTAAAATCCACTGGCTTATTCACTGATCCATTCATTCCGCACATGTATGAAATACCCAAATGTGTTAGGCAAAAGCATCTCTTATCCTGGAAGTTCCTTGTGAATGAATGATTTCGAAGCTTAGGGAAAATTAGAACTATGGTTTTTTCTACATCAGCTAATCAGTAGAGAGAAGATGAGTGGCTTTTGGACTCATAAATTCTGGCTTTAAGTGGGCTTACTGTAGCCAGACTTCTGCTGCAATCCTATTGTGTGACCTGGTGACCCCGATTGCACTTTCTCTGTGCTCACAGGGACCCACGTAGGAACAGGTAGCCACCTTCAGGATTTTCCTTTTACAGGTACAAGCTTCACGAAGACACACAGAGGTCTGTCACTCCCACGAAGAAGTGTTTTTCCAAAGCAGCTTAATGGATGCAATGAGCGGAAACAGACAAGGCCTTCATATCTTAAAACATTTTCAAAACCAGAAACAAAAACAATCCCATGCACCACCTGTATCTGCATCAGTGTGCCCAGGTTTAGAGTCAGAATGCCATGGCCTGCAGGCCCAAGCATCCAATTCCATAAATACAGACAGAAGCTAGAAATTCAAAAGGCCAGAACATCCCAATCTGTCACCCTTTCCACGTTGATAAATTATGCACACCCTTTGGACAGATATGCCTGGAGGCCTGAGGTCCTGTCTGAGCAATTCTCTTGATTCCCCCAAGTCAACCTGCGGTCCCACTCCCTGCCATGGGCCCCCCACCCACCCGCCCCGCCTGCCCAGCCCTCCCCTCCCTACCTGCTGTCTCCTTTGGGCAGACCAGGTGTGCTTGGTGATGGATTGCCCAACTGGCCCCTCCATCCTGGAGGCCGCTGAGCCCGGATGGTGGGAAGGCCTCACCGGGCCTTTGACAGACAGCAGGCACGTCAAAACTGGAAATGAGCCTGCTCCAGGCGACATGCATTTCATGTGAGTTGCAGGGGCTCCTTCCAGCTTCTTACCTGGGAGGCTGATGGGACCTCACCCTGTGACCCCTCTCTCATCCCTCTTTACCCCTTTTTTGCTTCCATGGGGCCCTGAATGCACTTGGTTCAATGCGTGAAATCCAAGTTTAGCCAAAGAGCAACAGAAACCAAGTTTTCTCCCATCTTAGAAGACTTTTCTCTGTGATCTTAAGATGAAATCAGAAGGGTGCCTTGTCTCCAACTAGCTCTCATAATTCAGAAAGATGGTTGCCAGACACTGCATCTTTAATAAATTTAATCCACGTCTGATTACAGAGGAAGAAAGCTTTCCTTCTCTCCCTTTCTCTTTTCATCTTACAGGGCTGGAATATTGCAATAACTGCTCCATCTGATTTTTTTTAAAAAAATAAGATTTGCTAAAGGTCAGTGTATCTCCTGGTCACATATGCAGCAACATTCAAATTTCCCTGGCCCAGGAATAAAAAGATTCTATCATTAAAAATAAAAGCATAAGGACATCTCTGGAGCCCATGGGGGATTTTAGAAAGAGGAGACATTTCGTTATCAACGCGCAATCACGAGATTTTCAAGCAGTATCTCTAATCTGCTTCCCCCTCCTGCCCCCTGCAACCCATCCACCCCCTACTCCCCTCACACCCCCCTTCCTTTCACATCAAGGTCTTTTTATCTTCCAATTTTGCATCTAAAGATGAGGTGAATACCATTAGCTCAATTCAACCTCAAGTGTAGTCAGATGGGCCTGTGATTTCTGAAAAGCGCTGTCTAAGGTCACATTAAAATGTATAAGAGCATTTCGATTCCTGAGAAGGGGGCTTATTATCCACCCGTGGTGTAAAAGAGGAATGTCAGTGGCCACAGACTTGGGTGAAAACAAAAGAGATACCAGGATTTCAATCTTTTGTCAGCAAGCTTCTCTGGTTTCTTTTCAGGGCTCTGCCACCAGCCCTGTACATAGCTCTGCAGACTGCAAACTTAGGCTTCTTGCAAAAAAAAAAAAGAAGAAGAAGAACACTTTAAAAAGAAAACAAGTTTAACTGGCTTCCCCTGCTCCTCCTAGCCTTCCTTTTTTTTAACCCTTTCAGTGAGAGTCAGCTATGCCAGTTGTTTTCAAATTATAAATGGTTGTTTACTTGAGAAGAATTTGGCTTGTACTGTGTTCTTATTGCTTGTTTTTTTTTTTTTTAATGGGTTTTTCTTTTTATTTATCTTTTTCTTTTTCTCTGTCCTTTCAGGAGGCCAGGAGTCGGCATGCCTGCAGCTAGATAGGTATGAACTTTAGGATCAGACCTACCTGTGTGGGAAGCATAACCCCGGGGACCCGCCCATTTCATCCACAAATATCCGCTGAGCATCTACAAAATGCCAGTCATTAGGGATACATAGGTGAAGAGGTCATGAGAGTTTGCATTCTCGAGGTGGGGGCGGGGGAGGGAGGCCATACAACAGGTAAAGCAGCAAGACAGGTGGAGATAATTGCTGTTCCTGAGGAAATAGAGAGTGCCTTAAAAGAGGACACTTGAAGGAGGCAGGCTGCAGGGAGGGTAACTGAGAGAGGCTTTTCTGAGGAGGTGGCATTCCAGATGAGACCTGGAAGTTGAGGCTAAGCCAGCAATGCAAGGGGCTCAGGGAAGAGCCTCCCAGGCACTGGGTACAGCAAGTGAAAGGGCGTGTGTCCTGCGCATCTGTCATTCTGCCCACCAAGCATCCCACTCCATGGCACAGACTTGGCAGAGTGGTCAGTCATGGTACCCTGACCCCATCCAGCAAAGAAGAGGGTACGTGACCCAAGACAGGCCCATCAGACGTTCACCTGGGGGGATGTGTGTTGGGTGGAGGAGCAGGAAGACAGAACAGGGAGAGCAGGCTCGTCCCACCCTGGGGCTCTGATGACAAGGCTCTTTGGTTCTGCCTCTTAGACCCCTAAAATTTCTCGAGTTCCTTGTTGCTCCCAGTTTTGACTCTCCAGCTTTCCCTTAGATTCTGTGAGCCACCAATGAGCCTTCCAATAAATGCCCTTTTTGCTCAAGGTAGTCAGAATTTAATACGTGAATTGAAAACAAAGAACCATAACCAACATAGAAATCAATGCAGAGAGTGAGTTTTCAGGTAAAAGAACTTCAGGAAAATATGGGCTGCATTGAAGTGGCCATGAGGAGGAAAAAGCAATGAGACTCTGATTTATACTCAGGGTGAGAATCTACCCAATGGCACACAGAGGTGAAATGGCTAATTAACTTATCACCTGTGGGACCCTCACGGAGAGTCTCGAGAGTGAAGGTCAGGCATGAAACGGATTGGTTGGAATTGGAAGTGAAGGTATGAATGCACGGTTTTCAAAATAGACAAATGGAACTTCAGATGTGAATGTCTGTGTGTGTGTGTGTGTGTGTGTGTGTGTGTGTGTGCGCGCGTGTGCATGCACGCATACATGTACTTCCTAGCTCTGTCTACTGAGAGGAAAAAGAGCAGCAACAGCCCAATAACAACAAACACACTTGGTGACCAGATCTTGGTCTCTAAATACCATTCTCCACAAAAAGGAAGGGCTCCTTAGAGAAATGCATGCTTCCAGAGGTGGGACAGAAAAACCACAAGACGCATCAGGAATATTTTGTGGCAGAAAGTAAGGCAGTGCTCAAGGAATCACGGGAACAGGTAAGAACAGAGGCCAACTTGAGGAGGCACACATGGGCCGAATTTGGAAACTAAAAGAAAATTTTTAATCGACTTTATTCCTATACAATTTACATACAATAAAGTGCACCTATTTCAATTATAGTTCAATGCATTTTAACAAGTATATACAATGATGCAACCACCACTCTCTCTAATCAAGGCACAAAATATATCTGTTATCCCCCAAATTCTCTTAGGCCCTTTCTTAATCAATCACCCTTCCCCAGAGCCAACCGCTGATCTGATCTATGTCACTATACGATAGTTTTACCTCTTCTAGAACTTCATATAAATGGAATAATGTGTATGTATGTATTCTTTGGTGTCTGCCTTCTTTGGCTAACATGAAGTTTTTGAGATTCATCCATATGGCTATGCATATCAGTAATATGTTCATTTTTAGTGCCGAGTAGTTTTCCAACATATGAAAACCACAGTCAGTTTACCCATTCACCTATTAATGGACATTTCTGTTGTTTCTAGCTTCTGGATATTATTTTAAAAAGCTTGCTTGAATATACATATACAAGTCTTTGTGCGGATATGTGTATTCATTTCTCTAAGGTAATACCTAGGAGTGGAATTTCTGGGTCTTATAATAAGGCTAAGTTTAATTTATAAGAAATTTTGTACTATTTTCTGTAATGATTGTACCCTTTCACATTCCCACCAGCAGTGTTTGAGAGTTCCAGTTGCTCTGTATTCTCACCAAAATGTGCTGTGGTTAGCTTTATTAATTTTAGCCTTTCTACTAGGTATATAGTCGTATCTCATTGTAGTTTTAAGTTTCCTAATGGCTAATAGTGTTGAGCATTTTTTCATGACCTTAATGGCCATTCATATAGCTTTTTCATGTAGTGCATATTCAAATTTTTATCCATTTTTATTGGGCTGTCTTATTACTGAACTGTAACAATCTCTCTGAATATAAGTTGTATGCCTGATACATGTATTGAAAATATTTTTTTCCAGTTGAGCAGGCTTTCCATTTTCTTAATGGTGTCTTTTGAAGAGCAGAAGTTTTTTTAATTTTGGTGAAGTCCATTTATTAGTTTTTCTTTTATGGTTAGTACTATTTGTATGCTAAGCACCACTTTTCCAAAGTGGAAAATACATCTTCCTATGTTTTCTTCAGAAGTTTTATTATTTAAGTCTTTGTGCTAAAGCATATGATCTATTTAGAGTTCACTTTTGTGAGTGATGTAAAGTGGAGTCAAGCTTTATTTTTTCCACGTGTATAGATACTCAGTTGTTCCAGAATTATTTGCTAAATAGATTATCATCCTCTTGTGAAATTACATTTGCCTCCTCATTAAAATCAATTAATCATATGTGCAGTTGTGTTCCATTAATCTAGGTCTCTTCTTACACTGTCTTGAATATTGTAGTTTGTGGTATTGTAAATGTTAATATTAGATAGCATAGGTCTTCCAAATTTGCTCTCCTTTTTAAAAATTATTTTGGCTACACTAGGTCCTTTGCATTTCCATATAAGTTTTATAATCAGTTTATCAATTTCTCTCAAAAACCTACTGATATGTTGATTGGAGTTACATTAAATCTATAAATTAATTAGGATAGAAATGAAATTGTGGTATAATAGGAAATATACTGTGTTTGTCCCTGGTTCCAGGCACCGAGCTTCTAAAACCCTTGAGTTTTCTGAGTGATGAGTGTCGTTTGTTATTCATAACAAGCTCCTTTCAATCCTTTCAATCACCTGAGTTTATGCTAATGGAGTGATTTAGGGTGGAGCCCCTGGACAGCTACAGGATGGAGCTGGTCACCAAAATGACCAAAGTGATTAGAGGGTTGGAATTTCCAGCTCCACCCATCAGTCTCCTAGGAAGGGACAGGGGACTAGAGATTGAGCTCTACAAAAAACTCTTGAATGAGAAAATTCAGAATTTCCAGGTTGGTGAACAAATCAGGGTGCTGGAAGGGCACCTGGAAAGAACAGGGAATCTCCACAGTCCTCCCTCCATGCGTTGCTCCATGCATCTCTTCCACTTGGCTGTTCCTGCACTGCAAACTTCATAATTAACCAGTAAATATAAGTGAAGTGTTTACCTGAGTTCTGTGAACCGTTCTAGCAACCTATCAAACACAAGAGGGGATGGGGGAAAGCCCCAAATTTGTACTCTGCTGTGCAAAAATGTGGATAGCCTGGGCATACCGTATGCATTTGGTGTCTTTACCCTCCGGGGTCTATGCTAACTCTAGGAGTTGGTGTCAGAATTGAATTGAATTGCTGGATATCCAGTTGGAGAGTTGGTGTGGAAACACTCCGTCACATTTGGAGTTAGCGTGTTGTCAGGGGAAGAAATAACGTCTCAGATATCTTAACAATTTTGAGTCTTGCAATGTATCTTCCCACATATTTAGTGTATCTTTCCATATATTTAGATCTACTTTAATTTCCTTCAGAAGTGTTTTGGAGTTTTCAGTGTCACTTTTGTTCAGGTTATTCCTAAAATTTTATGTTCCCAATTATTCTTACTAAAATATAGAAATACAATAGATTTTGTATATTGATCTCATATCAAGAAACTTTGCAAAATTATTCGCCTTGCAGTGTTTTCACAGATTCCTTAGAATTTTCTATGCGCATAATCATGTCATCTACAAATAAAGATGGTTTTATTTCTTCCTTTCCAATTTTTATGCTTTTTATTTCTTTATCTTCTTTCATTGCACTTCCTAGGACCTCTAGCCGGTGACAAGAAGTGGTAAGAGTGGTCATCCTTGCATGTGCCTGATTATAGCAGAAAAACATTGTCTTTTACTCCTAAGTATGATGTTAGCTGTATGTTTTTTACCAGATGTACTTTTTTTGACAAAGCTTCCTTCATCCTGTTAATATTTCTGTATTTGATTTGACAGTGTGTTGTTAAGGATTTTTCCATTATTCATGTGGTAAACCTGTACTGTTTTTGTATTTTCTTTGTATTGTCTTCATATCATGCTATCACAACATCAGTTCAGAAGTGTTCCCATTTACTCTGTTTCCCCAAAAAGTTTACATAATATTGAAATTATTATTTCTTCCTTAGATGCACGACAGAATTTGCCAGTTAAACCATCTGGGCATAAAGCTCCACTGTGGGAAGGTCTTTAATTAAATTTTATTCAGTTTCATTCAATTTTAGTAGATATAAAATTAATAGTATTTTCAAATTTTTCTTGTGTCTATTCTGGTAAATAGTATCTTTCAAGGAATTTGTTCATTTTGAAATTATTGGCATAAAGACTTACGTAATAGTTTTTTAGTGCATTTTAATGTCTGCAGACTCTGCAGTGATATTTTCTATTTTATTCCTGATATTGGTAAATAGTCATAGGTGCACTTTTTTTGGTCAGTCAATTCAGAGATTTATTAATTCACCAAAATTTCTGAAGAACAAACTTTGGGTTTCATTGATTTCTCTCTTGTTTTTTTTTTTTTTTTTGTCTTTTTCGTGACCGGCACTCAGCCAGTGAGTGCACCGGCCATTCCTATATAGGATCCAAACCCGCGGCGGGAGCATCGCTGCACTCCCAGCGCTGCACTCTCCCGAGTGTGCCACGGGCTCGGCCCGATTTCTCTCTTGTTTTTACATTTGCTATTTCACTGACTGCTGCTCTTCTCTTTTTTATTTAGCTCCTTCTACTTATTTTGGGGTTTAATTGCTCTTATCTTAAATCATTTATTTTAAACCTTTCCTCTTTTCTAACATAAATATTTAAAGATAAACATTTCCCTGTAAAAAACATAAACCTCACAATTGTTATGTTTTGTTTTTTATTTTATTTTCATTCATAATCTTGTCTAATTTCCTTTACAATTCTTCTTTGACACATAGGTTGTTTAAAAGTGTTTAAAAAGGGGGGGTGAGTAAATTCCAAGTAGTTGGAGATTTTCTAGATTTATTTTTACAATTGTTTTCTCATTTAGTTTCATTATGGTCAGAATATATACTGATATAAACCAACAATATACTCTGTTGATTTCACTACTTTTAGATATATTGAGACATTTTATGGCCCCGCATATGGCCTATTTTAATGAGTGATCCAGTTGAAAAGAATGTGTATTTTCTTTTCCCTGTTGTGTGGAGTAGTCTATATATGTCAATTAGATGAAGTAAGCTGATTAGATGAAGTTCAAATCCTGTATGACCTTACCGAATTATTTTCTGTTCTATCTATCACTTACTGAGAGAAGAGTATTGAAAATCAGCAACTGTAGTTGTAGATTTTTCTCATTTCAGTTCAGTCCATTCTTCTTATAGTTGGAAGTCCTGTTATTAGGTTCATACACGTTTAGAATTGTTATATCTTCTTAATGAATTAGCCATTTATAATTTGCAAATGTCCTCTTTTTCTTCAATAATATCTCTTTATTTGGAATCTCCTTTATCTGATATTAATATAGCCACTCCAGCTTTCTTTCTATTAGTCTTTGCATTTGTAGGTCCTTCTACATCCTTTCACTTTTTACTATTTCTTTATATTTGAAGTGTATTTTTGTACACAGCATACGTATAATTGGACACTGTAAGATATCAAACTATTAATCGGAGTGTTTAGTTCATTTACAATTAAATAATTAATGAGGTAGTTAAATCCACTCTATTGCTCTTTCTTTCATATTTATCCCATCTGTTCTATTTCTTTTCCCCTCTTTCATGCCTTTTTTGGGGGGAGTTAATTGAATATCATCGGTATTCAATTTTATCAACTCAGATTTACTAGCCATATTTCTTCAACTTATTTTTTATTGGTTTCTCTAGAGTTTACAATATGCTTCTTTAAATTATCACAGTCTATCTTTGGATAATATGATATAACTTTACATGTAATATAAGAACCTTCCAACAGTATTCTTCCATTCTCCTCCCCTAATCCTTAGTACTATTATTACCAAACATTTCATTTCTACATATATTATTAATCCCATGGTATATTGTTATTTTTATTTAAACAGTCAATTATCTTTTCTAAAAAACTTAAATGGGTACAAATGTCTCTCTCTCTCTCTCCATATACACATACACACACATATTTGTCATTTTGATGCTCTTCTTTTTTTCTGTGAATTTAATTTTTCATATACAATAATTTTCCTTCAACTGAAAAACTTGATTTGACATTTATTGTAGTTAGTGCATGTCTGCTGGTGACAAATGTTCTCAGCTTTTGTCCATCTCAAAATGTCTTTATCTCACCTTCACTTTTTGAAGAATTTTTGTTAGATATAAAATTCTAGATGGCCAGAGTTGATTATTTTTTCTTTCAACACTTTAAAGATGTCATGATTGTATCACCTGACTTGTATTGTTTCTAAGAAAAGCCAAAAGACATTTTTTTAAATCTGTCACCCTGTATCTAATGTCTTTTTCCTCTGAAAGCTTTTAGGATATTTTTCTTTGCCATTGGTTTTGAAAAATTTAATTATAATGTGCCTTGATGTGGTTTTCTTTTCATTAATCTTGCTTGAATTCATTGAGATTTATAAATATATAGTTTCATATTTTTTTACCAAACTTGAAGAAATTTTAGCCATTTCCTCAAATCTTTTTTCTTCCCCACTGTCTCCCTCCTTTCTTTCTGGGACTCCAATTATACATATTTTGGGCTGTGTACTATTGTGCCATGGGTCATTGTGGCTTTCTTCATTTTTTCAGCCTTTTTCCTTATATTCTTCAGTTCAAAAAGTTTTTATGACTGGGTCTTCAAGCTTACTCATCTTTTCTTCTGCAGTTTCTAATATATTGTTAAGCAAATCCAGTGATTTTTTTTTTAATTCATAGATTGTAATTTTCAGCTCTGGGACAGCCATTTGTTTCTTTTTTTATAATTTCCATTTCTCTTTTCATTATGTTTTCCTTTAAATTCTTGAAGATATATATAAGAGCTCTTATATAGTCTTTGCCTAATAATTCTATTACCTCTGCCATTTTTTAATCTGATTCTATTGTTTGATTTTTTTTCTCCTGGTTGTGGACCACATTTTCCTGATTTTCACATCTACTAATTTTTTACTGGATGCTGGACATTGTGACTGGATTTTGCTGTCTTTCTTCAAAGAGTATTGAGTTTTGTTCTTGCATGCAGTTAATATACTTCAGATTAGCATTATCATCTTGAGTCTTGTTAGAGTAAGTCTAGAGTTTGTTTTGCCCTAAAGTAAGCCCTCCTGTTAAGGCATGGCCTTTCTGGGATCTGTACTGCATTACTCCATTATTGAACAAGGTCCCTCCACTCTGATTGGATGGCACTTGAATGATTCACAATTCTGTATGAGTTGTGGTAGTTGTTTATCATACCACTCCACAGTAATTGTTTTTTCTCCCTTTGTTATCTTTCTTCAGCCTCATAGTCTCACTCTAGGTATGTATAGATGAGTAGTCAATCAAAGACTCATGGAACACCCTGAAGATTGCTGGATATCTTTGTCTGTACAGTTATCTTTACAAATATCTTTATAATTTACTAAATTATAACCACCTTAGTCCTCCTTGAATACTGATTTTTGTTGCCTTAGCTCAACAAAATCTGCTGTGCTGTACTTGAGTTTCCCTTAAAATTCCTCCAGAAAAAAAAAAGCTGGGATAATTAGTGCTCATAGTGTTTGTTTCACTGCTTCCAATGATCATAGTTCTGTTCTGCCTGTTGTCAAATGTCTGAAAATGTCTTATGTGTTTTGTTTAATGTTCTAGTTGTTTATGATGAAAAAGCTAGTCCAGTACCAATTATTCCTTCGTGGAAAGACCAAATGAGGAACAATTTGAGAACCAATACAAATAATGATACTAACAGATTATTTCCATTGAATGAAATAGAATCCATGAGTCTATTCAGTTGTAAATAAAAAAATAAATAAAATAGGGAGAAAGAACAGATTTTTCTTAATGTATCATTTCAACTAATAACTGTACAAGGAATGACAGAATTATAAAACTACCATTTGGCAACCATTATAGTAACAATTCAGCCAAAAAAACATCAGGAGTTGATAAAACTTGTAAAAAATACTTTATGAGGAGTGGAATATTTACATAGTTTTCAAATACCTTCCCGCAACATACTTATTAATTACAAAAGGAGGAGGAAGAACTTTACAGTGGGGAAACTTCACAGACACCACCTGTGATAAAAGCCAGTAATGGGAACAAATCAAAATTATGTAACATCTGATTGTATGTGCTGTGAACTAAATGGTTGTGTCCCCCCAAAATTCCTATGTTGAAGTTCTAACCCCCAGCATAACTGTATTTGGAGATAGGGCCTATGAGGAGATAATAAATATTTTTATTATATCATCTTATTATTTATTACTTATAAGGGTGGGGCCCTGATCCAATAGGGCTGATGTTCTTATAAGAATAGGAAAAGACACCAGAAAACTCTTTCTCACCCCTCCAAGCTTGCATAGAGAATAGGCCATGTGAGCACACAGTGAGAAGGCAGCCATCTACAAGCCAACAAGACAGTACTCACCAGAAACTGAATTGGTTGGCACGTTGATCATGAACTTCTAGCCTCAGAACTGTGAGAAAATAAAGTTCTGTCATTTAAGCCACTTAATCTAAGGCATTTTGTTATGGCAGCCTGAGCTGACTAATACAATATGAAAAGAGTTGAACACAGCATCACTTCTGTGACATTCCTGACAAAGATGAATATCCTGAATCTAATCGTGACAAAACATCAGACAGAGCCAAATCAGTTAGATAGTTTGAAAAACAGTCAGTTTGTAATCTTCTAAATTGTCAAGGTCATGAAAGTCAAGGAACACTGAGAAACTGTTCCAGTCTTAAAGAAACTAAGAAGACATGACAACTAAATACAACACGTAATACTAGCTCGTTTTTCTATTTAGGACATTATTGGAACAATTGGTAAGATTGAATGGGATCTACAGATGGATTATAATAATGCATCAATGACAATTTGTTGTACTATAGTTGTACATAGTTGTACTATAGTTGTACTATAGTTAAGTGCATGTTCTTCTCTCTCTCTCTCTCTCTCTCTTTCTCTCTCTCTTCCTTCCTTCCTTCCTTCCATCTTGCTTGCTTGCTTGCTTGCTTGCTTGCTTGCTTGCTTGCTTTGGAAATACATACAAAAACTTTCATCAGTGATGGAACATAATGTTAGCAATTCTACTCTTGAATGGTTCAGGGGGTAGCTGTTTGTACTATCGTGCAACTTTTCCACAAGTTAGAAATTATTTTCAAATAAAAAGATAAAAACAAATACCACATCCCTAGGAGAATTATAATCATCAAATATTTGAAAGATACAAAAGTGGTCATCCTTGTCACAACCATATTCAATTCTACAGTTTCAATAAACTCAAAACTGATTAATTTGGATAGCACAGTGGGTTTGGATGAGCTTAATCAGATGATGAACCCAATTGTATCTACTATTTCCACAACTGGTCTCCTCATAGGAAACTATTTGGGAAGGGGGGAAGTTTATTCTTTTTGTAGCTTCTTAAATTGTACACTTAACTCATTTATTTTCAAACTTTTTTGTTTCCTAATAAATGCTCTTGAGACTACTAATTTTCTTCTAAGTACAAACGTATCCTCATCTTCCAAGTTCTTATATGTAATGATTTTATTGTAATTTAGTTCTACACATTTTATCATTTTCCCTTATGATTTTCCCTTTAACTCATGGATTACTTAGAAGTTTGATTTTATATTTAATTTTTCCAAATGCATGGAAAACAACTATCTTTTTATTGCTGATATTTTATTTCACTTTGGTCAAAGAATGTGGTTTGTATGTTTGGTATTATTTCAAATGTGCTGTGACTTCCTTAATGGTCCAATACATTACCATTTCCTATAAACAAGAAATGTTTGAGGAGTTTCAAGATAGCGGCGGCTGCGGCGGCTGGCGCGGAGTAGCTGAGGTGGAAAAGGTGGCCACTGGGCCTCAGGCAGCCGGGAAGCTTGTGGACCTTCCTCTGGCCATCTCTTAAGGGAGGACCGCTGCTGCTGGCCGGTCGTGGGGGGTGACCGCCACTTTGCCCCCGGCAGGAGAGGCTGCCTCATTTACAGGCAACAGCTTTGAAGTGTGGAGCAGGAAAAGAACTGATTCTTAGCTGCAAAAGCGAGTCTTGAAACAGGGAACACGGCGCCAGGGCTGCTGTGGATGCAGCCAGGATCCCGGAGGCTGGGGCCGCGCTGAAGGCGGCCAGCTGCCCTATTCAGGATTCGAGGTTTCAGGCCGGCATTAAAGAAGATTCCTGGGAGCGCCCGAGCGGCGCTGCGACTGAACAGCCCGAGGCGGCAGCGCCGAGAACACGGAAGGCAACAAACCAGAGACAGAGCGAGCGCCCGACCTGGCACAGCACTGTGAGTGATCCCTGGCACAGCTCTGTTCGGGGGGTGGATGCCCACGCGGCTCCCGCCTGCACCACCAGGCCACTCACTGCCCCGGTGCTGCCTCCATTTTCCCAGGTGCGGGCAGCTCCACCCTGCTCGGCCATCACTGAGCCCATTTGCTTGGCCTGGCGCGGGGCTTTCCGGACCCTGCGGGCCGGCCTCCTCTCCCACTCCCTCCGCGGTTCTCTGGTGGGGCTGGGGGTGTGGGGCGTCCCGACCAGTGTTGGGAGGGCTAGGAAGTACGGGCGGGCTGACTGTCACTCCACCACACCCTGGACTCCGGCCCCGGTAAACTTCCTGTTACTGGGAGGCAGATACCATCTCTGCGACCACCAGTTTGGAAAAAAGCCTAATGAATTTCTGGTTGGGAATAGTGTGGTAGGAGAGTTCCCAGGTCCGCTTGAACCTGCCGGAGAGCAGGCTGCAGGCGGGCACTAGACTCAGTTTATACCGGGGGGATACAAAGGTGAACAAGACCCGAGAAAGATCTACACAGTGCTACAAAGGCACCCAGAGAGACCGGTCGTCTGTGCCTAGCAGAAACCTGGTAGACTTCCTGGGCGAGGCGGTGCTGAGCAGGGTCTTGAAGGCCCAGCTGATAGACGAGGGGTGCAGAAGACACACCCCAGCCCAGCACAGTGTGCACAGAGGGGGGAGACGTGCGGCCAGGGAGGTGGAGACTCGACAGAAACCACACACCCGGTGAGGTCGCCACTGCACGATCTAACAGCCTGGGCCAGAGCACACGGAACGGGGAGAAGTCCTGTACAGAAAGTGAAAGCTCAACAGAGATCACACACCCTGTGGTACGTGATCCACCAGCCCAGCAGAGTACAAGCTGACCAGAAAGGTGGAGCCCCGGAGAAGCCCAAGACCCGAGGCAACCACACACACAAGACACTAGAGGCCAACTGAGCAGTCACGGCGGGAGCCATACCAAATTGGCAACCACAGCAACATCCTAGTTAGTCATTAGTCTCAAACCGGTGAACTGTGAAACCCCCTGCCACAATGAATAAACACCAAAAAAAAGACACCAGAAATACAAAAAATCAAGAAAGTACACCACCAAAAGTTAATAAATCTCATACTCTAGATCCTATAGAACAAGAAGCCCTTGAAATAACTGACAAGGAATTTCGAGTGATAATTCTAAGGAAACTGAATGAGATACAAGAAAACTCAGCTAGACATCATGATGAAATGAGGAAAAGTATACAGGATCTGAAAGAGGAAATATACAAGGAAATCAATGTCCTGAAAAAAAATGTAGCAGAACTTGCTGAACTGAAGAAGTTATTCAGCGAAATAAAAAACACAACGGAGAGTTTAACCAGCAGGCTTGTCGAAGTTGAAGAGAGAACCTCTGAACTTGAAGATGGGCTGTTTGAAATAACACAAGCAGACAAAAAGAAAGAAAAAAGAATCAAGGACATGGAAGAAAATCTGAGAGAGATATCAGACAACCTCAAGTGCTCAAATATCCGAGTCATGGGTATTCCAGAAGGGGAGGAAAATGGAGATTCCATTGAAAACATATTCAACAAAATAGTGGCAGAAAACTTCCCAGGTATAGGAAAAATCACAGATCTTCAGATCCAGGAAGCTCAACGATCTCCAAACGTATTCAACCCAAAAAGGCCTTCTCCAAGACATGTCATAGTCAAATTGGCAAAACTCAGAGACAAAGAGAGAATCTTAAAAGCTGCAAGAGAGAAGCGTCAAATCACCTATAGGGGAGCCCCAATCAGGTTAACATCAGACTTTTCATCACAAACCCTAAAAGCTAGAAAGGAATGGGATGATATTTTCAAAATACTAAAAGACAAAGATTGCCAGCCAAGAATACTCTACCCTGCAAGGCTATCCTTCCGAAATGAGGGGCAAATAGTATATTTCTCAGACAAACAAAAACTGCGGGAGTTCACTACCACATGACCACCCTTACAAGAAATCCTCAAGGGAGTACTGGGTTTGGTTCCTGAAAAATAACTACCACTGCCATAAAAACCTAAGAAAAATCTAAACCCGCTAGTACAATAAAAATGGCATTCATGAAGAGAAAACAAGCTAACAAAAACACTATCTACAACCTAAGGAACCAACAAACAAAGAAACCAAACAGTAAATCAGAAAGCAAGGAACAAAAGACACCTAAGACAACCAAACAACCAATAAAATGCTAGGAATAAATCAACACCTTTCAATAACAACTCTTAATGTTAAAGGCTTAAATTCCCCAATTAAAAGACACAGACTGGCTGACTGGATCAAAAAGCAGGACCCAACTATATGCTGCCTACAAGAGACCCACCTCACCCATAAAGATTCACACAGACTAAGAGTGAAAGGATGGAAAAAGATTTACCATGCAAACAGAAAAGAAAAACGAGCTGGAGTGGCTATTCTTATATCTGACAAAATAGACTTTAAACTAAAAACCATAAAAAGAGACAATGAGGGACACTACTTAATGATAAAAGGACTGATCCATCAAGAAGACATAACAATCATAAATATGTACGCACCCAATGTTGGAGCAGCCAGATTTATAAAACAAACTCTATTAGACCTAAAGAAGGAAATAGACACTAATACCATAATAGCAGGGGACCTGAACACGCCACTGTCAATATTAGACAGATCATCTAGGCAAAGAATCAGTAGAGAAACACAAGATCTAAACAAGACTCTAGGCCAATTGGAATTGGCAGATATCTACAGAACATTCCACCCAACAACCTCAGAATATTCATTTTTCTCATCAGCACATGGATCATTCTCCAGGATAGATCACATATTAGGTCACAAATCAAGTCTCAATAAATTCAAAAAAATTGGAATTATCCCATGTATCTTCTCAGACCACAATGGATTAAAACTAGAAATTAATAACAAAGGAAACTCTGGAAACTATACAAACACATGGAAATTAAACAGCATTCTACTTAATGACATATGGGTCCAAGAAGAAATCAAGCAGGAAATCAAAAAGTTTATTGAAACTAATGAAAACAATGATACATCATACCCAAACCTGTGGGATACTGCAAAAGCAGTATTGAGGGGAAAATTTATTGCATTAAATGCTCACTTCAGAAGAATGGAAAGATGGCAAGTGAACAACCTAACACTTCACCTTAAAGAACTAGAAAAACAAGAACAATCCAATCCTAAAGCTAGCAGACGGAAAGAAATCATTAAGATCAGAGCAGAACTGAATGAAATTGAAAACCAAAAAACAATTCAAAAGATCAACGAATCAAAAAGTTGGTTTTTTGAAAAGATAAATAAAATTGACAAACCATTAGCATGGCTAACGAAAAAAAGAAGAGAGAAGACTCAAATAACAAAAATTAGAAATGAAAAAGGCGATATTACAACTGATTCATCTGAAATACAAGGAATCATTCGAGACTACTATAAACAACTATACGCCAACAAATTTGAAAATCTGGAGGAAATGGATAAATTTCTGGACACACACAAGCTCCCAAAACTGAACCGTGAAGACGTAGAAAATTTGAACAGACCAATAACAATAAAGGAGATTGAAGCTGTTATCAGAAGGCTCCCAACAAAGAAAAGCCCAGGACCAGATGGATTCACAGCAGAATTTTACCAAACATTCAAAGAGGAATTGACGCCGATTCTTTACAAACTATTCCAAAAGATTGAAACGGACGCAAATCTCCCAAACTCATTCTATGAAGCAAACATCATCCTGATACCAAAACCAGGTAAAGATATAACCAAAAAAGAAAACTACAGGCCGATATCCTTGATGAATATAGATGCAAAAATCCTCACTAAAATACTAGCAAACAGAATACAGCAACACATACGAAAAATTATTCATCACGATCAAGTGGGATTCATCCCAGGGATGCAAAGTTTGTTCAACATACGCAAATCAATAAATGTGATATACCATATTAATAAACTCAAACACAAGGACCATATGATCATCTCTATAGATGCTGAAAAAGCATTTGATAAAGTTCAGCACTCATTCATGACAAAGACCCTCTATAAGTTAGGTATAGAGGGAAAGTATCTCAACATAATTAAAGCCATATATGACAAACCCACTGCCAATATCATCCTGAATGGGGAAAAGCTGAAAGCTTTTCCTTTAAGAACAGGCACTAGACAAGGATGCCCACTCTCACCACTCCTATTCAACATAGTGTTGGAAGTACTAGCCAGAGCAATCAGAGAAGAGAAGGAAATAAAGGGCATCCAGATTGGAAAAGATGAAGTCAAACTGTCCCTGTTTGCAGATGACATGATCCTATATATCGAACAGCCTAAAACCTCTACAAAAAAACTGTTGGAATTGATAAATGATTTCAGCACAGTAGCAGGATACAAAATCAACACACAAAAATCAGTAGCATTTCTTTTCTCCAATAGTGAACATGCAGAAGGAGAAATCAAGAAAGCCTGCCCATTTACAATAGCCACCAAAAAAATAAAATACTTAGGAATTGAGTTAACCAAGGAGGTGAAAAATCTCTATAATGAGAACTACAAACCACTGCTGAGAGAAATTAGAGAGGATACAAGAAGATGGAAAGATATTCCATGCTCTTGGATTGGAAGAATCAACATAGTGAAAATGTCCATACTACCCAAAGTGATATACAAATTCAATGCAATCCCCATCAAAATTCCAAAGACATTTTTCTCAGAAATGGAAAAAACTATTCAGACATTTATATGGAACAATAAAAGACCACGAATAGCCAAAGCAATGCTCAGCAAAAAAAATAAAGCTGGAGGCATAACACTACCTGACTTTAAGCTATACTACAAAGCTATAATAACCAAAACAGTATGGTACTGGCATAAAAACAGACACACTGACCAATGGAATAGAATAGAGAATCCAGAAATCAACCCACACACTTACTGCCATCTGATCTTTGACAAAGGCACCAAGCCTATTCACTGGGGAAGGGACTGCCTCTTCAGCAAGTGGTGCTGGGATAACTGGATATCGATATGCAGGAGAATGAAACTAGATCCATACCTCTCACCGTATACTAAAATCAACTCAAAATGGATTAAGGATTTAAATATACACCCTGAGACAATAAAACTTCTTAAAGAAAACATAGGAGAAACACTTCAGGAAATAGGGCTGGGCACAGACTTCATGAATACGACCCCAAAAGCACGGGCAACCAAAGGAAAAATAAACAAATGGGATTATATCAAACTAAAAAGCTTCTGCACAGCAAAAGAAACAATTAAAAGAGTTAAAAGACAACCAACAGAGTGGGAGAAAATATTTGCAAAATATACAGCTGACAAAGGATTAATATCCAGAATATATAAGGAACTCAAACAACTTTACAAGAAGAAAACAAGCAACCCAATTAAAAAATGGGCAAAAGAGCTAAGTAGGCATTTCTCTAAGGAAGATATACAAATGGCCAACAGACATATGAAAAAATGCTCAACATCACTCAGCATCCGGGAAATGCAAATCAAAACCACATTGAGATACCATCTAACCCCAGTTAGGATGGCTAAAATCCAAAAGACTATGAACGATAAATGCTGGCGAGGCTGCGGAGAAAAAGGAACTCTCATACATTGTTGGTGGGACTGCAAAATGGTGCAGCCTCTATGGAAAATGGTATGGAGGTTCCTTAAACAATTGCAAATAGATCTACCATACGACCCAGCCATCCCACTGTTGGGAATATACCCAGAGGAATGGAAATCATCAAGTCGAAGGTATACCTGTTCCCCAATGTTCATCGCAGCACTCTTTACAATAGCCAAGAGTTGGAACCAGCCCAAATGCCCATCATCAGATGAGTGGATGCGGAAAATGTGGTACATCTACACAATGGAATACTACTCAGCTATAAAAACGAATGAAATACTGCCATTTGCAACAACATGGATGGACCTTGAGAGAATTATATTAAGTGAAACAAGTCAGGCACAGAAAGAGAAATACCACATGTTCTCACTTATTGGAGGGAGCTAAAAATTAATATATAAATTCACACACACACATACACACACACACACACAAACTGGGGGGGGGAGAAGGTATAACAACCACGATTATTTGAAGTTGATACAACAAGCAAACAGAAAGGACATTTTGGGGGGGGGGAGGGAGAAGGGAGGGAGGTTTTGGTGATGGGGAGCAATAATCAGCTACAATGTATATCGACAAAATAAAATTTAAAAAAAAAAAAAAAAGAAATGTTTGAAAATAATGTATGTTATTTGAAGAGCAAAATTTTGCATATATTTTCTGCTTGTTTTTCTATATTCTTACTTATTCTTTGTTTGCTTGATTAATCCATTTCTATAAGATAGGTTTTAAAACTTTATGTCATTGTTACAAATTTTATTATATACACGCTGTAATTTTGACAGCTGTTTTTCTTTATATTTTGAGGCTATATAGTTAGGCACAAACAAATTAATGGTTTCTATGTCATCTTGGCAGATTATTCTTTTTATCAGTATGAAATAGGCCTCTTTGATTATTACTTTTAATGCTATTCATATTAAATTCTATTTTGCCTGTTATTAAGAACACTATACTAACTTCCTTTTGATTAGCAAATGCCTAGTATATTTTCCCTAAATACCTTAATTTTCGAACATCCTCTGAATTTTTTAAGCATGTCTATTGTAGTCATCATATACTGCACTTATAAATGCTTAATCTAATCTTAAGTCTCCATCTTTTAATTGTAACTTTGACCTATTTACATTTATTGTGGTTAGTAATACATGTGAATTTATTTGTACCTTCATGCTTTCTTTTTGCCTTTTGTTTTTCTCCTTTTATTTCTTTTGTTGGATTTATCAAGTTTTCTATATTCCTTTTATTTTCCACTACTGGTTTAGAAGTTATGCATCCTATCATTCCAGTGTTTACCCTTAAATTTTTAATATTATTTTGCATCCCACTCCTTCCTTCTGGAATATCTTTTGCTTGATTAGGTGTTCCATTTAATAATTATGTTAGGGAACATCCATATGTAATATGTAGTAGTGTTTATGTCCTGGTTTATCTAAAAATACCTTTATGTCATTCTCGCCCTTAAACTATAGTTTGGTATAGACCTATAGACTCACTATCGTTTTCTCTCAACTTTAAAGATATTCCCTTTTTTTTTTTTCTAGCTTATGCTGTTCTTGAGAAATTGGTTAACAATCTGATTGCTGTCCTATTGAAGGTAATAAATGTTCTATCCTCTGGTGGCCTTTAGGATTTTCTCTTGTTCCTTGATATTCTGCAGTTTCACTAAAAATTGTGTAAGTGTGGAGCTTAATAGGTCTTTCTGACCTTCTGAAAAACTCTCAGCTATTATTACTTTAAATATCAGCTTACTGTCTTTTACTCCAGTCTCTCTTTCTTGACATATGTTGGAGCTTCATTTTCTATCTTCTGTGTCTCTTAAATTCTACTTCCTATTTCCTATTTCAATAATTTACATCCCTCTCATATATTTCATGTCATTCTGCTTCTCTCATAATTGCTATTTCTTTGTATTTGCCATCTATTCCATATTTTTCATCCTATTAGTCATATGCTGCAACACCTCATTCTGTCTTCAAATTTTCTTAAGTTCTCTTTTATATTTTCTGTGCCTTTTTGGTTTATATATCTAAGTGTATGTACTAGAGTCTGGAAGACTTAGTAAGTTCAGTCTTCTAATTCATTTGTTCTTTTCTCAGCTGTATCTGGCTGATCACTTATATATCTACTTAGAGGTTTTATTTTTAATCCCAATAACTATTATAAATGTATTTTTTTACCTCACATACAGAAAGCTGGGTCGACAATAATCCTCATGTGAAAGCATTTTGCTGTCTTATGTTTATACAAGGCACTAATTTTGTGGGGGTTTTTTTCATTCTTGACCTCAACTGCCATCCTTTCTCTCCTCTTCACAATCATTCCACAATATATAATATACAATACAGAGTATGGAATCTGGGGTGGCTTATGGTTATGGGAAAACAGGCCGTGGCAGAGACTGGCTAGGTGCTCTTTAATCTCATTTCTGCATCCTGAGCCCTTCCTTTTCCAGCCTCCTTTGCAGTTAACTCAAGGTCCTATGACTCTTTCTGGTCAATGAAATTTGGGTGAAAGTGATGCAAGGTAAAAATGCATGTGTGGGGAAAGGGTATTTGGGGATGTTGGGCCAACAAGGAACCTATTGTTTTTGCCCACATGCCTGCCTGTCTAGCATTCACCCACCCCTTCATATGATGGCATCCCCCTGCACTGAATTAGGAATCTACCTTTGCATGCAACCTTGATAGGACTGTCAATCAGAGTGTCTTGCCCTCACCTAACCAAAGCAGAACTGGCTACATAATTTGCCAGAACAATATGAAAATGTGGGACCCCTTATTCAAAATTATTAAGAATTTCAATACGGCAACAGCATAGGGTTAAGCCAAGTATGGGGCTCTTCTAAGGACAGGGCTGTATGAGACTGCCCAAGTATATGCCCAGGAGAGTCACTCTCCCTCCCCAAAATTAAGTCGACTACAATGACATAGGTTTGGGAAAATCCCAGAATTAATTTTCCCTAGAAGGCAACACTGGTTTCTGCTACTTGGATCCCCAGGGCAGTCCTAATTCCTTTCTTTTCCAAATCTGATCGATTTGCTCCCCATCAATGCTATCAGCCCATATTTCATTTCCTTCCAATTAAACCTTTGACATAGCTAGAGCCAATTTCTAAAAAATTTCAAAAAAAACCCTAAATGAAACAATGAGTAATTCCACTTGGGTCCTCTGAAACTCAGTTTTCCATCTGCAAAATAGGAATAATGATATATACCTCCAAGGACTCTAGTTATAATTTAAAAGAGATAAATGAATGTGGATGTACAGTACAAACCCTTGCATATACTAGAAATCTATTATACAACTTTTCTTTTCGTCTCTACCCCCACCCCAGACTGTAAGCAACAAAATGCCAGGCGCTCTGTTATTCAGACAGAAGCATTATCCATCTCAGACATAGGTCTAGAAGCCAAGTTTTTCAAATTCATCAGGTATTGTAAGAACCTCCCTTGGGTGGATCAAGAGGGGGTCTGGCTAGGGCCCCTGCCAAGGAAATGGCAAGGAGAAAGAGCCAAAAGTGAGTTTAGTGCACTTCCAGTCTGTTCCCCCTCCCTGAGAGCATGTAAGATTTCTTTGCAGAAATCAGTTCTCCCTGAGTGTGGGGACTCATAGTGACTCCAGAACAAGCCTCCCACTTTGAAAGCGTAGAGGACCGGATTCTAACTCTCCCTGACCCTTAGCAAATCAGGGGTGGACAATATGACCAAAACTCAACCAATCAGTGCCTGCTTTCCAGGATTTGAATCTCGAATTGTCACATGTGAGGACAGAAGGAGGAGTTTTGCTGCAGCATCTAACAAGTGAGGCCAATGGCCTCCTGATCCTGCAGCTTCACTTGCAAGACTGTACCTGTACTTCCTGCTTCCTGTACCTCATCTCCTTGGGTTCTCTTGGTTTCTGCCCATTCCCAAATCTGGTTGCAGGGTTTCCCATCCATTTCAGGAGCTCTCCCATCCCCCAGCACATAAATACCCTGTAATATTCTTTCACTAACACTCCATTTGCTTATTTCTTGGAAGTAAGACCTCAAATTACTAAAGAAGTTAGACTCTATGCCCTCCAGAAGAGTCAACCTTGGGGAGCCAAGATTAGGTGAAGCTTCCAAAAGGAGAGAGACCAAGAATGACGAAGGCAGCCCAGGTCAGGTCCTGAGCAGAAGGAGATCCGACCCCAAGTAGAGGGAGCCCCTATCCCAAACTAGGCACGTGATGGAGGCGAGCTCATTGGATCCCACTGGAACAGATACTATGATCTCCATTTTTCAGAAAACAAAACTGGACTTCATGGAGTTATGTGATATGCCAACTGGTAGGAAATCTGAGACCTGAACTGACGAATCCTTAAAATGTTGTAATGCCCGTTTTCACAACTGAAGGGCCTAGGTTTCCAGGTGAAAGGTAACTCATTTACTAAGCAACAGCCATGGGCCAGGCACTGTCCTTGGATGAGTATTTCCCACAAGCTACCTCATTTCATCCAAGTAATGCAGCCTCTGTTCCTCTGCCTTTCCAGTCCCTGAGCTGTGACTGTTACATTTCAAATCAACTGTGTAAATACAGGGATATATAGTACTATAGAGCGCCCACAGTAAGTTTGAATGGTTCCGAACTGTTAGGAACTTACTCTGCAAAAGAACACACGTAGTTGAGTCCACGCATGTTAGCGCCAACTGTATAACTTCCATATAGAAAAATATAATATTTAGACTCACCGTTAAATTCAGCAATTGTTTAAAAACTGAGACCAACAAAAAAATATTTTGGGGAGGAGTATTCTACCATTGACATTGTTTAGAACTGCTAGTGCACGGTGATAATAAAAAGCCAACTCAGTATGGGTCAGTTTTAGTTTCTAAATTCCCTGCAGATCATGCAATTCCCTTATCCCCCCCCCCCAACCCCCACCCCAGGCAAAGACTGCTCCACTAGCGCTGCCCTTGGTACATTATTTCCATTTTAAAGAAGCTGGGCTTTGGATACAGCTGTGTAAAGTCACTGGTACAGAGCAAAGACAGGATGCAAAGTCAAGGGCGCGGCCTTGCTCCCTTTCTGCCAGGTTGCTGCAGAGACGTCGTCTGCCTCCCCAGGCCCCCTTGCTGACTTCGGGGGCGGGGGAGGGTCGTCCACAGACCTCTCCCGAGGGTGCACACTTCTTTTCCTGGAAGGAAGTCAAGCTTCAAGAACACAGCCACGGAAGAGCTGGGTGCAGGGCCCAGCCCCACCGCGGGTGGCTGTCTGCTGGCACTGGCCAGTTTCCTCACCGGTGCCACGTGGGTGCTGGTACGCGCCTGTCCACCTCCCGGGCCGGTGCCACGAGGCCACAGCGGCACAGCAGGGTACGAGGGCCTTCCTCTTTCTGTCCCAGGTGCCAGCCTTCGCGTCCCTGTCTTGGAAGATTCTGACGCCGCCATCTGGAGGGAGAAAGCCGGGCCCGGGGCGCCAGGCCAGGAAGACGCGGCTGCCGGGGCGTCCCGGAGCCAGGCGGCAGCATGTGTCTGAGCGCCATCATTTACACTGAGGAGCCGGCTATTTAGAAAACAGCGCGGGGACCGAGCTCGCCATCTGGGGCCGAGCTTCCCGCCCGCAGCACCATATTGCGCAAGGCGCCGGCTGAAGGAAGCGGGGCCCGCCGCGCACTGTTTGTTTGGTTTGGGGCTTTTGTTGTTTTTTGATGTTTGTTTTTTTAACAAATTCAAATGTGGCTTCCTCACTTCGCGAAGCAAGCTGAATGGCCCCACAGGGTCGCTGGAGAGAGAGAAGGATGGATGCGAGGTGGAATTTGCACACGAAAAATCATCCCGCCCTCCGCGCACGGGGGCGTATTCTCTGTCGGGCTCTCGGCTGAGTGCAGACCTGTATATTTTGTGTATATGTATAATACGATATATGTGAGTTCTTTCATCTGCACTACGGTCTTAGGTGGTAGATACTATTACTATTCCATTACATAGACATGGAAATGGGAACACGGAGAGGTTGAGTAACTTCCCCAAGGACACACAGCAAGCAGTGGCAGAGCCCGAGCAGAGAGCCGGGTTTGGTTCACATGCACCCTAGCTGGCCTCGGGGGCCTTCTTTCTGTCCCTCTGGATGCACAAAGCTCATTTCCAGACCTTTCTGGCAGCTTCCATCCCTCTGGGTCTCTCCCTTTCACGTGGCCCTGCTGTATGCTCCTCAGCCAGCACTGATGGTGTCTAAAATCATCTCCCTTATTAGTTTGTTTGTTGACTCTGTTGCCCTCACCAGGAGCCAGCCCGGGGCAGGCAGGGCTGTCTGCCTTGTCCACGCTGTGTCCCCAGCGTCTGGCATGGACCTGCGGCCAGTGGGCATTAACTGCACATCTGTGCAATGGGGCACATCAGTGTTCTTATTTATAAAGTGAGCACTAAGACCCACCTCCACTCCGGGACAGTGACATGAGACCCAGCTGGGCCTCAGCTTCTCATCTGTAAAATGGCCATCAGAATACCTGCCTTCCAGGTGTGTGAGGACAGCAGTAAAGGGCCCGCAGTGGGAGGGTGGGGCCTTTGAGCTCACATACCACCCCCCGTGTCCACTCTTCTATCTCTTGTAACCTTGCATTCGAGTATTCCTGTACTCGGCCATCCCCCACCCCAAGGTGAAGGCAGAGCCATGCCTAACTTCTCCTCTGCTACCTGGCACACATAATAGGTGCTCAAGAAACCACTGCTGAATAATGAAGAGCCCCTGTTCCCTCTTCCTTCTCTCAGCCTCAGTTTCCCCATTTGGACCCTGGCCTACTGTTCTTTAAGCCCTGCCTAGCTCTGACACCCTTTGGCCCAACTCCTCCAACCCTGCAAGAGCCCTCGGCCAGCCTCAGTGCCGAGCACCAGGCAAAGGTGGCAAGAAAGCAGATGATGCTGTCAAATAATGCAGGCCTGAGGTGCTGCCTACCCGAGCACTTGCCAGGCAGAGTCTGGGCCTTCACAACTGCCACCTTTGGGAGGAGCTGGCCCATTAAGGAGCGATTATCTCACCCCTGTTAAGTGGCTGCAGGAGAAATTGGGTTTGGAGAGCGGCAAGCAGGCTCTGCTTCTGGAGCACATGGTAAAATTTGGTGCAATTAGCAGCGAGGGAACACACATTACTATTATTATTATGTTCTCTTGGCACTCCTGCCTTGTTGCGGGCTGCCTTCTTTCTTTAATTTTTTTTTTTTTAAAGAAGAAAAAAATTCTCTTTGGGAACTAAAGCAAAATAAAAATGCCAAGAATTAAAAATGCAAATTCATCCAAGATGTTTTCTGCCCAAGACAGCAATGGCCACATGGCTCGATAACATTTTAAATGTTAAAAAATGGGTAATTTTCAGTAAAAATCAAATTTGCCAAAGCCCGAGTTTAAATGAATCTCATATAGCACTTGGGCACCCAGCCAATATTAATGAACAAGTCCCTTCAAAAGGTTATGTACTATTAAAATGAGGAGAAAACACAAACTTCACACATGCAGCACCGGTCCTGGGAACCGGGAAGACGCAGTGGGCCGCCTGAGGACCGAGCTCAGCCTCTGCCCTGAGCAGGTCAATCGCCCTCCCTGCTCTTCGTTGCCCCATCTGTAAAATGGTCATAAATAAAATCTACCTTTGGGCTTTCACTAATACTAGTAATAATGTTATAAAGCAGCAATCAATGTTTTCTTAATAAACGTTGAATAAATATCTTGCCATCAAAAATATCATGCTAAATGGAAAGTTTTAAATACAAGGATTAAATCATCACCACACTTCCCACCCCACCCCTGTTACCCCCAGTGCCTCACAGAGGGTCTGGCCCTTAGGAGATGTTCAGTAAGTGCTTTGGTAATAACTGTCCTCAGGACAGCTGGCAGACACTCTCCGGGTACCCACCATGCTCAGCCCCCAGCCCCATGGTTCAAAGACCAATAGAGCTCCCACCTATCCAGAGGGATCAAGTCTCCAAGGACAAAAAACACGCGTCTCCTCCTCTCCCTTTTCCATCATTTAGTTAATTCTGCAAGGCAGGAAATGGTTAAGAGCACAGGTCTTACCATCAGGCATACCTGGGCTCAAATCCTGTTCTGCCTCTTACTAACCATGGCCAGGGTCAGGGTCAGAGTTAGGCTACGTGTAAAGCACTAAACTGCTCCATATCTCAGTTTTGCCATCTGTAAAACAGGGACAACAATGGAACCCACCTACCAGTGCTGTTGTAAGAATGACTCACATAAAACTTTGAACACCTGTCTGACCGGTAAGAGCTCACAAAACAGGTTGTTTGGGGCCTTGTCTTAATGTCGTTCCTCAACATAGATGCTGCCCTAGATGTCCCTCAATCTAAAATGAATCCTGGATCTGACCAGGATGCTCTTCCTTAGACTACCAGGTGGGACATGTGCCGGGGTCCCCTGGGGATCAGCCCCTGTTTGCTCGGTCCTGATCAGGGACCCAGCTGGAGACTGGACCAGTGCCTCCCAACTTTCCTTGGTATGTTCTCTCACCCCAAAGTCAGATTGTGCCTAGAATCCACCACCCATCTCATCAACTCACCCAGAGCCAAAACCGTCCCCTACCTCAGGCTTGCAGGTCTGTGTGTTTTGGGCCCCTCTGCTACCTCCTGACCTCATCTCCCACCAGCCCCCCATGCCACCCCTCCTCTTTTGTGGCACACCCATCACCCTCCCCCTCCAAGCCCTAGCCCTGTACCTGTCGCTAGACCCCTCACCCCAGGCCCCACAGAGCTACATAACCACTTCCTTGCAGAGGCTTTCCCAGGCAGCCTGGGTGAGACAGCTGCCCCAGCTTGTCCATGGTTGACATCATTGTACAACACTTGTTTTTGTGGCCAGTCCTCTCTCTCCCCACTAAAGTGTGAGCTCCATGAGGACAGGATCTTTGAAGACCAAGGTTCTTGGGAGGTAAAGGGGACGTGGTCAGCTCCAACACCTGGCACCGAGGTGGGGTGCTGGAGCCTTCCGAATGAAGGAGGCTGCCCCCATCTCATGGATGGGGAAATCCAGGTTCCACAAGGGGAAGGGACCTTTCTAAGGCCACATAGTGGGTCAGAGGCAGGGAATCTGCCTCCTTTTCTTCAATTTCTTTATTATTGCTCATTAGGTGCCATAGCAAACAAGCTGGACTCATGGGGCATAGTCACCAGGCAACTTTGTCTCCAACTATTCCTTCGAAAGTCATCCAATGGGAAGAGCGCTTCCCCTGCCCTGGACATCTCACACAACCTCAGACTTGGGGCTCTTCAGGCCACTTAGGCCACAAAAGTTCTACCATCGCGTTAGGTCGCCAAGCACTGTGTCACCTCAGCAATTAAAAGTATCTCGTGCCTTGTCATAAGCACAACTTCAAATATGATTTAAAATGTGGTATATATACACAGTGGAATACCACCCAGCCATAAACTATAACGAAATTCTGCCAATGGCAGAAACATGGAGGAGCCTGGAGAAAATTATGTTAAGTGAAATAAGCCAGGGACAGAAGAGAAATACCACATGTCCTTACTCATAAGTGAGTGGAAGGAAGGAAGGAAGGAAGGAAGGAAGGAAGGAAGGAAGGAAGGAAGGAAGGAAGGAGAGAGAATGAACCAGAAGGGAACAAATCTATGGCTACTTCTGGTGGGAGACAGGGAGGGGGAGGGGGCTGGGGAGAGATTGGGTAAGGAGCATAAAGAATAATTATGATTCATAGTAATGAATATGCTAATATATTGATTTGATCATCACAAGTTGCACACGGGTGATGGTAGTCAATGCTGGACCCCCAAAATATGTGTAATCAATTATACTTCAATTTTTTTAAAAACATGACTTAAAGGTTCGATCTCTCGGCATCCCCCAGTGGGGCCTGCTCCGCCCCTGCTTCCCTCTTCTCCCTGGCGCCCTTCCTGCTCCTGACCCTGCCTCCAGGGCTGCACCACAAGGACAGGGGAGCCTTGGAGGAAGGAGAGGAAGGAGAGGAAAGGTCTGGACCTGCTGTGAGCTGGCTCCTCTACCTGGACCACTTGCAAAGCCAACTCTGGGTGCTTCTTCCTCGTGGAGAATCATTCCCCTGAGGGCCCCTTGTCCAGGTCAATGTACCCCTCTTCCGGCCGGTCACTTCCCCATCCATGGCCCCAGGACTCCTGGATGCACCAGCTTCTCCCTGCAGAGTCTGGTTTAGCTGCCCGGCCACTCTCTTGGGCAGGATGGGCTGCACAGGACCGGCCCCCTCACCGTGCAGGGCCCCCACACATCAGGTCCTTGGGACACACATGTGTGTCCTTGGCTCTGGTCTCTGGACTGCAGACCAATGTCAACACAGCTGGCTCAGCGCTGGCTCCTCGGAGAGCGGTCAAACAACTTTTACTTCTCTCAGACTGGAGCCAGACAGCAGGTCGCAAGTGTCCACTCCGCAAGGTACAGACTTGAAGTACCTCTCACTAAAGCTGAAGTTGGGGTCTCCTCATGCCCCCGCATGATAGGGGGAAGGGCTGAGGACAGCCTTTCCCAAGGAATCTTCCCCCCAAATCTGTCCCTTTATTCCCCCAAACCCACCTCTCTTTTACTCTCATTGTAATGAAGGGTTTTTAAAATCCAGATCAATTTCCATTTGAAAATTTGCATCTCGCTTGGGGACTTTGCTTGGGAGGGTGAGATCTACTGGACTTTGATGCTTATGTTGGAACTACCAATTTAACAATTTGTCACAGTGTTTTTGTTGGTTGGTGTGTTTCTTTAAAAAAGAAGAAAGAAAAGTAGCAGGTGAGATGCTTTATGACACCAACAGAACAGATGATCATTTTACGGGTGGCTAAAATTATTTTCAATTTAAAGATGACGAAGCTAAAATATTAGGAATAGCTTTCCCGAAGTCAAGCAGCTGTTAGCTGGAGATGCTGGGATCTCTGGCAGTCATGGGGTTCCAGATGCTATGCTGTGTTCCCTCCTCCACCTCTGCCTCTGGGGGAAGGGCCAACAGGCCAAGAGCACCCTGAAACCAGACTCCTGTTTCCTTGCAGATGCGTCCAGGTCCCCGCACACAGGCCTGCAGGTGACGTGCCGTGGGAAGCTCTGCAGTGAGGAGGAGAGGCAGAGGGCAGTGGGGGCACCTAAGCCTCGCGCCCCTTTGCTCTGTCCCAGCGCCAGGCCCCACTGTGGGCATCTCCCATTCCCCCGGCCTGCCCTCCCAGGCCCTGGGCAAGACCGTGGGAGACTAAGAAAGACAAGTGTGGCCCTGGCCTCAAGGAGACACATTTGAGGGGCCACGATGGGCGAGTGAACCAACAGTGCCAGTAGGTGGGAAAAGTGCCGTGCAGGGTGCTGCCGGGGCCGAGGTGGTGAGGGCGGCCTGCAGGGCGGAGAGAGGTCTGAGCAGCTGCATGCAGAGGAGGAGCCGGGTTTGCCCAGGGACAGGTGGGAAGGGACCTCCAGCAGGAGGAACCACCAGAGTCCCTTTAATGGCTGAGGAAGGCGAGCCGGTGATGTAGCCCAGAGCGGGCCACTGCCCCCCGGGAAGGTGTCCACCTCCATTCCATACCTGTGCTTGTTTACCGCAGAAGTAATGGTTAAAACTGCTTCCCAGTGGGTGAAGGCAGCGCTTCAGGAAAGTGTGCCCTGACTGTGGGGGATCCGTGTGTCGGCTGGGCCCTGTGGGGGCTGCTTGTCCAGGCTAAGCACAGAGGCCCAGGAGGAGTTTTAAGCATAGGAATGATATGGTCACATCTGCTCTTCAGAAAAGAGGCATTTTGGCCATGGTTTGTCCAAGGAGAGACTGAGATGAGGAGGCCCTTGCCAGGGGCCAGGAGGGTTGTTCGGTTGATTGGCAGGTATGTAGGTAGCTAAGGTGGTTGGTTGGCTGGTCAGTTTTTAGTTGGTACGTTGGTTGGTAGGTTGGTTGATAGGTTGGTTGGTATGTTGGCTAGTTGGTTGGTTGGTTGGTCAGTTTCTTAGATAGTAGTGTGGTTAAAAAATTGGTTGGTAGTTTGGTTGATTCATAGGTTGGTTGGTTGGTTGGTTGGTTGATTGGTTGCTTTGCTTTGAATCATGATCACGTAACACAATGCCAGGTACATAGTAGGTCTGCAATCAATATCTGTTGAGTACTCTCATGTCTATATTATTTCATTTGGTTCTTACATCTTGGTGCTCCGGGCAGGAAAGGAAGTGATAGCCTCCAAGTTACAGGTGAGGAAACCCTGATTTTGAGAGGGATGGCAACTTGCCCAAAGTTCTGCAGCCAGGAAGGGAAACAGAGATCCTAGCCTAGGCCCCCTTATGCCCAACCTAGTGATCTTTCTACTTCTGTGCTTTAAATTCTGATGTCTCACTGGGCCTGGATAGGCTGTCCTAGAGAAGAGGGCAAAGATTCACTACAGGAACAACATGGTTCATAAATGGCTCTGAATCTCAGGATCCAAGGTTCAAGTAGGCTGGGCTCCTCCTTATTCTGTGTACCAGGCTCTATAAGACCCCTTTGGGAGAAGTGCCTGTCAGCTGTGCAGACCATCAACCTCCCAGAGCAGAGGAAAAGCAGACAGGACATGGGAAATCCATAAAGCACTGCCAAGCCCACAGCCACATGGGGTAAAGGACTGTCCACACAACAAGCACAGCCTGCCAAAGGGGCCACACATATGGCCCTGACAGGCAGGGCAGAGGCTAAGACAGGATGAAGGCAGGAGGGGGACCACAAGTCTCTCTGTGGCCCTCTGCACATCAAGCCCCAGCCCACCCCCAGAGCCCCCTGCCCACTATTTTTGAAGAGCTCTGACTCCTCCCAGAACACTCACAGTCATAGCTAGAGGCGCAGAGGGCTGTGAAGTTAACTGCACAGGCTATGAATTCAGCCAGACCAGCCTGGGTCCAAATCCAGCAAGTCAGAGGCAGATCTCAGCCTAGGGCTTGGGAACCCCTGGGCCCCTGCTGCCAGCCCCCAGCCCATACCCAGGCTGCCGGCGCAGACCCTGAGGATGTGCAACTGTCATAGAGCCCTTACTTCTAATGAATGAGTGGAAACCCTTTATGGCAACATCAAGAAAGAAAATGAGGGAAAATAGCATGTTTGTCCTCTATTACTAATCGTGCGGCCTTTGGGTTTTCTTAGTCTGTATTTTTGGTCCACTGGTTTTACATAAGCACATTACCCGCACACCACTCTACAAATTCAGTTAGCAGGCCCTCTCTCCTGCGTCCTCAGCACACACCACCCTGCCACGCAGCGTGCGTGGCACCAAAGGACCACCCATTTCAAAGAAGTGTGAATCTAGTTACTGGTTACCTCCTGCCACAAGGAGCTCCCCACCACCACTACCTTGAAGAATGCCCCTCAGCAACCCCCCTGCCATCCATGTGAAGCCCAGTGAGTTTCAGAGGACAGTGACCACTGTCCTCCCCTTGCCGAGACCCTGCAGGAAGAGGGAGACTACCTCCCTGCCCCCACAGGAGAGCTCCCTGGCCTCAGTGAAGTCCAGTCCCTGCTCCTCCACGAGCTAGTTGGGTGGTCTTGAGCAAGTCATTCAACCCACAGGATCTTCATGGGAACCGTGCCGAGTGCCCTTCACAGCATCTCACAGAGAGATCGTCTGCAAACGGTTTAGCACAGAACCGGTCACATGACAATGACAAAAGTCAACACTTACTAGGACCACAGACCAGACACTTCCCGTTAATTATCTTGTATAGTCCTTGCAGCTTTCTCCTGGGATTGGCTCTCATGTTACCATCCCTGCCTTGCAGATGAGGCAGCTGAGATACAAAGAACTCAGTACCTCGCCCAGGATTTTGCAGCCGGTGAGCAACGGATCAAGGGTATTAACCCAGGGGGTCTGGTGGTGAAGCCCATGCTCCTGGCCACTGAGGTCCAGCGAGAGACCCTGTAGGTGATCACTGTCATTACTACTACTACGTGTGGTACCCACTGACCTGGTAGCTGTCAGTCACGCCTTGATATTCTGAGTTTGATGAAGGAGTTCAGGCTCTCTCTCCTTGGGTGGATGAGAGATTCTCCAACACACTGTCTTGGACAAGTAAAAGGAAGAGAAACCTGAGCTTACAGAATCAACCTGAAGAACACTGTTTTTCCCAAAGTGGAAACGATCAACAGAGACCTCCAGGGCTGTATTGCTCCTGCTGCTGGTCCCTGCCAAGCCCGCCACCCAGCTAGCGCGAACGCACACACACTTGCACACACGCTCGCACACACGCTCACACACGCTCGCTGCTGCAATCACCCTCCAGTTTCCCTCCCCCCCGCCCCATTACAGGATAGGACATTAATCCTTCACCCCTTTCCTCCCAGCACGCAGGCGGAATGTCTGTGGGCTGCTCCAAGGAGGGGGAATTCGCTAAGTGGAGCCGGTTCCAAGATAAACAGAAAGGGCCTGCTGGCCCGTGTCTCATGGCCTGTGAAAGCGAGACAGGCTTTCTCTTTCCCATCGTGTGTATGTGTGTATATGTGCGTGCGTGTGCACGGATGTGGGGGGTGTGCGTGCATGTGAGCATGTTTACGTGTGTGTCAGTGTCAGTATGTACGGTGTGTAAGTGTGTTTGTGAGAGTGTGATTTGGTGCAGAGGGATGTGTTATACCTGAAGCGGCCACCTGGAACACAGTTGCTAAGAGTCTGGGGCCCAGGTCTGAACTGGGACACCCTGAAGAAATGCTTTTCTGAGTGAATTCCCCACCCCGGGAAATCCCTCCCCTCCTCCCACCCCTCTCCGTCCATTCTCCAACGCTTGGGGCAGAATGTCCTGAGCCCCTCCCAGCTGTTGTGTGCTAAAGGAGTGGAATGTTGATGAGGGAGGTACAGGAGATTTAGCTCCCTGCGAGATGGTAAAGACAGTGCCCGGGACCCACTGGCAGGGTTGGTCCCACAAACCCGTTGGTGTCATCTGAATCACCAGAAGTCACAGTTGCATGGGGCTGAAGAGCCCCAGCAGTCAAGGAAAGGAAAACCCAGCGCAGGCTGGGGACCTACAACCTGCCAAGAGTCTTCATATCTGCTGTCTTCCTGAATCTTATGATAGTCCTTTAAGACCGGTGTCCACTGCTCCTCCCTGCCTGGGAGGCCTGGCAGGTGGGAGGAGCAAGAACCCAGGCCTGATGACCCCGGGGCCAGGGCCCTTCTGACTCAGCTTCTAATTGCTTGGGATCCGCCTCCCCTCCATCTGTGGCACAGTGGGGTGTTTTGATTCAGGGCTTGAGGCGCAGGGAGAAGAGGGGATGTTTGGGGTTTGGTGGCTTTTACTGTTGGTTCATATTCAACCTGGGCATTGAAGCCTGCCTGGAAAGTGCACTCATTGTCCCTTTGTCCCCTAATGGTCCTTTGGCTGAATCTCCCAGTCAGTTTAAGCTGAGGGGCCTCCTGAGACCACGAGGCCTGTCTGGGGAGGCGGGTCCCTGTGTGCGGCATGGGGCCTGGTTTCCTGGCACTCTGGCCTCTCTCACTTCTAGAATTCCAGGTGACATCCTCTCCAGGAGGCTACCATGCACATAGCTTGGGGTCCTTCAAGGAGAAGACAAGAGTCCACTGCGGGAGAGTGGGCCAGAGCCGAAGCGAGAAATGCAGGCCTTTCTCGGGAGCAGCCCTGCTCTGCACCCTCCTGTCTCTGGCCCTGCGTCTGGTCCTGGTCTGGCTGCCCTTCCTCTGTCTCCTCTCTCTTCTTCATTATCCCTTTTTCTCGGCCTTCACACATTTTGTTTCTGTGTCTAAGTCTCCCTCTCCCTCTTCCTCTTCAAGAGGGTCTCTGTTCTTGCTCCCTGTCTCCCCTCTCTGCTCCTTTCTGCTGTCTCAGTCTCTGGCTTTTCTCCACTTGACTGTCTTTATCTCTCTAGTTCTCTCTTCTCTGTCATGGTCTCTCATTTGCTCCTTTCTTTGTCCCTCCCACAACAGGACTAGAGTCCAACAGCCTCAGGTTCAAATCCAGGCTCAGCAACTTCCTAGCTATTTGGTGAGGGTGAATCATTTTAGCTCTCAGGGCCTCAGTCTCCTAATCTGTAAAATGGGGATAATAAAACCTATCTCACAGGATTCTTAGGAGGATTCAACAAAGCAACAGAAGTAAAATGACGAAGAAGCAGGATGCTTCTTGATGGCAGAAGGGGGGATGCAGCAGCAGGGTAGGGGCCGGGAGCCAGGGTGAGAGGACAGGGCTGCTGTAGGCTCAGGGCCCCGCACGCTCCTCTCCTATCTCTTCCTTCTCTCTCACTGTCTCTTTTGCCTTGTTAGGGATCAGTAATGCTAAGCTGTCCCCCCTTTGCCTGTGGTCCCTCTCCCCAAGAAAGAGCAATGCCTGGAGCCTGTTCATCATAAAGATAAGCCAGTAGAGGTTTCCAGAAATAACTCTTTTGCCATGTGGAAGGGACTGCCCCTTTTTGCCTATAAAATTGGCAAAACTCAAGAAAACACGTTAACACCCAGCCTAGGAAAGAGAGCAGGGGAGCGTGCAGGCTCCCGTGCTGCTGAGTGTGGAAACAGCAGAGAAAATGTCTTCATGCGCTGCTGTGTGCCTAGTGCTGGTGCATGTAGGTGGACAGGTTAATGACAGCAAATGAATATTCTAATAATATTTTAATAAGTGAGTAGCACAATAAGATTTTTACTATTAAAATGAATATTATAAAAATATTTTTTTAATTGTTATTTAAGAACACTTTATGTTTTACTTACTGTGTCAGACAATGTCCTAAGCACAGAAAGGTTAAGTAGTCTGTCCAGAAACACACAGCTAGTAAGAAGCAGAGCTGGGATTCAAGCACATAAAATTATAAAAGTGCATAAAATATAAAAAGTATATATATGTATATATTATATCAATATATTATATAGCATATAAGAACATGAAGTATATATATGTAACCATATAACATATCTAATATTAATATTTTATGTATGAAATGTAATTTATAATTTAAGTATACTGTATATATAATTTATATATAACCTTATATAATTTTTATATGTGTAACATATCATTTATATATTTTTATATATAAAATCTTTAAAGCATATAAAATTTGTAAGTGAGAGCATTATTAATAATATAAACCGCCTGGAAATGTCACTGACTGTCTTGGGAAGCAGTGAACTCCCCGTCATGGGACATGTGCGGGTGAAGGCTGAACTGCTGCCCACGGGACCTGCTGGGAGGGGCCTTGTCCAGGAGCTGCGGGTGCAGAGAACTGGCCCTTGCTTCTCAGTCCTGCTGGCCTCCCAGCAAGGGTTGGATGGAAAGGGAGCCGGCATGATGGGTGGGTCTAAGCCAGAGTGGACAGAGAAGATCAGAAGAAATGTCAAGAGCAGCCAGAAATGCCTGCTAGTCCTAAGTCTGGGGTTTGGGACAGTCTGGGAAACTCAGCCAATGCAGGGGTGCTCAGCCCTGCTGCGGCTGACAGCAACACTTCTGATGCGACTCTGTGGCCAGCCCGTCTCCCCACCAACACCAGCACCCCCACACCAAACTCCCTGCTCACCAGTGCCAGCAGCAGGGGACGAGTCCCTTCCCACAGAATCAGCAGAACATCGGAGGGAATGAATGGGGCTTACAGAAATGAAACTGGCACCAGCATGTGGCAGCTCTGCTTGGCACCAGGTTGTGTGGGGAAAGATGCTAAGACCTGCTGGGTCCTCATCCTCTGCGATCTGACTCCCAGGGAGTCGGAGTCAGAAAGGCCTGGTTCTAAATTCCTACCCTCTACTTCCTGGCCTGAGTAAATCACTTGTTCTGTCTGAGCCTTACTTTCCTCCTCTAAAAAATGGGGTAACAACCCTATGTCCCAGGGTTGTTGAGAAATTTCGATGAAATGCCGTACCTGCAGGAGCCAGCTCAGAGCTACACACTGCAAGTGCTCAGGAGATGGGAGGCTCCTTCCCCGTCTCCTGAGTGAATCCGTGAAGATGTGCAAACTGTGTTTTAGGAAAACACGTGGCCCTAAAAACAGGCTAGAATCAAGAGACGGTTCTGATCCGAGGCCTGCTACTGTCTGCCTCATGGAGTCACTTCGATCAAGTCCATTTGCCTCTCTGGGCTTTTCTTCCCCTGAGAAATGAAGGGCTTAGACCTCTAAGTTTGCCAGCCACATCACAGGAGCCTATGATAAAAACAGCCATGGGCTTTGGAACCAGTGTCTGAAAAGCAGCAAAGGGAGCTCTGACGTAAACCCACATTTGAGAACAACTACAAGAGATGATGCCTCATGTGATGGTCTATTTTTATTTTTTCCTGCTAACCATCCTGAGAGAAGGGGAATTGGGCTCATTCCCATTAAAGATGGGGCAACAGAGGCCCGGGAAGTCTGTGTCACTCCAGGTGATAGGGAACCCTCTGCGCTTTTGCTCCCAGCTCAGCACATTCCCCACCTCCCTTTTTCTTTTTTCCAGAAAAGTAAAATAAAATCATCATAATAAGACCATGACTCAGACACCTCTCTCTCACCCAGCCACTGGGCAGGCTCCTGACACCTCTCAGATGTGTCAGCTCTTTCACCCCATCCATGGCCACAGCCCTGACTTCGCTCTCTGAGTGTGACAGAGCTCCGGTAGCATCTGAGTCCTCCCTCCCTAACCCCCAGCCAGAAATAAAAGCCTTACTCATTTTAGTAAGAAAGAGCCAGAGCAGGGCATCACAGCTGGGCAGGGCGGGGGACAGTGGGCAGCGGCATGTTTTCTCGGGGGCAGGGCGTCAAAGCCGTGAGCGCTGTGAAACCACCCTGCGTGCTTTGCTTGCTTTCTCTGCTTCCTCCCAAAGCAGTTCCTTATTTGGAAAGCCTCCGACTATGATCACGGCTCCATTTGCATGAGTTCTTGGGAGGGAAAAAGGACTTGTCACATTTCTCCCACAAGAGTGTGTTCACACCAAGAACAAGGGAGATGCCAACAGTGGCCTTTGCCGTCACCAGAAGTGGCAGCTGAGTTGAAGAATTTCTTCCTCTAGGCACATTTCCCCTGTCTCCCTAGGAGCTGACTTTTCTCTAGGGAAAGTGGATCTCCCTGTCACCAGCACAGCCTCCCCGCCCACCCTCTGTGCTCAGCGCTCCAGTTAAAAACATGTCCTGTCTCTGCTACAGGTTTATGAGGCCCTGTTTCAAGGATGACAGTCTCCTCTCTGGGCCAGAACAGGAGAGCTAGGGCCAACTGTTACAAAACAGGCTTTTTGGAAGGAAGCTGGTGGGGGTGGGGAGGGAGACCCACAGTCAAACTAGGACAGCATTTCCCAGGAGGAGCCTAGCAAGACTCCACATGATTTCAATCAGGGAAGGACACCCGGCTGTTAGCCACCACCTCCCAACCAGAGCCAGAGGCATCCAAATGTCTGCAAAACATCCTGTCTCCCCCAGGTGCCATGCCTCTTCCCACCCCTAGCCTTTCCTTACCCCTGGGGGCACACCTGAAATGCACTCCAGCCCTCACTGCTCTCCAAGACCAGTCATAACTGCTCAAACCACTCACACATGGGTGTAGTTTACAGAGTAATTTATAGCTTAAACAGTGTTGGACATGAAGTGATAAAACAACGCGGGCCCTAAGCTACTCCTGGGCCACTGCTCCTAGGGGACGTTTCAGGATGTTACGCAGGAAGTGGCACCATGACCCTGTTTCACTCAGTGGGGGACGTGTTTCCAGGCGGAACTCCCAGCAGGAAATCAAATGCCTCTTCCCTCCAAGCTTCTGTCAAGGGGAGGGTTGAGACACAGCAGGAAAGCCTCCAGGCCTAGGGCTCAGTGCCCTCAGGTCCAGGAAGCGGGGAGCTGCAGCAGCGCTCAGCGCCTGCAACCACAATCCTGAAATACTGCTGTGCACGAGCGCAAAAGCAGAGAAGACTCAGTGAGGGGGGGTTGGGGATGCAAAGCTGAGGTCCGAGGGGAAACCCAGGCCAGCAGCTCAAAGCCAAAGCCACAGGAGCTGTTGCAGATAAGCCCGGAGCAGTTTCTGCAGGTCACTGTCTCCTCAGGGGGAACAAACAGGAGCCCTCAATCGAGTGCCCTCAGCCCCCTTACAGCTCATCATAACTGCGGGGCGTTCTTCCCCTAGAGTGTGGATTTGGACACGTTCCACCCATCCTTAGGCCATTCTTGCTAAATCCCAGGCTAAGAGCCCGTCCAATATACACCTGGACCCAATGGATTCTGTGTGACTGTGGTCGTGATTCAATCACAGCAGACAAAGGCAGATGGACAGCCCCTTTAGAGAATTCCAGCTGATGACCTCCACGGTACACCTCGGCATCCACCATTCCCTTGAATACTTGAACTCTGCTGCTCACAGACGTCCTCCCACCATACCTGGAGTGGGCGATGTAGGCTGCATCCTTTCTTGGCTGCACCGTCTGACCTGGCTCTTCCTTTCCCATTTGCAGGTCACAATGTCCTCAGCGGGTCACAAGCAGCTTGGCCAAATGACACCTGAGGCTCTTTGCTGTAAAAATTCTGCAGGCTGCCCTCCAAATTCAGCTCTCAGAGGGCTCAGGTTCAAAACTTGCGCTCAGAGTGAAGCCCAGGGATTAAGCAAATTCAGAGCAACATGGATTCGGTCCTTTATCACCAAGCAAAGTCACAGCCCACATCATCCATTAAAGCCTCTATTTCATGTTTCCATCTTCACACACTGGAAGAAGCCTCAGTTCTGTGCTTTCTCGTGATTGTCTCTCCCTTCCTGGAGGCTCCTCACTTTGCCTGCCATTCCTCCGTCAGAGTGTCATTCTTCAAGGCCACACAGTGCTCCCCCATTCTGAAATGAGCTGGCTGAGGTCGAGAGGATGTTAACCAAACGGAGCCTGGAGCTTTAAGACCAGGGCCCTTAACCTGGGACTGTTCATGGCTTCAGAAGGACAAGGGTCCCTGTGTGTGATTGTGCCCACACCCATTTTACTAGAGTGCTTTAGACAAGTTCTCAAAGTGTTCTGTCACCCAGAAAAGGCTCAAAACCAAAGCAGAATAAACATATGAGGAGAAGGTTGGAGGTGTTTGTTCACGGGTTAGTCAACACTATTTATGGGGGGCCTGCTGGGGGCCAGGCACCAAGCTGAGTGCTGAGCATACAGTGGTGATTAAAAACTGTTATTATGAGGCTGGCTGGTTAGCTCAGTTGGGTAAAGTACGGTGTTGTAACGCTCAGGTCAAGGGTTCGGATCCCTGTACCGGCCAGCCACCAAAAAGAAAGTCTCTAAAAAACTGTCCTTGTGCTTAGAGTCTTGGGGATGGCAGGTGGGGCGTGGGGTGGGGAGCATTCATCAAAGGCATACAAATAAATGTAAAATGCGACTCTGCGAGGAGAGACCCACTGATGAGCCCAGGAAGCAGTGAGCGGCCTGAGGTGATGAAGTTTGAGGACTCAAAGATGGAGAGAGGACAGGCTGCCATCAAATCCACAAGAGCCTGGAGTGGCCGGCTCAAAGCCCCAGCCATCAGAGGGACTGGCATAAGGAGAGAGTGGCAGGGAGGCCCACCAGAAGGCCGTGACTCCATCTGACAGATGAGAACAATGAGGCATGGAGAGTTTAGGCAACGGGAGAAGGTCCCATGGGGTCCTGCTTCTGTCTCACAGGGGCCTCTGTCTTCCAGGCACCATGGGGGGGAGCATTGGAAATGCCATGCATCTAAACAAGAAACTCATCCCCTACCCTCAAAACCTGTTTCCTCCTCTGGCTTAATGTTGGGTCTATGAACTCCTCAGAGGGGGGCTTGGTTAGTGGGGTGCCGGGCATGTAATAGCAGACAGGTACTGGTCTGGATGAAAAAAAATCCATCATCGGGATGGGGGTGTGGGGAATGGCCCCATCAGTGACCCTGCAGGACTCCTCCTCACCTGGGGGCTGGCAGGTGACAGAGGGGCCAAGGGAGCAAGCTCTGTATATCGCACCAAACCCTGCCCCAAAACCACCGGACAGAAAATCAATACGGAGCCAGACAAATTAATAGTCAATGGGTGGAGAGTTAAAAACCATAGCTGAGCTCATGTAGCTGTTTCCAATGGACAGAGCCCGGAAGCACTGCTCTTTCTATTCAGAAAATATGGCCCCCATCAGTCGCTGGAGAGTAATTACCCATTAGAGCAACAAAATGCCAACGTGCAACTCTCCCCACGTGAAACAAGCGAACTTTTATGATTTGGAAGGAGGAATAAATTGCTTTAAGTATGACATGTACAAACAGCTGTGCTCTGCCAGAGTGCCCTTAAGAACCCGTTTTAAATAAACACCTATAGGGAACTAGAATGGGCTCTGCAGAAAGGCCCCTTCCGTGGGATTAAAGCTCAGCCAGCTGTGCGCAGCAAAGATTCTTTTCCATCCTCACCCCTTCCCGCCCTCCCTGCCCTTCCCCCAGCCAACAAATCCTGGTCACAGAGTGGCTTTTCCCTCCCTCATCTCTCCCACCTCCATCCCCTTCTTCCCATCCCATGGCCCATCACCATCCCCCGCCAAGACTGACAGCAGGGTCATCCAGGGCCTCCCTGACTCTAGGTTCAGCCCCTCCACTCTAGCCTCCTCCTGGCTACCAGAACGAACTTTCCAAAAAGCAAATCCAATTGCAGCACTCCTAGCTCAAAACCCACCAAGGCTGAACTTGTTACTTCAGCAACCACCACCTGCTCTCAAGTCTTCAGCTCTGGCCCAGCTCCTCCTGCCTCTGGTCTGAACTTCAGACAGTCTACTGCTTCTCAGCATCTCCACTGCATGGTCCACAGGTGCCTCAAACTCAGTATGGCCAGGACCATGCTTTCACCTCAGCCCCACCCTTCTCCTGGCACAGTAAATGGTCCCACCTTCCAGCCAGCCAGGAACCAGGGGGCTGCCCAGGACCTGTGAGTTTCACGCCCTGAGCAGGTCCTGCACCATACCCATCTCTCCAGGCTCTCATCAATTCTTCCACCCCAACAACCTCTCAAGTGATTTTCCTGCTCTAGTGCACCCACTTCTCCCCAAGGCAATCCAGGTGATGTTACAAATAAAAACCACAATTTCAGAGGTTTAACATAAGAGAACTTTATTTCTCACTTATGCAAAGGTCCGGAGCAAGCACTCCTGGTTGCAGTGGGTGCTTTTCCTGCAGGTGGTGATTCAGAGGCTCAAGTTCCTTGCATCCTGTGGCTCTGGCAGCTCCTGGGGCCTTGCAGAAAGCGGAAGAGAAAGGAATATGACGCTTCTGTTCTTAAGAGCCCCAGCTTTCTCCCTAACATCCCATTGGTGAGATCCAGTCACATGGCTACCCTGGCTGCAGGGGCTTCTAGGAAATGTAGTTCTTCCATGAGTAACCTCACCTGAGCCACATGGTCACATGACGGGAGGGGCAGCGTGACTTTCTTGGTGGATGCTGTCTCCCTCTGCCCCCCACCTCCGTGCATAGCAAGGCCAATCCAGCAACCTTGGAACATGCACTAGGTGTTCTCTGAACAGGCGTGGCTCACCTGCCCTGCCTCATCCCCACCCACACGTCTGCCCTGTGCTCCCAGCAGGCTGAACAACTCCAAGGTCTCTGTATGCACCAGGCCTTCATCCCACAGCTTTGCACGAGCCACTCCCTGTGCCGCATACCCATGACTGTCACCTCTTATTCATGTGAGAGACTCTTTATCATCCTTCTGGACTCAGGGTGATCCCCCTCCTCCAGGAACATTTTTCCCACCTCCCTGTCACCCGAATGGCCAGCCTCTTGTCCCACGCGTGCCCGCTGCCTGCTGCCTTCCTCGTTCCTGATGCGTTTGCACGCCCCTGCTGTCTCCCAAGACTCTGAGCCCCTGACGTGGCAAGGGCTCAACACAGATCCAGTATCCACTGAAGAAAGGTGCTGGTTGAGACTGGGGTGACGTGCCCAAGACCCCAGGTACTGAATGAGAAGCCTGGGAAGGACAGAACCTTGGAAAGACCCTGGAGAGAACATGCAGGAGCCCCAGAAGAAACAGGCTCTGGAGGAGGAGACAGATGACAAAATCGCCCAAGGATCATATAAAATAACACTGGTCCTGGAAAAATGAGCAGGTCCATGCAGGGGATGGGGCCACAGGCGACTCAGTGGCTGGGGAGCAGCAAGGTGTCCCTGCCAAGCCCTCCGAAGGGTGAGACTGAATGTGACATACATCGGGGAAACCACCTCAGACCAGTGCCAGCTCTGGGGGGCTGGGATAGAGACGTTCATTGACAGTGGCGAGTACAATAATGAACCTCTAAAGAGCACACCTGTCCCCTCCAAGCAGGTCTCAGGCCTGGAGGAAGCTGGAAGCCAGGGCACAGCAGCTATGCTTTGTGGTGCTCCTGGCAGGGCCAGGCTGTGGGCTGGACATTTTCACGCCAGCAAGCATGGAGGAGGGTACGGTCACCACCTTCCCTTTTAGATTAGGACACAGAAGCCCTGGAGGACAGCGGTTCCCATCCAATCAGAAACCCTGGGCAGCTCTGATGGGCCAGGCAGTGAGCACACAGGGGCCAAAGGATAGGCTGCCCCATGCCCTGCACCAGCACCGCCCTTCTGCCACTCTGCCACACAGCCCTGCACTGGCAAAGGTCCATCCTCACCCTGGAGCTGTATCCCCTACCCACCGCCTGAACTTCCAGAGACATGGGTTGCCTCCTATAGAGAGGAGAGGCCACACGCAGGTGGCCTGGGAAGCATCAGAGGGACCTCGTGGGGGGGAGCGGGGCACGGGAAGGTGAGTTTTACCTGAAAGCTTGAAGGATGAGCAGGAATAAACTGAGTAGAGATAGACAGGAAAGGTGGTCTACACAGAAGCATCAGAATGAACATAATGGACATGGAAAGGTGCAGGATGCGGGAGGGGTGAGGGAGTGAAGAATCTGGGGGTCCAGCAAGGCTGGGGCCCAGGCGGGGAGGCTGTGTCTAGGGGTGATGGAGGCATCCACAGTTCTCGACCAGGAAGGGCCTCGAGAGACGCTGGCCAGCATCATCCTTCTCCAGCCAGTGACAGAGATTTGACCAGAGCAGTGACATGGCCACAACCAACTTTGTGAAAGAAAACAAGCCAGGGTGCATCTGACCCCCACAGCTCCCAGCCCGCCTGGCGCTGATCAGAAGTGAGCCTGGGGGTGCTTGGAACAGTCCCAAATCAATAATACATCTTAATCAAATAGCAGCAAATCTTTAATTGAAACCAATCACAGAATTGCATTCTCCTCCCCTCCAAAGAGCCGTGCTTTTGATTAGCAGAAAATGGCATAATTTCCCACCCAGGGACTCGGGGTCCTACCCGGACCCCCCTTCTCTACTCCACGACTGTGAAAAATAAGCCCTGCTGGGAGGATGGTGGGCTCCCAGCTGGCCTGGGGTGTGGATTTCCCTGTCTGGTCCCCAGAGGGTGGGGTGCACTGGGGGCACCTCCTGAGGTGGGGGAGAGCTTCCCGACACGGCCTGGCTGGGATGGCTACCTGCAGCCAAGGGCTTCTCTCCTGGGTTCCTTAAGGGCTGAGGCTGGGTGTTATGGGCTCTGTGGCACCAGTGCCCTCTCAGTGGCCAGTTTGAAGGCTGAATCAATAAATGGATGCCTGCAAGGCAGGAGATGCCAGGAGGTGCCTGGGAGTGGCCAAGGGTGGGGACTGGAAACACCAGCAGAGTGCTAGCAATTGGACCCAGCCTCTGGATCTCAAGGTCACTGTCCAATTGAGGCACAATGAGTGGGCTGGACCTGAGCCATCTACTCTTTTACCAGAGACCTTTGTGACCAAGTGTGCCTTTGGCGCTGACTCTGAGCCCCTGCCCCTGCCCAGTTCATCCGCTGAGCTCTCGCAGATGACCACGCCTCACCTACCCAGGGAGCCACATGGGCGTCATGTGTAACCACATCATGACACTTCATGGAAAGAGCCTCACCAAGTGAGCAAGCGGGCATTCTCTTGGCATCCCACTCACCTAGGCGCCCCCTCAGGACCTCTGGATCTTGCCTCTGACCATCAGTCGGGTCCATGTGGACCCTTGGAGTCAACAGTGTTAGCTAGCACCATGTCTACATGGCACTCTGTGTCTTGGAGGACTCCCTTGGAGGGCTCTCTAACTCCATAAGGCACTGGTAGGACAGTCATGGATCCTGTTCCCCATCCATCACAGGGATCAGGCTGCGGGTCAGAGTATCCCAACCCCTGGCCACAGCAGTTTGCTCAGGGATGGATATACAAGCCAGGTAAGGCCAATCAGAAGCTTCCACCAAGGTTGCTGAGCTTGGAGAAGGTCTCTGAGTGGTGCCAGCTTTATCTTATCTGCCAGATGCAGCCAAGAAGAGGCCAGGAGAACCATGAAACACAAATGAGATGCAAGGAGGAGGGAGCTTCACAGCATTGCTAGAAGTCCTGGATCCAGCTGCACCTGAAGCCTTAGCAGGAAACAACAAATTCTTTTTTTGTTCAAATCTATTTGAGTTGGGTTCTCTCACTGTCATCAAAGGACTCCTAACTAAGACGCCATAGAGGTGCCCTTCACCTAGTGTTGATAAAAATGTCACAAAGTGTGAACATCATAGAGCCCAAATGCTGGACTAGGAACTTCCCGACACCGTCACCCTACAATGAACCCCAGGGTCACTGGGTCCCAACTCCATTGCGGGTGAGAATCCCTTTATAATGTCAACAAAATCTCACAAAGCCCCACAAAGACTAAGGAAACACACAATGAAATCAGTAAACTTTTAAAAGGAATTTGTGTTTTTGCCTGTATTTACATACATCACAGGGAGAAAATAGTCATTCAGACATTTGTGAGAATGTTAATCATCGGTCCTGAGAAACGTTTGGTGGCGTGTGGACTCATGAGGGAACTCCCAGCAGCTTGCCACTCATCAGCACTCTGGGGAAAGGTTGCCAATCTCAAGCTCCAGGTCCCTGCACCGGGGACTGGTGGGCACCCTCAACCACGGTGGCCAGGGGACTTCTCCACTGTGATCCCGCCTCATTATCTTTCCCCCTAACCCCGTACCTCTTCCCCTCTTCCAAGAGACCCGTGCTGCTCTTGGGCCCCTGGTGTGGCTGGCCAGCCCACCCCCAGTTACCCTGGAGGATAACTCACCCTCCTGAGTTATCTTGGACTCCAGCCGTGACACTAGTTTAAGGCTCGTGTTTGGGATTCTCATCTTCAGCTGGTTTCTGGGGTAGCTTCCTTCCCCATCGCACACTCTCCATCAGTGCTTCTCGGCCTCAGCATGCACCAGATCGCCTTGAGGGGCTACCAAGATACAGACTCCTGGCCTTCATCCCACACTCTGATTCTGTAGAACAGGGTACAGCCCAAGAATTTGCATTTCTAACAAGCTTTGGGCTGTGGCCTTGGCTACATGATCTTGAAGTTCGGCCTCACTAACCTGAATGTTCCTGACATCCCGTGTCTTGGCTCCATCTGAGCCCTCGGTGCCCCTCCAACTGTGGGGACAGGAGAGACATACTGAGGCACTTGAGGTAGGGAAATCATTTCCTGGTTGGGGTCCAAACAGGATATGGATCCTTTGTGGCGCATTGGCTTCCTGTGACACTTCCTGTGTAACATCATTAACCTTCCCCAGGGAAGGACCTGACCATTTCCTGTCCTATGCCGTGAGCCAGGCCTGCCAGCTCTCCAGGGTTTCCTCCATCTGGCCCCAGGCCTCACCTCTGCTCCTCCATTCCTACCAACTTATTTGGCCAAAATGCTTGCAATTCCTCTACTACATCAGGCTACCAATGCCTCTCGTCTTGTTTTGCTTTTCTCTCTTTGCTTAGAGTACTCTGTGTCTGACTAGAGAACTACCATTCACTGCTCAGTAACCAGGTCAGACCTCACCTCCTCCGTGCTCCACACACCATCAGAGTTAATCATTCTGCTCCCCAGACCCCCTTGATCTTCAAACTACTGGCAACTTGTGCTAAAGCTGAGGCCATGGAAGGCAGAGATGGCTCTTACCTACCTCCACTGCCTAAAACACAGTGCCTGATCTGTGGTGGGGACTTGGTGTCTGCTGATTTGGAGAGAAGTGAGTGTACAAAGTCATAAGACGGGGGTTACAGCTGTTACAGCTAAAAAAAAAAAAAAAAAAGAGCAAAATCCAATACACTTGTCATAGAAATGAGGGCACAGAGTCTCAGAGAAGTGAGGAGACTTGCTTAAATCTACCCAGTAAGAAAGGGTCACAGCTGGGATTCAAACTTGAGAGTCTGAGTCCAGAGAGCCCAGGCTATTCCCACTACCCCCAGCTGTTTCTGTGGAATGGTGTTTACTGAAATGTCACTTTAGTGTTGGGACTCTGAGCGACTCTTCTGACTTTTGATTTTAATCTTGAGGACACTATGAACTGGAGGTGGCTTGATTTTCCCTCTTTGCTTTGGCAGCTAGGAAGCTCAGAGCCAAATTTCCAGCAGGCATAGAGGACATATGGGACCATCATTTCCAGCATCATAAAGGACACATGGATTAATTCATTTTCTTTCCCTTTTTCCTTATCTTTGTGCCCTGATTACCCCACTTACCAATTCTTTTCTCTTGAACTGTGTATTTCATTCCTTTAGGTTCAAGGTATAGTATAAATAACTAAACAGTGCTGTAGCATGGTGGGACTGAACCAGAGCCTGCCCCTCCTGACCTCCCCCCAGTGCCCTTCCCAGTGCTCCTCAGCCCTTCACATATCCCTTGTCCTCAAGGATCTTGCAATCATGAGGGTCTTCTGGACCAAACCCTGGAGGTCTTTCAAGGTCATCTCACTGTCCTCATTTCATTTTTCCCAAACTTTGTAAATATCTCTGAAAACCTGATTAAACATTTTCCTGCATACAACATACAAAAAGCAAAAATCTCTTTGTCCATCCATTTTGCCAGTTATTCTTGGAAGAGGAAGAAGGGTCCCACAAGAAAAGAACAGAAGTGCATTTCATTACCATAAGAAGACACCAAGAATGGAATACAATTCACAGAGGTCACTGAGTTCTGACATGCACATTTTGCTAAACAATTACCTGTTCTGTGCGTTGTCGTAAACTACAGCATCTTCCATAAAATGTCCAAATGTTACCGAGGGTAGAATTGGACCTTGGGGCCCTATTTCCTGCCACATTACAAGGCGTTAATTAACTCGGCACAGAGGTCCTGTTCTTCCCTCCGCACCTCCAAGTTCTGCCTTCCACAGTTCTCCTTTCAAGAAGAGCTCAGGAGGTTACAGATTCAGAGCCTCAGGACCTTGTCTAGAAAACACCCCCCACCTTCCCATGCATCACAACACCATGCAGAAAATGTCTGACATGACTTTTTCACCCTCCACCTGGCAGGTCGTCTGCTTGGCCACAGGCTCCTCGCAGGTGCCAGCAGAAGAACACAGGCCGAGACTCCTAAGGAAATGCAGTTCATGTGGCATTTCATACTGGGACACCAGACTGTAGCTCCGTGTGCCTCTGAGACCCAGCCGATGGCTCCCAACCAGAGCATTAACCCTGCCTCCCAGGAGAAGGGCTCAGGGTCTACCGTGATCTGACGGCTCCCCCACCCCCATCTCCTCTGAACAAACTCCTGCGCATCTTCAAGAATCCACTCGATCATTAGCTGCTCCAGGAGCCTCACCTGAGTCGTCCTCAGCAAAAATGAGCCAGGGCCTCCCCATCTCCCTTGGCCATAAGATCAGCTCCCTCTAGCCACGTCCCAGCTGAAGGTAGTGACAGGCAGTCCCCACCTCAAGGCCTGCAGAGGAGGCAGCTGGACACACTTCCACTCCCAGTCACACCAGCGTTGTGACAAACGTAGAAAACAAATGTCCACTAATAGACCACACTTTTATCTGTATTTGCTGTTTGGACTCCACGTCGGATTTCATTTTTTAAAAAATAATAAATTTGTTTTGTGTTCTACAAAAATGTATATTTTATGAATTTGACATTGGCTCCCTTGAGAGGGTGGGAGTGAAGTGGGTTCTGTGCTGCTGGAAGGGCCCCGCCAGATGGCAGCTGAGGGGCAGAGCAGCCTCCAGGAGGACAGAGAGATTAGTGGGCTGCAAGGGGCCATGGGAGGTATAAGGGGCAGCATTCCAAGCAAGGGAAGAGCATGTGTCAGGCCCTCACTGTGGCCCACTGGTCCCTCCACCAAAGGCCACATTGCCAGTCAGGCAGCCCCCATCCGTCCAGCCACTCTTTCCAGGTCCCAGTAACCTCCACCTCCCTGCAGTCTGTCCATGCCCTAGGACTTTGTGGAAGTTGGAACTTAGGACTTGTGAACCAGAGTATTTGTTGGAAGAAATTTCTAAGCAGCAAAGCATTCAGGAAACTGCATGGCTGCTTGTAACAGACTACGCTGAGTTACGGGAGAAAAGGCATGACATAAAGACAGAAGTTAAAAGGGAAGCAGAGCGTAAAGATTCGGAAAATGTGCAGCCTGACCATGTGGTAGAGAGGCAGAGAATTTTCAGAAGAAAAATGCAACAGTGCTAAGAATATTAGTACAAAAGAAAGGAATTATCAAGAGAAGGGAAAAAAGACCCTGGAGGCATTGCAGAAGCCTCTGGGGCCAACCCTTCCATTTCAGGTCCAGAGGTCTAGGGAGATAAAATGGTCTTGGGGAACAGGCCCAAGATGCCCTTCACAGGCTCACTGCCCAGGGCCTCCTCAGCATGCTGCTCCCCACACCAGCACCCCAGCAGCTTTGGCTGCTCCAACCATGGCTAAATTGGCCCCAGGTGTGGAAAATATAACCTAGAAGCCTTGGCAGTGACCATGTGGTATTAGGTCTGCAGGCTCACAGAATGCCAGAGGTGGGGGCTTGGGAGCCTCCACCCAGATTTCAAAGGATGTATGAAAAAGCCTGGGGACCCAGGAAGAGATCTGTCACAGGGGCAGGTTCACCACATAGAGTCTTTGCTAGAGCAACTCCAAGTGGAAACACAGGGTCAGAGTTGAAGCAGAGAAACCCCATCAGTGCCATGCCTACTGGATCCATGAGAGTGGGACTGCCATGGAGACCCCAGACTTGTGGAGTGACCAGTATGCAACACCAGCCTGTGAGAGCTGAAGCAATGCCTCAGACCAGGCAAGCCATAGGAGTGGAGCTGCCTGAAGACTTGGGGATCCAACCTTTGCACCACCCTGCAGAGGATGTTGAACATGGAGTCAAGGTGCCTGATTCTCTAGCTTTGAGATTTAATGTCTGCCCTGCTGAGTTTCTGACTTGTTTGGGACCTGTTACCCCTTTCTTTTGGCCTATTTCTCCTTTTTTGAATGGGAATTTGTACCCTATTCTTGTCCCACCATTGTATCTTGGAAGCAGATAACTTGTATTGATTTCACAGATGGGACTTTGGTCTTTGGACCTTTGAGTTGAAACAGGTTAAGACTTTGGGGATTGAATGAGTGTATTTGTATGTGAAAAGGACATGAGTTTGGGGAAGCCAGAGGTAGAATGCTTTGGATAGAGTGTTTCCTCAAAACTTGACCCCCATTGTGACAGTGTTAAGGGGGTGGGAAATCCTGTTATAGTGATTGAAAGCTGGGGCCTAGAAGAGGTGATTGGATTGTAGGATCGTGCAGTGGTAAATGGATTAATAATGGTGGTCAAGGGCATGGTTTGGAGGGCTTTTAAAAGGAGAATGAGGAGGTTAGTTTCTCTCTCTGTTCTGCCATTTTCTGCGATGCAGGACACCTGGGTCACTGTCACCACCACCAGGACCCTCAACAGACATGTTCCCCAGACTTTGGACTCCTAGCCTCTGAAATTGTATGCAATAAATTTCATTTTCTTTATAAAATACCCAGCTCTGTGTATTTTGTTATAAGCAACAGAAACGGATTGATACAGGAGTGGAGGGATGACAGGATTTGTGGTGGCTGAGGTTTTTTTTGTTTTTTTTTTTTTTGCCTTTTGTCTTTATACTTTTATATATTACTTACAATTTTTAAATAATGAACATCCATCATTTTATAAAACAAAAATAACTATTCTAAAAAGTAAAAATAAACAGCGGGTTTTTCCAATGTATGGGAAACAATCTGTGAGCGAACAGCATTTTGTGCATTTCTCTGTCATGACTCGGGCTCAGAAATGCAGGTGCAGTCCCCAACATCCCCTTAACATCAGACACAAGCTCAGCCCACCAAATCCGCCCTTCCCATCAAAACAGTTAAGTAGGCTGAAAGTTAATCTTTGTCCTCAAAGACATCTTCACAAAAAATGTTTATGAATTAATAATTGTATGATATGGCAACTTTTTTGTATCATATACTAGAGTCACACATCTTGCTAGTGAAATTGTTACTGTTCCAGATGACAGAAATTAAGAGAACATGTATTTCCTAGTGAGCCACAAAGAGCCGCCTAGCATCTAGTTGGGGGTCCTCTCCTGGGAGTATACTAGAGACCACTGGAGGAGGAGAGGTCCAAGGTCCCATCTGCCCAGAAGTGTCAGGATTCCATGTGTTAGCTAACAGAGCGCATCTAGAGCTGATCTCACCTCCAAAGTTAAGTCCAATAAAATGGTTGTGGCTGCAGGAAATAAACTGAGAAGGATTTTGAAGTTACAACTAGGTTCGTGGGCAAAAGGCAGTGATTGATGAGTGAGGTCTGCCATGGTCATGAGAGGCGTGGGGGCAGTAAGATGCTGGGAATTTCTAATCGGGTTCAAAATCCTCAGATTCAGCAATTCTATCAAAACATGTCATATTAGTTCCTCTAGATAATTAAAATTGCCTGAAGTATTGTAGAGTGGCATACTTCTCCCCAATTCTCCACGAATCCTGCTCTCCTGGGAACATCTGAAATTCAGTTTAGGCATTTATTCTTTTTTATCAACCAGCTTTAGGAAAGCATAATTTATATACAATAAAATTCACCAATTTGAAGTGTGCAATTTGGTAGGTTTTGAAAAATGTATGCAGTCCTATACCACCACTATGGTCATGATAGAGAACTTTTCCATCACCTCAAAAAGTTCCTTTGTACCCTTCCGAAGTCAATCCTTCCAGCCCCTGGCCATTAGTCTGCTCTCTCTGTAGCTTTGCCATTCCTAGAATTTACATAAATGAAACAATGCATGCAGAGCCTTTAGCTTCTTTCATGTAACATCATGCATTTCAGACTCATCCATGTTTTTGCATGTATGAGTAGTTTCTTACTTTTTATTGCTGATTAGTATTCCATCTTGTTTATCCATTCAACCCACTGATAAGTATTTGGGTTGTTTCCAGGGTTTTTTGGCTACTATGAATAAAGCTAGGGAAAAGCTTTGCGTGGACCTATGTTTTTATTTCTCTTAGGTGAGTACCTACGAGTGCAATTGCTGGGTCATATGGTAAGGGTGTGATGAACTTTATAAGAAACTGCCAAAATGTGTTCCAGAGCTAGGCACCGTTTTGCATTCCCACAACAAAAATATAAGCATTTCAGTTGCTCCTTATCCTTTTCAGCCCTTGTTTTACTGTAAGTCATTTTAATGTTAGCAATTATAGTTAGTGCATAGTGGTTGCTCTGTTTTTAATTTGCATTTTTTAATGACTAATGATATTGAGCATCTTTCCATGTGCTTCTTTGGCATTTATATACCTTTTCTGTCATAGTGGTCATTCAAATATTTTGCTATTTTCATTACGGTGTTTGCCTTCTATTATTGAGTGGTAAGAGTTCCTGTTTTATATTCTGGAGATCGGTTCCTTATTAGATGTGTGTTTTGCAAGTATTTTTTAATAATCTGTGCTTGCCTTGTCATTTTCTTAATGGGGTATTTTGAAGAGCAAATGTTTTAAATTTGAAGTCAACTAGTCTATTTTTTTTTAATTCGAGTATTTTGGGTTTTATTTTACAAATCTTTACCTAATACAAGGTCATGAAAATTTTTCCTATATTTGTTTAGAAGTTTTATAATTTTAGCTCTTACATTTAAACCTGTGGTCTATTTTAATTTTTCTTGACTAGTTAATTCTTTGGTGGGGAAGGTAAGGATTAGGTGGTTGTTGTTGTTGTTGTTGTTGTTGTTTTTAATATGGATATCCAATTGTTCATTGAATTTCTTTGGGGTCTTAGTCAAAAATCAGGTGAACATATATGTTTGGTTCTATTTCTGGACTCTGTCTTATAGTCCACTGATCTATAAATCTACCTTTATGCCAATCAATACCAACAGTCTTGATTATTGTAACTTTACAGTAAGTCTTCAAGTCAGGTCATTTAAGTACTCTAATTTTTAATAATTATTTAGACTATTCTAGGTCATTAGTATTACTATACATGTTTTAGAATCAGTTTGTCAATTTCTATTTTAAAAATCCTGCTGTGATTTTAATGATGACTGCTTTGAATATATAGTTAAATGTAGGGAGACTTAATATTGAGTCTCGAAATCCATGAACATAGTATATCTCATTTATTTGAATCTTTAATTTCTTTCAGCAATATTTTATGGTGTTTAGTGTACAAACATGCATTTTTTGTTAAATTTATTCCTTAAAATCCATTCTTATATATAATTGTAAATGGTATTGATTTTTAAAATACCAAATGATGATTATGCATTTATATCATATAGAAATACAGTTGACTTCTCTATATGACCTTGTTTCCTACAACCTTTCTAAACTCACTTATCAGTTCTGGTAGTTTATTTGTAGATTCTTTGGGATTTTCTGTGTAGAAGATAACATCATCTTGGAAGAAAGACAGTTTTACTTCTTCCTTTCCAATCCATATGCCTTTTTTGTTCTTTTTCTTACCTTAGGGCATTGTTCAGGACCTCATATATGATGACAAATGGAATAGTAAGTACAGACCTCCTTGCCTTGTTCCTGATCTTAGGGGAAAGCATTTAGTGTTTCACCATTAAGTATGACATTAGCTGTAAGCTATTGTAGGTTTAGAAAGTTCCTATCTATATCTAGTTTTCTGAGTGCTCAATCATTATTAGGTGTTGAATTTTGTCAAATTCATTTTCTGCATCTATTGAGATGATCATGTGATTTTTATTTTCAATCTGCTAACATGGTAAATTACGTGAGTTGATTTTTTTAATTCCTAGGATAAATCTACTTAGTCATGATGCATTATCATTTTATATAATTACAGGATTCAACTGGCTAAAATTTTGTTAAGAATTTATGTCCAACAGGGAGATTAATGTGTAGTTTTCTTTTCTTGTAATATCTTTGTATGATTTGGGTATCATGGTAATGCCAGCCTCATTAAAAAGTTAGATTATTCTCTCCTCTTCTATTTACAGGAAGAGATAATGTATAATTAATATTATTTTTTTTCTTAAATGGTTGATAGAATTCACCAGTGAAGGCAGCTGAACCTGGAGGGCCTTTTGTTTGACTAATTGATTTTTGTGAATAAGTTTTTAACTACAAATTTAATTGTTTTAATATACATAGAACTATTCAGGCTTTCTATTTCTTCTTGAGTGAGCTTTGATAGTTTGTGTATTTCAAGGAACTTCTTCATTTCACCTAAATTGTGAAATTTATTGGCATAAAGGTGTTCATAGTATTCTCTTATTATTACATTAATATCTGTAGGGTATATAGTGATTTTCCTCTTGCATTCTTGATAGCAGTAATTTGCATCTTCTCTCTTTATTCCTGATCAATCCAGCTAGAGACTGATCAATTTTATCGATCTTTTCAATGAACTGTATTTTGATTTCATTGAGTTTTCTCTATTGTTTTTATGTTCTCTATTTTAATGTTTTCTGCTCTTTCTTATTCCTTCTTTCTACTTCTGGTTTAGTTCAGTCTATTTTTTCTAGTTTCTTTCCCCACCCCCACCCCACTTTTTTTCTAGTTCCTAAAAGTAGAAGATAAGATCACTCATTTGAGACCTTCTTTTCAAATGTAAGCATTTAATGTTATAAGTTTCTCTTTAAGCACAGCATTAGCTGTGTCCCACATATTTTGATATATTTTGTTCATATTTTTATTTAGTTCAAAATATTTTTCAATTTTCCTTGTGATTTCTTCTTTGGCCCATGAATCATTAAAAAGTATGATATTTATTTTCCAAATATTTTGAGAATTTTCCAGATTTTTTTGTTATTAACTTCTAGTTTAATTCAATTGTGGTTAGAAACTATTTATATAATTTCTAGCCATTTAAATTTACTAAAAATTGTTTTATAGCCCAAAATGTGGTTAGTTGTGGTGAATGTTCCTCGTTTTCTTAAAGAGAATGTGTGTTTTGCTTTGGTTGACTGAAGTGTTCTATAAATGTCAATTAGGTCGAATGAGTTGATAGCATCAGTTGATATCATGTCTTCAATATCCTTATTCATTTTCTTTCCATTTGTTCCATCTGATTTCAAGAAAGGAGTGTTGAAATCTCCAACTGTAATTGTGAATTTTTCTATTTCTCATTGTAATTTTATCAGTTTTTTGCCACATGTAGTTTGAAGCTCTGTTTTTAGGTACATATGATTCTTAATCCTTTTCTTTGAGGCGCACTTAGGTGGAGCAAGTGATCTTGCACATTATTACCCTAGCCATTCCCATTTTTTAAAGCAATAATCAAGAAAAAAAAAACTTTCAAAATTAAAACCTAAAAGTGATTCTACCAATATATTTACCTATATGACACTAGTAACAACTGAAAACCACATAAATGCAAGACCACATTGAGAGTTTAGTAAAAACAAAGTGTGATTCCCCCAAATTAAGGAAGTCCTAACTTTTGCCTATGTACTTGGCAAGGAATTTTTACCAAGGAAAAGTGCCAGGAATTGTGCAATATTGCCAGGAAGTCAGACTTCCTGATAGGATGCTAAAATAGAGTCCTTCATAAACTCTACTAATGTACTAAATTTAATTTATAAGAACTATATTTGGTATCCTTTACTAACTCAGTGAGTTACTACAAAGTAGACATCAGTCGTATGTAACAATAAAAATAAATGGAATTGTGTATCATTCATTACTAAAAACTGGATTCTGAATGTGCATTTTAATCAATTTGTGACTGTCCTGGGGTCTCTCACCTCCTACCAATACACTGTGGACTACATACTGAGAAACATACTCCATATGAGGACCCACAAGAGGAACTGCTTTCAGATTAAAGTGCCAGGAGACACTTTGCTTCCCCTAAAGAACTACTGTGGTTCTTTCCACACTGATGACAACACTCATTATATCCTTTTTCCCATCGACAGCCAGGCAGCTCAGCGCCAGACTTGCAAATCAAGCTTTAGAACCCTATGCCTTGGGTGTTTTCATTTCACTTCATCTATTTAAACTGGCCTTTGTCCTAATCTTATTACTTATATTGTTCCAATTTACTAAACATATTTATTACCAACCATCTCCTTTTTATTCCTTCTCTGTATGTGTGGAACAAGTCACTGGCATGAACACATATACATGCATGACTCTGTCTGAGCATTGCTTCAGATATTTCTACAATCCATGGATGCTGAATTTCTGACCACAGCTTTGCACTCTGTTATTCCACTCAGACCATTTCCAAGCAGCTAAAAACCATTGCATATTTACAAGTCTAACCCTTTTGAGTTAGAGGAGAAACAAAGTCAGCTTCCTGCCAGCCTTCCCAGCATATAACAACCAGAGATTACAGACCCAGCCAGGGCCTGGTGGACACAAAGTGACTGAGGAATCAGAAGCCATCCTGACCACACTGCATCTTGGGGAACCTGGCTGCTAAGGATGTTTTGTGCATTCTATTAGAGCAGTTACCAGGGTCTGGAGTCCCAGGGAACATGACATTGCAATCTCAGCTATGTTTTATTTATGGGGAGTGGTGCCGCAGCTAGGATGTGTTAACAAACAAAGATGATTGCTTCTGAGCCCCTCTCTCGTCCTGAAGTAATTAACACAAAGTAATGTACCAGTTGGGGGATTCAAAGAGTCGACAACCTTTTCCGTAGGAAAATGATCTGCAGCACCCAGGCCAAAAGGCTGGAATGCAGAGAAGCAAGGAGGAGTTTTATCTTTGGTTAAAGGTGCATCATTAAAAGGCACTGGCATAAATTACTCTTCCTTTAAAAAAATCCATATAACATTAAGAAAACTGTAGAGTATAAAATGTCAGGGGCAGAGATGTGTAGATTTGCAGCTGTTAGGGAAGTGGGCCGGGGGCTCTCTGTGTATCTCGAATGGCATAAATTAAAGATATTGACTGCAACCAAAATAGCATTTGCAATCAACTCAATGTTGCAATGTGTTATACAGACCATTTGCTTTTAAAAAAATTAAAATATGAATCAAACTTGGATGACAAAGAAGTTCAACTTCTTGAGAAAAATCAAATACATCATCAAAAGGTCACAATTCGTAGACAAATTGCTGTTAAAATTTATTACTTGTTTGCAAAATGTACTGTTGATCATTGGTAACTGCTAAATGCTTGGGTGCCTCTGACTAAATAAATAAATAAATAAATAAATAAATAAATAAATAAATAAACACTGCATTCATAAGGAGGAAAAAATAGGAAAAAGTACCTGGAATGCTAAAACCCAACTGGGAAAGGATAGGAAAAGTGAGGTCTATTAGGTTGGGAGAAGCAGAGGAGGAAGGACCCAGGGAGCTCAGAAGGAAAAAGAAAAGAGAAACAAGCATTGGCAAAGCTGACTCATCTTACTCCTTTGGAAAATTCAAGATGGCCAATAATCAAAAAAGCACAAAAGCCAGAGCATCTAAGTGTTAACCACCATGAGGCCCCATGGGATGGTGCTTGGAGATTCTGTGTAGTTCAGCCCTGCCTCTAACCCTCATGTGAACCAGGTGCTTGTACCTGCTCGTTAATAGGTAGGATTCCCTACAGGGCTCTGTGCTCCCTGGCAGCAGAGACCATGCCAAGGTCAGAGCTGCACCTCCAGTGTCCAGCAGAGCACAGAGCACTGAGCAGGACATTGTGGGAGCTTTGTGGTTTGCTCCCCAACATTCTTCCACCCTTCCCACACTGGACAGCAGCCATAGCCAAGTGGCACATAGCATTCTTGTGGCCAAGGAATTGGTTCAGGAATTGTCATGGAGTCCATTTCAGTCCAATGAGATGTGAGGGGAATTTAGCTAGAAATTCTAGAAAGGAGGCTTCATGGTCTTCCAACAACAGTGCCCTCTTTCCTTCAGGACCACGTGGAGTGAGGGTGTAAGGGTGGGGTGGGGGTGAGAAATTGAACAGAAGGAGATGAAATGGGGCAGACACCTTGAATCCAGTTGTGCAGGGTTTGAAAGCTGTGCTGAAGCCCTAGAATCTTCCCTTGAAGTCAGGTTGGGGCCATGTCACCACTTTCTGGTGCAGGAGATGAGGACAGAAGTGATATTCACCACCCCATGCCTGGCCCATGAGGACCCCTGCATGTGACCCTCTGTTTCTTCCCCTGACAATGGCTCAATGTAAAGGGTCCAGCAGAAACCCCCAAAGAGACTCCAGACCAGCACTATCTAATAGGACGTTCTGCAATGATGGAAATGGCCTATGTCTGTGCTGTCCAATGTGGCAGCCATTGACTACATGTGGCTACTGAGCACTTGAAATGTGGCCAGTGAATTTTTGCTTTTGGTTTTTATTTAATTTAAATTTCAATAGTTGCTGAAAGCTACCATATTGGACATGTCAAGTCATTGAATGTTGGAGATTGTTACAGTAGCTAGCATGAATTACCCTAACACATGGAAGCCTTTATTAAGTGCTTACTGTATACCCGATGTGTGTGCTCAGCACTTTGCATAACATAACTGACTTCATGATCTCAGCAACTGAAGGAGGTACGTACTCTTATTACCTGTATTTTACAGATGTGAGGCATGGAGCAGTCACACAGACAGGAAGAGGCTCAGTGCGATTCCAGCCCAGGTCAGTCTAGATCAGGTGATTCCCCAGGGTTCTGTAGCCCCGTAGGTGGATATAACCGCCATGAGCACAGCCAGACACCTCTCCTTCCTCTGACTCATAAGCCACAAGGTGCTGTGCTAGGGCAAATGTGCCCAGCATTGAAAAAACATCACACAGTCTGAGTTGTGGGAAATCCATGAGATGGGGCAGAGGGCACCTTGAACAACAGGTCCCAAAGGGCTCAGATGGGAAGGCACACGGATTCCTAAAGGGGAGGACAGCACAGGAAAGGCAAGATATCTGAAAAAGAGCTTTCAGTGCTCGGGGGGCAGCAGGGCTCATCTGAGGGAGGCTTCGAGGCAGAGGAGGACCAGGGTTTTGTTTTGGTTTTTGGGGGGTTTTTTTGTTGTTGTTATTTACTACATCCATCATTTTCTGATACATGCCTAGGAACATAAGCTCTTCAGAGCCCTTCCTGTGCATAACCTCATCAATCCTCCCAACCATGCTGTAGAGAGGGCTTGTCTACCCCAATTTGCAGAAAAGAGGACAGACCAAGAGGTGAGGGACCTGTCTGGGTCACCAGGTGGCAAGGGGCAGAGCTGGGATTCGACCGACACAGGGCTGAAGATCCAAGTCCAAGGCTCATTCCGGGCACCACCGCTGCTCCTGGTGGGAGTCCCGGGTCTGTCTCCTGTAGCCTCCCCAGGAGCGAGGCCTCGGAAAGGGCAGTGGACACGGGGGCAGGGGCCCGAGCTAACACGGGCCCAGGCAGAGGGAAGGTGGGCCCTGAGGACGAGCCTTCATTTGACCCATGCAGGGCTCCTCGCGTGTAGCCCAGAAAACCCTGACTGAGAGCCTCTTGGGATTGGCGTTGAACACGCATGTTTCAGGCCCCCATCCCAGATCTACTGATTCAGAATCTCTGAGCAGCACCGACTGGGAATCTGTATTTCTTCTACTAAAGCGTGACAACTACCAGACTAGTAAGGCTTTATGGCTTTCTGGTCACACATCTTCAGGGAGCCTTGGGGCTTTCTCCAGGAGGTGGCCAGGCCTCTGGACAGGCTCACCCTTTCCCTAGAGCCCTGGGAATGACGCAGGATGGGGTGCTGGCAGGGAGGAGCAGGGCCTGTGCCAGAGATGTACTCACAGGGGCACGTGCACCAAATGCACCGCACAGGAGAGAGGAGACGACACGGTGGGAAGGGAGACGACGCGCAAGAGCATAAGAGAGGCTGAGAAAGTGGCCAGAGAGCCTAAGCTGGAGACAGAGGTGGAGGGAGCCCCAGAGAGGGACAGCCAGATAGAGCGAGAAGGTGACAGAGAGGAGCGAGGGGACACAGGAGAGGTTAGAAAGCAGAGGGTTGCTCCCATCCACCAGGATTCCCTACCCCTCCGGAGAGTGAGAAGCATGCTGGCCAGGCCCGCTGCCCACCTCTGGAGCTGCCCCCTCTCCCCTCGTGCCAGCCACCCCCTGCCCAGCTTCCAGGTGCTCAGGGCTCAGGGCTGTGCCAGGCGAGGCTCATGTCGGGGGGGGCTCTTGGGTCCTCTGCAAAGTGTGGGGGGTAGGTAGGGGATGGTGGGCAGGGTGCAAAGGTGCTGGAGTGACATAGGGTGGGGTCAGGGACATTCTAGGAATGTAGGGGTCACAACTGGAAAAGGAAAGAGAAGGCAAATCAAATTTTGTTGCCTTGTCTATATTTCCTTGCTCAGTCCTTGCAAGAGCTCTGCAGTGTAGAGATCCTCCTCATCCCCATGTCACAGGTAAGTAAACTGAGGCTGAGATATTCCAGACCCCAGGCATTTAGCTCTTAAGAGGGTGAGCTGAGATTCCTAGTCAGCCTGAGGTATGTACAATTCTAAATTCCATATTGCTTCCGCTGCACCAAACTTTCTAAGTTCATGAGAAGGCAGAGAACAATGCACGAGACTTCCCAAAGCAGTGTAGTATAGTCATGCCAGAGCCATCACAAGACAGTTGTAGCCAGTCCCAGCCAGGCAGGTTGAGATGGTAAATGCAGCAGGAGTCTGGAGGAGAGCAGAGTAGTGTGGGTTGTGTCCTGGGATAGCTTCGTGGAGTGGGGGGGGGGGGCTATCTATTTATTTATAATTCTCAACACTAGCATCTCCTAAAATGTATTCAGGAGATTACAATAAGCTTAAATGCATAATAAGAATGTCAAAAGAGTAAATTGAAAATAATAGAGAAAAAGGAAATTTTTTTAAAAACTCAAACTAATATTTTGCTGCTTTGATTGAACAATAAATTTAATACTGAATTTCCTGGCAGTCAGGGCAGAAATGGGAAATGCAACAGGTTATGTGATTCCAATACAAAATGAAACATAGTGACTTATAGGAGAGACATTCATTTCCCAGGGCTAAGTCCTAGAAATCACTGACAAGACCCCCAGATGGGCAAAATGTTACAAACACTTGATATTTTATATTCTTCTTATTTATATACTTCTATGTGTATATATAACAACATGTCCTTGTGTATATATCCAAACTCAAAAGAAAGAGAATCCCTGAAAGCTAGAGGACTTAAAACCAGAGTCATGAGAACTGAGTCTACAGCTCCTAGGTTTCAGACCCAGAAATGGAGCTAGGGACTAGAGTTCCAGTGTCCATATGGGCATCAGTCCATGTGTGGCTGGGCATCTGGAATGGAACCCCTTGCATGAAGACTGGATTTTGAGAGCTGCTCCATCAGCAAAAGCAGGACAAGAAAAGCTGCCCTCCCCAGGAGGCAGTGGAGGAAGAGTGTTGCCTACCTGGGCCATGGCAGGAAAAAAAGCCCTGGAGCCAAGCACGTGTGAGATCCAGGTTCGCACTTCCTTTCCAGACCAACCAAAGGCCATGCTTGGAGGAAAGCCTCACCAGAGAGGTATTTCTCCTACCTTGTCCAAATGTTCAGGAAGTTAGTCCTCTGCAACCAAAAATATTCAAGTGAATAACGTGTGCTGGACAGGCTGTCACCAATGCCTCACCAGCATTTGCCATCCCCTGGAGCCAAGTGTTCTAGCCAATGATGACTTCCCAATGATGACTGTACATAAAGGGTCTGTACAGAATCACCCCAGATGACGCGGAAGTGCCGTGCTCATCTCATAACCTGGCACCGATCGCAAGAGAAGCAATCTCGTCTTTTTTGATTAATCTCTGAAATAATTCCTCTTCTAGAAAACCATCCTAAGGAAGCTGTAATTCAGCCAAAGATTTTAGCCTGCAAAGATGTTCACTGTAGCTGTATTTACAATAGCAAAAACTACAAAATAACGAAAATGCCTGATAGATAAGCAAGTGATTGGACGTCCATGCAATGGAATAGTAGGCAGTTATCGGAAAGAAAAAAACATGGTGCCAGAAGAGTTTAAACAGCACTGGAGAGATGTTCGTGATGGAATATTAGGTTTTAATATTAATATTAATTTTAATTTTAATTTAAAATATTTAATTAATTTAATATTAATGAATTTAATATTAATATTAATAAAGAGAACATTACAGGTTCTCTTATGTGCTTGTGACCTCATGAAGACCCCTATGAACTGAGAAAAGTGCTGGAAGGAAGTGCATGGGAAGGAAAATGGTGGCTGTGTCTGGACAGCATAGTAGGAGACCCCCTCTGGCTGCATGTGGAGGACAGCTGTCCTAGAAAACAGGTAAAGTAGGGGTCGTTGAAGGAGAGAAGGTGGTGGTGTGGACTTAAATCAAAAGAGATGCAGGCAGCAAGCAGAGCGCTCACCCTCTGAGCTGGCCGGTCAGCCCAGCCAGCCCTTCTGCACCCGCTCCCTCCTCTCCCATTGAACGTGAAGGCCGCTTCCAAAACCTGGCGATCACGTGTGTCACTTGCTGGGGCCTACTCTCCTCATGAATAATAAACAGTGTGTGTGTTTATTTTTTCCCTTTGACTATTTCCCTTTAGCTTACACTCAAGTTTATGATTTAAGTATAGCAATGTATGGCTGCCTTCTCTGGGCTATATTTTTTACAGTGACTTATACATCTTACTTTATATTTTAATTTCTATGGTTCTAATGTTTTGCTGCTTATTTATATTTTTTTATGTTTCTTATTGGCCTGCTCAGGGTCTTGTGGAATGAGGAACGGCACGAATTATTAATAAAATATTTAATGAAGTACTGAAGTGACCATCTATAGGCACATAGCTTTTCCTGTCTCTAGGAATCACAAATTAGTATAGTTAGTACAGTTTCCAAGAACGACGTCACCAGATCAAATAGCCAGAATGTCACTGGGCCCTTGATATACACTACCTCGGAGCTTTCCAAAGGGAAGTGGGAAGTGTGGTTGAAACATGAGATAGGTAACAAAACTGAACCTTCAATTACACCTCCAAACATGGGCAAAGGGCTGGGGAGTGCCGAGTGCCAAAGGTAGTTGGGGATCTGGGGTGTCACCTGTGGTCTACTTCTACGTTTCTTTCTTTCACTTACCAACCCATTGGTTCTGCATAATTGCTTCCATGCTGCACTATAGGACCTGGAGCAGATGCTTAACACAATCCTATTGAGGGAAAGCAGGAAGAAGGGCTAGGAAAAGAGAAAGGGGAAAGGAGCCACCCACTCTACCCTCAGTTGCTCCTTGTTTTGCTGTGAGGTCAGCCTAGCTTTTGCAACCACAGCCCACAGTGTATTTGGAGCCTAAAAAGCCTGATATGTCCTGTCCTATGATCATCACTATTGTTTCTTGGGATTTGGACAGGTAAGTGACCACCCACTTCCTCTAGACAGGACCCATAGGCTCATATCCTGGGATGTGTCCTAAACTGCACTTTTCTTATTTTTAAAATTTTTAATTATAAATGGCCACAGAAACACAATTTCGTTTTCATTATAGCCTGTGAGGAACAAACCAAAGTAAAGGGAGACAGTTTGGGTTGCGGCAAGGCACATTGGATAAGTACTGGTTTTCCTCATCTGTGGTGAAGGACATGAGGGTTTCCTCCAGACTCCTGCTGGACCCTATGCTCCCGTCCAACAAACTGACCCTGGGTGTCTGTTCACTCACTGTCTTCCTAGCTAATCAGGAGTTATTACAGGACAGTGACTGCATCCCCAGGCCTAGAAGTGTGGGGCACTCAGCAGGAACTTCAGGAGAGTTAAGGGAATAAATGACTGAACAGATGGATGGGTGCCCCATCCTGCCCACTGAAAGGTAAACTCCTGAAGGGAAGGGTGAGTCTTACTTATTTCTAGTCTCCAGCAGAGTCTGTGACACAGCACAGACCTTTGATAAACATTTATTAAATGAACAAACTTGTGGATGGATGGATGGATAAATGGAGATGGGTGAATGGATAGGTGGACGGATAAATGGACAGGTAGATGGATAAATGGATGGATGGACAGGTAGATGGGTAAATGGATGGATGGATGGATGGGTGGGTGGATAAATGGATAGATGGATGGATAAATGGATGGATGGATGGTGGGTGGATAAATGGATGGATGGTGGATGGATGGATGATGGATGGGTGGATGAATGGATGGATTGGTAGATGAATGTATTATATTTCAGGGTTTGGGAGAAGATTCCTATGTTATATGGGGTTATACTAAATTACTTTTAAGGGTACCAGCCAATTCTAGGATTCTACTTCTCCGTGGGCTTGACTGGCCTTTCCAAGCTCCATGCATTTACCTGTGTCATACCTCTACAAGACATACCATTCCTCCCTCCCTGTCGTCATCTTCCTGGTCTTTCAAGGGGAAGCACAATGTCCTACTCTTCCTTCTCCCTGGCTGTTATCACTCCTTCTTCCAGACCCTACTCCCTGCCCACACTCCCCTGTCCTACAGTCCTTTTTCATAACATGTCTCTCTTTGGAGAAAGAGCTCCTTGAGGGCAGAAATCAGGCCAGAGAACTCCCTCTGTGCTCATTCCTGACATCCGCTCAGTCTTTGCTTTGGGAACTAAATCAACTTCTGGGCTCAACCTGTTTTTACTTCTGTAGAGCGTCCTAGACAGTTTGTAACCAGAATCTTGTAAAACATTTTTGAAGGTTACGTGGGGCAGGCAATTAGGGATGAAAGCTTCACCTGCACACAAGAAAGTCCGAACTTTCATCCTGCCTGGCTTGAAAGTTACATGACATTCATTATATATTTCTATCATATTAACATTCAGGAAAAAAAAGTAATTATTTAGTTTTCTCTCCAAAGAAGAAAGAGATGTTTTCTAGTTTTAGGTATTGGACATACAGTTCATGAGGAGGGTTATTCAGCAGCCTGCTCGGACACCCCAAACCACGACTGGGACTGCTTGGAAAATGTGGAAACCCTGTGACTAGCAACTTGGCCAAGGACTCTGAGCAACAGCAAGGGATTTTCTGGTTTTAGAGCCCATTCTCACCCTGATTTTTGTAACTTAAACAGAGAACATTTCTGACATTAACCTTCCCATCAAATCTTGTTACTCTTTGCACACAGGACACCCTCATCAGAGTCCAACTGTTTGAAGTCAGAATTGTTCCTTTTAGACCACCTTAACCTTTCACTTTACAGATGAAGAAACTGAGGCCTCCAAAAGAGAAGGTCACAGAGCTAGTTTTACTAATGGAACAACGATGAGAAATGAATTGAGCCCTTTCTTTGCCTCACTGGTAACCCCTAAATTTGGCCAGGCTGTAGCTATGAATGACAGGATTTCATGAGTGTCAACTCAGTCATCCCAAGCAATTTCTGGTCTAGGTGTTTGTTCCCCAACCCTAAAATGGAAAGTCTCCCTGAAATGAGCATATCCTGTGTATTCCAATCAGAAAGTAACGGAGCATTTCAGTTCTGCTCTTTGCACAGCTCTCTGGGTGGAAAAGAAACACAAAGATTCAAACATTGGTATCTTAAAGCCAGCTGAGGGAAAGACTTGGAGCTCGGGACCTGTGAAAAGGAAGGAGAGAATTTCCTCTCTGGGAATTGTTATTCCTTGAACACCTAGGAAACAGGGCATGTCTTCTGAATGACTTTCAAACTCCATTGTTGGTGCAAGAGTTCAAACCCCACTTCTTGTCCAGGATTAGACATGGCCTTAGCATAATGGTGACTTGTTTGAGAGGAAGAAAGGACATAGAGGAACATTCTACGCTTGTTTCTGTTATCACTTCTGTCAGCAGAACCCACAAAGCACCTTACCAGCAGGGTTGGTGTTTTCTTTCTCTGCCGTCTCCTTATGAAGATTCTTGGGCTGTCTAGCTTGGTAACTGTGTCAAGGACAGTGCCCCCTGAGAGCCTGCAGAAGTGGTTTGAGTGGAATGATCTTTGTCCCTTTAAGAGCAGGAAATATAGGAAGAGAGTGGTCAAGAACCCAGTGGGTCCTGGGTCCTTTCACCCTTAGGGGTGGGCTCTGACTGTCACTCACATGGAGAAAAGCAAATGTGCCTTGTGCCTAGGTGGCTGGACCCCCGCAGAACCGTCTCCTTCATCCCCATCGTGGTGGCTGCTCCAGGCCCGGCACTGGGAAGAGCCTAGGTAAAGCCTATTCCATTCTGCAGGGCCTGACATTGATTATCCTCGAAGATAGTTTGCTCAAATCTGTCAACATCAAGCATATAGGAAGGGAAGAAAGTCCTCCCGTGTGATTTTGTTAAAACTCATGGATGGTCAGAGAGGCTGTCCTGTCCAACAACGTCACTTGGTGAATGGGAAAACCAAGCAGACCTGCCTAGGGGTGGAGTCATTTAGACCCATGGAGCAGGGCCTCCGTCTCACTAGTTTCTGATTCCTCAACAGCTCCCAATTGTTCTCACTAGGTATTCAGGACATGTTAGCTAAATTGAACTAGACTCGAGTCTTGTCATTCCTAGCCAAGTGCTTTTTCTTTTAAAGCACTTGTTCTCAGACTTGGCTGTATAAGAGAATCACCTGGAACATTTTCAAAAATGCCAATGCCAGGACCCACCCCCAGAGATACTGACAGAATTGGCTTGGGGTGTGACCTGGGACCTAGATTTTTAAGAGGTCCCAGGAGACTCCAATGTGCAACCAGGGCTGAGAACCACTGCTCTAAATCACACAGCTTCACAGGGTGTGAAGCGAATCCTTGATCCCTCGTGCCGTTATTTCCTCTCCTCCTGGGTATGGGCTTAAGGGTTTGGGTCAGAAGGAAAATGGAGACAGACCTTCATTTCACCCTTGGAAATGATCTGTCCATCCCCCACCTTTAAAAGACACAGAAAAGGACAAGGTTTGGAGATCAAGTTAAATGTCCAATTTATTTTTATAACTTGAAACCAGAACAAACTTGGTTTTGAACAAGCGTACAAATGAAATGGCAGACACATGCTGAACTCAACATTGTGACATTAAGGGAAAAAAGAGGCCCAAAATCTTGTACAGAGAATAAAAGGAACAATAAATATTTTACTAAGCCATATTGAAATGACCTCTTGTCATCTCAACATTTTATCCATAATAAAAAAAAAAAAGTGCCTGTTTCTTAAACAGAGCACAAATACCAAGCAATAATAAATAGTTCCAAACTTGTAGTAAAAGACAAAAACCTCCAAGTAAACAACAAAAGCTCATACAATAAGTAATAGAAAAGGTAATAAAAATATTTCACCTTGCCAGTACAAATGCAAACAACTTAAGTCAATGTAACTTTGCTTTGCAGGGCGACACAGAGAGCACCAAAATCACGGGTTTGCCTGTGTTCAACAAAACCTTCGGCTGACAGTGACTTAGGACCGGGATGAAAGGCAGATTTCCTTACTTTTCACATTTTGCTTCGAGTAATTCAGTCTCCTCCTCTTGCCATGAAAGACCCTCTAATGGCAAGTGGCAGGTTCCAATTTGGGGCAACTTTGGCCAAAGTTGTGGCAGTGTGGAAACCGGCCTGAGGTCGGCTGGGTCACCCATGCTAGAGGCCTCTCTGACTGGGACATCGGCTTCAGTGTTGGTTTTCTAAACCCAAAAGAGAAGCAAAGTTCTCTTTTCTCTGCAGTCAACAGAGACACAATCCTTGTGCTTTAGCGCGGCTTAGTCCTGGCATTCTGGTGACTCTGTAGAAGCTGGTGAGCACTGGCTAGCTTTTGTGACTACAGGGGTGCCACCATGGGGAGCTCTCGAGTACCTTAACGGGGCATCCAAACAAAAGAGCAGCCTCTAGGTCTTAGGGTCAAGTAGGTAGGAAACTGAAATCTCAGCTTATCTGCTCCCATTCCCTCCCCTTTTCTTTTAACTTTGCAAAGGTAAGTGGCAAGAGGAAAGAGCGCATCCTACAGAAAATCTCCCAGAAGAAAGATTTCTGCATTTAGTAAAGAATTGCCCAAAAGGATGCTTGGTTATACTTTCATAACCTGAAATAACAGTTTCTTACATTTCCTGAAATAAAAAAATGGCTTCCTGATATAGGTTTTTTTTTTTTTTAATGTATTATTCCCTCATCCAAAAACCACCACTTTATTGTCTTTAAAGCTACTTGGCTTTACAAAAAAAAAAAAAAAAAAAAGAAGAAGAAGAAGAAGAAGGAGGGAGCAAAGGGACAGAGAGGGAGAAAGAAAAGAAATGAAATAAAAATGAAAAAACGAAAAGGACTGACAGAGGATGGAGGATGGAGAGGAAACGGCAGAGGAAGGAGAGAAAGAGACACGGAAAGGCACCGAATTCATCCCAGGCCCTCGGCATTCAGAAACTGACGGAATGTAGGTTTCGGAGAAAAAAGCAGCAAAGCAGGTAAGAAAGATGAGAAGCCAACACTCTCCATGGAAGGAAAGGCCCTGGTTGTGACGGGTTCTCGTCCTGAAATCCAGGTTGCACTGGTCCCAACAGCAGGTCCCTTTGCCTGCACCTGGCTGACACTCCAGCTCCTTTCGTTACCTTTCTGTCTGTGTGTGTAACGTTTTCTCAAGGACTAAGGAAGCTCGGTTGACATTTCTTTCTGCTTTTAAGGGCGGGAGAGGTGGTGGTGGTGGTGGGGACCGCCACAATAGTGATGGTACGGAAGGAAGGTGGTCTCTCCAATCTCTCCTCCACACGTGACATCTTACAGGTGGCCTCCTAGAGAAAGGGAGGGCTCTGTGGAATGTAACCGACATCTTTACAAACACGGATTTTTTTCCATTCAACACAAATAAAGAATTTCCCATCCAGTCTGCGGTGGCCACACCAAGGAGCCTTGATGCAAGGTTCGGGGCATTCAGGGTGAAGCCCATCTCGAACAGTTCTTTGTGTAGGCCAATTCCGACAAAAATATATACAACTAAAATGATTTGTGAACCAAAGCATTTAGCTACCTCCTTTTGTTTCTTTTTCTCAAAGGTCGTCAAACAACCCTTTCTCTCCTGTACAATAGGACTTCACATACAAATTTTTTTTTTGCAATATTTTATCCTGCCAAATTAAAAAAATATATTATGGCAGCCTGTTTGTTTTTTGTTTTTTTTTTTCTTTTTATTTCCAAATTCACTAACAAAAAGGTACATTAAATCCCTTTAAAAGGACAAGCTTACATTTAAAAAATTACAAGCTCCAGTAAAAATACAGCAAGTGCCTACATCATATGAACCAACCAATATATCCATTCCAGAGGGAGGTGGGAAGAGAAAAATAAGTACAGGTCAGAAATGTGATTTTTTTTTTTTTCTGCAAAGCAATAACAATATTAAGCACTTTTTTTCTACATACTTTTTCTACATGGTGTAGCAATCCCCTTTTAATCCCCAAATACAAGTTTCTATACATTTTTTTTTTGAAATAAAAATGCAACACCCAAGGCAGAAAAAAATTTACTAAAACTCCGACTTTACAGTTACTGTGACAAGAACAAATTTATAGACCCACCATTTAAGTTTTACTGCAACATTTTCAAGGAAAAGAAAAGGGCTTTTTTTTTTTTTTTCTTGTCTTGTAAAATGCCCAGGCATTCTTGATTATTACAAATACTGGTCCACTTTTACAGTAATCAAGAAATTTTAATATATATAATATATACTAAAACCCCGTCACCAAAAGAAAACAATATACACGTGGCCACTGTGGCATTTTTGTATAACCTATTAAGCAAACTTTGAAAAAAAGATCGCTCCAACACACATACACACAATTTATTTTTTACCCTTGTATGTACCCAATACTGTAAACGTATTTTTAAGACAGAGTGCACTAAATTTAACTTTAGAAAAAATTAGCCGTTGTTCCTGAATTGTTTTAGTTTTGTTTTCATTCAACAATATCAACTTGTAACTTGTGTCACTTGAGTTTTAATTCAGCAGTAAATCACCTCCACTCCATACCTAAGCAGCGTTGTCCCAGAAACAAAAGGGGCTGAGGATAATTCAGCTAATGGATGTCCAAGCTTGTGCTGGGTTTATTTCTTCATTTGATTGGGTCTTATGGCATTTTCATGTCCTCTATCTTCAACCAGGATTTTTTTTTTTTTTTTTTTTTTTACTTAAAGTAACTGTGGCTTTATTTCTAAAGAATGTACTTTTCTTGTTTTACTTTTTTAAAAAGTCTTTTCATTTCCAAAAAAAAAGAAAGTTTTGCATTTGTCTCAAGAGACTCAAATAGGAAGATCAGTTTTCAAGGCACTCACATCAAATTGAATGGCAGCAGAAAAACCGTCCAATAAATTATTATTTTATTTTGTTCTTTATAGTGCCAGTATTGTGAATGCCACGCTTAGCAACACCGACACTCAATCTCAGCTGTCCCTTACAGTCTAACCCACCTCTGGGCCAAAGAGAAGAATATGTTGCAATTTCTTGTTTAGAAGCCATTTAATTTAAATGCAAACAAAAGCTTTAAAGTGCGGGTCAACAGAATTCAAATGTCTAATCTCAACAGTCCGACATTTAGTACCTTCCAACCTAATGAGATAGAAAAAAAATTGGGAAGTAGCGCTGGGCACCTTCAGATGGAACTCTTCCCCTGCTTCTCCGGTAAAAGGGAACCGAAATTTGCAAGATTTCCCCCCATCCCTACAATGTCATCAGTGTGCATTAAATGAGAGAACACTGACTTCTTCGATTCACCATCAGGGTATTTGTCTCCTTGAGAAATGATCAATTACCACTTGCAGCAACACACAACTTGGGATTCATGTAGTGGGGGTGATAAAAAGAGAAGCTGTCAAGCCAGAAGAAGCCGGAAAGAATACCACTGGTCTCTCTCTTTCTGTGTCACGGCAGGCCACCATCATCTACCCCAAAAAGGACCCTCAGCCCATTTTATTTAGCCTAACCTATAGCAAATAGCAGAGATGGCATCCCAGGGCACACCAGCATGCCAAGCACAGCATAGGATCTGCTGGTAATGCACAACTTCAGAAAGTTTGGGGGCCATTTCCCAGAGCGGCCCTCAAAAACCGTGTCCCCGGTGGTGCTGAGTTTGTGGGGTGACTCTCACCCATCACCACTAAAAGTTTTCCTTCCATAATGTGAAAGTTGAAATCAACACAGAAAAGGCCTCTGTCACTGCAGACATCATCGGTGCTACATTTCCATTCCAATTGTGAAACAAAGTGCTACAACTTTAAGATTGTTATCCGCTATACATCCACAACCCCCCCCAAAAAAAAAATTAAATTAAATTAAGAAAACGCATGCCACTTTTTATTTCAGGACCAAAAAAAAAAAAAAAAGGAAGGTATAAAAAAGTAAACAACTTTAGAAGTTACTTAAGTGTTGGCTTCTTCACAAGAAATTACACATGCTTAGCTTAGATTTCAAAAAAGCAGCTCCCCCCCTCCCCAAATTATAATTTAAAAGATATGCTTCCCTCTCTACATTATTTGCGAGTCATTGCTCAGGCTACTACTGGGTTTAAAAAAAAAAAAAAAAAAAAAATGAAGGGATGGATACCCAACGAAATCTTTTAAAGGAATTTAAACAGAAAGAATAATAATAAAAAGTACCTGCACATGCCAAAAACATTACAAAACCCAATAAATACAGAAATTATTGCACAGTTAAAAGGCTCCACAATTTTTACTGCCTTAATCAACCCTCGGGTTTCCATAGGACTTCGCAGACACAGGTTAGGTTGGAGTGCCGCCTCCCTGGGCCCCGGGGGGGTGGGGGGGGACACGCGGGGTGCTAAGCGGCGGTGACACGGAGGCAAGTCAGGTCAGCATTCTGTCGCTTGGCAACGGTTCCACTGTACAGGTGCGGGCACCGGGCCCGCGCGCTTAGCTCCTCTCGGCCTGCTCGATTTTGACGTCGTTAGTCAGCAAGTGCTCGCCGTGCCACTTTTTCATGTGTTTCTCCAGGGTGCTGTAGACGCTGAAGGGCATCTGGCAGATGTCGCAGCGGTACACCTCCTTGCCGATCTGCCCGTGCGTCTTCATGTGGCGCGTGAGCTTGCTGCTCTGCGCGCACGCGTAGTTGCACAGCTCGCACTTGTAAGGCCGCTCGCCGGTGTGGCTCCGCCGGTGCACCGTCAGGTTGCTGCAGTTCTTGAACACCTTGCCGCAGTACTCGCACGTGTCGCTGCGGCGGCCCTCCTTGGAGCTCGGCCGCCCCGGGCCCGGGCCCCCCAGGTGCGGCGTGCTGCCCCCGCTGGCCGTGCCGCTGCGGCCCGACAGGCCGCCGTCCAGCAGGTCCCCGGGCGGCGTGGAGAAGCGCAGGCTGCCGTTCTCGGACGAGTGCTCGGACGACGTGGCGAAGGGCGACTGGCGCGCGTCCGTGAAGCCCAGGAAGGGGTCCTTCATGAAGTGGCGCGACGCCGCGTAGCCCACGAGCCACTGCGAGTACACGTTCTCGGAGGGGATGAGCGCGGCGGGCGGCAGCTCCAGGTCCTTCTCCACCTTGATGCGCTTGGCCGCGCTGTTGAGCCCCGGGCTGGGCAGCGGCGCCGGCTTGCGCGGGAAGAGGCCCGGGAAGGGCTCGGCGCCCGGCGCGAAGCCGCCCCCGCGCCCGTTGACCGCGCCGCCCGCGCCCGCGTCGCCGCAGCCGCCCGCGTCGTCGTCGTCGCCCGTGTCGCCGCCGCCCGGCCCGCGCTTCAGGAAGGCGCCGCGCTTCTGCTTGTCGGCCAGCAGCTCCCCGTACTGCGGCAGCGCGCCCAGGCCCACGTTCTCCATGACCTTGCCCAGCACCAGCGCCTTCTCGTCGGCCAGCGCCTTGGCCGCGCCGCCGCCCGCGCCGGGCACCCCGCCGCCCCCGTTCTCGCGGTTGCGGCTCAGCTCCGAGTCCATGCTGAAGCTCGACTCGGGCCGGCTTTCGTTCTCCAGCAGCAGCTCCTCCTCCTCCTCCTCCTCCTCCTCGTCCTCCTCCTCGGGCTCGTGGCCCAGCGACGGGTCGCTCTCGTGGTGGCGGAAGTCGCCGTCGGCCGCCTTGAGGCCCTCGCCGGTCAGCTCGCTGGTGCCGGGCTCCGGGGAGCTGGCGGCCGACAGCCCGTCGTCGGAGCGGCCGGCCAGCGAGCCGGCCTTGTGCATGTGCGTCTTCATGTGGCGCTTGAGCTTGCTCGCCTGCGAGCACGCGTGGTCGCACAGCTGGCACTTGTAGGGCTTCTCGCCCGTGTGGCTGCGCCGGTGCACGATGAGATTGCTCTGGAACTTGAAGGTCTTGCCGCAGAACTCGCAGGACTTGCTCTTGGCCGGCGGCTGCGGCGGGGGCGTGCCGCCGGGGGGCATGGGGGGCAGCGGCGGCGTGCTCAGGAACGGGGACTTGGGGCTGGGCTGGAAGGGGTTGAGGAGCCGGTGCATAGGGTTGCCGCGGCCGGGCGACACGGGTGGCGGCGTGGAGCTGTTCCCCGCCAGCTCACGGAGCCGCCGCGAGAAGTCCATGGCGGGCGAGTCGATGGCCATGGGGTTCAGGCGCATGACTCGGTCGAAGGCACTGGGGTGCTGGGCCACGAGCCCCATCTCCTCGGCACTGAGGCGGTGCGGGTCCAGGTGGTGGCGCGGCGGCGGGCTGAAGAGCGGCGGCGTGCCGGGCAGGCGGCCCTCGCCGAAGCCCGGGTGGTCCCGCAGGATGGGGCCCGTCATGCGCAGCAGGTTGAAGGGGTTGCTGTCGCCCAGGAAATTCATGAGCGGGGACTGCGCCACGGCCTCGGGCCCAAGCGGCGGCGGGATGGTGAGCCGCGGCGTGAGCGAGCTGCTGGCCGGCCCGGGCTCCAGGTAGATGCGGAAGCCGTGCGTGTTCTGCGCGTGCTGCAGCAGGAACCACGCGCTGTTGAAGGGCTGCTTGCATGTTGTGCAAATGTAGCTGGAAGGCTCATCTTTACCTGGGGAGACACACGGACAGAAAGGCAGAGAGAGCGTGAGAAGCGGCAGGGGGCGCAGGCACCGCGGGGCCACTGACCTGGAGGCCCACGGGGGCCGCTGCCGAGCAGGCCTGGCTGGGAGACCGCGTACAGGCGGCCCTGGCCAACTGGACCTCCGCAAGGTACTTCGATTCTGTAGCCTTCTTTGGTCCGCTAAGGAAAATGTGCTCTTAACCCCGCTTGCTCAGAGGCCAGATGAGATGGTGCTCGTGAGAATGACTGAGCCCAAATCAAAGGGATTATACAACAGCTGGGCTAGACAAAAGCTCGCCGGGGCCAATCTAAACCATCCCGGGCTCTCTTCCACTGGAAACCAGCTAGACCGGGATTTCTCAACCAAGGCACTACTGACATTCATACCCTAATAATTCTTCCCTGGGGGCGGGAGGGCCTGTACTTGGTAGCATTTTCAGCAGCATCCTGGCCTCCACCTATGAGATACCAGTAGCAACCCCCTGCCCCCCCCAGTCCTAACAACCAAAAATGTCTCCAGACATGGCCAAATGTCCCCTGGGGAGGCAAAATTGCCCCTCCCCATCCCCTTGAGAATCACTGGTCCAGACAATATTTGATTCAAGGAAGTTTTACAAAAACACGAAGCAAACTCTATTGTCTTACTTTTATTTTTCTTTAAGAGAAATAGCTGTGGTGCCTCTGCACCGTTTTGGATTTTGGGCTATAGGAAAATTGAGCGTTTTGTACACTAGTGTCTGTGCACAAAGCACCAACTGAAACATGGATATGCAGGAACAGAAGAAATTCAACAGGTTGTGACAACCCAGTACTGTGTGACAGCTGCCCCCACCCTGTGTCTTCACACACACACCCAACCACAATGTAGAATTCAGCCTCCACAGACCCCCAGGGAGAAGTGGAGGGACAGTGGCCTAAATGAGTATTTCCAAGTCCTTTGCCAGAATACTAAGGAATGAAAGAACATCGTGAGATCTGACAGGGCAGTCGGAATGAACAACAGCAAGCATAGATTTGTTAGAAACTGGCTCTGATGACATCAGCAGGAAATTCTAGACACTGGTGGTGTGCTGAGCCAGAGTGTCACGGTCTTTGTCCATCATGGGGGCAGTCACAAAACAGAGGCTCAATGTTATATCCGGAACCGTCTGGCGGCCTCCCTCCTCGACCTCCGGGTGAGTCCTGCTGCTGGTCCAGCCTGAACCACTCCTCATGCTTTACAGAAAAGAGTCAGGTGTGCACAGGCCTTGTCTTCTATCATCAGACTCCCTAGCCAGGGAAGGAAAAGGGAACAGGAACCCCATCTCAGACCCAGAGTAAGACATCACATCCGTGATCTTGCAAAGCCCCTTTTGTCAATATTCCTGTACTTGGAAGATTTTAACGCCGATATTAAAGTCTAGTAGCTGCAAACTCCCCAGTGAAGCCAAAGGTGCACATTAACTACCATACCCCATGATCAGTAGGGAGATGTGGGGAGTACAGCCGGTGGGGAGTGAACAAAACCGCCCCCCGGCTTAGCCTCCCCACCAATCCATTTAAGGACTTCTGAAATCCCAGGCAAACAGTGTTTTTGTTTTCCACCCCCTAATTATGTTTCTGAAGGGCTGCACACTTAGCGGTGTTGAAAGGCACATAAACCATCAGTTGGAAACCATCTTTAAAACCCAAGTGACTCAGGGACCAAGTGCCCTGAATTCTGTCCGAGGGCTTCAGTCTTGAGTGTGCTCCTCTCTGCCAACTCCTGAGGGGCCAGGACCTCCGCAGGACATCCCACGTGTGCAGTGTCACAGAAATGTGCTGCCCAAGGGTCTGGGTAGAGATTTCCTAGACCATTGAACCAATCAGACCAGGACACCCCACCACTGGGAACCAAGACGTGCTGTTGCGAGTTTGGCATTCCTCCTGTCCTGTTTTGTGCCTGTGTGTTGGGTGGGGAGAAGACAGTATAGGTAGGGAGAAGGACAGAAATAAAAAAGGAATTCTGACGTTCAACCTCAACTTGCTTTTACAAACAGCTAAAGCAGCACTTCTAAGGCTACTTTCTTTCTCCAGGGTGTCGGGGTCGTTTCTCTCTCCCGGTACGTCTGGTAATTCAGTTTCCCACGTGGGGGGCCCTGAGAGGAATCTTCCCCACCTGAAGAGGGCAGGGAGGCCTTCCCAAGGCCCTGGACAGCCATGATTGTCACTGTCAGCCCACGCCTACACCAAGCTGTCCCCATCTTTCCCCTTCTGAACATTAGCTTATTAGTTAAAGTACTTGGGGAAAGACGCCTCACCTCAGACAGCCTCACAGGAGGGCTGGGCAGAAGCCAATTTTAGACTCCTCCTCACATCCTTTTATGGAGCAAGGCAGAATAAATAAGTAATAAAAAGAAGATAAATAAACATCTCTTTCTGATATAGGAGCTAATAACACAAGTGAAGTACCACGTCCTATAAGGTCATAGATCTTCACATTAAAGAGCATTTCTGTACCCTTCACCTTGGCTTCAGCCACTCTGATTCATCGATTTACAGCGCACAGCTGCTCTGGTTCTTCGTGTTTTTAAGTCAGACCACCTCCCTTCCCCCAATCTCTTTTTCATCTTCGTTTCCTTGGGTAGCTCCAAAGCCCTTCCCGTTTCTTGATCTAGTGGCCATACATTTTCTAGAAAGTTCTGTGGCTGGTGAGGAATGTGGATAACAGAAGAAAATGCAGAACTCCTAGGCAGGCTGGGAATGAAGACTGCTCTACAGCCGAAATGGCCGATTAAAAAAAAATTTTTTTTAACTCAAAATGGCAGCTGCCAGGAATCGTGTAGCTGCATGTTCTAAAGAGCTCAGATGTTTCCACTTCTTGTTTATGAAAAAAAAAAGCTTCTAAAGCTCTAACTTGGAGCAGCATAGGGAGGAAGTCACCTGTCCGTAATTCACCAGAGGTGGGGAAGAGCTGTGTTTATTCAAGGCGGATTTCAGGGCCACTTGTCATTCCACGCTAAGTCTCTTTACCGGCGCCCCTGAACGGCTTTGGTGTGAAGACTTCCCTCCGCACAACGGCAAGATTCACTGCAGGCGACGGCCTCCCCAGGATCTGACAGCTTCCAACTTTTTAAAAATCTCCCAGCCCTCAAAGGCCATCCCTAGACAACTCTGTAACACTCCCCACCTTCTTTTTTTTAATAAAATGTTCACTTCCATATTATCACTTCATGGTTATTTCTTGCCTAGAAGTAGCCCTGAGCATGCACTGCTCACTTTTAAGAACTGAACAATGTCTGAAAATCTTTGAAGAGCCACTCGGAACATTTTTCTATTTGAAAACTCCCTAAATATTTTAACCATGCGGCACACAGTCACAGATGGCTTCTTTTTAAATGCAGCAGAAGACCCCCAGTGAGCGGGCTGCTAGTGACTGAGGGCTGGCCCACTCCCCTTCTCAGGACCATCGTCACCCCCTCCTGGAACTCAGGGCCACCTGCCCACAGGTGAGTGAGCTGGAGGCTGCACTGTAGAACCTGGTAACAAGTTTGCCAGTGCCCAGATAGAATCCACTTCCCACCACACTAAAACCGTGGCTGCTGAGATGCCAACTGATGGATCAAGGCCTAGATTATTTAGAGAAGCAATTTACTCAGCAACATCAAACATGGCCTACAGACCTAGAAACGTCAGCTGCATTTTGCTCTCTAAATCACTCTTGGCAACTCAGATCCCAGGGCCCGGCATCTGTCCTTGCTTCCTTCCTTCTTTCCTTCTTCCTTTCTCAGATGTTTTTAGTATCAGTTAGCAGAAGCCCACATTGAATCCTCTTTGCTCTGCTGAATCTAAAAAGAGTCCCTCCATGTACTTCTCAAATGCAAAACTCTCTTCTAGATCTCTCAGTTACTAAGAGCCCTCGGCGGCCCCGTGCGTTCATACCTCTGCCTTCACGTCCCCAGAAGGGTGAAGTTAATCAAGTCTCTTAACCTCTCACTGAGTCTTGATTTCCTCATCAGTAGAATGGCAATGATATATCTGCCTCCCAAGAGGTCTGGGGGGACCGAATGAGATCCTGTAGGCACACCCTATAAATAGCACATGGCAATGCAGACATTACGGTGGGTTTCATACATTTTGGTTTTGTTCATACATCCTTGTGGATGTTCCCGGATGCCTTTCAGTACAACTCTGGCAATAATAAAACCCTGGAGGAATCTGAATGCAGCCTGCCTCATGCATTAGAGGTTCCAGGGAAGTAGAAACTTGCAGACACTAAGGAAACGTCATTTTTTATTGTGATACTTGGGAACCAACACACAAATAGACTCCTGCAATGAAATGCTATTTTCCTTCTGCCATTCAGCCTTTTTTTAAAAAATGAGCATTTAAATAATTGTTCCTCCTCATTATGCTGGCTACTGAAATAATACCAATAAAGATATCAAGGATGTTTAATTAAAAAAAAACACACACCTCTAATTGAATTATTTTTCAATGAAAAGGCCATAATGAAGAGCACTGGTCCTCCTAAGACCCAGTGTTACCAAATGGAAGGCATTCCTGCCCGGGAGAGATATAGTGGTCCACTGCTGCTCTCCTCAAGACAGAGCAGGCGACACACCCTCTCCAAGAGACCTGGGATAGGGATGGGGTAAATGCCTGTGCCTGGGCATTTTACCTTTCATTCCAGCCTACGTGCTAAGGAAAATGTCGAGATGTGTTGCTCTTGGCTAGAACTGCAATGTCAGAGGGTCCACTGGTGCTGCTGCTGCTGGTGGTGACGGTGGTAGTAGTAGTGCAACAGCAAAAGATACGTGGTCTCCCTTGGTCATGATGTGCTGGGCCAGCCTCAGTCTAACAGAGTCATTGTGCCAACACCAGTGCCTGTGGCAGACATTAGCAATCCATCCCCACACTCTCCCTCCAGGCCGTGGAGTCCTCATTAACCCCGCGCACCAAACAGCCATTACCAAATAAATTGCGCCTGTGTCTCTTTGCTGTCCCTGGATCCCAGTGCATGCAAGCCCAGTAAAGGCAGGACCAGAATAGATAGGGCTGCATAGCACTGTATGTCCTGCTGAGAACAGTGACTACATCTGCCTTTCTGGCATTTACTGAACAAACAGGAGATGGGTCCCCTTTTCCTGCTAGGTCCTCTGCTGGTAGCTAGGACAGTTCACATTCTGGAGGAGACAGGGAACACCTAATAACCCACTCAATCACTTAATGAAAGTTTTGAGTGCTGCGAGGGAGAAGTTCAGGGTACTGGGAGAGAGAAGTCTCAAGGGCTTATTAGTCTCAAGGCTGAATTTGGGGTTTTGGAATGTGCGTTACCTCCAGGTAATTTCCTGCATCTACCTACATCACAATAACTCTACACACAGTGACCATGTACAGAAGAAATAAAGGAAGCTCAGAGAACTTAAGTTGCTCACGACACATTATTGGCCTTGGAGTATTTATCTAAAATTCATCTTCTGGATTCCAAGCTCCCTGAGGACAAAGACCAAGCTGGTCTTGGGGGCTGCTGGGAGTCCAGCCCGCAGCACAGCAACTAATGCATTTGTGTTTCAGAATTGTCTATGGCCTGTGGTAAGGAGGCATCCAATAGATGGAGGTGTTTTCTCAGCTTTTTGCCAGCATTAGTCCAGTTCCTTCCAGACTCACTTTGGAGCCAGGACTCCTTGGCCAAGTTGCTGGACGTCACTGAGCTTTGGGTTCCTCATCTGTACAGTGAAGACAGTGCCTGCCTTCCTGGGGTCACTCGTTGCAGGATGAGGATTGTGCCCAAAATGGGTACATGGCAGGTGACAGGGACACAAGGAAACACAGCAACCCTGCACCCGGAGGCCATCATTCAGTTGGTACCGCTGAAGTCATCACCACCAGGAGAAAGGCATCTGCCCAGGCCTGGGCTAACCCTCCGATGCCACAGTCTGCTCACTGCCCTCCACACCAGACCTCTCCTCCTGGCCACACCCGGAAGAGGACCCACCCAGCACTGCCCATGCCTCTCAGAGGAGGCATCCAGCCTCCAGAGCAGACCAGGATCCCACATGATGTGGAAAAGAACCAACACAATATGCCACCACCTCCACCACTGCCCACCGCAGAAACACAGTGAACCATCTTCCCAAATCACACAGCTGCCAGGGCTCTTGGCTGCCCAAAAGATGCTCCAGGCAGCCCAGCCTTCAAGATCTGGCCCAACTCACTGCCCACTGCACGCACCCACGCACTGGCCGCTTCCTCTCCCTGTCCCCTCGCTTTGGGCCATACATTTTCATACCTCCACGCCCCGCCAGTGGAATACCTGCCTTTCTTCCTCTACCTGCAAAACATCTTTTCAGATCCAGCCCAAGTACGACACCCTCTGTATTCCCACAGCATTTTGTTCAGATCTGCTTCACACTGATCACCACACTGGATTGTCACTTTTTGTCCTTGACTTTGGTATGTTCCACTTGCCCACAGCCTGCACATGCCAATGCTGGGCTTTTGCTCTCTGGTGAGTTTGCATAGCCACTTTGGAAAGTGGGTTTTAATCCAGATTTTCTAAGTCTGATCACGGCAGAGTGAGGGGCCCAAGATCACACAGCTCGTAAGCAACAGAATGAGGATCCACACCCTAATCCATTTGACCCCAGGGTCTGTGCTGTGTCGAGACACACAGCTAGCTGTCCCTTCACACTGGGACTGCAAATTGTACCATAACTGTCGCTAAGGAGGAACCTGACCTAGCCGCATCCAGTCATTCCACCTGCACCCGTGAACACCAGGGAGCTGGCCAGGGAGGCCATGCTGCAGGCTTTGGAGAGCAGGAAATGGCCCAAGGAAAGAGGCTTTACATGGGGAGAAAACCTCACTCAGCCTCACCGTTTTTTGTGATCATCCGCTTACCCTGATGGGATCCGAGCAGCAGAGGTAATCTGTGTGGCTTCAGCTGCCTGGAGTTCACTCAGGTCAGAGAAAAAGCCCAGGAACATGGGCCTGCACCCTTTACCGCCACCTCAAATGAAGACCCCGGCATTCCCCTTGACAGCCAGGTCTGCACAAAATGCGGGCGAGTCTTCCTTCTCTCCCCTTGCGGAGGCCACAGGTGGAGGTGGGTTAAGCTGTGGACACAGATTCTAAGACAGAAGACAGCAGGAGCTGCGGAGTGACCTCAGGGCACCTAGGGTGGAGGCAGGCAGGAAAAACTGTGCGGAGGTCATGTTCAAGCTGGACACGAGAACCAGACGCGGAGAACCGGACCTGCCTGGGCGCAGGAGGGAAAGACCTGCCAGGCAGAGACGGCTGCATGAGCACCGGTGGGTGCAGGATGCCTGGGCCCACAAAGGAGAAAGCAGTTTGCTGCAGAATGGGGCAGGTGAGGGGAAACGGCAGATACAACCAGAGAGGTATACACGAGGGTACTTAAAAAAGCTCATGGAAATAAGACATAAAAGATAATACGAATTTTTCCATGATCTTTTTCAAGAACCCTCGTGGCTACCCAACAGAATTCCGCAAGGGGCACTTGCAGCCAACGCAGGCCTTGCTCCTTCTGCAGGGCTGTCCTCATCACCCACACACGCCCTCCTGCCCAGAGCTAAATGCTACATGTGATGAAGATGCCCCGCTCCTGGGAGTTCTTTCCCGGGGAAGAACAAGAGGAGTATCAGGACGACCCAAGGCCTCACTACCTCTGGCCACCCAGAAACTGTGTCATTACAGCAGACGGTGAGAGCAGCTTCTCGACCCCGTTGATTCATCTGCTCCTTCCTTCCTTTACGCTACAGATGCATGGACCATCCGCCCCGTGCCAGGCCCTGTGCTGAGACGCAGAAATGAGGGTCTGTCCTCATGGAGCCAGCAGTCTAGCCCAACAGACGCATGATTCCCAGAATATCTAAGAAGCATTCAAGCCACTCGGTCACTAATGAAGGGGGTGTCACGTGGCGTAGGACACAGGACAGGGAGAGCAACAGCCTGGAAGGATGAGGGAAACTCTGGAGAAGGAGCCCCTGGCGCTGAGTTCAGAAGGAAAAATAGCAGTCTGTCGGGCAGAGAAGGGAGACAAAGGTCCTGCCTGGCAGAGGACACTGCATGCACAAAGGTACAGAGGTGGGACCCCCGATTCCAGGAGGGAAGAACGGGAGGTGGAATTGAAAAGGGGTTTGGAACCCATCCGAAGAAACTTAGCTGGTTGTAGAGCAAATCCCATTGATGTAACCATCAGTGAAACTTTCATATTAAAAAAAAAAAAAAAATGAAGATTTTCTAGGCCTACTCAGGTCAAGAATTGTACAGTATAATAAAATTTCATTACAGCTAAAGGATGTATGTAGGTGAACCCCTCGGAGAGCTTTGTTTCCAACCAGACCCCACTTCCCAAACAGTGAGATCATAAAATAAATAAACGAACAAAACTTAAACCCAATCTATTACGATCACTAGCTCAGGAAGTGGCTTTTACATCACCCTCTGGAGCAGGAATTCAATTATTTCAGCAAGCCTCTCGTTTAAATGCCCTAGGACTGTAAATCCACCTTCAGGAACAGGGCGGTCCAGGCTCCTTGTGGAACAGGGAAGCATTAAAGCTGAGCCACAGCCGCAGGCCCCATGTACCCCAGATTTCCCAAAACAGTCTATATTTCAACTGCTCAATTCTGTGGTCAGACCAGGTGTGCAGTTTCAGGCTCAGGAAACAGCCACCCAGCCCTGAAACAAAGTGAAGTTGCTGACCGCGAGGGCATCTCGGTGCAGGGTGAGAACAGTGGTGTCAGTAAGATGGGAGAACTGGGGGCAGGATGCACAGAGCGATTTTACACGTGGCAACTCATTTTCAGCATTGGTGAGAAACTACGTCACATTGCTCAAGGTCATCTTTAGAGACCCCCACCCACCCACCCCCCGGCTTTTGCATAAAGCACTCAGATCCGCTGGAGATAGCATCAGTCTTCCCTGAAAGAGATGAATGCCTTGTCAGATTCCCTAGAACCCTACTTTCTGTAGACTTCCCTGAAAAGGGTCTCCACTTTTCCAGCAGGTTTCAGTGGGCTGATAGATGAACTCATTTTGGTGGTTTTATCCCCCCACCCCCCACCGCCCCCATCCATCCACCCAATGTGAAGTTTTCTGAACAGATTCTACAACTCTGGAGACAGAAATTACTACACAGAATGTGCAAGAGAAACAGAGAGCAAACCATCCTTAATCATTTAATGGACAAGCAAACCGCGAATTAGGAAATAAACAGGCCAAAAAAGCCAAGAGTGGGTTGCAGGTGCATGAGAGGACCAGCGTCTGCCCACGCTCCGCTCCCTCGTGGGGTCCAGCCTCCCCCAGCCCCGGCACCCAACACAGGAAGTCCCCCTCCTCCGTAGTTCACGACTTCCTCCACAAGGCGAGCCTCCATCCCTCCTTTCCTTAAATCCACAAAAATCTCCACATTCCTCCCCAAGAAGGATGGCAGGGGCAGTAAATCTCGTTTTAATGGAGTGTACGTTTAGCTCCGAGGAGATAATTGACGTTATGTAGAGCCTCGATGCCGAGGTATATAGGTTAGCTAATGCAGGGGGGACTCATTACCGACACACTACAAACAAGTAGTAATATATGTATATTGTTCTGAGTGGTGTTATAGCAAAAGTGTTCCGGTCCACGGGGATTGATAAAGCACAAGGAAACAGCAGATATGCACTTGTAAATTTGTCTCATTTGTCTCTGAAGTTAAAGGTTATTCCCTTGTTCTGAATTTGTAATAAAAACATGCCGGCCCAGGGTTTGTGGAGAATGTTTGAATATTTAAATTGCGTATAATGATAGGCAATTATAGGGCAAAAACTGGACCTTATGAATGGGGGCAGCGCTGTTTAGATCACCAAGTATTTTCCCACTGATGACTCTTTATCTTCGATGTGCTTTGCAAGTGCCATCCCCCAAAGGGGGGTCAGGGAGCAATACCAGGTCCCACGGTCACTAACCAGTGACCAACCAAGCTTGGGTCTGCCTGGGTGGGTGGGTTCTTTTCCTTTTCCCCTCTTTTTTTGTTTTGTTTTTTTTTTTCCCTCTCTTTTTCTAGTTTTGCTTCCTTAAATATGCATAGTACCTCTCTCTAGCCAAGGGCCAAGGCTGGGGCGATGGCCCCTCTCCCCAGCTCGTCAGTGCTTCTGTGTTGTTGGGGGCATAAGAGGCTGGATATGGAGGGGCCTGCAGGTAGAGTGTGAATTTCCTCTGCCCTCAAATGGGGCACCCTTCTCCCCCATCCCCTGCCCAGAGGAGAGCAGGGAGCTGGCAGGGAGCCCCAGCTGTGCTGCTCCCACCAAGGGTGGGGTGGCTCTGCAGCTCCTGCGGCTGATGCCCGGGTGCCCGCCTGGCCGTGTCTGCCCGTCTGCCCAGGTTAACCAACTGCAGTGTTAGAGTAACTCCAGCCAGCTTGTCACCGAGCACAAAAGTCATCAGCCAGTGAATGTTCTTTTCTGCACCACAATTAAGACGAATCAATACGACGTGCCACAAATGGTATTTTACTCTCAATAAGAACTCTGAGCTGAGTTTATTCAGAATATTTTAGCGCTTCCCCGGGGGATTTTGGGCCGACGCAGATGGCAAATAAAGTACTCAGCCTAAGGCTACAGCACATTATGGTAATTCTAATGTCAGATGTACTTTAATATACAGCTCTATTTAATCACCCCATTATTTCACATTTCCATATGAAAAACCTGCGGCACTTCTGCGGTGCTTTGCCTCTGCCACAGTGCCAAGCTTCCTCCAGCCCGCTGCCGGCAGCCGGCAACGTGGTCATCCTTGCCAGGCACAGCCTCACAGGGTTGAAGTTTCCAGGTGCCCAGACGCATGGCCAGGCTGCCCAGTGTGATCAGAAAATCAGAGGATTTGGAGATGTACCCACCACCACTGCAGGAGGTTATGGAAGAGAAAAACCGAGCATCCCAAACTCCCCACACAGGTTCATGTGGGGAGACACACACACACACACATACACACACACACACACACACACACACAGGGGGGAGGGTGTTGAGAAACTTTTTTCAAAGAGCAATTACACCCATGCTCAAGACTCGGCCCTGCTCCAAACACCAACAGCCCCAGCACGGTGGCTGGGTGGCTCAGCAGCTATATCCAAGTAGCACTGGCTCCAGCCTGTGGCCCACAGAGGCTGTGCCAGCTGGTTCTCACAGCACTGCCCACCCACCCCATGAAAGCATCATCAAGGCCAAGGGACAGGAGGAAATGTGCACAGGCAGTGGCTGAGCTGGCGACAAAGGAGGTGGGCAGAGTACAAGGTGGAGTGGGGACTGGGAAGGGGCTGGGGAGCTGCAGCCCGAACTGCAGGATCTGGAGCCAGGAGGCCCCAGGACAGTGCTGTCAGGTTTGCACTAGAGAACCTGAAGCCCAGGCCCCAGGGGAGGTGGAGTCCAGTGAATTCCACATGGTGGGAGCACCTCTTAGCTGGCTCAGTCAGCCAGCTGGCCACTGTTGCAGGAGCACGGGTTTTGGCTAAGCCCAGGAAATCACTCTCACTCGGTTACACAGCTTTCTAAGGAAGCCCAGCACAAACCTGCTGACCACCCAATTCTAGATTTCTCCAACATGGGTTTGATGAGGGATGCAATGACATGCGCTGTCTAGATGGAATCAACATTTGAAGCCACATAACGCGATTCTTGTAAATGGTTATAGCATATGTCATGAAAATGAGCAGGCTGGGTGTAATTACTAATACTTGGGGAGGAAAATCTCGAAGGGAAGGAGGGAGGTGGGGAGGGAAGAAGGAAGGAAGGAGGGAGGGAGGGAGGGAAGGAGGGAAGGAAGGAAGGAAGGAAGGAAGGAAGGAAGGAAGGAAGGAAGGAAGGAAGGAAGGAAGGAAGGAAGGAAGGAAGGAAGGAAGGAAGGAAGGAAGGAAGGGTGATAAAACTGAGAAAGTCCCAGAGCACACTGCCAAAAACACTGGCCAATTCCTCAAAAACGTCCCCTCATCAATAAGACTATCAGTAAATCCATTCTTGCAGAGTTGTCTTATAAGCTCAGCATGGGAAATTTCTTAGAGAAAAACTGCTTGATTATTTGAAGGTGCAGACATCTGACCTACCAGGCCTGCAGGTACGACCATGAACGCTCACCGCCGCAACTCCACCATCGGTCACACCGGGGTCACCGTCAAACCAGCGTCATCCTGGGACTTCTTTTTAAAACACGCTCTGGGAGTAAAATTCTACAGGGGGAGTTCATTCTCAGTGTGCAAACGGTTTGATTCCATCCTGTTATTATTGGTTATTCTTAAACCTGAAAACAGATACTAACATTCTCCAGGCCTTTTTCTGGCTATTGCTAGTTTGGAAAAACAGGCTAGACCAGTGGTTCTCAGCTGATGGCCATTTTGCCCCTCTAGAGGACTTTTGGCAATATTGGGAGAAGTTTTAGATTGCCATGACTGAGAGGTCTCAGGGTAATTCTGGCATCTAGTGGGTGGAGGCCAGGGACGCTGCTAAACACCATACAATGCACAGGACAGCCCCCACCACAGAGAATGATCCGGCCCCATCTATGGGATAGACCCTTCAACTTAAATACTAGCTTCCGCGTGGGCACCGCCCCTAACTTAGCAAAACAGACCAAAAGAGAAAAGCGGGGAATAGAGTGAGAGACTGAGAAGAAAAGAAGAAAGGGGGGAAAGGGGGTGGAGAGAACCGAAAAAACAGAGAGGAGGAGGGGTCCCCCATCATCCACTCTGGCAATAAATGAACTGTGGAATCCCAGTCAATTTCATCATTTTGTAAATCACTGGAATTCCAGAGTTGCCTGGAGCGGCCAAGCCAGGGCTGCTAAGGAGCTCCGTTGCCCTTGTAAAGGGAACGTGGCCTGAACGGCACAGGGAGCAGGGGCCTTACATTTGTCAGCACCCCCTGCCCCCGGCCTGCCACCCCCTGTGTGAGGGACGCCTCCCTCCGGAGAACAGCTCAGCCACCACGCAGGAATCTAGGGGCTGCCCTAGATTCAGCAGCTCAGCTGTGAGCCTTGCAACGGCGGCTGCAGGAGATGAAAACCCAAATATACTTCCTGAAGTCAGAGATAAAAATACAATCATCGCTGCATACGCCACTTGTTCACGCTGGAGCCATGCTCACGTGGGGGAGGGTGGGGAGGAAGCGGGAGGATGACCACGCAAGCTTAAGTGATTTTTTTTAAAAACACAATCCAGAGAGATTACATAAAAAGTACAATTAAGGGACGCTCAGAATCCCGAGGCCTTCGAGAACGTGCTGCCTCTGGAATATTTTTAGAACAATCACTGGAGTGATTCTTCTTAGTTGTAGAAACACTCCAAATCAGAAAGTCAATTTTTCCTCTATTTGCAGAAGTGAGCTGGCTCCACTGGACGGAATGCGTGTGTTTTGCTTGGCGGCTGTTCATAACACTGTCTTGGCAGCATTTCCTTGGAGTGCTCACGGTGAACCTGGCCCTCGCACACAGTAGCACTTTCATTTTAAGCGCCCCAGCCACGCTTCCCTAATAACAGCCTGGGAACTGCAAAACCCCTGTAAGCCCAGCCCTTTAAATGGGGAACAGAGCACGGCTTTCGGGGGCCTCGCTTGCCACAATAGGGATTGTAAACTGGGGCTCGTGCTTTCAATCAAGAAACGTGGCTCTCGTTAAAAGGCGGAAAATAAAACAATGCCGGCACATTCCGGGGACAGCAGCTTGCCACCTTCCACCTCAGCCACCTCGCCCCCACCACACACACACACACACACACACACACACACACACACGCCCAGCCCCAGCTGACTCGTTCTACTCTGCCATTGCCCTAACAGGCACCAGGTGTCTCCAGCCCCACTGAAGTTTAGACAGGAAGGGACACAGCTACTGTGGAACCACACTGGGGCTGGGGTTGGGGCTGTGGACCTGACAGATTTGATTCTCCTGCTTCCTAGCATTGGCTGAACAGGAATGAATGAGCTCAACTCTAAACTCCAGGTTCCTCATCCAGAAATGGGATGATACCTGTACTGAGGATGGGGGAAGATTGCAGAGCATGCGTGTGAAGAGCCTAGCATCTGGTCGGTGCTCAATAGAGAAAGCTATTTAATGGGAAGAATGTGAATGAATGAATGAATGAGTGAGTGAATGAATGAATGAGTGAACAAATGAGTGAATGAATGAGTGAAAGACAGCAGAGGAGGCTAGGAGGACAGGACCACTCATGAGTAAACCCCTCTCCAACACTGATCAGTGGCCGTGGTCAGTTCACCCCATCGGGGAGTCATCATTTAAAAATGGGACTTCCACGTACAATTTCCGCCTCTCCCTGGCATCAAGAAATGTAGTTACTTCAGCCTCTTAGAACTGGCCCATCACTACTGTCTCTGTTCCACACGCTCCTCTTTCTTTCTCTCTGTGTTGTTTACAAAGGTTTCATTATGTTTTCAACTAATCAGAAAGGCCCCGCTAATACACAATTAACATGTGATTATAAAAAAAAAAAAATTAAAATAGCTTCCAGAAGAAGGGAAATGTAATTAAGTAGAGAATGCTTTTCAATAAGTGCTTGCTTTAACCCATTGTCAGAACACAGTCTACGTTCGTCCACAATGCCTGGAACAGATGCCAAGGGCAGAATGTTAAAAGCAAGTTTTAAAAAGGACATTATTTTCCAGAGGAATAATAACCATCAACTTGGCACAATGTGCTGGGGAACTCAGATTCCGGCTGCAGAGGGGTGACCTCCCCCCAATCCTCTTACCACTCTTTTCTGTAAAAATGTCTCCCTTCTAAAAAAAATACAAAATAAATGATTAAACCCAAATCTAAAATAATAAATGCAACTAAGTGAAGAAACAAACACTGCACTGTGAACAGACACTTCAGTCCAGGCTGTGAAGGGGGCCGGACGTCACCACTGCATAATCATGTCTGTCTGTGATCATTTTGTTTCAAATTATCTTTGGCCAAATTTCAGAAGGTCTTTAAAAACCCCAAATCTAAAATGGATTTTTAACCTCCTGTTCAACAAGCAAGCTGACAAATCAGAAGGATTTTGTTAATTTTTTTCCCGTTTCCCACAGCCACCCCAGATCAATTCTTGGGCAATTCAGATCCAGCCATCTTATTGGCCCAACACTTGTCAACATGAATTCAGACACTGGAGTTTTTGTTGGTTTTTGCCAATCAATATGGCCCCAAAGCAAATGGCAAATTTAATGATTTCCCAATGAAACAGGGATTTTGTGAGAAATGTATACATCCCCATGCACAAAGCATCTGGTCTTCAACACAACTGTCCCAAACACGATAGAAAAGAAGCAAAATCAGGAAGCTGGGGGCTGGTGGCCTCCTGGGCACCTGTCCTCTGTCCTCAGAACCTCAGCACAAAGCGAATGCTCCTGGCCCCAGATGTCCCCCAGCAGCAGAGGTAGCAGTTGGTGAAGGGCCAAAGCACCCCAGACTACACTGGCTCAGAAAACACACCCGGGTCTGATGGGTCAGGCCAGCCAGGGAGCCAGGGCTCCTGGACAAACATTCCACAGTGGTGGCAGGGCCAGGAGGGGCCTGGTGGGTATAGCTGGCACTCTATCCTTCTCAATTTTTGCTCTCTGAGCCACTCAGAACCCCGTCCGGTGTTGCTCCATGCACCTTGAGCAAAGCACTGGATACTATGGGTTTCTACTCCAAACTGGCCTCTGCTCAGTGGTTATTAGCTGGCTCCCAGAGTAATATTCTCCCTGTAACATAGGGGAGAAAAGTGAGATTCAAAGGGTCTTGATGGCTGGTCCTACAGGAAGTGAGGGAGCAGGCCCAGGCTTAGATGACTCGGCTCCAGGGCTGCCTCTTAACCATGGGGCAGATTACCCTCAAAAATGACAACTCAAGGAAGCCAACGGGCTTGCACTGGGGCACCTCATCAGCAGGACCTTGTTAAATCCTTATAATAATCCTATTTTGCTGCAGTTCCTAAATGAGGAACCTGAGACTCAGGAGTAGAGCCCATTTGCCTAAGGCCACCCCCCAGTTAGGAAAGCAAAGACAGGCAACAAGGTCAGTCCAGCCCACAAGCTGTCTCTCTTCCACCAGAAGGTCCCTTCAGCTCACAGAGACCTCTCCCCAGTACACAGAGGGGGAAACTGAGGCTGCCCAGCACACAGAAAGGACTTCCCAAGGTCGCACAGGTCAAGGACAAGCCTGGGGCGGGAACTCGAGTCTATGGACTCCTGCTCTGCCCAAGTGATAGGAGAACAAAAAATCACCTAAAGCAAGTCAGGATGTTTTCTCAGGGAACATTTGTGGGGTGAGTCAACCCCAGTTTACTGACCCGCACTTATGAGTCGCCAATCCCACCAGGCACCAAGGTGGTGGTGGTCCACTCTGACCCAGGGATCCTCTGGAGAAAAGGAAAAGAAGCTGCCCATGACCTCCCAACACTCCCGATTCCTCCTCTGTGGGGCTCCCCAGCACCCCCCATTTCACAGATGAGACCAGAACACAGAAGGTAAGCAGCATGCCTACCACCCTATCCTCACCCCACCCTACCCCACCCCCCACAACCAGGACACTTGCCTGGACTCAGCACCCCCAAAACAATGGCCGGCCCTCACCGAGCACTTGCTGAGTGCCTCCACGCATCTTCACTAAACCCTACGAGGCTCATCTGCCTTGGATTCCAGATGGAGGATCCAAGGCTCAGAGAAGTAAAGAAACCTGCCTGAAGCCACACGGCTCACACCCATCGAGGGCTTGTAGCACAGGTGGCGCTCAAAATCAAACGTAAGTTTCTGCCCCCCTAGGACAACAGGGAGTTGTCCTAGGGTGGGAGCCTCGTGCCGTTCATCCCTGCATCTCTTCACCAGGCAGCACCATCTGACACATAGTAGGTCCTCAACCCACACTGCCGGACTGAACTGAAATGGCCCTCCTGCTTGCCGCCCAGAAGAGCCGTTAAAATTGTGCAGTCGGCGCCTGCCCTGAGCGTCTGCACAGCGCAGCAAGAACTGACAATTCTTCCTAGATAAATATCTGGAAAGAAGTCGGGAAACAATTAAAACTAGAAGCTAATAAATGATGAAGAAGCCCATGAGCCAAGTCCTGGCCCACTTCCCAGTCTTCATTCATGCATCAAAAAAACCCCAGCGGTCCGAGGCTTCAAGAGGGCAGCTGGGCAGTGGGGCTGTCCGGAGTAATATAAATGGGAATTAGATATGATCGAATGTACTCACTGCATTCCCAACAGCAGACACTCTCTGCCAGCGCCCCCCTCCCCACCTGTGTCTCCCCAGCCAAGCCCTCTCCTCAGGGAGCACGTGACAGATGATCTTGTAACCAGGCAACCAGGGGAAGGAAAGGTTCCAAAGTTCCTCCACATGAGCGTGGACGACCGCTCATGCTCATGGTGGCTGCTGGGACGCAGCGCCGTGGTACCCTCCAGGGGTGAGGGTGCACTAGCTATTCCTCCAGCACAAAGACCTGAATGCCCTGGCGTTCTCCCCTTCCCCTTCCAAGCCAGACCAGCCAAGCCCATTTTTCCGGGAGACACCTCCACATCCTTTCCAATAACCAGCATGGCCAAAGCTGGCTCCCAACGGGCTTCCATCGAAAGGTCCCAGCCTTTCCAGAGCAGCTCTCACTTGGCAGCAGCCCGTCCTCCTCGACCATTCCCCATCTGCAGCTGTCTCGACAAATGCTCCTGAGATTCCAGGGAACCCAAGACTGCACTTTGGAGAAACGTTTGCCCTCCATCAGAGAGAATGCCTATGTCCAGAGGGACAAACAGTAAAGGGATCTCGAGGTTCCTGCAGATGAAAAAGAAGCTCTGAGTGCAGTAAGCGTGTGCACCCATCCGCTCCGAAAAAACAGAATGCTTTCCAAAACTGCTTTAGACACCTCGAAAGCCCAGCTCTTTCACTTGAGCACCTCAGGAGCCAGGTCTTTCTTCAAATAAGGTTGCATGGGGTCCTCACCAGTTAGGTGGGTCTTACGAGTATCGTGCTGATCACAGTAATACTGAGGCTGGTGCTGGAGTGGGGAGAGGGGACCATTTACCAAAACCTGCTATGTGCTAGGAATTTGGCTGGAAGGTTTCACATACATAATCTAAATCTCGGGAATTTATTCTCACACCTGGAAGTATACCTATTTTTTTTCAGGTAAAGAAATTGAGGCCCAAGACCAGAACCAGAAGCCAAATGCACGGTTTTCCACCTACCCAGCCTGAGCCCTTCTCAAGCTCCACAACAGAGCCTTTGCTAACCATCATCTCATTTTAGGGCATGTATGGGGTCACAGTTGGTGGCAGCAGATGAGTGATAAGAGACCCACGGGGCAGAAGGGCACATCCACGGGTGCCCAGAGTGTGCCAGGCACCACCCTGGGGCCTAAAGACCCCCCTAGCCCCTCTTGTGCGAACCAGCTGAAGTCAGTATGCAAAGCAGAGTCCTATGCTCTGAATTCAGGGCACAGCTGTCATTTTATTTCTTTCTCTCCAATATCCATCACACACTTAATAAAGAAAATGAGTGAAGTTGGAAAATTGAAAATTGGAAAGAGAATAATTTTTTTTCACAAGGCCAGGCTCCAGTTCCTCTGGGTGCCAGAGGGAGGTGAGGGCACTCCAGAGAGGAAATGAAGACATTGTCAGGGATGGGGGGGAGGGGGTGGGGGGATTATCTGCGTATCTAATAAGGCTCTTCTGACAACGCCAAGATCCACACCCCACACTCACTCTTCCTAGGTGCATGCATAGAATATGATTATTTCTAACATCTCTATCTGAATGGAAATGACCACAGACTGGGTGGATTGCTAGAGTGGAGCAGACTCAGAGCCTGGGCTGTCAACTCAACAGCAGGGCATGAGTGGACCATCCTCACCAAGTATCCCCCCTTCTGGACCATGCACCCCCAGCCCCAAGAAGAGGAGGGTCTGGGCCCTATCCGGGTCCCTAACTCCCAACTGGGAGCCACAGACAGGGTATGAAAACAATATCAGTAAAAAGAAGATGCCTCCCTAATGCTCAGGGATGCTGTGCTGTATTGGGAGGGAAGCTGTCCATCACAGCCGGGCTGACACAGTGTGTTTAGCTCGTATCCCCTGTTACATCTAAGGGCTGAACAGTTTTCTGGGAAGAGGAAGGAAGAGCTAATGAAACCACAAGCTTGGCCAAGGCTGCCAATGCAGGGTGCCCGGCTAGAAACTTCTCTTTCCAATCAGAAAAAGTCACTACAGGGGGCTGGTCAGTTAGCTCAGTTGGTTAGAGCACAGTGTTGCAACACCAAGGTCAAGGGTTCGGATCCCTGCACTGGCCAGCTGACAAAAAGAAAAAAAGTCACTATGACTTTGGAGATCAATGTCACTGCATTTTCTAATTTTCAAGAAACACCTTCTTCTTGTAGAAAACTCTGCAGGGCTGGCTGGTTAGCTCAAGTTGGTTAGAGCGTGGTGCTGATAACACTGATAATCCCAAGGTCCGGGGTTCGATCTCTGTAACAGCCAGCCACCAAAACATAAATAAAAAATAAAATTTAAAAAAAAAAAAAGCAAATGAAAACTTTACAGACGTAGACAAAGACATGGAAGAGAATATAAACCACCAAAGTAGCTTCTGTTAAAATGCTGATGTTTCCTTTCGGTCCCTTTCCTATGGATTTAGACAGACAGGGACACATCCACCAGTTGAGCTCTTTCTGTAGACAGTTTTGATTTGTGCTTTTCCCTCCTGACATTTTCCCTCATCACTAGAAATGCAGTGACATCGTTATGATTAATTGCTGTGTAATGGCCCACCCCACAGCTGGGACGCTGTACATTTCACCATTCTCCTATTGGAATCTACTTGCTTCCAACTTTCCACTACTACAAGGACGTTGCAGGTGTGCGTGCGTGCGTCTGTGGGTATGCCTGGTTAGTCTTCAGGCTGGCATCCTGGAAGTAGAATTCTTGGGTCAAAGAGTGTGAAAGATCTCGCTACACCCGCAGCCCTCCAAACACTGCACCGCCTGACATTCACCCTAATAGCACGGGCATACCGGTTTGACCCCACCCTTGGTCAGTACATGAAAAAAAAGCTTTCCATTTGATCAATAATTTTGGAAAAACCTTCCCATGCTGGGGCTGGCAGGATGTCCACCCTCCCCACTTAGTCGTCTCCCCACATGCCCTCGAATCCACACCCGGCGCCAACTGCCTCACCGAGAACAGTGCTTTGCACGGGGCCATCGTCCACAAACCATCATTTTTTAAAAAACAAACAGAAAGAGAGCGTTGCCGATACTTTTGTGATACTTGTGCGCTTCCTGAAAATGTGAGATAATGAATAAAAATGTTCATTACTGAATTATTCACTTTTCCTCCCTGATTCACGTCCTGGTAATTACCGTGACCAGCCTAATAAAAACTGCTACAAACCCAAGGTCAACGGGCAGTTACAAGTGTTCATTTTCATTTCAATGTATTCATCTCTGGCTCCTAATGGCCTCATTTTCTCCCATGCTCCTTAATAAATACCACTGAATTACAGGTTAAATAGCTAAATTAAATTATTGCAATTACAGCGTGCAGAGCCCTGAATCTGGGTTTACCTTTCCCAGTTCAATTAGAGGCAAAGTTTCAACAGCCAAGGAATTCTGATTGCTGTCAATATTCTCAATGGCTGAGAATCTGCAAGGACGCCCAGATATTTGGTGAGAGGGGTTTTCCCCCCTTCTTGTTTCTGTGGGGCTGATTGGAGCGCTCTCGACTGAAACAAAATCACACAATCAAAAGTGGTTTTTGGAAAGCGACCACAAGGCATAATTGATTCTTTTCGACTGAAAAGGGAGAAGACTTAGCAGGGTTCTGGCTAAATGCTCCATGTGCGTGCGTGTGTGTGCATGTGTGTGCGTGCGTGCGTGCGTGCGTGTGCGTGTGTGTGTGTGTGTGTGTACAAAAGAAGAAAACCCCATCTTCTGAAGGGGAAAAGTACATTTCAATAAATACAGACCCTCTCTTCTTCATGCCACCGGCCCACAATTATTTTACGGGTCCACATTAAAGAACTTCCTCATTATTTAAATATATTCGAGCGCTTGTTGCTAGTGCCTCGCCACAGGATTAATTATCCAACATCCCTTAAAAGACAGAGTATCTTAATAATACGGAGTGCCTGGAAAGGAAAAAGAAAAAAAACCTTGCCAGTTCTGTTTTCCCAAATCCCAAGATATGAGAGTCTATTTCTTGTGAAAGAGCTCCCCCTGACTTCTCCATCCCTCAGCTTCGAAAGCACCAAATTCCACTGCAAAAGAGGACTCTTGTCTTTTTTTCTTTAAAAAACAATCTTATTCACACACAGCGCAGGTGAGTGGTGAGACCCCATGAGGCCCTCCCGTGAGTGTTTGGAAATCCAGGGATCCGACACCCTGGCACCAAAGCCTTGAAGGGAGAGCTGATTCCACCCGCTGGGCAGGGGTAGGGGACCCAGCTGAAACCTCGTTCTGAGCATTGCCATCCCCGCTCAGAAAGCTCACTGCTGGGCCAGCACTAAGCACTGAAAGGATAGTACCCACAGCCAGAGCCAGGGGACATGGGCAGTGCCCAAGACCCCAGGCACAGGCACCGTCAGCCATGTAGGGCACGAGTCTACCCACTCACTCAGGAACCGACATCTGGAAGCTCTCCAACCACAGCAGGCCTCCTCCAGGGGCCCAGGCATCTGCCCCCCAAAGAGGTGGGGAAATCTCTGCCCAGGTCCAGGAAAGCCACCTTGCCTGTCAGGCAGGCAACAGTATCTGTGTTCACACCACATGGCCCACCCTTCTGGCCAGAGTCACAACCAGGGCCCTGGACTCCTTGCAGATGCCTGCTCAAGGGTCTGGGCCACGGCCCCCCACGGCCATGTCCCTGACATAAGGCAGCAGACTGGCATGGCTGCTGCTGGGGCTAACCCAGAACACAATGAGAACAAGCAAGTCCCAGACAAGGAGCTTCCAGAGGGCAGAACCTGGGTGTGGCTCACCTTCTGGGCCCAGGGCCCTCCCCGAGGCCTGGCACTGAGTAGGCCTCAGTCAATATTTGCTGACCCAAACTGCATAGGAAGCAACCTCCCAGTGGTCCACAGACTGGCCAGATGGAGCCCGACCTGCCATCCTTTTTCCTCCCAGACCAGACTTCACGAGCATAGAGAGTGGGATCTTCTCCCTGCATGCTGGCACAGTGGGGAGAAGCGGGGACATCAGCGCAGGTCGGAGAGTGGACACACACCACCCCCACTTTCCAGGCCCCCAGCATTTTCCTAAGAGCAGGCTCGAAACCGCAGAGCACCCAGTTCCCCAAGGGAAGTGGCCAGTGGCCTGTGCAAATATTTGTACAGAGGAAAAAGCAACTCTAGCCAAGGATTTCTATCAAACGAAGCAAAGTCAAGGCTCGCTATAAAGAATGCCTGGAAAACCAGTTGACCGTCAACTGCTTAAAACTGATCAGCAGTTGAAAAGCTGTCACACACAATTAACACTTCAGACACTGTTTAAAGGAGGAAGGGACACCAGTGATGACAGGGCAGCCCACGTACTAGGCACAGTCACATCTAGACCCTGACTAAAGCCTTGCAACAACCCGATGAGACAGCTATCATCCCCCGTGTTATTGTCATCACCATCATCATCATCACCATCGTCATCATCCCCATGGGTGCTTCCTTCCTGTTTGTAGAAGAGGAAGCTAAGACTCAGAGAGGTGAAGTCACTTATCAAGGGTCACACAGCCAGAAGCCTCAGATCTCCCATGACAATGCTGCTCCCTGGGGAAGCAGCAGACCAACCCCTCAACCCCAGTCCTGACCCCATGTTCACCTTGACCTGGCCAGCAGCCACCTCAGCCTCATCCCTGCACCCTCTCCTAGGCACCCTGATGTTGAGCCATTGCTAGCTACTCACAGGTCCCAGAAGAGTGTCCTTCCTCACACCCCCTGTGCCCCAGCGTCACACAACCTCCTGTCCACCATGCCCGCTGGGAGTGTCTTTGCCTCCTTCACGTCTGGGCTCAGATTCCCTTCCAGTGCATCACACTGCTCCCTAGCCCTCACCTGGGTGTCCTCCGGGGGCTGCACCCTCCGTCTCCATATTTCTGGAGCCTCGAACAGTGCCGGCGAGAGGGGCCAAGCAGCGAGGAGTCGACAGCACCATCCGACACACCAACCTCTTTATGAGCACCAGGTCACCTATTTTTTCTTGGGAAATCTTTTTATACAGTGGGAGCCCAGGAGGCTTCCTTTTTTCCTTTTGTCTTTTTAAATCGATCCATCCCAGGAGGAGGAACAGACACTTCCCCTTCTCAGCTTGCAAGTCACTGCTGTTTCCATCAGAGAAGGTGCTGGGTAGCAATTTGGGGATCAGCAGAAAGTGTGCCTTGGAATGGAAAAGAATAGCACAGCCCTGGACAAGAAAATAACAACACAGCTCCTTCCTGAAGCCGTGTGACAACTCAAAAGGGGCACTGAGGACTCACAGGGCTGGGAGGGAAAGAGACAGCCCTTTCCAGGCTCTCCCTCTGGCCACAGCAGGGCCCCCGCCCTTCTAGAGCCCTGGGGAGGTAGAAGCTGCCTTCTGGCCACTGGAGCCCCCGCCAGCAGCCCTTACGGTGGCAGGGCTATTGGACCCCTGGGCCCAGCCTCACACAGGCTGGTCCATGATGGGGGACAGGATGGGGCACATCGAGGTGGCCTGGAGCAGGGCAGAACCAGCCTGGGGTCTCATACAGTGCTGAGTGACCAGGACGCATCCCTTCCCCTTCCTGGATGTGGGTCTCTGTGCAGGGGGCAAGTCCAGCCAGACAGCTCTAATCTAAACCCTTCACCAAGAATCCAGAGCCTCGCAGCTCAAGTGCTCTGGGGAGGAGTACCCAGGGAAAAGCTGTTTTCACGAAGGACCGTATGATCCTCTCGTCCCCACCCTCAGCCGTCCACACCTCACTTTGGCAGAATAAACAGCAGCTGCCTCTTAAGAGCCCCCAACGTGCACACACGGGAGACTGGGCCCTTCCACACTTTATCCCAACTCCCACTTCTGGAAGAGGAAACTGAGGCTCAGAGACAGGAAGCAGCCCTCCCCAGCCACAGCGGGATGGCAGCGGCCACTCCACTGTCCCACCCAGCCCCATTCTCGTCCCCTGTGGCTGCGGTGGGCAGAACAGGCCACAACGGCCACGTGAGCAGGCATCAAACAGAGTTTCCTCACCCGGCTCAAGTCTGCTCCTGTAAACCCCACCAAGACCTTTTAAGTAGCAGGACGCTGATGCGTGCGTCTGGGACAAACAAAACACTGAACACCGAATCCACGGATTAATTTCTTAAAGGTGAGTTCAAAGAGGTTAACGAAAGAAAAAGTGCACGAGTTCCATCAGTGAGAATGAAAAAAGGAAAAACAGGTTCTTAATGGGATCATTGGTTGATCAAGCATTTCCTAAGCACCAACGACATGCCAGGCCCTGGGAGGACCCTGGGAAGCCCCTGCCCTCAGGAGCTCGTTCACTCACTCACTCACTCGTTCTCTGCTCTTTCTGTGCACAAGGGGGTCTGCTGAGCACGTCTTCTGTGCTCAGCCCTGTGCTGGACGGAGGGGGTGCCGTTGTGAAGGGACCCCACCCCAGACACTGAAGGCATCGCTGCAGCCCAGCCCAACCCAGCAGGGCCTGTGACACAGATGGGAACGGAGAGCTGTAGAGGTGCAGCACGGAGCAACCACCTCTACCTCTTGGGGCCTAATAAACCCCATCGCAGTGCCTGGCCCTCTGAGCCCCCGCCTTGGAGCCAACAGGCATCACAAGGAGATCAGTAGCATCCAGGGCACTGTGCCCCCGCCCCAAGACCTCCCAGGCCGCTGCAGATGGAAAGGTCTTCCAGCCACTGCCCCTGCCCCGACTTTGCAGGCTCTGCCCAGCCCCCAAAGCATGGATAATCTGGGCCCACCAGGTGCCTGGTGGGCCCCAGGTGAACTCTGGCCTTTCCCAGGGGTCTGGAATGGAGGCATCTCTCTCCCTGGGGTTGGTGCAGAGGGGCTGAGGCACCTGTGACCCCCTTGGCTGGCCCATATCTGAGCACCCTGAGCTCTTCTCATCTGCAGTGGCCAAAGGCATTTTACCCGACAGCTTGGGGGCCAGGGGTGGGGGTTGGCCTGGGATAGGAAGGCAGGACGGGGAACTCAGAACTTGGCTGCCCCTGCCTCAGCATTTCACCCTAACAGTGCCCGGGTGGGCAGGTGGGGAGGGGCTCACCAACACTCCCCAAGTCATGGCTCCACTAATGACAATGGCTGACCTCTCAGCTGCTCATCCCATAGGCAGTTGCTGAACATCTCCTCAGGGCTGAGCCGGTACTGGGAAGCTGGCAGACTAACAAAGGCCTAGAACCTTCTCCGTCACCAATAACTTTCCTTTGTCCCCCAGTCCCAGGCAGAACGGGAGCTCAAACCCAAGTAGCAAAAGGACTGTTTCGGATAAAACTAAGCACCAGTTCCGTCCTTGGGACCCTGAAGGTTGTCCTGAAGGGCCGCCTGCATTCCTTGTTCAAAAATGTTCAAACCTAAAGAAATTTATGAATTTACCCACAATAAGTCCACATGGGCAAAGTAAAACACAATTGCATGGCTTGGGGCCCAAATTAAGCCCACTAGGCGTGACAACACCATTAGAGCCTGTGGCTCAGATTCTCAGACTTGCCATGAGTCATCGAGGGGTACCTGGGACAGGATGGGTGGGCCAGGCCCCAGATCACCTGTAGGCACCTCCAGTTAAATTACTTTTTAAGGTAGGATAAAATGATCGTTACTTAATGGAAACAAAATCTTTCACAGCGATGAGAAGAGGGGAAATTAAATAAAACAGGCCCTTGAAGAAATCACAGGACCTTGCTAGCAGTCAAGAGAGAATTCTAGAGTTGTTAGTGATAGTGCGTCCATCCTCGGCCATTTCTTCATGGTGTTTAGCCAGAGAGTTCCAGACCCTAAAAATGAGCATCTGGGGAAAATCCTAACTAGGACGGCCCGGGCCAGAGGGGCCGGTGGAGAACTCACATCCATTCTGGGTGCCCCATCCATGTTTTGTACAGTTTGGGAAAATTCAAGGATTCTCCCAAAGGCTGCATCTCCCACTTCTGAAAATTGTTAGTTCAATGCAGCCAATGACCAGGCGTTGGCCACACTAGCATCCAAGGAAAGGGGAAACTTGATTCTAAGCACTTCCTGGATGTCAGGCCCCGCTCTGGGCACCTTATGAACCTGATGACCACCAGAGATGAGCTCCATTTTACACAGCAGGGAAAAGAAGCTCAACTTGGACAGGACCTTTGATGCAGTCCCCACCCCTTCCCCAGCTTTTGTGTCATGAGGTCAGAAATAAGTCAATAAACAAATTGAAAGTAAGTGGTCTTGGCCAAAATTCACAGAAATTTCTATTCCCACTTTTTGCCTCCAACAGTTAAAAGAAAATCCCAGCACACGTATCTCTTCCCCAGAGCAGTTCAGTTCTCAACCACTGTGGAGCCATGTTCCAGACTGTCGTAAAGCCACCTCCAATGTCTCCCTGCAAATATCTGTCCTTTGTAGAAACAAGTTGTTGAACGAAGGTTAACCCCAAAGGGACAGCCCTTTATAGCAAGAGGTCTCGCAGAAAGGGAGCCCGAGGGACTTCCCTCAATCCTGAGCCAGTGAGGGTCATCCGGTCAAGGCTAAGGCCAATGGCCTCCTTGACCAGATTCTCTCTTTCCAGGGACAGAGGGATTATGAGGGCCAAGGCTGCAGAACAAAAGGGCCAGACCCTGCACTTCATGTTTTGTTTCAGCCTCTATCAGGGTCAATGAGAAGATGCCTGCATATTTTGAGTGAAAAGGTCTCAGTCATCTGTCAGTGTGATATTCACTATTCCTTGTCTCAGGGGTCCACAAAGTATGAGCCATAGACTGGCTGCCTGTTTTTGTAAATAAAATTTTATTGAAAGAACAGCCACACCCATTCATTAATTGTCTGTAAATGCTCTTGCACTACAATGGCAGAGGTGAGTAGCTGCAATGGAGACCATTTGGCCCACACGGCCTGAAGTATTTTACTAGCTTTAAAATATTAAAATGACCAAAGTATTTTTGGTCCTTTTAAGGGCCTGCCTCATCTTAAAAACCATGAAATGAAGTTTCCCAGGCTTAAGGTTGATCCAAAAATCTTTCTATCCTGAACTATTTATTAGTCTTTCTTTCATAAGTAAATCGGAACTCACAATGTTTCCCTTTTTACCAAGGCTGCCAGGAAGCTCAGAGCTGAATTCTATGCTCCACTGCAGCACAGGTTACTGAAACAACTTTCCCATTCCTTGACTTTCTGATTCCCATTCTTTCACCATCATTTTAATGTTTCTATTACTGGTTTACTTAAAGCAAGAGACTTCAAATTCCTTTTATTATAGAAACAACTATGGTATAAATAATAAAGAAAAAAAGAGCATAAGGACTGGATGGCTGCTCCAGCTCAGGGGACACTCTGCACCGTGATAAGCCTTTGGAGATCCCACTCTCAGAATTCACCTGACCAAGGGCCCCTCATCCCTTTCTTTCCTATCTAAATTCCCTCCAGCTGAGTTCTCGGACTAGGAATTCCTGCATGAAGCTAGGGGGATTTGAGGCACTCACTCTGGTCACTTCCAGTGCTTTCCTGCTTCTGATGGGCAAGAGGGTTCCAACAACACCCCTCATTCACTCAGACCTTTACTGACCCCCTCCTGGGCACCAAAGCCTGCCCTGGGTGCTGGGGCCCAGAGACAGCTGCACAAAGCACAATCCATGCCCTGGGGCCCTCATGTTCCACACAAAGAGGATATAACATGATCGGTTTGGCCCAGAGCTATGTGCAAAGTGCTGCCTGGGAGAGCTTTTCGTGGAGAGTAAACAGGAGCTCCTGTGGCTACCTGGAGGGGCCCTAGCGGATTGCTGGGCAAAGTCTGGCCAGGCAAAGGACAGAGGTATTGAGGACCTGGCAAGGAGCCTACTGGCACAGAACTCAGCTGCCCAATCACACCAGTCCTTAGCAATGGGGCTCTGGCAGCACATGTCCCAAAGCTCCCTCTGGAAATGAGCCCCTCACCAGCTGGGTGAGCCTGAGCAAGTGACAGAGTCTCCTCGAGTCTCAGTCTCCCCATACCAACATCACAGCACTATCAGGAGGGCTTGAGATAACCTTTGCCCCATGCCCAGCACAGAGTAGGTGCTTATAGAAGGAAGCTATCACAGGTGGCCTGGCTGGGGTTGTGGAGTACACATGGCAGCCCTGGGGCATAAGTCCAGAAGGTCCCAGAGGCCACGGAAGCTGCAGAGAGGAGTTTACTTGCCCATGGAGGTAATTGAGAGCCCAGACATTTTAAAGCAAAAGGGCCCCATCGTTCTGAGCAGCACGGCTGGAACTGACATGGGCTCGCTCAGGCCTGGCACCCTCCCTCTTATGGAAAAAGCCCGGGGTGGTCAGCCAGGGCCACAGCCACAGGGCCCCCAGACTTCACCAAACCCTCCATTCCAGGTGTGGACACGGAGCCTCCAGAGGCCGGCACCTCAGAGACTGCAATCCCCACCAGCCACCTCCATATTTACCTGGGGTCTCTCAGGCAGCTGCTGCCATGGGCCACTGGCAGGCTCTACATTCACATCTAGCTTTCTTGAGGTCTCCCGGAGCACTGGAGTAATAAACAGGGCACTCCTCACGGCAGACGGGAAAGTGAGCCGAAACGAGACCCGGTGCGGGGTTGCGTTTAACAGGACGAAAGGGAGCCTTCAGGTTCCCTCTGGCTCAGGACTTCATGATTCTGTTTACGACACTCCCAGTTACCTCCGTCCCATCCAGGGGTGCTGAGGACAGAGCCCCTTCTTAGAATTCATCTGAGCCCCTTGTTGGAGGCATTCCCGGCCCCAAATACCAACCAAGTTAGTGCAAAGGAATGTTCACTGGAAGACACTTTGGTTATCCACTCTCGCACCCAGCAGACGCTATCAGACCCCTTCCGTGGGCCGGGCATGATGCTGGTATCAGCGGTACAGAGGTCATGAGACACGTCTGCCTTCAGCCAAGGTCAGTTCTAAAGGGGGACACACAGGCAACCACACACACTGCAGCCGGGTCAGGCCGATATGGACATGGGGGAGCCTGGACACCTCCAGGGAGGCAGAGCACAGGGCCAGCAGGTGACACTCTGATTTGCTACATGAGAGGGAAGCACTTTGCTTCAAAACACATCTAGGAGAGACAAGGGCCAGAGTCTGAGACCTCAGAGTGGGCAGACTCTCTCTCTGCTACTTCCCAGCCCTGTGGTCCTGCAGCAGGGCCTTGACCCTTCTGCGCCTCAATTTCCTCATCTGTAGGATGGGAGTTGCCATCCCACATCAGAGAGCCCGGAGGACTCAGGTGGAAAAGCGGGAAAGACAGGGCACCCCAAGAGGGAGGGAGCAGGGCCAGCCCGTGGCTCACTAGGGAGAGCGTGGTGCTGATAACACCAAGGCCACGGGTTCGGATCCCTATATAGGGATGGCCGGTTCGCTCACTTGGGAGAGCGTGGTGCTGACAACACCAAGGCCACGGGTTCGGATCCCTATATAGGGATGGCCGGTTAGCTCACTTGGGAGAGCGTGGTGCTGAGGGTTAAGATCCCCTTACCGGTCATCTTTAAAAAAAAAAAAAAAGAGGGCGGGAGCTCCTACCCCTCACTCGGCCCACATTCCTATTGGCCCTAGATCTCCGCTTCTTGTTTATCAAAACACACAGCCTCCACTGACATCAGCGGGGAATTCTTGGGCGACCAGAGAGCAGGCCACAGCCCTGGGGTGGAAACCCATGGAGACCTCAGAGGCCATGTGATGGAACAAGCCAAGCCCTGGGCCAGACCAAGGGGGTCAGCACAAGAGCGAACCCATCCCAGAGCTGCCAGTGGCACCTGGGACCCAGGGAAGAGAAGTATACCTGAGCCACGATCTCAACAAAGTGCCAAAGAGAACGCAGGTCCCAGCCCCTGGGGAGCCTGGCCCCAGGCAGGGGAAGCCTCAGCTTCAGGTTGGGCCAGCCCCTTACTCCAGGAGCCAAGAAGACCAGGGAGGGTGAGGCTGGAGGCAGAACCCCAAAGAGCACAGCGGGATGAAAGGTAAGAGCCCTGGGGTTGGACTGGCTCGGTCAACTGTCCCTTCTGCCTCTTTCTAAGTCTGCGACCTCTGACCAAAGCCTTCCCTTCTCTACACTTTGACTGCAAAACCACGAAAACACAGTCTGCCCAGGATGGTCAGGCTGACCCTGGCACACAATGGTTCTCGAGAGCAGCCACACCTCTGAAAATGGTAGAGGGAACGGTCCAGGCACCAGGAAAGACCTCTGTGCCCCCGAGGCTCTCCCCAAGGGCTGAGGAAATGTGTGAGGTGCTGTCCCCTCCCGCCGTTCCCTCAGAGGAAAGTCCAGAGCAGAAGTGAAGCTTCAACTCCTGGGGAGTGCGATCGATTCATACTGGCTGCCCGGCCTCCCAACTTGAAGCGTCCAGGCTAGGCCTCAGGGAAAGAGGTGCTGAGATCGACGAGTGATGTCTGCCACGGCACAGGAGGGAGCAGCGGCGGTGCACGTGCTATGCACATGCCCGACCCTAACGCATTTCTGGACAACAGCATCCTAACGTTTCTAGGAGAAACAAACAAACACAGACGAACAAGATTGTAGAAAATAGGAAGGTCAGGAGAGCTGGCCCAAAAGAATGGCCAAAACCTGGTGACACAAGGAAGAGAAGTTGCCTAGAATATCCCTAAATCTCTGGGCTTCATCAGCCAACAGTAAATACAAGGCCACAGGTCTTCTAGTCCACCCTGAGTGCACATCTTCTCAGAAGTGTTTACTGAGAAGGTTTTCTCCAGGGAGAAGTCACTGAAAATAGATCTCTCTACTTAGCTAGCCACATCCCTAGTTCCAGCCCCTTTGTTCTGGGTCTGAAACAGGCTCCCAAAAGAGCCCAAGCAACTCATGCCTGAGGACCAAGAAACCAAATTCCTGAGATCTGGGTCTGTGGCAAGGATTTTCCCTGCTCAGGTGTGGAGGTCCACTCAAGGAAAGAGAGAGACACGGCCCAGCAAAATCAGGAAGCTGGCATAGGACAGGGAGCTCCCAGTGGCACAGGTGGAGAGATTGAGGGCAGGGTGTCTCACTGGGGGATAAGGATGTCCCCAAAGCCAGATCCAGCTGAGCAATGCAGCCGCAGAGCAGCTCACGCTGTCTAATGAGGGCTACTCAGACACTCCTGAAGTCTCTACACCTAGGACATGCCCAGGATCCCAAGGTGGAAGCCCAGCCTTCACCACCGCCCCTCAACTTAGCTGCACATGGTGCCACAGACCCCCAGGTTACCATGGAGAAGACACTTTCTCCTCTACCTACAATGACAATTATCATAACAACAAGATCAATACCAGCTTGCCTTGCTGAGGCCCACCAGGTACAGGCCCTGAACTGAGCATTGTCTGCACACTCAGACTCAGGTAGTACCATGATCTCCTTTTAGCAAGTGGGGAAACTGAGGCTGGTAGATGGAAGGGAAGGGCTACAGCGACCCAGTTAAGAAAGGGCAGAGCTGGGTGAAGCCCAGGCATGTCCAACTGCCCCGTGGGACCCTGTGCCCATCCAGCTCTGCCTCAGAAAGCACCATAAGGGTGGCAGAGTTTCGGGTTCCCACCATGGATCTGTGTGAGCCATAGCTTAATATCTGCCATGCCCAGAGCAGAGTCATGCACTCAGGTGTTGCTCAGCCCCTCACTCCTACCTGGTCCTGTGCCCTTCCCTGCTCTATTCCCCTTCACAAAGCATCATAGAGCAGCTGGCCACAGAGCATGGTCATCAAGGCGGAGGGTGGAAGGGCCACTCACGCACACACATGAATGTGCATGCTCACACTTGCACTCGTACGTACTCACATGTGCTTGTACACACACATACATGTACATATGCATGTGTGTGCACATAAATGCATGCACACTTATGTGCACTCCTGCATATACACATGTGCACGCACATGCATGTGGCAGTGTGAGCGTGCACACACACATATCCTTCCCATCACTCCAGTCCATGGCTCTTACTTCTCAGGGCTACACCTGACCTCTTCAGAGAAAATGCAAAGCTCTGACCTACTGGCCCATTTCCCATCCAGAGGCTCACATCAAACTCTTCCCCGCCCTCCAGTGCTTCCTACGTTTTAAATCTGCATTTATTATTTATGGGAAATTTAATGACTAAACAAATTCTGCTTTCCAGCCATGTTTCTCATTATCTACATGGGCTTTTCCTTCTTACCCATAAAAAGAGGAAACTTTGGCTTAATACAAGTAAATGAACTTGACCTCCTGTCCATCCCCACTCCCCCATATGCTTCCCAAAAGAGAAGTGCTGGTTCCAAACTCAGAAACCATACTTTGTACCAGATTCCAAACACAACAGCCTTCTCCCGCCCTGGCCGCCAACCTCCACTCATTCTCACCCTCCCGACACACTGTCCATGTGTCCGTCCTTCCAAGAGGTGCCACAAACCCAGGGAACTGCTCCTCCTACCCAAGGACTCACCTGAGCAGTGGGTGGGCTGGAGCAACTTGCTAAATAAAGAAAAGCAAGAACAAAATGGACCCTCCAAAATTTCCAAAACTGAAATTGCACACCCAAAACAGAGATGGAATCCCAGGATGGTGTGACAGCTACATTTTGCAGAGCTCAAGTCCCACATTTCTCAAATGTACAAACCTGCAGTTTCCCCTGGGCCTGAGCAGGCAGCGACACTGTAGGAAACTGAGGATGCTGAACGCGTCAGCCCTGGTTCTCTGGGCACACTAGGCCTCTGCTCAGTTTGCTTCATTTTGCGTGGGCTCAACAAGTGCTCACAGACAGCCTCCTGGGGGCCAGACCACAGCTGTGGCATATGGGGACAAGTAAGACCTGGGCTAGCCCACGGCCTGGTCTCCCAGGGTAGGCCTCGGGCCCCATGACAGGTGTCACCATGGGGAAGTACAGGGACCTATGGGAGAGGGAAGAGGTGGCACCAATCTCAGCCATGGGGTCAGCAGAGACATCACAGAGAACACCCTCCCGCCCCTAGGAGCTGAATCTGCATCCAAAGGTCAGCTTGCCTGCGGATCGAGCCCTGTTGGGGCCCACGGCAAGAGGCACAGGAGACTGTACAGCCAAGGGCGGCTGGGCCCAGTGCCACTGTGCTCCCCGACTCCTCAACCTGCCTGGCTACTGTAGCAGGATGTCAGTCTTCAGACAAGAAGTCTCTGGGTCTGCCCTCAGCCCCTAGACATCTCCCTAACTTGGTACCTGTCTTGGTCAGTGGAGGCTTCCAGGAGAATATAAAAATACTCAATCTACAGACGAGTTTCGCTGAGGGAAGAAAGCTCAGCCTGGCTCCACCCTCACCTGAATAGGAAACCCACCAGGGGAGAGGGGACAACAGACTCTGCACCAGAGCCAGGCACGGAGCGGGGGACCCCCTCCATCAGCTGAGAATTCGCATGAGCAGACAGACACAGAACCTTTTCCACCAGACATTAATCATTTGCAGCAATTAGATACCCGAGATGGCGCAGAGGGAATCCGAAGAGCCCCAGGAATGAAGGAAGCCCCAAAGCGCTGAACAGAGAGGCTCGGCCGACCTGGGTGCACAGACAAAAGAGGAGACGAAGGCCCTGAGCTTGCTCCCTCTCAGGTGCTGCAAGCAAAGCCCCAACTATAATCAGATGGCAGAGGCTGTGATACAAAATGCCCAGTGGATTATTCAGCAATGAGGTATAATTGAAAGGATTAACATGAATGCGATGTTTCCCTTCCAAAAATTCGAGGAACGCCAAAACGACTCTCATCTGGCTGGTATGACTCATGTTTTTAATAGAAGAACTTAATTTTCACTTCTGAGGAATCTGGGCTCAGGGAAACATCGTCTAAGAAACACTCATTTTACTCCACAGACAGCAGTAAGCACTACCACCCCGAAAGTAAAAACAAAAGTCCCCCGGCCTGTCCTTTGTCTCCCAGACGCCGCTGAGAGCCACAGGGTGTGTCCTTCATTGGCTTGGACAGAACAAGAGATTCTAAAGGAAAAACATGGGATCGACAGTCAGGCAGACAAGTCCTAACTCAGCATGGTGGCCTGGGGCAAATCCCGACCCAAGTCCCATCCCCTCCCTGGGGCACACTTGGGCTATGCCCCCGGGGAGGGCATCTGGCACCGAGGCACAGGGGCCCCTGGCAGGGTACCCAAGGGGCTGCCCAGCATGACCAGGCACAAGAGGCACAAGGGGCACAAGGGGCACAGCTGGGGCGGACACCTTCCTCCTGACCCCAGATGGCTCCAATGACGCAGCTTCTGCCACCTGTTGGAGAGAGACAGCCTCCACATCCCAACCTTCCAGCAGGGCTGGCTGCAGAGGGAACAGGTCCCGGGAGGCTGAGCCCCAGGACACTGACACCTCCTTCTCTCCAAGGCTCTGTCCTCACACCCCAAGGAGGGCAGGCAGAACCAGGGCTCAGGAGTCAGAACAACCTGTCGCCACTTACCAGCTGCCAGATTAGTAGAGATAACACGACCTACCTCCTGGACGAAACATCACAGAAGCTCCCTTTCCCCCAGCACAGTCAGCACGCACAGCCTGCAACCACAGCCCCGCCTGCTCCTAGCTTGAATCTCCACAAAGACCATGACTCCAGGGACCTCCCAGCCCACCACCCTCCACTCCAGATTCCAGTGAGTGGCGAGTTTTATATGAAAACTGAGCCTGGGATGCAGACTTCTTGCAAGCATCAGTACCTGGCAGGACACTATTTTTCTTCCTCTTTACTTTCCCAGCTGTATCTTGTCATTTACATGGGCCCCCAGGAGGTCCCCAGTGCAGATGTGCTACTAGCAGGTGGGTGGTTCCTGGAGGGGACAGGGATGATGGGGTCCCAGAAGCGAGTGCTGGCTTGCACCCATGTACCCCCATCACTCACCTGAAGACCTCCACAGGTGAGCTTCCCATCAGGTACCCAGGAATAAAGAATGCTCCGAGATGCCACCCTTCCTCCAGCACTGTGACCCGGACAGCTGCAGCGGGATGTCCCTACTGAGCACTGCCACCATTCGCCAAGCCCGCCATAGGACCCCTCAGTGCCCAGAACAGCCCCCATGACCCCCCAGCCCCCACCCTGCAATTAAGAACAGATATCCAAACTCCCCCTCCCCAACTGTTCCCCACCCCTGCTCTGGCCAAGGGAGAGGCACTAATTTATAAGTTGCAGATAATGTCACCCACCATTCATCCAAATGTGTCACTAACATCCCATTAGACTGTAATTATTTTTTAATTAAAACTAAGAAAACTGGCATGCCAGAGCCGACTTTATGCATCTGTTATGGGTTAAAATAGCTTTTAAAAAATGTTTCGGAGACCGCAGTCTATTGTGGCCGCGGCCTCTGCCAAAGAAAACGCAAGCTTGCTTATTTTCTCCATGGGGCGCAACAGTGCCTATGTGTGCCGGCACAGAATCGGCTGGCCGTGAAAAGAATTCTAAATAAAACACAAACATGGAATTTGGCAACGCCACAGAAGCAAGCTTAAGACTAATTCCAGCATGCGGACGGCTCTCACATAGTAAGTCTGGCTCCAGCATAAATGAAACCAGGCACTGTAAAATACCAAGGCAAGTTGGAGTTTCAACTTAAAGGGCCAGAACGCTGATTCCAGATATAAAAGCTTATTAAGCCAGCTCACACTGGCTCCATAAATCCATAGGTTATTAGCTGTTTGCTTTCAGCCAATCCCCTCTTAAAGAGATGTATATTGAAAGAGAGAGGGAGAGAGAACAACAAATGAAAACCATCACTTTGCACTTGACTTTTAGTGCAGCGGTTCTGGAAATACTGTGTTCATTATTGCAATTAGAGGGGAAAGACTATCTGAGACCTCAAATATACACAAACCCAAAACGGAGGAGAGAAGGCAAGGGAGGAGGAGCTGAGAGATGGAGGGTAGAACTCCAATGGGAGGATGAATGCAGGCTTCGGAAACATCAGCAGGTGGGAGGTGGCAACAGAGAAAAAAAGCCACCTGGACGCTGGAATACCTCCACCCAGGGAAATGGCAATGATAATGGCTGTGATAATAATTATAGTTATAACAACAATAAAAGAATAATGTAATACCTGCTATGTTCACCACCTTTCATATTCCAGCTGTTGCTTCAGGCAGTATAATGTGGCAGGGAAAGGGTCTAATGTAGAACGAAGCAATCAAGGGCTCTGACTTCAGACCACCTCAGTTTCCTCATCTGTAAAATGGGGATAATGACAGTGGCTTCCTCGCAGAAGTGGGGGGAGGGATGTTGAAGGTGAAGCCCACGGTGAACATTTAGCAAGGTGCCCGTCGTTGCTAACCATCCCTCTCAGTTGGTGCCATCCTTATTTTACAGATGAGGAAACTGAGGCTCATAAAGATTGGTTACCCACCCAAGGACAAAGAGCTCATAAATGTCAGAGTCAGGGTTTGAACCCAGCCATCCTTCTCCAGAGCGCTCGATCTCCCTGCACACACTCCACAGTGAGCGGGTCACACACCAACTGGCCATGTTTTCCAGGATGGTGAACTGTGGCTCCCTCTGAGGTTGAGGTTTGGTCTCCTCCAGAAGGCACTGAGAAAGCAAATTCATCTCCAAGAGAGAGACTCGCCCTCAAAAGCCTCAGCAGGCCTTAGTGCTGAAACACAATCCGCACACACCACAATCCAGGAAGAATTACTAAGTTCAGGGAGGAAAAATAATCAGAAGTGCCTCCGGCATCAGGCAGGGTTAGGAGGCACCTGTTCTGTTCCAACGGTCCCCCTCTGCACCGCACATGTGTGTGCATATGTACATGCAAACGTATACATACACACTCACAGACACACGCACACACACACACACACACGTACACATACACACAGGACCTTTTATTATGGGGTCTGTGCCAGGCCCAAGGACCTTGGCAAAGGCAATGGGAAAAACCAGGGAGAAAATTACATGAGGCAATGTTTGGCTCTAAATGAAAAAGCCATGGAATGTTTCCCTCAAGTTCTGGTTATTTCTTGCAGGTCCGCTCAGACCCGATCATCCCGGGTGGCTGGTCAGGTCAGCCTCACTCACAGGGAACCCCCAACACCCTGGTTCCTGAGATGAACAAGCTGCCATTCTTCCAATGCTACCAGCCACCTGACCACGTGTGGCCAGGACATCCCAAGCCACCAGCACCCACAGAGGCCATGGTCAGGCCACTCCTGAACTATCCTCTCATCAAACACATGCTCAGCAAAATGGGACCAAGGACTGGGGAACCTGACCTCTGACCCCACCACCTGCTACTTCCCCCACCCCTGCAGGCTCTGTAGCCCAACCTGGTGACATCACCACCCCAGTAGTCTCCAAGCTCTTCTTCCTGAAAAGATGTACAGTGTTTCAGAAGATATAGACTAAAAATACTCCTGACTTCTCAAGAGCCGGTTTACAAAAATAATTACATTTTCTTTAAAAAAAAATAAATAAATTATAGGCAAGTAAGTGTCCAGCTATTTTTAGTTCCTATTCAACTCTGTTAATTTTTTCTCATAAAAATCATTGCAGACTTTCTTGCAAAACCATCCCCCTCTCTTGTGAATAACTGCATTCTGACTTGGCACGGGAGCCAGGTTGGGGGCCAGAGGAGGAGTACGCCACGGAGGTTTGAGGGCTGGCCAAGGGTGCTGGCCTTTGAGAATCACCACATTTCTGCAGGAAAAGGAACATGGGGCCATCGTCAGAGGCCACTGTCAGTTTCAACGCAAGAGACGTATGGAGAATGTCTCACAAGTGCCTGAACCTGTCCAAGACCTCGGGAGTTCACAGACAAGACCCTGAACGGGGGCTCCTGCCTTGGAGGGGCTTATAATCCAGTAAGGGGCATAAAGAGGGTTGAATGATGGCCCCTGAAATGATAACCTGAAGTGACAACCAAATACCTGGAACCTGTAAATGTGACCTTATTTGGAAAATGGTCATTGCAGATGTAATTAAGTCAAGGATCTTGAGATGAGACCATCCTGGATTATCCCAGGTGGGTTCTAAATCCAATGACAATTGTCCTTTGAATCTTAATTGTCCAGAAGAGGAGAAGACAGACCCACAGGATGAGGCCATATGACCTCATGGAGGCAGGGACTAGAATGATGCAGCCACAAGCCAAGGAATGCCTGGAGCCACCAGAAGCTGTGAGAAGCAAGGCAGGATTCTGGGTTAGAGCCTCCAAAGGAAGCACAGCCCCGCCAAAATCTTGATTTTAGACTTATGGCCTCTCAAATGGCGAGAGAATAAATCTCTGCTGTGTGGAGCAACCCAGTTTGTGGTCATTTGCTACAGCAGCCCTAGAATAGAACACGAACCCAGGGCAACGGGGAGGGAGCAAAGTCACAGCCCCACATAATAATCTTTACAATAGCCCACGATCACTAGCCCCAATCTACAAAGGACCGAAGGCCACTGACTCGGATCTCCCCTCTCCAATCCCTCCGTCATGACAATCCCCACTAGACGCGAGATCCCAAGAGGCTCAGAGAGGGGCTGGGCATGGCCCAGACCCAGTGAGCTCTAACCTGCTCCTACATGTCTTGATTCCTAATACGGGGCTCCTTCCACTAAAGTGCACTCAAATCAATGTCCTGGGGACACAGCAGAAAGGACAGTGAAAATTGTCCATTTGCAGAATTTTCTTCCCCAAACTCAAGCTAAGCTCGATGCTTAACTGACTGCAGAAAGGACAGTGAAAATTGTCCATTTGCAGAATTTTCTTCCCCAAACTCAAGCTAAGCTCGATGCTTAACTGACTGCCAAAAAAACCAGCCATGCTAGGGGACAGGGCTGTCACGGGGAAGCATTTACAAGAGAACTGGGGTTCGAGACCCTGCAACAAAACATCCTGAAGGAGGGAACCCAGGACAGTGGCTACAGCCCCACGCCCAGATCAGCTGGAGCTGGGTTCAAGTCCACACTCTCAGGTTCACTAACCACATAGCTTGGGCCAGTTGTTCCCCACATCCCTGAGGTGTGTTTCCTTGGCTTATACAATCCAACAGTCAGGTGAGGATGTGGAGACGTCGGAACCCTTGCGCCTGTTGGTGGGAATGTAAAATGGCGCAGCCACTATGGAAAAGTTTGGAAATTCCTAAAGAAATTAAACATAGAATTACCATTTGACCCAGCAATTCCATTTGTGGGTGTACAAGCCACTCTTCAAAAAGATCATGGAAAGATTTTATTATCTTTTCATTCTATTTTTCCACGAAGTTTCTGAAGTACCCACATTGTACCAGGGACTAAAACAGATATTCATACGTCTGTGTTCTTAGCTGCGTTATCCACAATAGCCAAAAGGTGGAAGCAGCCCACATGTTTATCAGCGAATGAATGGATACACAAAATGTGGTATATAATAGAGCGGAGTCTTATTCAGCCTTAAAAAGTAAGGAAATTCTGACACCTGCTACAACATGGATGAACCTCGAGGACATTATGCTGAGTGAAATAAGCCAGTCACAAAAAGACAAGTACTGTATGGTTCCACTCATAGGAGGTACCTAGAATAGCCAAAATCATAGAGACAGAAAGTAGTAGGTGGTTGCCAGGGGCAACCTGGGGAGCAGGGAATGAGGAGTCAGTGTTTAAAGGGGACAGAGTTTTGTTTGGGATGATGAAAAAGTTCTGGAAGTGGGTGGCGGTGATAGACGTACAATAGCAATGTATTTAATAGCAATGTACACTAAATCGTACACTTAAAAATGCTTGAAATAGTAAATTTTATGTAAAGTTTGCCACGGTAAAAAAAAAAAAAAAAATCCCACGATCACCTCTTTGTACTGTTGTGAGAATCAATAAAGGTGACACATGGCACACAGTGGCCCTCAGTGAACGGTTCCTCTTACGATTAAATCAAGAATAAATGAACTGGTTAATAAAACAAGGAAATTCAAAGCAAAAGACCTGAGTCAGAAAGAACTGGTTAAATACAATGCCAAGAGCAGATTCATGCATCTGCTCGCCCCACCAGCCTTTCCTCACCTCTTATTAACAAAGACAATAATTAAAAATGTCCGGTCTTATGAAAAGATTCCAACTGCTCTGTTTCTGCAGGTAGTGACTCCGTTTTTGCATTAACCTCCTTGAAGAAGTCCCGAGACCTCTGATCCCATCCACTGAAATCATAAAATATGGGCATTCTATTGCCCAGGGCTCGGCCAGCCTGTGGCAGCCCCACTGTGCAGTAGCTCGCACCTCTCTCTCAGCACCTGCTCACACCTGCCAGGTAGGTAGCCGAGCGGGAGGGGTGCCCTGGGAGCCAGAATGCAAGGAGAGGAGCAGGCAGCCTGGGTTCAGATCCCACCTCTGCGCCTACCAGATGTGTAATTTCATGCAAGTCATGGCACCTCTCAGATGTCAGTCTCCTCACCTGTGAACTGAGAAAGAAGTCACCCTCTTGAGAGAGGAGCTGCGGGAAACCTAAATTCAGAGCTGGAACGGCCCCTGCAAAGGGCCTGACACACAGTGGGCTTGCAGAAATGGTGGCCTGACCATGACCTGGTGGCCCCATTGCTGACTGTAAGGACCCTGATGAAAGAGGAAATCAGGGTTGATCCTTCCTCTGCCACAGACCACACACCAAGGTCACACACCACTCCCCCCTCTTGGTTATTATTAAATAATGTCCAAGAAGGGGGGCTGAAGTGGCAGATGAGCTTCAACCCCCCTGAGGTGTAATGCCAGCTGTGGAACCCCACACAGAGGGACCCCTGCCCACCAAGGGTTTCTTCTCACTGCTCTTGGATCAAGTTGGCCGGCCCTGATTATGTTTGGATAAACTATATTTCATGGTTTAGACTCTTTGGATTTGATTGTGAAACATGCACAGTACACAGCCCCTCCACCTCTCCCCTGCCCTGGGGTTCGAAGAGTCAAGTACATTTTGTTCCTGCCACTAAAAAACAACAAAGAACACTGCGAGCTTTCTGGAGAGCAGCAAAAGCTGGTTTCTCCCCAGCGATGAGGAGTTGGTTCTTCGGGACTGAGCACAGAAACGAGGCGGTTCTGGTCAGAGGACGGGACTGAAAGCCCCCTCTGTGTCTGCTCTGCTTTCTCTCACAGGTGTGGGCATGGCCCTACTCGCTCTTCACTGTCCACCAGCACTTCCTGGGCACCTCCCAGAGCCGGGCACTGAGAGGCTGAGATGGGCAAGAGCAATCAACCCAGTAAAGGCTGGAGTGGGGCCAGCTGCCCAGCCCTTGACTTCTAGTCAGACCCCAGGAACCCAAGCGGAGGGCTTCTTCAATGTCAAAACTCGCCTCTGGTGGTCTGAGGATCAGGCCAGGGCTGGCAGTGGCTCGCTGAATCAGTAGGACCCTTCCAAGAAGACGCCCACATCCACACTTGTCACTGACCCACAGTGCACTGTAAGGAACCCTTCCCCACATTTGGCCTCAAACTTCCCCCGCATTAAAACCCTCCCAGCTCCCATAAGCTCAGTCCATATATTATTTTTCTAAATAGATAAAGGCACCACGGGGAGCATATTTCACATCCGGTGTATGAGACCACCATCCACCATGAGCTCCTCCAGGGCCAGGACCCCATTGCGCTCATTTCTGGATCCTCCACATCTATCCCAGGGTCAGGCATGAGCATGACCAGTGAATGAAGGAAGACCTTGGGGACCCTCCCAGGGACGATGGCTGAGTTTGATGGTTTCCCACCGGCGAGCTCCATTTCCCCATGTCCAAGCAGCCACCGCAGCTCAACAGGAAGCTGGAGGCGACGGCTACGAGCATGGCTTTGAGGCTGGCCAGACCTGAGTCCGAATCTCAGTTCCACTTTTGTTGTGCTGTGTGATCCTGGGGAGGTTGTTTGGCCTCTCTGAGCCTCAGTATCCTCATGAGCAAAAGCGGGGGCTGCCTCTTCTTAGGGGCATTATCAGGGTGAGGTATTGTGACTAAGACAGTGCTGCCACATAGTTGGACCTTTAGAAAACAGCAGCAAGTTGTAGGAACACTGGTGACGGTGGCCCCTCCTTCTCTTTCATTCAGGATAAGAAACTCCCAGAAAAGTGACTTTTAAAGAGATGGCAGATAAGTCATCATGGGGCACTAGGTCCCCAGGGCCCCCATATCAAAGTGCTTTTCAACAGCTCAGCTTTCTCTTTCTTTCCCCTCACATTTCTCTGTTTCCTCTGCTTCCCCACATGCTGGGGATTAGCCATGACTGCCCTGAGATGGCAGCCGTTTGGTGGACCTTCCAATGGAGGGAGGATGAGCAGGTCCTTCTACTGTCCCCAGTTCACAGGTGAGCAAACTGAGGCTTGGCGGAAGACGTGGCCAGCCTGGGGTCACCGATGCATACCCAATCACTTTGAGAACAGGGACAAGGGTGGCCCATCTCCAGAGCTTCCCGCAATGCCTGCAGCTCTTCCTCTAATATGGGTCCGTAATGACATTGAATTTCAAGCACGTGTCCATGACGCTGAGCCCTGAGGAGATGGGGCAGCCAGCCATCAAAGGACAACCACAGAATGTCTCAAACCTAGGACATGCTCAGAGGAGCACTCTGGCTGCAGACGGCAAAATGGAAGGTCCAAGAGGCCAAACGTGGGGATCCTCAATGTAAAACTCAACCTGCTGCCAAATCTGATTACAGGTTTCTCACTGAGCTTCCTGGTAATGCAGAAATCGATTTTTAAGTGGCTTCCTCTAGATGATGAATTTCCTTTTCTGGTTTTCAATATGAACTCAAGAGGGGCAGTATTGCCTAGTGGGCAGAGCCTGAGGGACCTGGGTCTGGATCAGTTCTGCCACTCATGTTGTGTGGCCTCTTCCCAACTCTCTGCCTCAGTTTCCCCATCTGTATAATAAAGGGGTTGGATGAAATGATCTGGGGATGCCTGGTCACTCAAGCCTCAGGTCACTGAGGGTGAACCCATTTCTGGACCATGTGGAAGGCAGCACCCCAGCCCCCTCTGCCACTTTCAGATTCCCTTTAAAGGAGAACGTGGCTGTCTTCCTTTGAGGTCTCTGATGTCTGTGGCCAGTGCTGGTTCTTCACATCCACTAACTGCTTGAAAGCGCTGCATCCAGCGCTGCATTAAAAATTAATTACACATGCTATTTTATTGCCAGTGCATAATGTAATGAGCACCAGCTGTGCTAAACAGCCAAACTCCTTTTTAAGACAGCTATAAAAAAAAGAAGAAGAAAAGAAAGAAAGAAAGAAACTGCACTTCCAAATGCGTCTCCTGTCAGAGCAGAGAAACAGCAACATCTTGTATGGATTTGAACAGAATTCTTTGATTTAGCTCTGTCTTCAGAATGTCTGAAGGGCCAGCTCGAAGAGTGAGATGGAATCTGGCAAAGCTGCAGTGGTCTCTGCTCCGAGACATTGCTGGGACCCCTTTTATCTAAGGACAGTCACACTGGTAGGTGCCCCCACCCCAGTCTGGGCAGCAATGCGGTCCTTCTGGCCACCACTCCCCAGCTCCTCTGGCCCCTGCTGGTACCGGAGCAGATGTCACTACGTTGGACAGTGGATTCTTCTGGAGTCCACCAAAGCCCTGCCACCCACCACCCTGGAGAATAGGCCACCTCCACCACCTTGCATCTCTCCACGGCTTCTCTTGGCCTTGCCTCCGATCATGACAGGAGGCACCTGGGTTCTAAAGGCGGGCGGTGGAGGACGGCCCATGCAAAGGTGTGATCCAGAGCAGGATCCACGGGAGCTCACGTGCAGGAATCACCGACAATACTGTAAATGCTGGGTCGTAAACGCCATGACCACCAGCCCTTCAGCAATGTTGACATCGCAAGGCGTACAGATGACTCTCTAAATTTTTAATAACTCCTCTGAAAGCCCTTTATCTGCAGTGAACCAACCCCCATTGACTGGGACCTGGCTAGCCCAGAAAGACCCTAACAACAAACGTTACTTTGCAAAGGGAACCCCATGAATATGTTCTCCAACCTTCCCACTGACGGAGTTCTGTCCACACACCCACACTCACAGTTCTCTTCTTCTGCACCCCCATACTCACCCCTCCCTCCAGAGTCTCAATGGAGTCTCTGACACCCTCCTGGGGTGCCTCTGGCATCCCCTGCACCGGATCGAGGCAGGGCCTGGGGAGCATTGCCATCTCTGTCCTCACTGCCGTGTGGCTTCTCATTGATCCTCCGGTGTTAATCAAACCCAGTCCAGAATGAAACTACAGCTTGCTCCTTGTTCTAGTATGAAATGTGCAAAGCACAGACCATATCATTAACATAAAACTTCCAGAACTAAGGCCACTTTCCAGACAGACTGTATTAATTGCATCAAGCTTCCACAGCTAGGGTGGTCTAATCCACAGCATCTCATTGGATGGCTCTGGTTATAAAACCAACACAAAATGAACACTGGGATATAATTGAAGGAGGAGAGAATGAGAGATTCTACTGTTAAAACCTACTATTTACTTACAGGTATTCTTTTATCTTTATTGTCCCTTTAACCCATGCCAAGAAACCCCAGACTAGTTAAATAACACAGCAAGCACAATTTCAGTAGAAAAGTAAATTGAATTTAACTTTACAAGATTGCCCTGTGATTTCAGCATATACTAATGACTGCAACTGACTCCCTCTATTAAATCCAAACACTTCCACTTCCCTGAGCTGGGATCTTGTGTGTTCTTGCGTGAGACCTTGAACTTCACCAAGCGCATGTATTAATCACTACAGCTGATGACCATTTGCAGCTTTTAAATATGCAATGAAGTGTCTCAGTTCCTTTTCCACCTCCCAGTGCTGGTTCAGGATCTGAGCCAGCCAAAAGGCTAGCCACCCTGAAGAATGGAAAGCCGGGATACAGCTTGAAGTAAGATCCTGCACCGTGCAGGATGCATAACAATGTAACATCGTGAAACCCATTCTGCTTGTGCATGAATCATAGCTTCCATGGGGCTCTCTCAGGACAAGGCACTGTGCTCAGCACCTGGCCTATATGACCTCATGCAATCCTCAGAGTGTGTATTATCATTACCCATTTTACAGATGGAGAAACTGAGGAACAGACAGGGGAAATGACTTGTCTGACGTGACACAGCTGTACACCCCTGGGAATATGATACACTCTGATGACCACCTTCCAGTCGCGGAAGCCTCAGAACAGGGAAGGGTTCGGGGGAGCCAAAGCCCAGTGGTTTTCAAACTGTTCTCTGAATACCCCTCTCCCTGCCCTGGGAGACCTAGCCAAGCCCCACGCCCAGTCCATCCACAGCAGCTCCACATTGATGTGTTTCAGAGACCAACACAAGGAGCCTCATTTTTAAATGTTACATACATGCACATATACATATATATAATATATATTTACAGAAGGAGAAACTGAAGCTCAAAGAGAGGCAACGACTTGTTCAAGGCCACTGGCCAGTTGGAGTAAGGGCCAGGACCACAGCCTGAGACTCCTGGCTCCACAGCCACCTTACCAAATCCTCTACATGGAATCTCTCAGAGAAGAAATTTCAGCGCTCAGGAACATCTAGACTCAAAGCCTCACGTTTCAGCAGAATCAAAATGAAGCAGGGTCCCCCGAGTCCCTTCTCCCCACTGTTCCCATCAGAAGGAGGTTTGGGGTTGGGGTCCTGGGAGGCGGAGCTGTCTGGGATGCTGCTGGCCACACACAAACCTGTGCGGTCCTCTCCCCCATAAAATCACATCCTTCTATAAATAACTGTGAATGCGTTCACGGGCATGCAATTAACCTGTGTGAAGCACGTTTACACTGGAGTTTCCTGTATTAATTTGAAGAGATAGGTTCAATGAATCCCGATCCGAAGACGGACAAAACAAAGTGAGCAGGCGCCCTGCTCCGTCTTCACAGAGGACTGCTTCTTCCTAACGGGTTACTGGGAATTTAACGACTCCACTCCAACTCCTAATTAAACAGGCACTAAAAACATTTAAGTAAACAGCCCAGAGCTGCGGACAGAGACCACAAAGGGACACAAACCACTGGAATAGGATATTTTCAGGTATCGCAATTGATCAGAATATATGGTGGCCCAGCCTGGTGCAGGCTACTGAACAGGGGCCAAACGAAGAAACAGAACAGGACTGGACATCGGAGCAGAGAGCAGGAAGTAACAGCAGGCCCATCAGGACAGTCTCCTGCAGAAGGACAAGGGCCTCAGCCCCCTGGGGGCCCGACCCAGGAACAGGCCACTGCCCTTCCTCACTCCCCTCCCCAAGCACTGTGATCAAGTGTTGGGGCTCTGAGCCCTTGTAAGTCCTAAAATCCAAGAAGGCCTCCAAGCCAGAAGATGAGCCAGGGCCAGAGATGAAGCAGGTGTTGGGAGAGGGGCCCAGGATCAAATCCTATCTCTGCCACCTCCCCTCTGCTCTTCCTTACCCCACAAATCACCCTTACTGCAAGTCCCCATTCCCTCACCTCCACGGCCCACCAGACTGTAAGCTGTAGGAGGGCAGGACACCTCCCCACTGCCCTGCCCAACTTTTCCTTTGTTTGCATGGTGCTTACATACTAGGTGCCCAAGTAAAGGCTTTAAGTTGAAGAATGAATGAATGCATGAATGAATGAATGGATCAGAGCTATGAGTTCACCACTTCTGAACCTGGTTTTCTCATCTGTAAAGTGACGAGAGCAAAGTGTTAGGTTGCTGTAAGGATTAAATTTAAGAATGCCCACAAAATGCCTAGAGCAACCCAGCACATGCCTAGCTCGATACTCTGTTCATATAAGGACCCAGGTAGAGTACGTGAGGTCATGCTGATGGCAGAGTTCACCTAGAGCCAAGGCAATGGAAACATCATTCATCCTCAGTGGGAAGACAGGTGGCCTTGTCAGAAGGCACCCCAAGGACAAATCCCAGTTCTGCAACCTTGGCCTGGACACTCACCCTCCCCAAGCCTCTGCTCCCCCATCTGCAAAACAAGCATGGTAACAGCTCCTGCTACACACTACGCAAAGATGCTGAGAGGACCTGGCCACATCAGGGAGGTGCTCAGTCCCCTGGCTGGATCTCATCTACTTCAGCAGCTTCTAAGCAGGGCCAGAGCCAACACAGGGTTAAGCAAACCCCGGGTGCAGCTCTGGTGAGGAGATCATGTTTCTGCGCCACAGAACTTGACCGAGTCCAGTCATAAACACTCAGGCTGATCTTTGATAGCACAGCCCCCTGAGTAGTCGCAGGGACGGCAGCACTAATTACAGGAAGCCGTGAGAGCAGCACAGCCGCCCAGACAGAGCAGGCATCCCTCACTCAGCAAGCAAGGTCTTCTACAGACTCACAGAACAGATCTGCTCCATCGCCCTGGGGACCAGAGCGGCCCAGGACACAGAGCCGATTTCTTTGCAAGTGGTACTAACTCCTTCCTGAGTGATTCTGGTCTTCACTTTGTGCATTTAAGGCACAAGCCAGTAAGAAACCAGAATTCTCCTCGGAAGCCAGATCTTATGATGTCACCACTTGTCATAGATGGCAGGGGGTGGGGGAACTAAAGGCTGCAGGCCACCCCACCAGCAGAAGGCCCAGGGAGCTCTTGACCTTGCAGCAGAGGCTGCCTGTGGCTTTTTCCAAGTCTGTGGCTCCAACAGGGACCGTCCCTTGGGACAGCTTCAATTAAACACAAAACCTACCCAATAAAAATCGTTTTCCTTTCACCTCTCAAGTCAAGAAAATACCTGCACTGTGCTTGGTGACAAAGCAGGGACAAATCGAATCTGCCACAGCTCTGTACCCACCCTCTCCTTTCCTGGCCTCTGCCACGGAAAACAGGCCATAGCCACTCACCATGTGTGTCAGTGTCAGGATCTCGCTCCTACGGCCCCATTGTGGCTCACAGCAGGCCCTGCCGAGATGCCGCACAGGAGAGGCTGGGATGAGATCCCACAAATTTCCAGGGACCCCAGGCCGGAGCAGGAGTTTGGGTTTTGTTTGGGGACAAAGGGGGGTGTAGTGGAGGCCAGGTTGTGTGTGGCCACACTCCCCGACTGCCTACTGTGTGATAGACAGCCACACCGCCCTCCCGGAGGAGCAGGTAAGAGTCAGTGCAAACCCCAATGTGCAGGTCTAGGGTCTGGCCCAGAGCCAGGCACACAGTAGGTACTCAGCCCCTTGCCCCCACAAACACCCTGTGATGTTTCACTCCCTCCCATGGCCGCAGTTTGTTAAAAGGCTCCTTTTGAGTGACTTTTTTTTCTTAAACTTAAGAGGCAACACATTCTCCCAAAGAGAAACTCAGCATTTTGGGCGGCTCCAGCGATATACACAGACAACCATGGAATCTTCTCCTAGCTCTATGTTGGGGCGGGGCAGGGGGTGGTGTCTGGGGTGGGGGAAGGGTGGCAGTGGCAAGGGCAGAAGAAAACCTCAGATGTTAAGCGTTATCCAATTAAGCTTTAGCTAAACAGCCGGGAGAGATGAAATTTGGAGGCTGGAGAGGTGCACTCTGGGAGTGAGACTCTCAGGCTGGGGTGGGGGGAGCCGCCTGACCCATGGGGATGGGGCACTGGCTTACGGCTCTGTTGACATCCTTTACCACTTCCCCTGACACCCTACAAATGCTTTTTGGGTGGGGGTTTTGCTTCCTCCTGGGTTCCCACCTGCCCAGCTCTGCCCAGGACACATCCCGCCATCCCCGGGAGCCCACCCCCCACCGCGGCGGCGTCTGTTACCTGACAACTGACACTGGCATCCAAAGGGAGCCTCCATCTGCCCCTCACCCTGAGTGCCGTCGCCCGAGACAGGGCGCGCGCTGCAGCACGGCAGGGGGATGCAGGGCGGGAGGGCGCCCAGGGCCCGCAGAGGTGAAGTGATCACCGATGTGTGAGGGTGGGAGGAGGAGGCAGCTATGGGGGCCATCGCTGGCGGCTGGGCAGGCCTGCACGGCCCTGGAGAAAAAACAATAGAAAAGACTGGTCAGTCGGGCCCTGGACTGCACAGGGAGCAGGGGGTGCAGGGTGGGCCCAGGGCACAGGGCTGCAGGCTGCCCTCGAGGGAGGAAGTCCCAGGGGTGCCAGGCCCTGCAGGGAAGGTGACTGGGGCACAGGTAGGGCAAAGGGGCCAGGGAGGTGGGCAGGGGGCACTGAGGAGAGTCCTACTTCCACAGCTGCCAGGCTGGGCTATCTGGAGGCCAGAACCCCCACCTCTGTGCAGGGGACTGGGGCCAATAGGGGCTCTCAGGGCCCCACTCCCAGGAAGGACACCACATGTGGGAGCTTCTGGAGTGGTCTGGAGCAGATTCCATTTGGGAATTTGTTTCCAAAAATTTGGGCCACCCCTGCCCAGAAGAGTTAGGAAGCTCAGAGCCACCACTGTTTGCTACATCAGGATGGGCTGTTTAGCCAGGCTGGGGACACCTCAAGTCCACCTCCCAGTGTCTGGGCACTGGTTAGCCTCCCGCCTTGCTGATCGCCAGGTAGTGTCTCTCTCCAGCCCCAAGCACTGAGCATGCAGCACCCAAGCCCAGTGCCTTTCAGAAGGCTTTGACACGCCCCGCCCTGCCCGAAAACCCTGGCACTGCACACTCCCTTTTTAATGTCTCTACCCTGGCTTGGGACCCACCCCCTCACCATCTGCCTCAGCTCCGCCCAGCCCCACGGCTCACCATGGCTCCCCAGCAAGGCCTGCGTTTGATTTGGCCGTTTATCTTAAATGGCTAAGAGACCACCAGGGCAAAACATTTGTGTGAAGCCCTTGCCAAAACCACAAGTGAAGAAGCCCAAATTCCCTGGGTAAATAATTGAGCAGGGAGGCATCAGAGAGACAGAAAGAAAACATCAACAAGATGATGGGCAGCTGAGCCCGGCCAGCTCCTCCGGGGAGGCCGTTGACGCCCCACCTCCCAGCACAGGGCTGCCCGGGTGGGGATCCGCCCACCCTATGGCCCCCACATAGGACCCCCCCAGCCCAAGAAGAGCCACTGCAAGCCAGGAGACTACCAGTCTTCATTTGCCTGAGCTTCCTAACATGCCCTCAGGGGCAGGGGCTTAGGATACCCATTGCACAGACCAGAAGACTGATGGCATGACTGCAAGAAAATTGCAGACACCAGCAGCCAGCCCCGTCAAAACCCCAGCTTCCAGCTCCAGAACCAGAGCTCTTCCTCTGCACCCCTGCACCTCTTAAATGTGTGTTATCCAGGATCGGGGACATCAGAGTGCTTAAGACCTCTGGCATGAGGATTGGGGGCTGTCAGTGTCCTGCCAAGAGGCCAAAGCTAACACCAACACCACTTAGGCCCCTCTAGGCCAATGAATCCCACACTAGGCTAGGCCCTGAGTATTTCTGAGTGCGCAGCAGCCCCGGAAGGGCGTGGCTGAGGAACCAGTAAGCAGTTGCAGCAGAAAGCCACGTCCCAGATCTAGCACAGGCCCCCAAGGAAGGTCAGCAGCCAAGGCCAATGCTGCCTGCCTCCTCCAGGAAGCCCGCCCTGGCCGGTCCTTGACTGAAACCCCCAGCACTGAATACTGTGTGTTTGACCCTGCCCACTACTAGTCTCGAGTCCCCATGTGGGCCCTCCCTTCATACCACGGAGAGCTATGGATCATCCGTAACCATGACAGTGGCTTTGTGCCAAGCACCGCACAACCACTTCACTCAGCAAGGGAGACCATACCTGTTCCACGGTGGGGAAACTAGGGCTCCGGGGGGGCTGGGACTTGAATACAGATGTATCTTCAAAACCTGGCTATGGGCCAAGCCTGTGGCGCACTTGGTAGAGTGCTGCGCTGGCAGCGCAGCGACGCTCCCGCCGCGGGTTCGGATCCTATATAGGACTGACCAGTGCACTCACTGGCTGAGTGCCGGTCACGAAAAAACGACAAAAAAAAAAAAAAACCTGGCTATGTTCTGCTTCCTTCTAGGGGTACAGCTGGGGTGGGGTTGTGCAAGGTTACCAGGATGCCCCAGGATCCTGAGGGCAAGGGCCATGCGGGGGTGGGGGAAGCCTGAGGTCCTCAGGCTCAATCCAGCCATCAGCAGCTGCAAAAGGCCAAATCCAGGCTCTGGCTCCTGGGTTCTGGCTGAGTCTACAACACAGCTAGCACCACTTATCACGGTTGAGAAACCAGCAGGAGCACCTCTCAGCCTGGTAACAGATGTCCCAAGTGCTAAGGGAGCGGTCTAGCTACATCCTTCTCCTTCTGGAAAAGTCAAAGGTAGGGCTTAGGCCAGAGTCTATAAAGGCAAATTCATGAAACACATAATGCTCTGCATAGGGTGCATGGAGTGGGGAGCCGGGCCACCCCTGGACAGCCTTCCACAGGGCCTCATTAGGAACTCTGACATCGCTGAAGTCCACCTGCCCCAGGCACCGGTTCAATGGGGACAGGGGACGGCCAGCTGGATGAAGAACTTCTAACGTGAAGCTGCATGAGGCCTCTCTGGGGCTCTCCGCCCTGGGGAAGGTTTCCTCATTGGGGCAGCTTAAACCCAGAGCTCTGCCCAAAGGTGGAACTCAAGAAATCCTCTTCTGAAGCTACTGCAAAAGCCAAAGTGATGACAGTGGCCACATATTGTGTGATTCCACAGATGTGAAAAGTCTGGAATAGGCAAATCCGTGAGACAGAAAGTAATGGTTGCCAGGGGCTGGGGAGAAGGGTGTGAGGACTAGTGGGTACAGACTTCTTTCAGAGGTGATGAAAATGTTCTGGAATGAGACAGTGGTGATGGCTGCACAACACTGGGAATATACTCAAAACCACTGACTGTACACGTTAAAATGGTGAATTTTACATTACATGAATCTTAATGCAAAAAAAAAAAGGCCAAAGGGGAGGACTTTTTGTCTCTGGGTCTCAGCACCTGTCCAGACCACCTCCCAACCCCCACCCTTCCTCAGGGAAGGGGTATTTGCCTTTAGAAGTGTAGCCAGGAAATCTAGAACGCACTCAAAGAGCACTTGAGACCTGGTGACATAGACTATGCACCCAGACACGCACAGAGAAAACCCCCAGAGCTCAGAGAGACGTAGCCTTGGGGAGAGAGAGGCCTGGGTTCGAATTCCTCCTCTGTCAGTTCCTGGCCACTTCTCAGAGCCTCAGTGCCCTCACCTTTAAAGGAAGGGTCAGGACAACCCTGAGCCAGAGCAGGGCATCTCATAAACCATAAATAAATGGTCCCTATCTTTCATTATTCATTTTATTTTCACAGGCTAACAGAGCACTGGAAGGCACCCTACAAAGCCCTGCAAGGCACTCTTTAAAAAAAAAAAAAAAAAAAAAAAACACTTTCTTTTGAGGTCTAAACCAGTACCCCTCTGGAATTCAAACAGACCCACGTGCACCGAGGTATGTGGCGGGGGACACCAAGACGCCAGCTCAGCTTTATGTGGGATCCAGGTGGCTTAAAAATAAAACCCTAGCTGGCTGGATTTCTTATCATGGAAGTTCACTTTAAATAGGGAAAAAGAAATAAACAATTAACACCTATATTATCTCATGTAAGCCCAACAGCCTCCATGAGGTCAGTATTATGATCCCCCTCCCACAAATGAGGAAACTGAGGCTCAGAAAGGCTGAAGAAAGTGCCCAGGACCATGTGCCTTATGGAGCTCAGAAACTTCCTTCTCATTCTATGCATCATACAAAGACATACCCTCCCAAAAATGTCTAAAAATAAGGCCCCTAAAATGTCTCGTAAGCTCCAAAACAGGGTGTAAGATCATTTTTAATGCTTTCATGGGTTTTAAGCATTCTGTAATCCATGTCCCTTCTAGAGGGACCCTGCAGATGCTCCAGCTTCATGCCTCACACATGCGCACTAACCCAGAGAACACGCCCACCGCCTGTGAGCAAGTAGACACAGAAAGGCCTGGAAAAGCCCCAGCCTGGTTTTGAGGGGAACTGCGAGCCTTCCCCACCGCTGAATCCTGTGGGGCATCCCCTCCCAAATGAGAGGATTACAGACTCCATGTTCCCGGCTAGAGAGAGGTGGTCAGGAATATACACTGTGCAGGAGGTGTCTATTTTTCTCCCTCCTGGTGACTTTCAATTGATACGATTTTTAAGCCGAGAACTCCTACTGATAGTGCAGAAATGAGTCATAGATCAAGGAAGGAGAGACAGGGAGCCCAGTCTTGTGAGTAAGGGACACTGGCAAGGGAACCTGACAGTCCCCGAGCCCCCTCCCCCCATGCCAAGACATTAATTCTCACAAGTCGGAGAAAATTACTATGCATGAATGCAAAAAGCATGATCAGGAGTAATTAACATGGCTTCATATGCAAATTTTATTAATGCAGAAGTACAAAGTCATTATGCAAATGAAACTTACGTCAACTCTCTTGACAAATATTCATCTCTGAGGCTCAAGTTTCTCCCTTTTTATTTATTTATTTAATTTTCTCTCTCCCCCCATCCCTTTTATCCTGGGTTGTTTTTTTTTTCTCTCTTTTTGGTGTAGGGAGAGGACGTGGGAAGGGAGGTGGTAGTGGTGGCTGCTACAGCGGCAGCAAGCCACAAGACTGTTTGACAAGTTTGCAAAGTTGTTTTTCAACCAGAGAAATGTATTCCTGCATTGTTGATTTTTTTTCTTTTCTTTTTTTTCTTTTTCTTTTTTTGGTTGTTGGCAGGTACAAGACAGCTCATAGGAGAAGGGGGGGAAAATTAAAAAAAAAAAAAAAAAAGCTCTGGGCAGCAGGCAGCCAATCAAAACGCCAGAGCCTGTAATGAGGGCGATTGATGGCTGTTTGGCTTTTACTGCAGGGTAATGAACTAGAATCCAGTCTGAGGAGGGGGGAAAATATGAATATTCATGAGACTGTGCTCCTGCCTTTGATGATTAAAGAAATTTTTAATATTCAAATAAGCGCTTGCCAAGTGATTAACAAAGAACAAGCAAGCAGAAATATGGAGATGGGGGCCGGGAAGGATTTAAGCGGTGAACACACTGCAGGAAAAGCAGCCCCAAATTTCATAAACAAGATAGGCACATAACCCAAATCGCACGCGGGCAAATAAAAACATTTCTCTCCGATCGCTTAAATATTTTGCCAGCTACTTTGTCTTAAGGATGATAAAAAATGTTACGTATTGAGGGACGGGGGGGGGCGGGGAGGACAGACATGGCATGAAGTCAAGTGCGTTGCTCACATTTAAGGACCATTACCCTGATCCTAGCCCACCTCCTCCCACCCCAACGGGAAATTAGGGTTCTTTTTCCGGTTTGCTAGAGAGACAAGATGGGGGAAGCCGGCAGACTTGGAAACCCAGCTCTTGAGATTCAGGCCTGCCTGTTTGGGGCACCGTGTCGCAGTGATCTGGCCTGGGTAGGCACAGCCATACCTGTGCTCGTTTGTTGCTTCTAGGGGTGGGGGATCTGACCACTGGTGCCCACCGTCTGGAGAGCCCAGCACCTCCTCAGACTCAGGCCCTGGTCTCAACACATACAGAAGGTGGTAACAGAAAAAACCGAGGGCTTGTCTTGAGAAATTGGAAGGACTCAGACCTTCAGCACAGGGCCTCGGCCTGGGCAGCATCAGAGCCAAAAAGACCGTGGGACCAGCTGCCACCGAGGAAAAGTGTCTCCACCAATCCCGCAGGCTCCACTAGCTGTCTGCGAAGGCCGCACGCTCATATTTTAACAGCTCCACCATGGGTTCACATTGAAGCACATAATAACAGTATTAGCTGGTAAAATGATCCTGCAGTTAAAATACATCTAATTAGCAGCCGATGACATCCATTTTGGCAATTTCCTATTTGAAAGAAGTGGAGTGCCACCTTAAATGAGACAGGCACTGGGTACTCACCCCACAAGACCTGGCCTTCCCACCATTTTTGTCTCTTTCTCTCTCTCCCTTTTTTTTGGGGGGTGGGGGCGGGGAGGGAGTGGCTGAGACAGCAGGAATGGAGACGAAGGACTCCAAGAAGCTTTCTTTGTTGCTAAATTTCAGAGCTACGCAGGCCTGGGGGAGAGGGGTACTCAAAAAATAAATTCCTTCACTCCACAGGTATTATTTTGTTTCTTTTTCTTAGTTTCTAATCACCAAGGTCTGTAAACCAGGGAAGACTGGAACTTGCTTTCCATTTCATTGTAAAAAATATAATAATAATAATAATAATAAACAAGGCAGAAAAAGAATTCCAAGCATTTATAGGAACACCTCTAAGTTGCCATGAAAACCTACAAGTCCAGGACAGATTCCCAAGACAGGACCAGAGAGTGAACCAGAATGTGGTGTGGCTCAGCTCACTGCCCCAGAGCACTGAGGGACCTAGAAATTCTACACCTGAGTCCCTCTGCTACTTCTGGATTCCGTTCTAAGTCTGGCACGCCCAACAGCCATCACAGGTCTCCAGTCCCTTGCTGCCATGGGTTTGGGTTTGGGGGTGCCCCGGGTTTTGTTTGCTTTGAAAGAAAAGCAGTGAAAAGGGAAAATGGGGTGTCACGAGGGTTTGCACAGCTGTGTTGAAAGAGTTCCTTCAGGGTCATTACACAGGAGACATAAAAGCAGAGGTCAAATCCACGTCTGGCCTTTACGCACGCAGGCTGCCCGCTGAAAGACAGCAGCCCTTGCAGGTGGCTGGGGAGGGAGGGAAGTCAAACGCAAGTAGAAGAAGAGCTTTGCCTGGCTTCCTTCCTCCACTGCCTGGGCCCGGCTGCACTTAGAGAGGGCCACCGCAGGATACCAGGCAGCAGGAAGGGAGACGGACTTGCCAGGGGCCTCCAGGAATGTGGACAACTGCTCATGAGGCCGCCCCCATTACCATTTCCCCAGATGACCACTCAGAGACTCCCACTCGCCACCCACAGCCCTGTGTGGACACCAAGTCATTTTCCTGCACCCACCGCGAGAAGGCTTGGCCACGGAGAAGAGGCAGGAAACACATCTTTTGGAGCACCCCAGGCCAGGCTGCTTCCTCCAAGCTCCACCCTCCTTGAGCACTCCTGAAATCTGTCGCAGTGAGTCACCGCTCAAACTATTTTCACTCCCCAACATGCTGCCCATTGAATGCATCCCAGAAAAGGGAGAGGCGAGGCAGAGGAACGGTCGTGCCCCCCAACGACACTATCAAAACCTGTTTTCATCCTTCCAACAGGGCTTGGAGAGAGAACGTCCTCCCCAGCAGCTGCATCTGGCAATTAGAAGCCGGCGCGCACAGGCACACCCCTTTGCCGGGGTCCAAAAGCACCTGTTTCGATGGCTGCCAACCCCAATTTCCTCAAGATGCAAGCAGCTGAAATACTCCAGGGCAGCAGATCCCCTTTCTGCACCCTGGGCCAAGGATCAGTAAGGTTACGTTACAAGTTCCAACACCTTCTATGGCCTTCCAAAAGCCCCCACCGCCCACCCCCGTGAGAGAGAAGAGATTTCAGGTGTTGCTGGGGAGGAAAGGTGCCCCTGAACCAACTTCTGTGAACCACTCAGGGTAACGTGAAGGGAGCTGACCTTTCCACCCCCTAAGCAGGCACCTACAGGGGAAAACACGCAGCATGGACTCTTCTTTTCCCTCTCTCTCGGGGAAACCCCCGGAGATCTCTAAACTACTGGAATGCAAATAAACCACCACAACTTGTCCTCCAGCCGGGATGCTGAGGCACAGAAAAACGAATATGTCTCCTCTGGGGTGACCTCAGCAGGCAGAGTCCACCAAATTAGGGCCCATGATCCTGGAATGGATAGGCCTGGGGACAACAGAAGGTGAAGCCATGTGTTTCACTAGCTAGAAAAATGTGTGTATGCACATCTATTATATATGAGATTGTGTGTGTATATATATGCACATACACACACACAAACACACATATATCAGCAACATGGGCATGTTAAAATGCCTACATGCATACTCCGGAGTCTACAGAGGCCAAGGACAAACTGCTGGATGAATTCTCTGAATCTCACAGACAAAAACAGCTGGCCAATACCTAGCGGAGGAATTTCCCCTTTTCCTCTGATTTAGGCCTTCTGATCAGAAGCTGGGTAGCTGCTTCAACCTTTCACAGCATCTGCCCTCAAACACAACTAATCCAAGATCCTTCTATAATTTTATTTTCAATTGCATCCGGAGCCACAAACAGTATACTACACATATTTGCATGAAGCAAAAATGCAGTCTATAAACTAAAGTAAAAAGCTGGTTAAAAGCACTTGGATTCCAAGCATGAAGCATTTGGGACTTGGGGTCAGGACCCTGCAGCCCTTTCCCAGATGGAACATAGGAGCCAGACTCCAAAGACAAGCATGGCCAGGCATCCCTTACACATGTCCCTACTTCCCCACTCATTTAGAGCTGGGGGGTGGGGGGATTCCATAGTGGAGACAGAAGTCACATGACACATGAGGGAAATAAACTGGTAAAGAGTCTTCAGACCTGACACCTAGAGTGAGTTGTAAACTCAGGCCATTTTTTTCTTTCCCCCACCATCCACTGTCCCTGACCTCTGAGGAATAACCTGGAAAAACTGAATCTCAATGCTTGTTAAAAATCTGGTCCTCCATAAAGCATGTTTAAAAACTGGTGAGTTCAGGAAGTTGTTGTGGTTCGAAGGACCCACAAACTCCAACGCCAGCTTTTGCTCAACCGCCATGCGCAGACAGAACCACGGAATAAACAGAAGGGGTGGATATGAACTGTGAGAATCCCAGAGAATTAAGAATGAAAAAAACACAGGCCAGCCAACAAAAAGAACATAAAGAAAACGAAGTGCCCAGCAAGGAGGTTATTGCGATGACTCAAGCCCGGAGCAGCCAGGAAAGGGGACTGAAATTCCAGGTGCAGATGGAGTTGTGGGTTTGAGGAATTTAAGCGTCATCAACCTTTTTAAGATCAGACCATAAAATTCTACCTGGGCAGTAAGGGAATTTGCAACCACAGGGCCAGCAGGATTTCTTGTTTTAGATGGAATAGGAATAAACGTGGTTAGTATAAGATTTTTAAAAAGGAAAGAAAGAAAAAAGAGAAAAAATAAAACTGTCAAAAAGGGAACCCTGCTATAGTTTAAATGCATGTTTTGTTTTTGCTTGCATTTATTAGCATTATAGGCAATTGATCTCTACTATTGTAATAAAAAATCCCCTGGCTTTTACTGAGGATTGCGTCTTTTTTTTTCCTTTCATTTCTTTTTACCTTTTTCTAATAGACATATAGAATATTGAGTCTTACTGCTTTGCATCACGTAAGAACAAAATCTTTCTATGGCCTCTTTATGTTTCTAAGCCAAGTCTGAAATGTCACTGACTAAAAAATTGAACAGGCCTGTAATTACTTTCAACAAAGTAGTACCTTTAACTCAGTTTTCTGTATGTAGATGGCATTTAATATACATATTGTGAGCCTTCTTTTCAGCACGGGTAGCATTTGACGGCAAAAATCATAAATTTTCTTCTAAGGGATCAATCTGACAGCCACCTTCTTATTTTTTGATGTGAAATCTATTTTCATCTCCTAACACACCGGTGGTGACATGCCGTGTGTGCACAACAAAATTTGTAAAAATTAGCACTTCGTGGGATTAATTTAATAAAGATTGTTAGCACATTAACACTAGTAACATTGCTCCTAACGATTCAATCTAGCCACGCTCGCGACGCCGCTTGTAACAGAGGTTTACGTTCAGCTGAGGTTTATACCGCTATTTAATGTAATTAAAGAAACCGGCAGTGCAGTCCTCAATGGAAATATTTCTATTGCATAGTATTCCCATTAGAAATTGGGGGCAAATCATAGCACGCTGACTTTGATTTTGTTGTAATTTTTTTTTTCCTCAGCTGTCTGAAACAGCTGATGTGCTGGACCTCAGCCCTCACAGCAGAAACCCTGAAAAAGATTCCGTGACAAGACAAGCCTCACCTCCCTACAGAAGTACCCGGCGTTTACTTGACACTTACTTGTTTTTGAAACTGTTTCTTTAAAAAAAATTTTTTTTTTTTAATCTACAGCCTATATGTAGCTATAATTATCCAGGATGTTCTCTGCCCATCTTGAAAATGACTTTTCAGATACCCCCAAACCGACATTGGGGATGACGCCAGAGGAAGGGAGGCCTCCGTGGCTGTTCTTATATATAAACGATGACACTGTAACTAGGACCCCAAGCTCCAAATCCAGACAGGGAGGAGACTCTAACTGTAACCTCAGAGGAAGAATGCAACGAGTCTGCTCAGGAGGCCTCAGAACTAAACAGATACAAAATCAAAAAGAAAAAGAGAAAAAAAAAAAAAATCTTTGCACCCCATCACCAAAATGGCAGAGAAAATTAAGTCTTGGGAAACCTGACTCAGCTCTCTGGGCCCAGAGCAGCCTCTCAGGCTCTGACGGCTGCCTCCTGCCCTTGGAGCGGCCAAGTGCAAACAAAAATGAGACCTTTCTTCTCTAAACCTGCTTGCTGCACGTCCCTGTGCTGCAGGGGTGAGTGGGTAGCTTTTTTTTTTTTTTCCTTCCTTAAGTGCATTTTAATACCCTTATTCTACATCCTAATTTCTTTGAAAAAAACATCAGTGTCACTAAAAAAACGTCACTCTGTTTTGCAAAATCCAGCAGCTTCCTTGGCAGCGAGAAAGGCTGGCTGGCATTATCCCCTCATTTGACAAAACTACTATTTCTGGGCATGTGCTCAAAAACAGGTAGGAAGCAAATGCTGAGAAATAAGGAAGTAAAAACAGCCAACAGATTTTTCACTACCAAGAACGCCAAGCGTAAACATGATTTATTTAGCTGTGTTTAACGTGTCTGTCCTCCACTCGACTACAAGCCCACTTGAGTTTAAGGGAAGTGTGGGTAGGAGGGCACAGGAAAAGGGGAGTGGGGGGACAATAGGGGTGGGGGGTGGGAGAGAGGCCCGCAGCACTGTAGAAAGAGTTCCTGAGCGGTTCGGTTCAGAGTTTTAGGAGAACAAGAATCTTCTATCCCAAAATACTTGCATGTGTCAAAAGAAGGCAGCACTAATCTGCTGGTTAATTAACGAGCTGCCACTAACAAAAGATGGAAGACCCAAATCATACAAACAATATTTACATGGGCGTTGCATAATCTGGTCGCCTGCTTCCCTACCTTTTTTGCAAACCATGTGGGCTGGGTGCAGCAACGAGGAGGAGAGGCCCACCAGGTTAGGAGGTTACGAGTGTCCCAATTCAGCCACGGGGGACAGAGGGAGAAATATCACTACCTTCCTCGCCCATCCTTGCATGCCCACGTGGAATTTACTTAGATCTGTATCCAATTAAGAAGCACCAGACAGCTCTGGCTCCAAGCCCACACCAACACAGACTCGGGGTATCTGCCGTCCCCCATCCCACCCGGTTCCAGCTCCAATGCCAGGGAACAAGGGCTCTGTCAAGGCCCCCCGTGGAGAAGGCAGAGTGCCACACTCACCCACTGCCACCCCAGAACCCAAGCCTGACATCTTGGCCCTGCCAGGGTGAATAAACCAAATCTATAGAGAACGTATCTGGATTTCCTAACTAGAGAGACTAATCCAGAAGTTATTCATATTAAAAATCCAATTCAAGTCATCCAGCATTTGCTAGAAAAAAATAAACCAAGCCTCTTCGAAAGAAAAACAAAATCAAAAAAGTAACATGGAGCCCCACCAGGACACCTGAGGCCCCCTTCTTCCCAGTGCGGGTACCACTTTGTAGCAGCCAGCTGTGTACTCTATGGGGATAAATGCCAATTTTTGTTAGCTCTGAAAGGTGGCGGCAAAAGGAAAATGAGAATTTCCTGACCAGTCTGCACTAAGTTGCTTCCTCACCTGCACCTAGCAAAACTGTGCACTTAAAGGCTGCCTGCTGTATGCATTACTCCCCAGTCCAAGTCTATATTTCCCCTGTCCAACTCCTCTCCTTTTGGGGCCAGAAACCAAATATCAGGGGAAAATACCTTTTCTGGTATATCCCAGTCAAGGGCCATAGCAACACTAATCAGTGTTAGGATTCTAAATCATGTGACGGTCCCCAACAATAATAAGGAGCTGGGGGGAGCAGTCCTCTAAAATGAATGGGGGTGGAGGAGGGGTGTTTCCTATTGGTATTAGGTTACGAAATTGACAATCCTCCCCCCCAATGTCCTCTCAAAACCCCTAATTCTTCCTTCTTGAGTTAAAAATGACACCCTATACAAGCAGCTATTTGATTCCATTCCCCTTTGAAATTAGTCACCCTGCCTCCATGGACTGAACAATAACAGTCTCCATTTTTATGATATCTTTGAAATCAGCAATTGCTTCATTCCTACCAACTGGTTTGTTTTCATATCTGGATGCTGACAGGAAAGTAAACAATTGGCTATCCCCATTTTATAGATGAAGAAACTAACAGATGAACTGGTTTGCCCTGGGCTGTTTAGAGAGTAAATACATTTGAGACTATGCAAAACCCCATGCCAGCCTCTCAATTCTGATGCTTTAACACTGCGGCGGCCCCTGACACTCCAACAACAACAAATATTTACTGAATGTCTAGCCAGGATTCAGGTACTGCTCTGGGAAGCCAAACTTGCAGAAAATCCTCTAAGAAAATCTAGATTTCTCAAAGCAATAAAACTGAACATGCTTAACAGCACCGCCAAAGGAAGCATCCCCAGGATCACATTGGCTACCAATTCCACTGGTATTTCCACATGATCCAGCTGACAAAAATTCCCCATCTCCAAGCAAATCTCTCACACACTGTTCCTGAACAAAGCAAGGCAAATGTACCTGTGCCCTGCAAACACATCCCAGGGCTCAGTACAACATACCACGAGACAGCCCACCTGCCACTCAAGCACTGAAAGGTGTGTGCCCTCCGAAGAAGCGAGAGCACCCTGGGGGCTTCGGGCTCTTCTGGAGGAAGATTCTGGACAAGAACCTTCCACAATTCTGCCCCAAGCTTAACCCAAATCTAGAGGGAGAAATCACACCTAATTTCTGTCACTGTTGAGTTGTCAAAATAGAAAAAACAGAGATGATAAGTTGGCCTCCTCGGAGTCACAGACATCAAGTCGGACAACCACAGGTTACTTGTCTTTCAAGCAAGACATGAACAATTAACTCCACACACACCTTGTCTCCAAAAATACTAAAATGTACATCTCTCTCAACGAACTGCAGAGACCTCGGATGGGGCCCCTCCAACACACACACACACACACACACACACACACACACACACACACATAATTAGTGTTTCATCTCTCTTTCTGTAAAGGAATCCGGTAACATAAATATTAATCACACACAAGAATCTGACTTTTCGTCTTGGGCCATTATGAGTGCCGGATTGTGATCTTTACCCATATTTACAGATATTCAGAGGCAGATTCTATCTTGTTACAACTGTTATAAATGGACGTCTGAGACATCAACCAGCAAGTTCAGGCAGATATGAAAACCTTCCTGTCCAGGACTGGCAGTGCTTTGAGTTCCCTCGTGTTGAATTTGTTACCTGTTCCGTAGGCCTTTCAAAGTACAAACTGACAAATACCTTCAGAGTCCTCCACCAGAAAAGCTAGCTGCTCAAAGTTGGGGTTAGCTAAATCTGAGAGTTCTTAAGATTAACTCTTATTCAAAATGCCACGAAGGCATTGTTTACACAATACCTTAGTCCTGAGAGCACAAGAGGTGCAATGTACTGTTTCCGACCCATATATATGTATGTACTTGACTGTTGTTAAAGCAAATCTATTCTGTTTGGTTCAGACTTATTTCTGAATACGGAAAATAGAGATGTGGTTCCAATCCTAGGTTGGAAAAGCCGTCATGGTGAAGGTAAACTTTTAATCTTCTACAGGCAAACAGCATACATTTTTCTTTCCAGAGTAACAGCTTTGGAAAAATGCTTGAACATTTTCTTAAGAGCTTTGTGGTAGACACATTTATTGGGCGTCCAACTACTGCTTTTCTGGGTCTTTAAGGGCCTGTCGGAGTGCTTTAAACAATTGGAAGCCAATTTTTAAGAAGGAAAAATAGAGACTCTTAGCAAGGTGACCATTTGCAAACAAATTCTCTTGGGGGGGTGGGTATTGTAAGAGAAGTCGGGGGCTGGAGTGAGGACTGACATTAATTCCCTGTAATTCTACCAGGCTTTGTGTCTCTCTCTAGCGGAGGGTTCCATTCCCACACAATTGGGAAAATACTTCTGTCCTCGAGTGTTTAAAATCCCAGCCCCAGGATTCCCTCTAGAAGAGCAGGCTCCCTCTCCTGCCCCTGGGGGCAGGAAAAAGGTTCCAAAGAAAATCCCTTTTGGACAGGACTGTCTCCCCAGCGTGATCATAAAATGTACAAGGGAACTCTGAGGCTCCTTCCGTCCGGGCCTCACCTGGATCCAGGGAACTGCCCGGCTCTGTCGGACCAAGGACGGGGCGACCCTTCAGAGCAATGGCAAGGATGTCCGGACGCCCCCAGGACCCGGGACAAATGCCACCCCAGCCAGGAGACCCGCCCCTGGCGCGCGGCGGTTTCGGGCAGGGGGCCACTGGCGGGAGTTTTCAGGGGGCCTGAAATGCAATTCCCCCTTCCCAGGAAGGGCGCGCGCCCAGAAGCCGGGGAGGGGGGCACTGGTGGAGCAGGGGCGGCCCCGCGAGCACAAAGGGGCTCCGGGCCGGCGGCCTCCCCGCCCTTGACCTTGGGTCTCCGCCTCCATCCTTCTCCGCCGGCTGCCGCGGAAGGGGGCTGGCCCCGGGCCAGGGGCGTGCTCGCCCGGCTGTGCTGGGCAGGGGACCAACAGGGGGCCGATGAGGGGCCGACAGGGGACAGGGGCGGTGGGGAGGAGGAGGGGAGGAGGAGGCGGGGTGCGGGAGGGGCTCGGCTGAAAGACTCAAGGGCTGCAGAGTGGTACGAGGAAACGTGCGTTCCAACCGCTTCGGGAGCGGGTCCGACGCGACTCCCATTCGCTGCACGCCCCCCGCCCCCCAAGGCAAAAGTTGCACGGAGGAAGCCGCCTCCCCGCGGCCAGCCCTTCGACTCGCCCACCCCCCGCCTTCTCGGACCCGGGCCGAGAGGGGGAAGGGAACTGTCAGGAGAGGAAGAAAGGAGCGCGCCTTCCCGGCGAGGCCAGACGCGGGCAGGGTCAGCTGCGCCTCCGCCCGCCGCTCGCCTCCCGCTCGGGCAGCTGGCCCATTAAGCCCCCGAATTATGCATGGGCCTGGCGCCCCCTCGGCCCTCCCGCCCCAGTTCGGCACCATCAACGCGCGCGGCGGGCCCGGGTCCCGGACAGCAGGAAGAGGTGGCCGATGGGCGTAGAGCCGCGCGCCCCGGGCGCGGGCTGGAGACGCTGTGGGCGAGTGGGGACAGTGCTGGCCCGGCGGGAACCGGGGCCGGCTGGGGAGGGGCACCGCCCGCAGGGGAGACGCCCCGGCGCAATTTCGAAGTTTCCTAAGTGTCCGCACCAGGCCGGGTGCAGGGTCCGAAAGGTGCGGGCCGCCCCCGCACCCAAAAGCCCATAGTGTGCTCCGGCTTGGAGAGGCAGCGGGGACTCATGGACCCCCAACCTCAGAGCCCTTGGAGGCTGGGGCCTGAAGTCAGCAGGGCCGGAGGAGCTCTGTCCCTGCCCCGCCTGGCAGGCGGCTGGGGGTCGGGTATAGTCTACGGGGGGGTGAGCAACGCCTGGGGCAGGAAAGGGGGCCGGGTGGGGGGAAGGGTTGCTGGAGGTCGGCGGAGGGGGCCAGACGAATCTGCAAGTTGCAATCGTCGGGGCACACGGGAAACTGCGTGAGTGGGGCGGCGAGTGGAGCCTGGTTCCATGGGAGCGGGGGAAGGGGTTCAGCGGCGGAGCTGGGAGGATTTCTATGTCCACCCCCGAGACGACGACGCAGGTCCCGGTGTGCCGCGGCTCTCGGCCTTCCACACCTCCCACTCTGGTCAATACCACCCCGACAGCGCAGTGTGGCGGCGCTTTGCTGCCTCGAGACCCCGTCTGTTTCTAGAAATGATCTTTCTGTCTCTCCGCTTCTCCCCAAAGCAAAGTCCAGGTCAGGAAAATCGCATACTTCTTTCTTCCAGCGAATAAAGTCGCCTCGTTTGCAGGGAAAGTTTTACAAGCCAATGATGCAGGGAGAAGACCACACTGTTTAGGTTTCTTAATTGGTTGGCTTTGAACTCTCGGTGGGAGGGGAAAAGAACCTGCTTAGCCTCAGAGGAGAATTTGGTTTTGCGGGGTCAACCTACCCCAACCGTTTTTAGCCTGTTGCTGGGGACAGGAAGGGGTCACCTGAAGGTTTGTCCTATTTTCTTATTAACAGAGAAGAATCCTGACAGTTGCTGCCACACTGAGCCCAGAACAGGCAGTCCCCAGCCCCCAGCACCAAGGGAGGACCCCCCAGCACCAAGGGAAGACTGTGGAATCCCTTGCTGTGAGGCCACATGCTCCAGAAGCTGAGCTATGCACAGAAAGACTTTGGAACAAAGCCACTTTCACCACTACTTGCAAGGAGGCCTTTGGCATCTGAAGTCAGGAGGTTGCTCTGTGTTTCCCGGCCACACTGCCCAATTGGGCAGATGTCCTCACTTGCGCTCCATCACTTGGGGCACAGCCCAGGCACTGGGGCTGCCAGCCCAGCCGGCAGGGCTGTGTGCATTTGGGTTCATCTCGGGTGCGCCCTGACCCACGTGGCTGTTTGCCCACACCACTGAGCCTGTGTCCACACCTGCTACCTGAAGGCCAGGGAAGCTGCTCGGACACTCAGCCCTGGGGCAACAGCCCTGATCAAACATTGCCTTGATGGGCTGTCCTGGGCTAGGAGGTTACACTGCCCTTGGCTGGTGAATCTGAATAGCTGCCTTCTCCTTTCCACAACAGGTATGGGAGAGTCTGACTTTTTACCTCCAACAAAAGGCCTTGTGGTTGCTATTTTTCACCCTGAGGAGTCCTGGGTCTCTCTTAGCAGCAGGCAGATGCTTCCCCAGACCTGTGGCTCAAGAAGAGATCCCACCTCTCTCCTTCCCAGCCCTCCCCGGCCACATTCCTCCCCTGAGCATAGACTTCTCCTTCCTGAGCCACCAAGGCCCTCCAGATCAAAACCAGCAAACCATCAGGAGAGCACCTAGGAAACCCACTTACAAACAAAATTAAACAAAGCCTGTGAAGCCTTGCCTTCTCCAGTAAGGCCTCCTCTCCCCTGGGTCCAGCTCAGGGCCTCCAAGTCCCAGTCACGCCCTGTCCTCTGGAAGCTCATGCTTAGGTCACTGACCACCACCTAGCAATGTGTGGGCCAGGGTAGGTCCAGATTTTGTGGGGCTGGAGCTCAAACTCTGTACCAAATTCTCCCAGAAGAATCTTCACAGCCTAGCGCAGAATGGCCTTGTTGATCTTCCAGTGTAACAGTTTTCATTGTCAGCCACTAATTTCTTCAGAGAAAACTTACTTCCTAAGCCCAAGATGCAAAAAATGAGGAAAGTCAGGGTTGCTGGGTAGAAAAGGATTTAGGGGGATTTAAGCGGAGGCTTCCCCCCACCCTCCTGCCTGGCTCTTGCAGCTGTTGGAAACTACTGGTGGCTCCTTCTCACATTTCAGTCTGGGGGTTAGGCCCAGAGATGGGGAGGGCCTGCTCTAGGTCACACAGCATGTCAGCCACATGACAAGGACACCACCCCACATCTTGGGACAGAGACCACCATCCCTCCCCCTCCCCACCCCGGACCCAGGAGGACCACCTGCCTGTTGCTACCTGACTGGGGGAGGGGAGTGGGGAGTCAGCTCCTCACAAGATGCATAGTTGAGACACAATCCATAGACTGGGCAGGACAGATGCTTCTTTCATCCCACTCTGGACCCCAAGTCCCATCACAGAGTCACCCTCATAGTGGAAATCACTCTGCCTGGTTAGAAGCAGAAGAGGCTTGCACCAGCCACAATTAAAGAAGGGCACTATCCCTCGGGAGATGACCCAGTGAAGTCCCAATACCTCCCTGGGAAGTTGGGAGCCTGGTTTCTAGGCACAGCCAAGCCTCCGACTTGTGGGGAGACTGTGCCAGGTACTTAACCTCTCTATGACTCGGTTGCCTCATCTGCAAAATGAAAGTAATATCTGATTTACCACCTTCATAGGTCAGAGAGAGGGGATGGGAAGGTTAGATGAAATACTGTATAACCACGGCATCACCACGGGGAAGAGCGTGACTGCCAGAGTTGACACCCTGGGACCCTACTCACCGCTGTGTGACCTTGGGCAAATAACATCTCTGTGTTTCAGTTTCCTCTTCTGCAAAGTGGGGTTGATACTAGCACCTGCCTCACAGGGTTGTAGGAAGGATTAAATCAGTTAATATTTGCAAAGCTCTTAGGACAGTAACTGGCACATAGTAAGATCTAATAAGTATGTCTTACATTAAAAATCCAAATATAAAAAACTCAATCTCTTTGTTTCCTCAGTGAAAAGATGACCCCAAGGGCACAGGGGTGACAGCCAGGATACCTTATTCACACACATTACAAACATACAGCCCACTCCTAACAGATTCTAGAACTAGTGGTTATGCATTAGTCAGGTATGAAAATTAGTGGGGGAAAAAAAACCTGTCAAATGCCTAATAAAAAACTTAAGTCAACTGCTAACTATTTACTGTCAAATAAAAAAAACCTACTAATAATAATAACTGAGGCTGATTGTTGGTTCAGTTCTGCCCTTGGGATCCTCTCTCTCTCCCCCCAACCCTCCTCCCTTTCCTGGAGTGCTGCTGGAAGTATGGAACCACCTATGTAAATCAGTAAACAAGGTCCCAAACATATTTTTTAATCCAGTAAAACTTTCAGCTGCAACTCAGTGCTAAAGTCACGTACTGTCACTGCTGACACTCTGCTCTGGTTTTTACAGTTTACACAGTAGCTTCCATCTCCCACCTTCCTGGGAGGCCAGCAGGACAGGAATGGCTCACCCCCAATTACAGGTAAGGCAACTGGCACCCCATAAGGTGAAATGGCTTACCTAGAGCCACAGGGCTGGACAGCCTGGTATGACAAAAAGTCACCTGTCCTGACTCAAGATAATTGGGATCTGGACTCAGGTCTGCCAGTAACTGGTTATGTAAGCTCAGGCAAGTCACTGAACAGGTAAGAATGGAAGGGATCCTTCCAGCTTAGACTAGGAGGCCAGAAACTTCCTTTGCATGCCACTGGTGGATTTCTATTATTAACAACAGCCAACAACCAACAGGGACTTATTATAGATATACATTGTCTAAATCAATTTTTATAACAAGCCTGAAAGATAAGAAAGATTATCTCCATTTTATAGGAAACTGGGACTAGGGGTCTAGAGGTAATATCTGCCACCAATGGCTCCTCCAGCCAGGCAGGCAGAGTTAGAACACCCCTCCCTAAAAGCCTCCATATGCCTCACTATCCGAGGAAGCCAGGCAGACACGGGTCTGACTCTGATTTGCTGTGTGACCTGGGGCAAGTCCCTTAACCTCTCTGAGCCATGACTCAAAGTGGGGTTAGAAATATCTATTTCAAGGATAAAGAATTAAGTGAGAGAACCCAAGAGAAGCACCTAGCACAGTGATGAATACCAGGTAGAGCCCCTTCTCCACCACCTGCCAGCCCTGCCTGAGCTCTGCGGTCTGCCCTGCCAACACCCAGCCCCCAGGCCTGAGCCCAGGACCGTGTCTCTCAGACAGAACACTGCACTATTCCTTGTGCAGACAGACCTAATAATTAGCTGTCATGATTTAATAATAATAAAAAAGATAATCCGTGCCACAACACACATGGATTTAACTAATCTTAATTTGAAGGAAAAATAACAACTCTAAATAGATCAATTGCAAGTTGTTTAAGACAACCTGTGAGTGGGGTTTATCTCCAGTTTCCAGCACAAACTAGTTATTTAGCTTCTCCCACTGACCAATCTAATTTTTTTTTTTTTGACATTTATTTTACTTAGTTTTAAAAGTCTGACACAAATATTCTCAGAGAAACATGTGAATACTGGGGCTCATCAGAAGCCCTTTCCTACAACACATTTTACTTGGCAATAGATCACTAGGACCCCAAACCAAGCGCCCCTGTCTGTGCCCTGCTTGCTACAAGAATCCCCCAGGTGCATCCCTGGCCCTCCCCGGGTTCCAGATGAAGATGTATAGAGCAGGCAGGGACATCGCAGCAGGGACTGCCTGCCACCTCCAAGCCCAGGGGGATCTGCCACCTCCTGTCACCTGCTGCCTGTCTCCTGAACTTCTCCAGAAAACTGACATTCGGGGTCTGGAGAGGGGAGGGAAAAAAAGGCAAAAGGCAAGCCTATGAGTGACAGCTGATAGCTAATTCCTCCCATTATGGCTTCATTTGGTTATGGAAGAGGTGATAACACACAAAACCCAATTACCTGTGATCAAGCACCTCCCCTTTGGTGTCTATCAAACAGGAAATCTAGGGAGGAATCTGGAGGAAATCGCTAAGAGAGACATCCCAGTAAGTTTTTCACAGTCTTAGTTGAGAAAAGCAAACACCCCACATGCTTTCTTGAGCTTGGCTTTCCAGCAGCTTCCACTGTTCTGGCCCAACCTGTGCTAGGACGGTACTTGCCACGCCTCGTCCCTTGTAATCCTCAGCATAACGCTGAAAAGTAGGTGCAGACCAGGAAACTGAGGCCTGGAAAAGTGAGGTGACTCACCCGAGTGGACAGGGGTGAGTAAGCGTGCTGAGATTCAACCCAGGAGACGCCAAAGCCCGTGCACCCTCAACCCCCAAAACCCCAGCCCACTCCCCAGGTGAAACTCCAGCAAAGAGTGACTATCACCATGCGCCATTAAAAAAACAAAAGACACACAGGGCATTCTAGCTCATTCTCACATCGTTTCTGATAGTGGAGTTCCCAGAACCCAGTGGAGGTTTTCCCCCAACCCTAACAGGGAGCCCCATTCCAAACAGACCCTCACTAGCTACCCTAGCACCCACAGATGGGCAGAGCTAGAAAGCAAAGCAGTGGTAAGGAAGAGCTCCTATGTGCAGCACACCTACCCCCACCGTGTGCCAGGCACACATCATAAATGTCACAATTATCGTTAGGCGTATGCACAGATGAGAAATTGCGGCTCAGGTCACGGTGCTGCCCAGGCTGGAGGGAGCAGGGCGGGTAGACTCAGACTTTTGGCTGTGGTCTTTCCCGCAGTAGCACACGCCTTTCAAACCCCGAACAACCCTAATCCCCCTTTCTCCTCACACCTCCTCAAAACGCCCCTCCCATAACGGCTCTGTGACATCTGCTCTTTCAAACCCTGGACCTCTTCTCACCTCCCTCCCAGGATCAAGCAGGCTCCCATCTCCCGTGCTCCATCAGAGCCCTCGATGGAGACAGAGGGATGCCGTAGACGGAGGTCTTGAGAAAGGTGAAGAGCTCCTGTGCAGGTGAAGGTGTGGCAGAAGCACCACACCTGCCCCTAGCCAGAGCTCCAGGCCCAGGACCCTACCTCTGACTAGCTCCAACCCCTGTGCCAAGATGGGCCTCAAAACAAGCAGCAAAGGACCCCCTCTGCCCACCACTGATGCTCAGGGAGCAGGGCTGATACCAGCTCACACTGGGGCCATGTCCCCCATGCAGGACATCCTGTCCCTCCCCAAGGGCTCTTCACCTGTTAGCCAGGTGGGGATGCCCAGGGTGGGAGAAGGGCATAGGTGCTCAGTTGCTAAATGAATGAATGAATGAATGTCCTCCAGGAGACAAAGCTTCAGAAACTTCCTCTCTCCACCTTCCTACTTCTCTATCATTGAAAAAAAAAAAAAGGAAAGAAAGAAAAAGTGCTCCTTTTATACCTGTCTCCAGAATGACTGTTCCAAGGAAAGGGCTGACATGGGGTCCACGCCCTCTTGCAATGAAATTCCAATGCAGTCCTCACCCTGGGGACTCCCTTAAGGGTGAGAGGGATCCCTCATATTTACAGGCCAGCCCTTCAGTCCACGTCTGGGAGGCCCCATCATGGTCCCTGGGACCCTTGTGACCACCTCCCCTGGAACTTGACCAAGCCTGGGCAGAACTGAGCCAAACCAGAGGCTGAGTCCCGAGAATTAATGGCCACCCGCTCACCTGCTACTGCCCAGGGCCAGCGAGGCCCTGGGGACAACAGCAGGGCATGGAAGAGCTGGAGGATCCCCTTGGGGCCACAGGCAGGGCAGGACCAGCGGTGTCGAGGCCTAGGCGGCAGCTGTTCAAATTTCCAGAAGCCCAGGCGGAGAAGAGCCCGTGATTCCTAGTCTCCCTCTTAAAATATAAAGACTCAATTATCTTCGAGCAGCTTGCTTTACACATGAATTGACACATTTATTTTACAATAAATAACTGAAAGTTATCTGTGTTTCCTTTACTGTTAATCTACACAGAGAAATAATAAACAGGGCTTGTCTACAAAAAATGCAACTACCACAGTCCTCGGAATTCAATTAAGCTCAAATAATTAATGCTACCACCATATTAAATTACTTTATACATTTGAGCCACTGAAGTTTTATTCTTTCATCTTTCCTTCTTATTAAATAAAAAAAAGAAAGAAAAGAAAAGTTGGTGCCAAAGTAGGCAGGGAAATAGGAAAAATGGGGACTATAAAGGAAAGCGTGATGTGCTATTCAAATGGAATGGTCGTCTTCAGCTGACACAGCATGTAGACTGTTTTGTGCCTTTGATTAAAGTAACATTTTAAATGCTTTCAACAAACATATCTCTTTAGACTTCTAAGGGATTATTTTACATATTTCTTCTAGAAGGAAGAAATCCATTCGTCCTGTTGCTGAACAGAAAGGCCAAGAATATCTTTCGTCACACATAAAATAAAAATACTGTAGGCTGCTGCAATATTACAATCCAGAAAAAAAAAAAAAAGTCAGGGGGTGGGGGTGGGGAGCAAGGACAGGGACAAAGCTGCCTTAGAGATTAACTTTGCCTTTTATGAAATCATATTTAGTCGCTTTCTTAAACAAACCTCCCCACAGTGATCTGCAGTCTCTCATTGGGAAACACCTTCAACATGAAATGAGGATTCGGATGTTTTTGGCAAGGGCAGCAAGTCTTTCCAGAAACATAAACAGGGGGCCTGCGTCTCCTTGGTGGAGGCCACGCCTGAAAGGTCTGTGTGCACTGATGGCAGGCATTTATATCGCTGGGGAAAACTAGCCCTCGAGCATCGGACAACACAGGCACAGGGACCCAACACCTTTCTCGCCTGCTGCCTCAGCCCTAATGAAGGAAGTGTCGCTTGGATCTGCACAGCACTGACAAGCCAGTGTTTCCATGTGGCCTGGACATGCCAGTTATTTTTCTCAACGCCCTTTGCATCTTGGAAGGAGAATGAGAGATTTCATGCTAGGGCACCCACCAGAAGGCAAGACCCAGAGGCTGGTCTGTTCACTGGGGTCTTCCAGTCTGCCCACAAGAAAGAGATCTCATTAATCATCCCCTTGTACAGGTGGGTAAAGTGAGTCCCCAAGTCCCTGCATTCTCCTGCCTGTCTCCTGGATGATGGCGGGCCCTGCCCACACCCATCTGTCTCACTCTCCTAAAAGAATCCAAAGCCTCAGTCCCTCCAACGCCATAGCTAGCTTCCATAACCAAAGCACAGCGGGGATCAATCCACATATTTTCCCAGTCGGCAATCGACTTGCATGCATGCTGCAGGGCTAGAGGTAATTGCCGAGAGAAAAGTTCCACTGGCAAAGCATTTATGGAGCCCCTGTTCATTTAATCCTCTCATCAGCCCTGCTGGTATTTTCACTCCCTGACAGATGGGGAAACTGAGGCTCAGCCTCAGGAGATGGCTAGCCCAAAGTCAACCAGCAGGATTTGAACCTTCTGCATGAATTCCGATGCCTGTCTCGCTTTAAGACAGGCTGCCATTTTTAGGGGACGCAGGCCAGTCAGGGCCCTCCTTTCTTCCCCAGGCCTCCTGGACTCAGAAGCACAGACCAGAAGCAAACTCTCTGGTCTGGGCAAAAAGCAATGGCTCCCTGGAAGAGGCTCCAGCATGCCATGGCCATGGCCAGGAGGGAGGTATTTAATGCTAACTCATTGTGGTGAGCAGACCTGGTTGGAAGACACAGGCCCATGCCAGGGGGCAATGGGGCCCTACACCTCTTCTTTAGATGATAAACATGCCAAAGGGCATGTCCAGCCTCCCCCAAGGGGCACAGTGCTCCAGCAAGTTCCCACAATCCTTCACCAGACCTCCCCTTAAAGTCAGGCAACATCAGAAGCGGCCTCTGAGATCAGGGGGCCACGCCCCTCTTTTTACAGATGGGAAACTGAGTCCAGAGAGAGGAGGGAGGAGAAATTAAGTGCCCCCATGCATAAGTGCCTACCAGGTACTGCCACACGCAGCAGCGTCTTGTAAGTCCTCACAACAACCCTAACGAGGTAGTTTCCTTAGTTCCACTTCATAGATGGGGAAACCGACGTGTCCACGTTGTGAAGAGCAGGTTCCAACCCAAGACTGTCTGGCTCCAAAACCAGGGACTAAACCAAGATCACCAGCAAAGACAGGGCCAACCAGACTTCTAAATTTCCACTCCGTGCTCCTGGCACCTCTGGATTAGGCCTCAAGACAGAGTCCCATCGCCAAAAGCAAAGCAAGCACTGGCCAGTTGGGCCTCCCTGAGCCCCAGGCCTGTCTCCTCCTGAGGGTCACCTGGATGGTGGGCCCTCCCCCAGCACCGATACTCTCAGACAGAGGGCATGGGACCCGGGAAGTGGCTTCGGCAGCAATCAGGCGAGCGCAATGTTCCATACCTGCCAGGTTCTCCTGCTTGGGGCAGATGCCTTTCGTGGGTGAGAGCAGGTGGTCATCTTCATCGGGGGTGACCTGGATCCCAATCTCCACCGGCTCGGACACTTTCCTGAGCTCGGAGCGCGAGGAGGGTGGCGGGCTACCTTTGTCCAGGCCTTTGTCATAGCAGGCACCCAGGCTGCCGCCACACTGCTTCTTCTTGTGCTCTATAAAAACCAGGATGTCCCCCAGGGGGAAGTTCATCTGACACTGGCCACAGGTGAGCAGGTCAGGGTCGGGGCCACCCACCATCAGCCCCAGGCCGCTTGGCTCCTCTATCTCCAGACCCTCATCTTCTTCAAGGATGGTGGCCTCCACATGTTCAGCCTCTGCTGGAGACAGAAAGGAGAGGGGGAGGGGCAGAGAAGACAGAGGTGGGCTTAGGCAGTCACAGGCACCTGGCATTTGTTCCAACCCTTCCCCACCAAGAGACAGGCACCCTCTGCTGCCAGCTGCTAGAGCTCGCCAGGTCCCCCCCAGGATCAGGGGTCCACCATCCTGCAGGTGACAGCCAGGCAAACTGAGGCTCTGGGAGCAACACCATGGCTCCCAGAGGCTGTGCCCTAAGCAGTGCTGATCTTACTGCGCACTAGTTTATTTGGTGCCCATTTCTCCTCCAACATAGCATAAGAACACACACACATCCTGGCTGCTGACAGTATCAGCTAGACACGTGTCTGTCAAACATGGCAATATCTGATAATCACCTGGGGAAGCACTGAAAAGTCCCAAGGCCCAGGCAGCACCCCAGATCAATTACATTGGGAACCAAACATCAGTATTTTTTTCTTAAAGACTCCTCAGCGATACCAATGGGTAGCCAAGGCTGAGAAGCAGTGAGCCTGAGCCCTGCCCGCCCGAGCTGCCGCCCCTCCCTTCGCTTACACCTTTCATTCATGTCCTTCCCATTCATGTGAGTCCTACTCACATTCCTCTACCTGAGACCTGGCCGCACACCAAACCAGAAAACAGAAACCCAGACGGGCGTTGGAGGGCCAGTCCTTCTGAGAAAAAGAAGGCCACATGCTCCGAAAGCAACAAGTGAGTGTCAGGTTCCAAAAAAACTATCGCAGGAAAGAGCAAGGCAGCAAAAGGGACGGCCTGCAGGAGGGGGGCCAGGCCTCCCTGCCAAACACCCCGCTCCTGGTCAGACTTCCATCTCTTTGTAGATCTCCCAACACTCATCAGCTCCCACTGTGCTTTTTTGTTTATTGGTTTTATTTTCACTCCCAGAAAAAGAAAAGAAAAAAATTCTTCAGACTCCAAAAGCATTTCTTGGCAGAACTCAAACCACACTTTCAGTGGGCTGTATGTTTTTATATTTCTTTAGCAGCCGATATAGATTTCCTTTTTTTTTTTTTTTTTTTTTTTTTTTTTGATAGGGGGCATAGGACCCAAATATTTTGAAGCTAATAAATGCCTCAAAAAGCAGCAACCCCAAGGGAAAATTGGAAGACTCAGCTGGCTAAAGTGTCATAAATAAAGAGAGGGAGACAGTATGCAGGTTTCACATTCCCCTCGGGGTCTGACCAGATTCGGGTGGGAATTTTGCGAAAGAACAAGTCAGCCGTCATGTAGAAGGCGCAAGTGGCGGGGTCTTCAAAGAAGCAAGGGGGCAGCCCAAGGTCTGAAACCTGAGGAAGCAGGTAAATTTTAAGTTGCGTGGTATTTAGGAAAGGATATTGAAAAGCACAGAAGAACAGCGAGAAGGAACGGAAGGGGGAAGACACATTCCATGGCAGTGAAGTTACTGACAGGCCAGAGCCAAAGGACAGATAATTTAAGGAAAAAATTCTGTGGCATCTTCCACTGTACATGTAAATCACTGTTCTATATTTTCTGAACACAGTTTCTTCAGAGCCTACGAGAGTCCATGTGTAAAACTGAATACAGAATACACAATACATGACGTATAATGTGCACGGATGAACTATGCGTGGATAGGTAGAGGGGCAGGTACCACTGAGAAGGGAAATTCCAATTAAAGAGCCTTCCTGTGGTGAGAGAAAAGCAGACAGGGCCCACAGTGAATTAAATGCAGAAACGCATCAGAGATGTGGCTGTACAAAAACACCCCACAGATAAGGAAATCCAAAATCTGTTGTCTGCATGTCTCCAACAACAAAAAAAAAGCCTACAAGGTAAAGAAACAGTCCTCACAAAGCCGGTCCCTGAAACCATTAATTATACTTTAAAAAGAAATCAGAGTTTACTTAAAAAGGAGTTTGAAGACAATGCTCCATAATTAATTTACCAATTTATTTTATGAAAAGATGCTTTGCTATGGTTAAAATGTAATCACAACCTTCCTGCTAAACAGTGGTTCTGGGGGGAGACGGGATTCCTGCAAACGGTTTGTCAGAATGTAAAAGGTAATTATTTGGTGCCTCTTTTCCCTTTAATGATCTAACATTGAGCAATACTGTTTATATTGAAAAGCTCGCACCTTTAATTACCAATTACATATACATAATTTCAGAGCCAAAGGAGAGGGCTGTGAAAACAGTTCTTTAGAAATATAAGGATGTATTGTGCACCATTTCTAGAGAAGGAGCTCTAATAAATGGGAGGAGGATGTCAAAATATTGTTTTCTTTAAAAAAAAAAAAAAAGAGGCACAAAGGAAACGAGCTGAAAAGCAAAAAAAAAAAAAAAAAAAAGGACAAAATGAAATTGCGAATTCAAATGAAACGGGGCAAGGAACTATACCTGGTACCGGTTTAAGTGCCACCCCTGCACCAGACTGACCACCTGGCACATCATTAGAGCATTTCATAAAAAATCAACAATAAATCCACATTCCCAACTTGATCGTCCTTTCCGTGTGTGAGGAGGTGTTTTTCTGTTTTGTAATTTCATCTCCGGTTTACTTTTTGTTCTTCATGAACTTTGCAACTGCGTCCATCCTCCAGCAAGACGAAGCTTTCCTCTGCTAGGAGGTTTTAAGCTACGTAATTTCAAGTTCATTCTCTAATTCAAAAGAAACACAGGCTAATTTAAAAATTAGCAAAGTTCACATTTGCCTGTTCGTTCGCAAGCATCCCTCCCCTTCTCCACTCCCTCTTTTGCCAAGACTCAGTACAAGCGTTTTTTTTCCTTTTTCTCCTTTTTTTTTTTTTCTTTTTTGGTAACATCTGGTATTCTGTCCTCTTTTTGGCAGTCTTTTCCTTTTCACTTTCCTCATGCAGCAAGCCCTGTGAGCCCCAGTAATTGAGTTTGAAGGTCTCCAAAGCCATTTACTATGCTGCAGTTCTGATTCCTGCATCAAGTCCCCTGCAGCCAACTGACCTGGGGAGCCAGGCCCTGCTGGCATCCCACAGACAGCCCCGGATTATCCAGGGCTCCAGGGCTCAGCACTGAACTCAGATCTCCACCTCCCAGACCAGCAATCCAACTCACGGCCTCTAAGGGAGTCTGGGAGGAAAAGAAACCAGAAAAAAAATCTCCTTCCCCTCCCACTTTCAGCGTTGAAAGTAAAACTCCTTGAGACGACAGGGTGTTCACTGACTCCAAAGAATGGGGTTTCCTCTCCCCACCCCCCAGGTTGTGGGGCTCTGAGCGTTGGCCTGTTTCGTGAGACACTTCCAAGCAAAGGCAGCCAGGTCACCCCCAGCATTCAGGCAGCAGAGTCACCCTGAACCCTAAAACCATCCAACTTCTGGGCCAGAGCGGGTAGACCGAGGTAGCCGGCTGGGCCTGAAAGCTCGTGGCTTGAGCCTTTCGGAGACACCCCCAAAGACTGTGGTTTCATTTCCGCTGGCAGGCGGATACTGAGCTAGGCATGTAGGGTACGTGTGTGTGTGTGTGTGTGTGTGTGTCCCTTCTTAGAACTGAATCGATGATGGGAAAAATAAAAGAGGAAAGAGCCACTTGGCCAAGCCCTGAGAAGAGCAAGGAGAGAACCTGTCTGGTCCTCCGACTACCTCCCTCTTGGCCCTGTGGATACCTGAGTCTCACGGCTCTTCACAGCCTAAGTGCACTAGGCCTCCGCTCCGACAGGCAGAGTGGCCCAAACTGCCACCCAGAGACAAGAAAGCACCAGGAAAGAGAAAAGACCAATAGAAACAGCCTTTCAAATCCCCAGAACCTACAAATCCAGCCCCTCCTGCAGCCTTGTCCAGCAAAGCTGGGCCTTAAAAAAATAAGGAAAAGATGAGGTTTTCCTCTGAGATGATTTCAGCTTTTATGAAAGCTCCCCAAGTGTCAGGCAGCCCTGCAAAATATTGCTGCTCTCAATATATTAGGAGCTGAATAAAGCAGAGCAATTGCTAAAATGTTTGACTCATTAAGAGGAAAAATAAATGGATACAGCAGGCAACTTGTTCAAACGTCAGATATCAGAGAACTGGGGTGAGTTCTGAAAAGTTAAGTCCTTAAGTGCCCAGACATTTTACATATTTACACACACACACGCTCAGGCACAATCACACACAGACTTAGAGTTTCTTTTACAACAAAACCACATTTTATTTACAAGGCTGGGCCTACTCCCAGCTGGTAAACGCATTTAGAAGCAATGAAATCAGGCTTCACAAACAATAATGGACATCGTTGTAAGTGGAGAGGAAAGCGCTTGATCCTAAGACAAACTTCCCCATGCCTCAGCTTGGCTGGGAAGGAATTTGGGGCAGAAGACAGAAATGGAAAGACATCATTAACACCGGCCCAGCCAAGCAGCCACAAGCCCCTAGCAGCTGCAAGAGCTCAGCAAGGCCTTACCTGGCCAGTGATTCCCCCACACACAGCAATCCCCGCCCTGGTCCATCTCTAACAACTGTCCCTGCACCTGCCCTTCAGGGAATTCCAGCCAAGAGGTCAGCTGCCCGCTGTCCCCAGAGCTCAGGGCATGTGTATTGCTGGGTACACGCACACATGTGCATTGCTACATACATAGCACATGTGTGCACTGCTACATATACACATGTGGGCATTGCTACATACACAGCACACATGTGCATTGCTGAATACACAGCACATGGGCTTGTGTTCCCCTTTACCCTGCCTGGATTCATATCCAAATCTCTAATGGCTAAGACACAGTTCGGGAGAAACATATGCAGAATTACTGTTCCAGTGATGGGAGTGTGGGTAGGGGAAAGATGCTGGGGGGAGGGGTGCCAGGCTCTTAAAATCGTGGCCACCAACGTCACAGCCGCCATCATGATATGTACGTGTCTTTACAAGAAATGTTCAGCATCCATCCACCCGAGACTTTACACCTGCTTCCTACGAAGACGGAGCCTTTGCCAGCAAGCCCATGCTTACCAATAATCTGCAAAGGGATCTTTTCAATCTCCTCCCCATGAACACTCGAGGTGGGGCTGAGACGCCAGGCAACACCGAAACGCCACCAACACGCACTCAACGAAGCACAACACTTTCTGTGCTGCCATCAATTTTTAATTTATTGGATCCCAGAGAAAATAACAACCATGGCGAGGGGAGGAGAAGAGGGGTGGGTGGGAGCAAGCAGGAATCAATTCTTGGTGGAGAAAATAATCTATGACTAGATGACGCTTAAAGGCACAACAAGAGATTTTATGAAGTTCTCCTGACAGAGGGAATAATAAAGTGCCCAGCGGAGAAGGGACTGGCGATAAGTGCAAGGTACGTGTTAGGAGGAATGCTGGCACAGGGCCATGAAGGGTTAGGACACATGTGGCACAGCTCTGAAGTGGCAACATCATACACATGAACTCTCTTGCCCCGATCACCTGCCCTCTCGGTAGGTCTGAGGAGTCCAGCCTGTTGCAGGTGTCATAGCCCTGTACCTCCCCGAGACCCTCCAAAGGCCTCCTCCCTGGAGGAATGGGTCCACATGGCAGCCACCACCCCACAAGGTGGTCTGTTCCATGCCAACCGCAGCACACACTTCAAAATGAAATTTTCACCATTTCTGACGTCTGGGAGGAGAGAAGACAGCCGGTGCAAAACATGATCACCAACGTGGGTTTCCTTTCCCAGGAAAATGACCAGAATTATGGCTGACTTGGCCAGAAGAGGGAAAGTGTGGGCCCAGCCTGCTTTCCAGGAGGGTGGGGATTCCTGATCTGTGAACAGGAAGAACCTCACTCACGTAGCCCTAGTCGGTAGACTCCAGATGGGAAAGTCACACGGTGTGGGGAGAAGAACCATAGCTACAGATTGTCCTACAAAACTTCAGCCTGGCTTTAGGATACTTAGGCAGATGAAAGACAGCTCCGAAAAAATATCCTAACTTGTTCTACAAACTTAGTCCAACCTCCTCCCCACCCGCACCACATACATCTCTCCAGAACCCCAAAAACAGAGCTCAGGAGTCCAGGTCACACCAATTCAAGAGCAGAAAAAAGAACAAATAAAGAAAGAAAACAGCATTCCAGTGTATTCACAGATCCTGGCCATTACTACAAAGCTACAAATAGAAAGCTAAGTCCATGATACCAAAGAATGGAGTCCTCTATGTTTTGATAAATAAAATAATTTCTTTAAAGAAAATAAAAAGATTTACCACTGCTTTTACTTTTTGTAGTAATCCTTCTAAACACATTTAGCAGGTTCTATAAAACTACAAATACCTTAAGTCTTCAGGGCCACAACAGGGCTCATAATGATGTGATATAAAAGCACTCCTTGTGGCCAAATAAAGAGATTTGTTTTATTTAACATCATGCTTTTTCAAAGGTACAGAAGAAAAGGGTTTCTTGCAGGACATCGGACTGCAAGGCTTTAGCTGGAGGAGTTCAGATTCTCTGAGGCCAACAGCAAAATAGCAAGGGTAAGAGCTGCTTTCAACGTCTCATTTCCAAGGTGGGCATTTAAATATGATCCCCTCCCTTTTTTTTTTTTTTTTTTTTTTAATTTTTAGCACTGCATCCATTTCTGATGCATATGTTAATCACAATAACATTGGCATTCAACTTTCCTGATTCATTTTTCATGATGTTTTAGCAGAGAACTCATTAGAACCTTTCACAAATGTATTTGTATTTCAGCAGTCCAGTGGAAGGGAGGGGGTCAGAAAATAGCTACGTAAAGCAGAGGGTTATTTTGTTTTTGTTTTTTTTTAACTTTGAAGTTACTTAATTTTGTGTGGTCTGGGATTTCATTACAGTAAAATAGCCTGGGCTGGCTAATTCAACACCCAAGCAAATTATCAGCTGCCACAGAAAGAGAAAAAAAGAATGAATTTCTTGAATTTCAGCAACTACACAAAAGACTTGCATATGTCAAAATGCCGGACGCAAGTCCCCGTGAATGTAGCTCCATTAATCAAACCACGATCTAGTGTCACTTTTGCCAGTAAAAGGAGGATGTTCTGCTCACCCCCCGCACAGGCTCGTGCAGAAGATGCAAGAAGTGTGTCCCTCTGCTCTCATGTGCCTCTGAATAGCCTGCTCTCGACACTTTGCATACATGTCCTGGGAAAACCCACTGCTCCAGGAGGCAGTCAACGAACGGGGACGGGCAGAGAACCGGGGAACAAATTGTGAGCAGATCTCACTGACGTTTGGCTCCCCAGGACCGGAAAGAAGATTTGTGGCAGCAGGGAGCAGGGGCACACAGAACCCCAGGTCAGGTCCTGTGAGTAAATAAAGAGGGCTGCAAAGTGACAAAGCCATACTCAGAGCAGCTGGATGACACACGTTCGTTCCTGGTGTTCTTCTGTGCTCCCTCCCCATTAAAAATTATGTAAGTTTGTCCACAGCTAACATCGTCTTCAGAGAAGGCTGCTCAGCAGGCATCAATAACTTGACCATGTGGTGCAGGGTGCAGTCCCCAAAGAGCATTTATTTTCCCCTTGTCCTCCCCAGATGTGACGCCAGCATTAACCTAGAGGCCAAATCCTTGGAGAATTTCAGCTAAAGATGAAGCCTAACTGGGCAGCCAGAGGGCTGACAAAGCAGAGAGTCCACAGGAGATGAAGGTGAGCCCTCAAAGGACAAGAAGATGACCCCCATCTTTTCCCTCCCCTCATATATATAGATAATGTATGTTTTTCATACAATGTCATATCTGTGATCTGTGTTTAGCTACTGCTTGTGAAACTCCCCCAAGTTCAAAGCACAGGATTGGGCATCTCTAAACTGAATTTTTCAAAACGATTTTCTGCAGGCCCGAGGCCACTACCTAGCCTAAGACGGTGGGGTGACCGTGCCTCTTCATCTCAGAGTTGTCCAACGCGCTTGCTGCCACTATATGCTTACAACCGGCTCAATTCAAATATAAAATGAAGTAGAGAAATCATCAGATAAATGGCTGGCCCTCTGTACTGGAGAGTGAAGGCTCTCTCTCCAGCTGATGACAGCGCGAGGCTTTTGTCTGACCTAATTTATTTCTCTTTCAGGTTAGAATAAAGCACTCTTTCCTGTCGCAGAGGAACCTCTTCTGCCCATGTATTGAACTCGAGCGTAAGACTCAGGGTTACTACGCTCTGCAGATGTCTTGAACTTGCAAAAGAAGACATTATAGATCTAGAAATCCTGGGATCAAAAGCACACATATTCCCCAGCACTAAATTACATGTTTAGGGGAGAAACAGTCTCATTAAAAGCCATCCATTAAGGGCACTGTTTGGGGTGAAAGGTATTACCAGTGCTGGCTCTAGCAAGCATGCTCTCCTTCCAAACGAAGTTTTACATGGTATTTGAATTGGCATTTTATATCTTTGGGGATCAGTGCTATTTTCCTTAGAACAGTAGGAACATTACCTAATAAATGGAATTGAGAATCCAAGTGTTATAAAATGTGAGCTAAAAGGATTTCTATTCATCAGGCCGTTTTAGGCGCAGGACTCCCAAAAGCAGCGATTCTCGGCTGTTCCCTGGGTTTGTGACATGCAACACAGAAATGGAAACTATCCCTTACCCAAAACGATGTACACTCTTCCCCGACCCCCAAGCAATCACAAATGCCTTAACAACATAACAAAATTTTCAGAATGTCAAGACCACAGACCAATCGGAGAAAACACACCCATTCGAAACTAACAATTTTAATTGTTAAAAAGAAAGAAAATTAAAGGAAAAGAAAATGCCATCTGCCAAGTGAAGGCTTGTAAATCAATGGCAATAGCTTGAAAATAGATTTCTCAAACTTATATTCTCATTTTGTCCTATACGAATCTCTGCAGGAAAATCAATATTACAACTTCACACTTAAGACATTTTGCAGCAACGTAAACTGCTGCGGCTGCTGATGGAAGCCCGTTCTTAGCCCACTGTAGCAACGGCGCCAAGCCATGACACGGGCACCGAGCTCCCCCTAGCTGCCAAGTGGCGCCAGGCGCAGCAGTTCAGGCGTGCCATCAAACCAAAAGCCAATTCAACTGAAAGTTTATTTTGGAAAGTATTTTATCACAACAAGCAACAGAAAATGCAAAGCAATCGATATAGGAGATGAAAAGGGGATAAGTAAAGGCTGGTGCAAGCCGTGTTCTAGGCTGTAAGATGGTGCCAAGAGTTCAGTTCTGACGAGGCGCTGGAAACTGGTGCAATCCACAGTGGGAAACTGTAATCAGACTGTTTTATGTCCTCCATCTCACCTGAGACATAATTCTAATTATTGTCAAATGCACCCAAAATTGGCCTTCCCTTCGACCAAGTAAGACCCACCTAGTCCAGCACAGTGGTCAGCAAAGCATCACAGCCAACCCTCTAACCACTACCTCCCTCTATGTCTCTAAGGCCGGCTTCACAAAACTGACTGCATTCACCCCAGGACTTGAGAATGACTTGTTTTCTGTTACAAAATATTTTGAATGTCAGACAAAAATCGCCAAGGCCGAGACACAGGCAGAGAGCAACCTCCCCCCTCAAAAAAAGAAATATATATAATATTCAGGTAGTGAAAAAATACACTTTAAAAATATTAGGGGTTGTTAAAATATGCTCACTGCTGTTTTCTCTCAGGTGTGAATTACAAATGAATAAAATCAGCCTGGCATAACACCTTTGATGAACACATTTTTATTCTCCCGTGGAATCAGCGCAGCTGACTTATATCACACTTCTAATGATATGGGGTTCCCTTCTGTGCAGAAGGGAAACAAACCTCACTCCCCCCATCAACTACCAAAAAAAAAAAAAAAAAAAAGAGGGCCCATATCTTATGAAATTTATCAGAGGCCCAATTTTGAAAGATATGTGGACCACTGGAGATATACTATACCCTGGGGAGTTAAGATCATTGTGAGCACAGCCGCCTTCAAAACATACAGCAACAGCAAAACCTAATTTAAAAGGCAACCATGGAATTAACACAGCCTAACTTCCACGTCCAATCTTGGTCTCCGGTTGTTTTGCAAAATCGTGAATTCATACGGAAAATTACTAATCTTCCAAGCAAACCTGTTGGTGGGTTGTTGAAAAATCACCTTAATTGGGGTTATGTAATTGACCATGGACAGCTTACTTGCTTCAGTTTCTTCAGAAAGCCTCTAGCTCCTCCATGGACTTGGAGACATTTTCCTCTACCCTGGCCCTGTCCGGCACAGCCGGCAATGACCCTTCCCTCTGCCTGGTCAGCCGCTGGCTGCCCCGTACCTCCCCTCTTTGCCATTGTCACTGTATTGTTTTGTGTTTGTTTTTATCAGTAACTAACTGTGTCTGTCCTCCAGTTTTAAAAGACACATCCATCTGGGTCGAACATTTTGAAACAAGCCAGAAGCCCAGGTTTCCATCTCCAGCTGTCTCCCACACTCTCACTTTTAGACCTCACTCCTCTTCCCACCGGCCCTGTCTGCAAATGTAACTGGCTCATTATGAAGCCCTTCTCCCACTACCCCCAGACAAAGATCATCCATGCTGTCTGTGTGCTCTTCCTTCCCAGGCCATCAGTTATTCTAAGTTGCATCATCTGTAAGGAACCTGAGGCTGCTGCCCCACAGGCCACCCCACTAATAAAGATGTACCACGTTTCAGGTGGTTTCTTTCACATTTAAAAGCTAAAATGTGAACCCCCAGGATGGGACTGTGGCAGCACCCACTTTGCTAGCCAGGGCTCCAGAGCACCCTAAATCTACAACTGCCCTATCATTCGTGGAGAGGCACTTCCAGAAGCCAGGCAACCTAAACTGCATCCCATCCCTGCCTTTTCTCTGCTTGCTCCCACCTCCGGGTGACAGAAGACAGACGAAAAACCAGCTGCTTTTGGATAATAAATAGCCTTGTCTGAAAACTGGTTGGACCACTCTCTCTGCTCCAACCGGTGCACGTACTCTGGGCCCCATGTGCCCCTGGAAGACAAGAAGGATGTCCTTTGCCCCCTTGTCTCCTTCCCCTCTTTTTGTCTCCATCTCTCCTCTCCTTTGCGTCTCTCTTTTCCCTCCCGGCCACTGTTCCAGTGGCAGCTGGCTTCCCCTAGCATGGCTCTGAGCAAGGCTGAGAGAGACAGGGAATAAACGAAGGATGGAAGATGTTACACCAGGCACCCCTCGCCCCCATGCCCAGCTGCCACCAGTCCTTCTGGCCAGGGCTTTCTCCTGCTGTCCCAGGAATGCCAGGAGAGGGAAAGCAAAGCAAACCTACCTGCATCTTCCCCTTACACACAACTGCAAACGCTCCTGGCTCTGCCGCTGCTGCCAGCTTGGCAATGCACCCCCAACAATCCCCCCTTCCCCGACGCCCCCCCCCACCCCCCACTTTCCCCTCCTCAAAAACAACCCTTGCAATTATACAGAGGCTACATGGGGCAAATTGCCTCCTGGAGAAATTAGGCGTCTGCAAGTATAGACGTTTTAACAACCACCCCACCTAAAGGGGAGGGAGAGAATGTAGAATAAGCCATCGCTGTGGCTTCCTAAATGATCGAAATGTCAACTGGCAAAAAGGACCTTGATCAAACCAGGCTCAAATCTGGTTGCAAAACATTTTGTTTTAAATGCAACCAGTGAGTCTTCCTTGGTGTTGCAATGGCAAAAAAATAAAAATAAAAGAGAATTCCTCTTCCCTCCCTCCAAAAAGGCATCCCTCTCCCAAGTAAACCCCAGTTTAATATCTATCCCCCCAAAAAACAATAATAATAATAAATCCACAATTCTTACTAATGTATCTGCTGTAACAAAGGAGAGATGGCAACAGCAATTGCTCCGAGCAGATGGCTCCTATGCTGGGTTTTCAGGGGAGGGGAGAACCCCTTTATATATTTATTTATTTATTTAAATTTTTTAAAATATAACATAAATATTCGGCTCTCGGTCGCCTCACAGCCAGTCCTCGGCGGCGGCTGGGCGCACAGCCCTCTCCAGCTCCGCGCGGGCAGCCCGGCCCCAGCCCGGCGACGTGCGCGAAGGATTGCAGGAATACAACCTGCCCCCGGTCTCGATGGCACCCAGAGGATGTTTTATTTCTATTGCAATTAAAAAAAAAAAAAAAAAAAAAAGGCAACGGCGACCCAGGCACCGCGAGAGAAAGAACGGCAGGGAAATGTTCGCGCGCGGCGAAGAAGCGGCCCCGCGGGCTGCGGCGGGTGGGGAGCGCTGGAGCCGACCTTCCCGGTGTGACTGTGCGGGGCTCCCCTGAAAACACCGCACCTGGCCCGCTCACGCTCGTTTTTTCCGTTTTCTAAATAAACACAACCGGGGCGTTGGAAGCTGCTGCGTCTCTCCCGCCTGACTTTGCCCGCCCCAGCCCTTGCTTGCAATCCCCAGGATTTCAGCCCGTGGATTTATTTCCACTGCGACCTGCCTTGTTTATTTAGGTAGGAGAGATGAAAGACACTGAGACAGAAGGATGGGGAAGAGATGGCCAGGTCTCTTTTTCTTTTTCCTTTTTTTACTATTTTACAAGCGCATCCCTCTCTTCCCACTCCTGACAACCTTCTTTTTTTTTTTCCCCCGTGGCGGGGATTTTTCACCAAGCCCAATCCCCCACCTTTTTTTGGAGTGGGGGAAAGAAGACAAGATCATCCCAGGAGACAAACGGAGGTGGGGAAATTGGGGTGGGGGGGGTAGTTTGAGCCCGGGAAAGTGCCGCGCAGCTGGATTCTTTTGCAAATAGCCAGACAGAGCAAAGAAAGGCGGCTGCAGAATCCTAGGACCGGCGTGGCCGGCGCCCTGCTGGGCCGAGCGCAGCGATCGGGGGACCCGAAGCCGGCGGCCGCCCCTCGTCGTGCGGCTCCCCCAGGCCGCAGAGCACCCCACTCTCCTCCGCCCGCGCCGTCAGCGCGGACCCACGCGCTCTCCAACTTTTCCCCACTTCCCGGCTCCCCCTCCCCCTCCGCTCCCCCAGCCCCCTCCCCCTCCTCTCCAAACCCCGCCACCAGCGCCGCCGCCGCCACACACGCCGCTCAGAGGGGCGAGCGTCCAGCCGGGCTCGGCGCGCACACACACACCTCCTCCAGCCTGCGCGCCCCCTCCTCGGCCCGGAGCCGGCTCCGCAGGCCCCCGAGCCCGAGGCGCGTCAGGCTGCACCGCGCCCCAACTCCCTGAGCTGCCAAGAAACTTTCCTAGGGCCCCTCGCCCCCCCACCATGCTCCCGGCCGACGCCGCAGCCTCTGCCAGCCCGCGGGCAGCTCCGGCGCCCGGCCCGGCCGCTGCACCCGGCTTGGTGTCCCCAGCCCCGGGCGCCCGGAGCCCCATCCTCCGGCCCGTGGCTCGCACGCCGCAGACACTTACGGGTGATGAGCTCCCTCTGGGACAAGTGCTGCGGGTTGCCCTGTTTGCGGCGGGACATTGCCCCGGCATCTATTCTGGCATCGCCCGGAGAGCTGCACTGATGGGGGGAACCAGGGGAGGGGTCCGAGCTGCCTCCGCTGCCGCCGCCGCCGCCGCCGCCGCTGCGCCTCCTCCTCTGCCCGGGTTGGTGTTTTGGTTTTTTTTTTTCCCTTCCTCTCTTGCCCTCTCTTCCTTCTCCTCTTCTTCTTTATTTTGCTCTTTCTTCTATGCTGTTTTTTGTTTTGTTTGCAAAAAGAAAAAGGGAAGAAAAAGCAAGAAAATCCTTCCGATCTAAAATTGGAGAAAGAGGCAAAAAAAAAAAAAAAAGAATTGCTGTGGCTTGCCGCGGACTGGCTGGATTCTTTAGAAATATATTCTTGTAAAGGGAAAAAAAAAATCTCTTACACTTCTTCTTCAAACTGCTTGGCCTCCTGGACTTCCAAATGTCTTCTTGAACTTAAACCGGATTTTGCACCGGCTCCTGACACTTTCTTTCAGAGTCTGGTAGGTGGAAAGCGCACTTCTACCAGGAGGGGGGAAAGGGGAAAAAATGCCAACAAATAAAAAAATAAAAATAAAAGAAGAAAAGGCAAAAAGGAAAAAAAAAAAAGCAAAGAAAACTTGGGGATTTGTCTCGTACCCCCTCACCCCGCCCCCTCAAAAAACCCAAAGCAATGGAAAACTGCCCCGGCTCGGTTGTTTCTGGGTGTTCTGCGGGCTGCCTGGTTTTTTTTTTCTCGGAGACTGACCCTTCCGAGGCTCTGGGGGGGACTCCAGGAGCGGCTCCTTCCCAGTTCACCTGGCAGGCTGGCGCCGGCCGGAGGGACTGCCGAGTCCCCGCGAGCGCTCCCCGGCGCTCCCCTGGCGCCGCGGGCCCAGGGGGAGCGGGGCTGCGGGGTGGCTCGCCCAGTGCGCCTGGGTCGGTGCGGGCGCGGACTGGGAGCTATAGATTGCAACGTGAAGATGGCGGAGTCCGGGTTCTCTGGGAGCTCTCGGTCTCTCTATGGCTGGGGCTGCCTCTGTACAATGGGATAAAATTCAAGTTCAAGTGCGGACGTGACGTTTAATCTGCACTACAGACAAAAAGACCCAGAGAGTCGGAGCACTGGGGGCGACTAGCGGTGGCTTTTTAACATTGTACCCTGTAAGAGAACAAGAAAGCACACCCTCGCGCGCGCGCGCACACTCGCACACAAACACACACTCGCCCGTGCGCACACCCGCAGCCCGGGCCGGCCCACGTGCAAGCCGCGTTTTCGTGCGCGCCTCTCCTCGGAGCACCCGCTGCGTAAAAGCGGAGGGCGGGGGCGGGGGGTGGACGGCGGGCAGGATATTTTTAAATAAGAGAAAATCCTCCTCATCCCTCCTCCCCTCCTGGGAGCAGGACCCCCGAGTGGGGGGGGAGGTGCTGTGTGAGTGAAGTGAAGTGAATCAGTGCAAGTCCCCACCCACCCAAAAGCTCTTTCGGACGTGGGGTGGGGGGCGGTTAGGAGTTTGGAAAAGGGTTGGGGTCGACCTGGGGACTAGGGGATTTGGTCAATTGCTTCATCTCTAGAAAAGTAATTTGGTTGTTTCTACTTTTATTTTTTATGGGGGGGGGGGGGGATTGGCGTGAAACTTCCAAAAAGTGTCTCCATATAAATCCTGGTATTACAGACTCTGGCAGAGCAAGGCGGACAATATAAAACATTCTAAGAGGACAGAATCGAGAGCACGTGTGGGGGTGGTATCCGAAACCTCATCTGAGTCCCATCCCCGAAGGGATTTTCACCAGAATTTTTGCCTGCCTTCCACTCGCCCCATTAACTCCTAGGGGTCGTACACAGCACCCCCCGACCGTCATGCCAGGGTCTGTGGGAAGCGTGGGAGCAGAGGAGTCTCACGTGGGAGAGGGGCTTGGACTGGCTGACCCAGAAGTAGGTGAGGCCAGATCTCTGCACATACTCGGGCGGGTGACTCCAGGAGGCCCCCCCGTTCCCTCCTGCCCCCCGACAATCACTGCAACCTGGAAGTCACCCCCACGCCCCACGCCCCACGCCGGTGCTCCTCGGCCCAGGGTAGGACTTGAAATTGCCTGTCAGTCTGAGGACACAGCTGCCTTGTCAGCCGTTTGATCTCCAGCCGGCAAGGGCAAGAGGAGTTGTGGGGGCCTGTCTGTGGCCCGGGGACAAGGCCAGGTTGCGGTGCCCCTGGACATCACCCCTCTCCCCGCCCCAGCCCTTCCCCAAGCCGCGGCCAACTTCATCGATGTGATGACCCGGCCTCCAGGGCTGAGCGAGCCACGCGCTTGGACCGGACCCCTCTCCCTTCTCGGGGTTCCTCTGGTCTCGGTCTGGAGGCGGCCTGGGCGGGTCGGGGCCTGGCTCTGGCTGGGCTCCGGGGCCGAGCGCAGCTGCACCCACCCCACCCCGCCCCCAGCCTTGGCTCCAGCGGCTTCACCCGGGCGAATGGCGAGCCCGTGACGCCTCCGGGCGCGCCACCTCCCTCCGGGCCCTTTCCTCGGGCGGGGGCGGGGGAGGGGGCGGGCAGTGGGGGGGGGGGGTTGTTCGCCCCGAAGGTCCTGGTGGGAGCGATGGCACCAACAACTTAGCGCGCTGCACCCGTGAGCGAGGACAGAAAGCGCTCTCTTGCCGTCCCACCCCCCCCCTAAAAATAGCCATAAAACGTCCGAGGCTGCGGCGGGGCGGGCGGTGGGCTTCAGGGTCGGCGGACGCGAGGCCGAGCGGGTGGAGTCTCGGGTGGAGGCGAGCGTGCCCCTCCTGCCCGGCGGGGAGGGCAGCACGCGGCCGCCACCACTCCCCGCACACGCACCCCACCTCCACGTGCTCCGGAGTCTAGAAGGGCCTCCCCCTCCTGCCATCCCGCGCCACCGCGAAAACCTTTTCAGGAAAGTGGCCTAAGTGAGAAAACAATGCCCCCACGCACCTTTCACAAACTTCTTAGGAAATTCATACACTGGCCATCCCGACTCGCCCCGAGTCTGAGATTGGAGCGATCACTTAGCCCTCTCTTTCTGAGAACGGGCCATGCGAAGCCCAGAGAGGGTGAGCACTCTGCCCGAGGACACACAGCGCATCAGGGACAGGTCTGCGCTCAAAATGCCGCCGCGTACCTGCGGCCCAGCGCCAGAAATCCCGACACGCGACCCTCACCCTCCGGGGGCTCATTACAAAGAAAAGGGGCCCGGCCAGTGGCTGGGGGGAGCGGGAAGTTCCCCCCCTTAGGAAAGGGGGTCCCTCGGCGGGGCGGCTCAAGGGCGCTCAGGGGTCCCAGCGGCTGCCAAAGCGCGAGCGTCCGGGCGGCCGAGCTTGAGGAGGGGGCCCCCGCGCCCCACCTCCAGCAGGAAGTGGCGGGCAGAGGGCGGCGCGGGCCCCGACTGACCCGAGGAGCACTTCCTCATTGGCCCCGCGCTGCCCCGACGGCGGGAAAAGGGACGCGCGGGCGGGCGGGCGCAAGGCCGGACACGCCACCGCCCGCCGGCGCGCTCCAGCTCGCGGCAGCTGGGGAGAGGCTGCCCTGCCCTGCCCAGCCCTGCGCTGGCCCCTGCGCCCTCCTCCTCTCCTCCTCCTCCTCCTCCTCTCCTCCCCCTCCTCCCCCTCCTCCTCCTCCTCCTCCTCCTCTCCTCCTCCTGTCCCAGGAGGCGGCCGGGTGAGGCGGCGAGCGATCCCAGCTGCCACTCCAGTCTCCTCCTTTTCCCTCTGCCCGTCTGGCACGGGCATCATTAGCGCTGAAAGCTGTTAATGTCTGGTCTCACAGCTCCCCCTTTAGTCTTGCTGCGCTCGCTCCCTGTCTCGCGTTCCAAGCCGGATCAATAGCCGCCTCTCGGCTGACCTTGACCTCTCCCTCGACCCCGCCCGGCTTCAGCAGCTGGCCCACACGAACGTTTTCCCCTTCCCTTGATGCCCAGACAGCAGGCGGGGCCGCAGGGGGGTGGCCGCTCGGCCCACAGCCCTGTCCCCAGCCCTTTTTCAGGACCCCCAGGCGGGCGAGGGGAGGAATCCTGGATGCTTTTGAGAGGGTCACTGGACCACCCCTCCCCAGCCTTTGATCTACCAAGCCTTTGTTTAGAATAAAAGTCACTCTCACCCCCCCAAAAAGGGGGTTCAGGTGGTTAGGTTATGAAAATATAAGAGGAAAAGCGCTGGTACACATGTGGTCCTGAATTAGTACCATAAAACTTCAAACTCATTGCTTCGGTACCTGCTGCAGGCCTACTGTGTGCTCAGCACAAAGCTAGGGCTTTGTGCAGACTGAAGTCAGGTGGAAAGAAATGCCACATTTTCTGCACTATCCTTAAATTCACGCGCACACAGAGCAGGTGTCAAAAAGCTTTTTGAACTCACAAATATTTCCCTGCTATTCTTTTTCTAACGTCACAGTGCATTCCAGCAGATAATCCCCCATATTCTTTAAATTTCTTTATAGAGTAATAGTTTAGAAATCAGAAATCATTTCATCAAATCAGAGTGCATTTTTATTAACCTTGTGTGGGGCTCTAATTCCCCGTGTGTGCTGCATATAACACGCCATGCATTGGGGGCAGATTACACAGACACGTGACCCCCAGTCCAGGCTTTTTGTTTAAAATTCTTTGAATGATTCTCAATACTTAACTCAACTGAGGTTGGGCTCTATTCGAGATTCCACAATGTTGTCTTTGCCTTCTGAGCTGTTATATTTTATCTTATGTCTTTACAAAAATTTGGAAAGAATCAAGATAAGAAGTGTCAGTAGAAATGAGAACTCCTAATGTTTCTGCAGAAAGAAAACTGGCATTTCATTTGTTTTTGTTGTTTTCTTTTTAACACGAATCTGTCCTCTAAAACGTAGTCAAATAACTTTTGTAGCAATATAAAAACTCAAGCACACATCTTACCAAATTGCTCTAGGCTTCATTTCTGGTGCTTTAAAAAAAAAAAGAAAGAAAGAAAGAAAGAAATTCATGCAAAGAGAAGGAGAATCTTTTCATATTCACGGGTACAGGGTAAACTCAGAAGTAAACCAGGTCTGCTAATTCCATTCCTCCAGATCTATAAACACTATTGACTGTGAAGATGAGGATAAATACAATGCACTGATCTGATCAGTAGATTGACTTATCCTAACTTGCCAGGAAACCGCAGTGGAGGTACTAAGTAAACCATATTTATGTACATATTAATAAGGCTCCCGATATGGTCTTTATCTCTTTCCTTACAGTTCTAGAATCTTTAGGAGCTATCAAATCCAGAAGCATACAAATACAAAAGAGGCCTTTTGGGCTTCCTGGAGTATCTTTTAGGATTATTTTATGACATTTCTGAAAATTACAGCAAATGTCTGGGTGCCATAGCACTCTATTAAGGATTTGCTGGATTTGGAAGAGTTTTTTGTGTTGCCACCTGATAGCAGAGGCGGGACCACAAAACTTGCCTCTTAACAATTGTTTGGTTCATTCTTTCCAGGTACTGAATTCAATAACATTGCTTTTGTTAAAAACGTGACACCATTTGCACCTTATTTTTTCTGCAAGTAATACTTGGGCTTGATGCAGTGGTAGATTTCTGACTACTGCTTAACTACATGAAGCATAGGTAGGCTCCAGGAAAACTAAGAGAAATTGTTGCCTGCTGTCTTTATATCTGCAGCCTGCAAGGAGTTAAACCCAATTCAGCATTCCTGATTCATGTATTATTTTCCTTAAAAAATACTTAACCCAGCTCTCCGTATATGAAAAAGACTCACACCCACATTGAATGTTCCTAGCTCTGTCCCTGTCATCAAAAATGATATTGAATGGCTCGGTACGAGGGGATCTGGAACTATTTCTACAGCTTTCTCACCTCATTTGGAATTTTCTTGCCTTGCTAATTTTAATTCTTTAGTTGAGTCATCATTTCAAATTTGGTAGGGACTGGCATCACCCAGTTGGTCGACTTGGGAGAAATATTGTTCATGAGGGATGATCAGACTCCACCAAATCCCATCCCCGTCCCTCACATATACAGAGATCAGAGTGGTTGTGACATGTGTGTGTGTGTGTGTGTGTGTGTGTGTGTGTGTGTGTGTGTGTGTGTGTGTGCGCGCGCGCTGTAGCTGTTATGCAAAAGGGTCTCTCTGCTGCTTTTCTTGTCACTGGGTCTCCAAACGGTATAACTGAAAGTGCAAAAGGGACCATTTTTCTGAAGATGGTGAAAGCTCTATCTTGAACACACACACACACACAAATTTGACCATCCATCTGCCTTATTTCGAGCACAGACAAGGAAGAGAAAGAGTTAAAATGGTTCATTGGGGGAAAGCACGGGGCTGCAGAAGGGAATTTTCAGTTCCGTCTCTAGCTGTCAGGGCTGTCGTTGGGAACCACGGCGACAATGAGGTGTCTGGTGATAGGAAATGGGGAGGGGCTGGAAATGGAAGCAATAATGATCACCTTCCTAACAAGGGTTTTATGAGGCTGTGAGGATTAATTAGTTTGTATCCTTAAGCATTTTGAGAAAGAGGAAGTTTCAGTAAATGCTAAGCTGGAGTTGTAGACAAGTCTGACTCAGTTGAGAGCTCTCCCCCCACCCCCAGTCCCAGGCTCTGAAAACTCCTCTCTGCGCTGTGGTGCACTACAAAGGAAGTGAGGGGGAAGAGCTCGCTGTGGAAGAACAGAGCAGGAGAGAGAGGCATGAGTCAGGCTAGCCTCCCTCCAAAAGGCGCAGCTAATGAGAATGCTGCAAGGGGGCGCTTCACAAAAAAACAAAAATAAAAACCAGCCAACACCTTGTTTCAGATATGCCTTCCAGAGCTAGAAAAGAAAAGGAGCTCTGGGAGATCTCATCTGTTGTTTTGTAGTTTTAGAGACAGCCACGTATGCTTTCGAGTGAATCCAACAAAGGTGGTTTGTATCCTAGAAAACATGTAAGTGGCTTTCCCTCTATTTAATAGAGGAGGGTTAAGGTTGCAAGCTGGCAAACAAGGCTCTACAACACAAAGTTTTAACGGCAGGTGCATTATTGAAGATGGAATAATATCTCTATAGTACGTGGAAGTTTTAAAAGTTGTTTCATTATGTAAGTATTAAAACATTGCATCTGCTTGAAGATGCACTTTCGGCTCAATTTACAAGGCAGACAATTTGCTACAACAAAAGATAATTAATGCCACCCAGGGAAAATCAAGACACTGGATTGCTGTGCATTCTGGTATTAGTTTAATCTGGGTCCTGTAAAAAAATGATTTCACTGTGATTTTAAGCCTTTGGGATCATTGAAACAACAATGGCTTCTAAAATATGGATGTAGCAATAACATTTTCCATTTGAACTTGCAACAAAGCCCCTCTGCCTCTGCCTCTCACTCTCTTTCTCTCCCACATGCACCGCAAAATGAAATACCAGACAGGGGCAAAAAAGCCCATCTCTGACCTACCTCCAGACCACCCCAATGATCTGGATTCTAAATAGGGCAGATTTATGGTCAATTTTTAAAATTCTGCATTTGAACGTCTGGATACAAAAAGGGTAGATTCATCAGCTGTTGGGATTTAGCACAGGCATCTGCAGTTTCATTATTTCTATCTGTTTAACAGGAACAATTAGAGAACTGAACAGTGAGGACGCCTGTTTGGGGACCGGTTCGGTATTGTACCCAGACCACACATTCCGGCTGGGAAGGAACACAGTAATGTATAAAGCATTAGTGGATTTAACGCTCTGCATTGTGCTTGGGGAATCGAGTTGTTGATGTTTCTGGCAGGAACACACACTCCAATCAAAATCTATCAAACACCTTAATGAGCTCCGGGTACCTAAAAGCACCCAACCCAGAGGCAACTTGGAAAGCAGGAGAAGGAAAGGGCAGGGACCTGGCACAGAGGCATCACGGGCCTCCCTCCGTACCACCAGGGCCCTGTGGCCTCAGTTTCCAGACCAGAATGCATGGGCCATGATGCAAAGACAGACAAGTTGTGGATCTCACTCCAGCAGCCATGGGGAAATGATTGAGAGTACTTGGATGGTTTGACCAGTGTTGGCTAAGGGGACGAGAAGAGTCCGCAGTGACACAAAGCTGTTGCCGACACTAACTGGAGCCTTTTTCTGAGCCAACCGTTCCACCTGGACCTCAGTACAAATTATTGTTTTCAATTACCACCTGTGTATTCCTTCCCATGCAACTTATTGATGTAAAATTACAGCTACACCGGTATAAATAAGTTATGCTGCAGTTGTAAAATGGAAGAAATTTTGTTGTAGCAATTATGTTCAGCAAGATGACAAAATAAATTTCCAGAGCTGTGCCTGCAGTAACCTGGGGAATTTAAACCTCATAATTTCCATTCATTTCAGATAATTTGGAGTCATTTCTATATGTAATAACTTTGTAATGAAAAACACAGCGGTACTGAAGTGATTTTGCTCCGTTTTTTCCTCCTATGGTATACATGGCACAAAATAAATGATAAAAATAATATTTCCTTTTTATATGTGTGTGTGTTGAGTAATTCCTTCAGTAAAAATCAGAAACTAATACCCGGACTAAATCTCTGTCCACAAAATGAAAAATAAATTGAGTTAAAGAACGTGAAAAAGTATGAAAGGCTTTGGATGTTTTATTGTGACTTGATTGAATTGTCTTATTTCCACGCTTCTTCTGATCTCTAAGGGTTACAGTTTCCAAGAAAAGGCCAAAGGCAGGTGAGCCCCCAGACTGCCCGAGGGGGCTGCAAGGGGACCCCCGAAGGCTAGAACGTTCTCAAAGCTTGCGGTTTCTCCCCAGAAGCATTCGGAGGCTCGTTCTTGTCCCAAGATGAACGAGGCTGTGCTGATTCCCGTCCACATCTTTCACAGCAACTTTCACCGAGACTAGAAACAGCCTGTTAGGCCGGGCAGTGGTCATGTAGGCTCTGACATATTTCCTGCTTTAATTAAAGGCAAGGCGAGGTGGTGCTGCCTTCCCCCGCCACACCGGTGCCCTGCCCGACCTCTGACAGTGACACCTGTGACTGATGTACACAGCCCCTGCACGCTGCGTTACTCACTGGAAGCACCTCCAGAGTTGTTAGAAGGTGACGGGAATGACAACGGCGGCACTAGCTCCCAGCTGGGGGCAATTAGCCTCTGACACAGTGCCCTTCAAGGGATTCTTTTGGATGAAAAATGGAGGCTGGGTCTGGATGAGGCGTCCACCCCCTAAAACCTCCCTGCCGGGAGTGACGGCCAGGCCCACTGTCAGCCCATTCCCTGCCAGCCGGGAGGGCTGCTCGCTGCCTCGGACTGGAGCTGCCCCCCCTTGCCCTGCAAAACCTGCCCCCTGCATGCCGGGAGCACACACCTGGAGGCTCTGGCTGGGTGGTCTGGGGAAAGACCGGGGTGTTTGCTTCTCTGGCTCAGTGGTCTCCCTTGTCAGATGGGCTTCAGAGCTGACTCTGTTTAGGCAGTGACAAGGGGACCTACATGAAGCACTGGCCTGGTCTCTGCCACACAGCAGTCACTTCATAGGCATCGCTGTGATTCGTTCCTTCAACCACACACACTGATGGGGTGCCTACTGTGTGCCAAGCACACCACAGGGGGCTGGGACCCAGAGATGGCAACATTGTGTGGTGACCAATACCCGGGTTCCTAGTTCAGACAAACCTGAATTTGACCTGCTGCCCCAGCTCCAAGGACCAAAGTGCACTAAAGCGAAAGTCAGTGGCATAGTTATGGTACTAGAGTAGTGATCACACCGCCCACCCAGTGTCCTCATGGACAGGTGGCCCAAGTGCCATGGGAGCAAAGGAATGGGGGCAGGGGTCCTGACCAGGTTACAGGATTCTTCCAAGACCCCAAAGTCCTGCTATGGCAAAGAGAGACTCTGTCTAATTACGTCGTTAAGTGGTTTGTCTTACTTAATCCCAGGACAAAAAATCTTCATGCCCATCTACAGGAAGCCCAAGGTCAGCTGCCAAGAGGCCGAGCCAAAATCAACCCCAGGTTTGTCTGTGTGTAACCACTGGACTGTTCTCCACCCTGTTTAGATTTCCAACCATCCTGCAAGCTAGTAGCAGGCAGCTGGAGATATCACTAGATGCAGAACACTGGATCACAACATGGAGGAAGGGAGAGAAAATTACAAAGAGAAACAAGATCTGAAATGAGCAAACAGAATATACCAGGTGTATTGGTCTGTTTCTGTTGCTTCCAACAAAGTACTTGAAACTGGGTGATTTACAAAGAAAACAAAATTTATTGCTTATGGTTTTGAAGGCTGGGAAGTCCACAGTGCAGGGAACACATCTGGTGAGGGTCTTGGTGGTGGCAAGGGTGACACAGGGTATCACACTCCAAAAACAGTAGAACAGAGAGAGCAGAGACCAACCTCCTCATTCATTCTCCTTTCAAAACCCTCAGAACCACGCCCACGACCACCATTATTTATCCATTCACTCCAGCATAGTCCTGCAATCTAATCACCTCTTCAAGGCCTCATCTTTCAATTACCATCACAGGATTTCCCACCATCAACAGTTACAGTGGGGATTAAGTTTTGGGGGACATACAACCCAAGGCATCATGGTAGTAGGGGAGATTTTTTTTTTTTTCTCTTGGGACAGTAAAGTCCAAGAAGACATAACTGTGGCTATGAAGTAATTGAGGCAGAGAGAAATGGGGGGCAGGAAGAAAGATAGAAAAGATTTGGAGGTGCTGAGTCTCAGAGGGGACTGTTTGGAAGAAATGGGCTCGAAGTGCAGCGAGAGGAAGTGGATGGAGCTCGACAGAAGGTTCTGCTGGAGAAAGTTTGAAACAGACAAATGAGTAATAACAGTACAGAGTTTTACAGTGTACAAAGCCCTTCTGCTTCCCAGACTGGAGCAACCTTGGGAGATACACGGGACAGGACACAAACAGCTTGAGGGATGCCTCCAGGAGGCACCAGGCTCAAGTGCCCACTGTGCCCGCTACCAGCTGGGAGCTCCTGTACTAGCTGCTTCCCTTTGTGACACCCTAGCTCTTCCGGTACTATGTCCAAGGCTATTGTAAGGATGGCATCAGGTAATCTCCCATAAAGCCCCCTGCACAGGGCCTGGCACATAGTAGGCACCTAATAAAATGTATGTATTATTATTACAGAGGCCTTCTGCTCGGCTCAAGAGGAGATTCATATTCAACCCAATTGATGGTATGTACTTCAACATTTCATTTCCAGAGTGAAAAGAGAAATTTTCCGCAGATTTTATTTGTGAATGTATTCAACTAATAATTGATGAAGCACCTTGTCTAAGTTTGTTTGTGCTGCTGTAACAAAATACCTGAGATTGGGTAATTTATAAAGAACAGGATTTATTTCCTCACAGTTCTGGAGACTGGGAAGTTCAAGTTGAAGGCCCTCATAGGTTTGATGTCTTGGTGAGGGCCCTGGTCTCTGCTTCCAAGGAGGTGCCCTGTTGCTGCATCCTGCAGAAGGGACAAACACTTATGAGTCTTCACATAAAGGAAGGGACAGAGGACAAGCATGCCTCAGCTAGTTCCCTCCAACCCTTTTATAAGGTACTAATCCATTCTCGACTGTGGAGTCCCCACGACTTAATCACCTCCTGAAAGGCCACAGTGGGGATTAAGTTTCAACACGGATTTTGGAGGGGACACATTCAAACCATAGCACACCTACTTTATGCCAAGGACCAGGCTAACCTTTGGGAATACCCAGAGGAAAACATCATAGTCTTTATCTGCAAGTGGCATCCCGGGGCCCTGTGCTTCTCAAAGCAGATAGCCCAGCCTCCACTTTGTCTCTTCTGCCCGTGACAGGCACACAGTAGGATATCAGTGACTGAGCCAGCTAGACCTCAATACAAGACCTAATATGTCTGCGAACTAGAAAAAGCCACGCCACAGAACAAAAGTGGGAAGAAGCCCCTGGGCATGTTAGCAGGCATCGCCTCAGAGACAAGGACCAGAGTGGGGTCCTTTTCTTCTCTTAGTCTCCAAATGTCCTATAGTCCACATTTATTGTTTTTATAATCTGCTCCAAAAAATGAAAAATTAAAAGTTGTAGCAGCGGAATTTGTTGGCTAATTATTCAAGAGAAAAAAATAAACAGACTACATATGAAAAAATGACTGGAAGACAATTCAGTATTGTGTTGGGATTATGGGATTAGAGGGACTTTTTTTTTTTTTTTTTAAATAAATTTTATTTTATTTATTTGTCGTTTTTTTGTGACCGGCACTCAGCCAGTGAGTGCACCGGTCATTCTTATATAGGATCCGAACCCGCGGCGGGAGCGTCGCCACGCTCCCAGCGCAGCACTCTACCGAGTGCGCCACGGGCTTGGCCCAGAGGGACTTTTAAAAGAACTTTATCTCCCAAATCTCCTGAAATGTCATGAAAGCCTTGCCATACATTTTTATAAGTAATTTTGTAAGAGCCGAGGGAGTGATTACTGTGCTAGGAAGCAGAGTTCCATAGAGGTGTCCAGCCTTGAGATTCGGTCCCAGGATGTCACTGGCCTGGTGTGAGACCATCCTGGGTGCAGGGAGGACTGTGGGATGTGCTTGGATGGGACCACTTTAAGCAGCTGCCTTGTTTTTCCTTCCTTCCCTTCAGTGGGTGGGCCTCCACCACCTGAGACTGCACGACCAGGCCAGACTCTCCGACTCTGTAACGGAGTCCCACAAGGCTGGGTCTAAATGCCACCTCTCCTTGCCATGTTATGGACGCCAAACAGAACCTGAAGAAGCTTGGGCTACCCCAGCAGGGAAAGCAGCCATGTAGGGCTTTCTGCTGGGTACCTGCTAGTGTGGGGTACTTCCTGACACTCACAATGACGACTGTCCTCTTGAAGCTTCCCCCTCCTTCCCACCTTCTGTCATCCGGGGAGATAATTCATTTATGCAGCTTTCACAGAAGACTGACATTTTCGACTTTTTTTAGCAGAATAAATTTATAAGGTAAATTAGGGGGTGGGAGCCCTAGTGTCCTAGGCAGATTCAAACTGGTAATTACAGAGGGCCTAATTACGTATTCAACACGGAGCCTTCTGGAACAGGGAAGGCTACAGGGTGGCTTTATTCTTCCTGCCAAAGACGTTCTCCCCTGAAACCTTCACAACCAGCCTTGGAGACACTTCTGCTTCCAGCCCTGAACCATTGCGGGGAAGTGCTCTTGTCCTTGGCACCCACGCGTGCCCTGATATTTGCAGAGAAAATCCTGACCTTAGTCAGGGAGCCCAGATTTCCCCGTACCGGTCATGAAGTCAAGTATTCTTCAGATCAGGGGCCCTGACTTGGATAAAAATGAAAGCCAAAAATACAAGGTAGGTTTTAAAAAACTCTTTCTCTGCCCCATTTTCCCCGAATCCCCCCTAGAGTTCTAGATCTACCTCTCCCAGCCTATGGGACCAGGTGTGTCATTTTCATAGCCGTCTGCTGCACTTGTTCAGGAGCTCTATGGGGGAGGAACTGAGTCTTTTGCTTTTCCTTCTCCTCAGAACTTAGCATGGGACCTGGCCTCAACATAGTCGCTGAACGAAGGAATGAATGAATGGCCACCAAAGGGACACGAGGATCCCTGGAAGAGAAAGGCCCTGGGCCTCAGCAAAGCAGTGAACTGGGTAAAAACCACGCCTTCCCACACAACACAGTGCACCGCAATGTGTGCACAAATAAGCCCATTTTAAACGCAAAGCCCTCCCTTCTGTGGCCCATCCCTTCCCCCCATTTTCGGATGCCCTCTCTGACCCCCAAGTATTGCATCATTCACTCAGTAACTATGTATTGTGTTGCGGTGTGGGTTGAATTGTGTCACCCCCCAATATTCCGAAGTCCTAGCATCTGTACCTGTCAATGTATCCTTATCTGGAACTAGGATCTTTGCAGATGTAATTAATTAAGGTGAGGCCATATTGGGTTAGAGTGGGCCTTAAATCCAGTGTCTGATGTTCTCATAAGAAGACAGCCATATGAACACAAAGACACTCGCAGAACATCATGTGACAATGGAGACAGAGACTGGACCCATACAGCTGCCAAGAACACCAAGGAACACAGACAACCACCAGAAGTTGGAAGAGGCAGGAAGGATCCTTCCCAGGAGGGAGGCTTCAGAGGGAGCCTTCACAGCCCTGCCGACACCTTGATTCCAGACTTCTAGCTTCCTGAACTGTGAAGCCAGAAATGTCTGTTGTCTTAAGCCATGCAGTTGGGGGTACTTTGTTTCAGCAGACCTTGGAAACCGATGTGTACTCCTGCTACAGGACAGACTGTGAGCGAGGCGCAGGGGAGCGGAGCCTGACCACGTGGACGCTGACCCTGACCTCAGGGACTCGGCAGGCACAGGTCTTTCCTATAAAGCAGGAAAACCATGGGGGAAAGTTTCCCTTGCATTTTGCATTTGCAAAAAGCATGTTGATGAGAACCCTCCTTGTTGACCTCAAAAAAGAGCAATAATGACTGGACTGTAAATATCCTGAGGCCAAGACTGTGGCAGGTTCCTCCTGGACACCCACGCATACACCCCTGCCGGCCTCCCATCCTAGCTCGGGACTTTGCACAGAGTTCGAGCTCCCAATATAATGGCAGGACTTGGGGTAAAGTAACACTTGAGTGGAAAAAATATTTGGGGGCTGAAGTACATTTGCAGTGGCCCTCAAATGACACCCTTCAAGTAACCACATACCCAGCATCTACAAAAGGTTGACCCTAAAGCAGGACTGCACTCCTCTGAAACTCTTCAGCCACTTGGGGTGTTAACTTGGTGTGTGTTTGGGTTTCATTTTCACTTTTGTGTTTAACAAAGAATTAAAAACGAGAGGAAACAAAGAGCTACTTCTTCACAGTAGCAGTAAATGACCAGGCGGTGCTAAGGAACATGGAGGTGGATGAAGGACACATCTCTTTGGTTTTGAATGAAAACCATTTCGGGTGTAATGGACTGAGGAAGTGCTGTTCTCACCCTTCCCCTTCTCCACCCCTGAAATCATTTAGGCAAATAAAACCACCCCTGCTCCTGCACATGGAAGATCAGAAAGAAACCTCTTTACCTTTCTGCCCATGCAACCTCCTAGGAAAGCTCAGGCCTGGGACAGCACCAGCTTCTGGTTGTCTCTGCTGCCTTCGCTCCTGGGCGTGCAGCCATGGGCTGAGAATTCACACTTCTGAGAAGTGCTGGGTTCACACCCAGATGCAGGCTTCTGCAACTTTGACCAAATGCACGTAAGGCAGGTTGATGTTACCCCAGTAGACTGTGAGCCTTCAGAGGCAGTGAAGTCATGAGGCTAGAGTCACATACAAGAGCTGACACAGACTGTGACCCTACCATGCACCAGGCACTGGCTGGACATTGACATCCACTCTTCCATCACACCCTCCCTGGCAGTTAGACATGGGAAGGAAGCCAAGTTATGCATCTTGCCCAAAGCTGCACAGTCAGTAGTGGCAGAGAGACGGGATTCAAAGTTGAGTTTTCCAGTGGCATGGGTACTGTTCATTTCTACATCTTCACATTAGTCAGGATAAGCCAAGCTGTGCTGCTGTAACAAATTAGTCTCTACCCTAAGAGGTTCACACAAGAAAAGTTGCCCTGCCCCTCTAGACATACTACATGGCCTCCAGGGCTACCATGGCAGGGGATAAAGGAGAGAGAGGGATCACACTGGCTCTAAAGCACCTCAGCCCAGAAGTGACACCCATCACTTCTACTCACAGTCCATTGGCCAGAACTAGTCACATGACCCAACCTAACTGCAAGGGAAGCTGGGAAATGTAGATGCACACCCAAGTATTGGAGGGCTGAGCCTGTCTGCTGCCACATCCGGAAATAATATGTGCTCAGTGTTGACTGAGGAGCAGATGGGCCTTAACTAGAAATTTCTTTACCAGTCAACTTTGGGAGCAGGACTCTGGCTCAATAAAAGTGATATCATGCCTGGATTTGTTACATAACTGTACTGAGGATTCTTATTCTGAGAATAGATTGGTTTTCTTCCCCCCATCCTCTGGTATTTACTGATGGAACTATTTTTTTTTTATCACTCACAGTGCCTGCCCCCATCACATCAAAGAAGTATGAGGCCTTCAAGGTAATACACAGGTCTTAATCTAGGTGACATTATTTCTCATCGTGCATTTTGTCATCAGGAGCAAACAAACCTGCAGGATGTGGAGGTGACCAGCTAGCTCCTCAGAGAAAGAGGCTCACAGATGGGGCCCCTCTGGTCCAGAAATGTGTCCATTTGCCATGCCAATCAAAACAGACTTTAGAACTTTGGAAGGTATGAGGTAGGTGTGTGGAATGATGTAAAAACACCCAGGCTTCACTTCAAAGCCCTCAAAATAGTGTTTGATGGATGGATTTAGAACACAGAATTTTTAAGCTGGAAGGAACCAAGAGATAATGCAGTCCACCTACCTCAGGAGGGAGGCTGAGGCCACAGGGAGGCAGGGAGGCACATGCCCAGGGGTAGTGCGTGAGCCATGGGGGTGTGAAGGCCTCGATGCCCCTGACTTCCAGGCCTGTGATGGCTGCCCCAACCATCCCCCGAAGCCCTCTTAATCTGTCTATCAACAAAAGAGAAAAAAGAGGTTGGGAAACCATAGAACTTTGTCTCAAATAGGCCTGACAAAGGCTTGGAAAATGCTCATGAACCCCAGACACATGGGACAACACTGGGTGACAGGAAAATGGTGAGCATGGTGGGGATCTTCCATCACTAGGGAAGGAAGTGGCGCAATTCAGGGCTTCTCTCCTTCTGTCTTAGTTTGGGCTGCCATAATAAGTGGCTGTTAGTATGCCATAAACTGAGTGGCTTAAACAACAGACATTTAAACAAACATTTATTTCTCACAGTTCTGGAGGCTGGGAAGTCCAAGATCAAGGCACCAGCAGATCGAGTGCCTGGTGAGGGCTCTCCTCCTGGTTTGCAGGCAGCTACCTTCTTGCTGTGTCCTCACATGGTGGAATGAGTGACCATCTCTCTTGTGTCTCTTTTCATAAGGGCACTAATCTCACTCATGAGTCTCCACCCTCATGACCTAACCACCCCCAAATGCCCCCTCTAAATACTATCACACTGGGAATTAGAATTTCAACACAAGAATTTTGGGGGAACACAAATGTTCAGACCATAGGACTTTCCATGCCCTCCACTCCTAGTCTCCTCTTACAGTGATCATGTGAGTTCCTGGTGTTCCCTGTGAGAGGCCTGAGAGGCTGGCCCTCAGCCCAGGCAAGGGTCTGCCCCACAGGGGGCCACCATATTCTTCAAAAACCCAGGCACTTACTCATGAGAGAAATAGGCATCCAGGCAGTAAAGAGCACTGTGCAGGCCCACATGGGCTCATGCACATCGAGATCCAAGTCAGGAGAGGAGTCTCTCCCGAGAGGCCCTGTGGTGGCACATAAGGTACCATGCTGACGTGTCTCAGCTGCCCTGCCGTGCTCTTGTGGGCCATGAGGTTCAACCTGATGCTGAGCATGGGAAAACTGAAGCACCACAAACTGCCAGGGACTCAGGCACTATTTCTAAAGAAGCTCATTTTCAAAACGAGCCAGTGTGGACGTTACCCCCTAGTGCACATTTAGTGTTGGAGGAATCCTGGGGATCGGTGTTTTTGCCCAGTCAGGTTACTGGGCAGATGGGGAGACCGAGGCCTGCCAAGGGGCAGGTCTTGCCCCAGGTGCTGCAGTGAGCCAAGTCAAGGGCAGGCAGGGCAGGAGTGCAGTCCACCCACTGTGGCCAGGGAGGACCAAGGGGCTCCAATCTGCCTGTGCCAGCCGCTGCGAGACAATCTGAGCCTCTTTACTGACCTCCATACAGTCTCCACATGGAAGAGGGGCCCTTGGTGACTGGCTCCCACTCCTTAGCCCCATCCACAGCTGACCCCCCTCCACTCCACCCGCAGTCCCTGCAGACCAAGCACTGGGCTCACCTTGATCCTTGGACCACTTGCCTCTGCATGGGTAGCTCTGGCTGGGCTTCTGCTGTGGGGACAAACTGCACCTCGTTCTTCAGGGTCCAGCCAGTCCAAGGTCACCTCCTCCAGGAAGTTCGCCCTCCTGTGGCCTCCTTTTGGCAGACACCCACTCTGTCCCTCTGCTGGACCATGAGTAACAGTGGGCAGAGACCACAGCTCATTCACCTGTGTGTCTCTAGCTCCCGCCCCCAAGGAGACCCTGAGAGTGGAGATAAAGGCAGGGACCAGCCAGTGGCGGGGTGAGGAGTGAGCAAGGTAGCAAAGGCATGAACAGGCGATTAGCACTGCCGGCCTCCCCACCCCCAGGTGCTGCCTCCTTTAAGGAAGATGGTGAAGCCCAGCTCCCACCAGGCGAGACCTAATATACAGCATGATCTCAGCTGAGACAAAGAAATGAGTCGAACAAGCACAGGAAAGACCTAGAGGGGACACCAGGGGTCAAGTATATCTGTAACGATTCCTTTCTTCAAGTGAGTGCTCGGCTGCATGGTTATCTGCCTTTGTGACAAACCTGAGAATGCTTCACATTTTTTCAGACTATTTTTTTAGAGTAGTTTTAGCTTCACAGCAAAATTGAGCAGGACGTACAATATACTCAAATTGTTCCCATGTCCCCCTCCACCCCCACTCGCACAGCCTCCCCCTTTACCAGCACAGTTGTTACGACTGACCAACGCCCAGACATTGCTGTCACCCGGAGTTCATCATTTACATCAGGGTTCATTCCTGGTGTCGTGCATTCTATATGTTTGGAACAATGTGTAACGATATGCATCTACCATTTATAGCATCATGGAGAGTCACTCGGTTAATTTTTAAATAGTGCATTGATTGTTTAAAATAAAAGGAAAAGAAAGACTGGAAGGCAGGGAGGAACAGAGAAAGAAGGAAGCGAGGAAAGGATGGAGGGAAAAGGCAGGAAAAAAGGAAAGGAAGAGAAAGAGAGGGAAGGAGGGAGAGAGGCAGGGAGGGGCGAAGGGAAAGACAGACGGACGGGAAGGAGCTGCGCCAGGCAGGTCTCACTGAACTTGACCCTGAAGGGGTTTAAGCGGAGGTGGGATACAGTGGGATTTGGTGTCAGGAAGGTCCCTCTAGCATTAGCCTGTAGAAGTAGTTGCAGGAGTGAGGCTGGGGGTGAAAGGTCAGCGAGGGGCCGCACCTCTCAGGCGAGGCCCACCTGAACCGTGGCAGCCACTGCGGGGTGGCAGGAGGGGCCTTATCCCAGGAGCACAGCTCACCCATAGCCCAGGTGACCAGGTGTAAGCCACACAGCTCCCTCAGAGCCGGTCCTGGGGCTCGGGCCCCCCTCGGAGCTGTGTCTGCAGAGTCAGCCAGAAGATATTCTCCTCTGGCCTCTGCAAACTCAAGCCTTACTTCATTTCTGTCGTGTCAAACGACATCTCCTGAGTCCCTTCTCCATGCAAAGGCCTGCGGGGTAGAGCTGCTGGGTCGGGACCAAACCAAATTCCAATCAAGCTCTGCTACTTCCTTGCAGTGTGACCTCGGGCAAGGCACTCCAACCCCTGAGCCTCGGTTTCCTCATCTGTAAAGTAGGAATCACAGCAGGACAAACGTCAGAGCAGTTGTGAGGATTAACTGAGACAATGCAGGTGAAGGCGCCCAGCTTAGCATCTGGGAACAGAAGGTGCTTCATACCTGTAAAAGGCATCCAGACACATAAGCAATACCAAGAAGAACAAAGCAAGCTCTGTGGCCACAAAGACAGGGGATGTTGTGCAAATACATCACGGAAGCCTTCCCAGGGGAGGAGGCCTCGTCACCTCCCTTTTGGACACAGCCAGACACCACTTCCTCCAGGAAGACTTCTCCCAGCAGGGCTACCCCTGCCCTGGGCTCCATCCATCACAGCACATCACTCACTGGGCTGTAAGTCCCTGTCGGTCCATCGCTGCTGCTGAACGAGGTAGGGGCAGGGATGGTGCCTTTGTCACCTCTGGGGCCCCAGCATGCCCCAGGGGTCGACGCAGAGTAAATGGTTCCCCTATTACTGACTGTAATGAAAACACACTGTAATTTTCCCACAGCTCCCCCAGGTACCACCCCATTTCTCTAAGAAGAGCAAATTCGTGAAAGGAGTTGTCCACCCTCACCACTCACCACGTGGAATCAGGCTTCCCACTCCCTCCAGGGGCCACTCCGCCAGCTCTGGCTCCCAAACTCCACCCAAGTATCTCGCCAAGTTCCCGGTGACCTTCACGTTGCTAAACCCAGTGGCCAGTGCTCAGTCGTCATCTTACCAGACCATCAGCAGCCCATGGCAGAGCTGGTCACTGGGCCCCCGGTTTTCCTCCCATCTCACCAGCCAGCAATCTTTTCTCTGGTTCCTCCTAATCTCTCACCTCTGAACACAGGGCTGCACCAGGGCTCATCACTTAGACCTCTTCTCAACCTACACTCCTCCCTTGCTAATGTCAGCCTCTCACATGGCTTTAAATGCGAGCTACAAACCGATGACTCCCAGACTTACATCCCCACCCCAGAAGACTGCCTCCGTGTGTGCAGCCACCTGAGTGAGCCACTTCTCACTAGGTGTCTAATTGGTATCTCACTCTTAACCTCTCCAAGACTGAGTTCTGAACTTTCTACCCCAAATCTGCTCCACTCACAAGATTTTCTACTCAGTTAGAATGGCCATTGCTGAGGCCAAATGCCTGAGAGGCATCTGACGTTTCTCTTTCTCCCACACCCAACACCCAATCCATCATTACATTCTATTGGTGCTACCTTTCAAGTCCTTCCGGAACACGGCCAGGTCTTACTACCTCCACTGCCACCTCCCTAGACCAAGAGCCTCCTGTCTGATCTTTCTGTTTCCATCCTTGAATCTATTCTCCATAGTCTGAACTTTTGAAACATAAGTCAGATCACAACACTGATCTGACTTTGGCTTTTACTTAGAGTAAAAGCCAAAGGCGCTACAATGACCTAGAAGGTCTCTGGTGATCACTGGCCTCACCTCCACCACTCTCTCCTCTCAATCACCGCTCCACTGGCCCACCCATTGTGCTTAGGCACCACCAGCATGTGCATGCCTCGGGGCCTTTGCACCTGTTTCTCCCTGCTACGCTCTTTCCCCCAGATATCTGCATGGCTTGCTTCCTCTCCTCCTTCAGGTCTCTGCTCATATATTGTCTTTTCAGTGAGGCCTTCCTGGACCAGCCTATTTTCACTGAGACACTGTCAACTTAGATGAAGTAGACTAATTCCTTGAAAAGCACCACTTATCAAAACTGACATAAAAAGAAACAAACAGTGTTATGAGTCAAGTCTGCTTAAGATCGAATCTGTAATTTAAAACCTTCTCTGCCTCCCATCTCCTCTCTGCATCCCCCCAAAAAACAAAGTTAGACCCAGATGACTTCACTGGTGAATTCTTCCAAACATTTAAGGAAGAAATGCCAATTTTATACCAACTCTTCCAGGAAATAGAGGAAACACTTCCCAACTCATTTTATGAGGACAAATAACCCTGACATCAAAACCTGACAAGGACATTACAGGAAAAGAAAATTATAGACCTTTATCCCTCATGAACAAAGGTGTGCAAATTTTAAACAAGTATGAAAAAATTGAATACTGTGATGTATTAAAAGGATAATACATCATGAGTAAGTGGGGTTCATTCCAGGAATGTACGGTTGACTTCTTAGTCAGCAATTGATGTACTTATGTGGAGTGATTTCTGGAATATAATATTCAGTGAAAAGTGCAAGAGTACATATAGTACACTACATTTGTTGTCAGAGAAAAGGGGAAATAGGAAACCATACATATATCTGTTCAACTGAACAAAAAGAAGCAGGAAATAAATACCATTCTCCACTGAAAGGAATCGATGGCTGATTCCAGGACCGGAGCAAGGAAAGTACAAGATGAGCTTAGAACAGATTCTTGTGGCAGAAAGTAATGAGGTGCTCAGAAACATCACAGAGTCATGTCAGAGGTACGAGAGCCAGGCCAGAGGGGTTTCCACTGGCCAAATCTGGGACAATCTGAGCATCAGAATAAATAATGACAGTAAATGATTACAACCTACAAAATGAAGTAAGACTCTCTGAGTCTACACGGATATAAATAAATGAATAGATGAGAAGAACTCTTGTTTACAGTAGAAAGCCAACTAATAAAAGTAAAAGGAATGATAAAATTAGAAAATCACCATTTGGCAGCCATAATAATAATAATAATTCAGGAAAGAGTCATCAATGGGTGCTAAAATTAGTGGATAAAACTTTAAGAAATAACAGAATATTTGCACAGCCTCAAAGTATAGCATTACATGATACTTCTTCATTACAAAGAGTAAAATAGTAAATATACTGGAGAGACCTGGCAGACAGCAGCCTAAACAAGGGATCAAAGTTAACTTCACCAGCAGTGGGACTAATAGACAACATGTGCCTCTTGCTATGATGGACCGAGGATACAACGTGAGCCCTGGGACATTCCTGCAAACATGTCCTACCTGAATCTAAGTATGAGGAGTCATCAAGAAATCCATTCTACAAAATAACTGGACTGTGCTCTCCGAAAGTGTCAGGATCACGAAACAGGAAACTAAAGAGGCATGATGAGGGAGTATAATAGGTGACCGTGGGCTTTCTTGTGGTATATGGGATGTTATTGGGACAATTGGTGAAATCTGAATAAGAACTATAGTTTAGACAACAGCTTTGTAACAGTGTTAATTTTCTGATAGGATCATTGTGCTCTGGTTATGTGAGAGAAATCCCTGTGTTTCGGAAGCACATACACTGAAATAAAGGCATCTCACTCTTCAGTAGTTCAGGAGCACGAAAGAGAGAAAATGAGAAGGAGAGAGAGAAAAGGATAAAGTGCATGTAGTAAAATAATAGCCTCTTGAGAGTGTGGATGAAAGATATCTGAGAATTATTTGTAGTATTCTTGCGACTTTTTGTAAGTCTGAAATGTCCAAAAAGTCATCAATCGACGCAATAAAATCCCAGCACCATGCCCGCCCTTCCTCCCGCCTCCTTGGGCTTTGTTTTCCTCTGCAGCAGTTGTTTCCCTGTCATTACAGTATATTTGACTTATTTTGGTTATTGCCTGTCTTCACCCACCAGAATATGAGCCTTAAAAAGCAGAGTTGTGTCTATTTTGCTCATAGCTGTGTCCCCAGCAACTAGGACAGTCATTGCCACAAGAATTTTAACAATATTTGTTAAATAAATGATTTGCAGAGTTGTGCTCAATATATATTGGTTGAACGAATGAGTGGATTCGTGGGGAACAATTAACACTAAGCTGAGTTGGAAACACAGGGTCCTCTCTTGCCAGAGCTCTCTCTCCGATGAGGGGCAGTTCTTATGGCCTCGAGATTAATATTTGAAGGTAAACCTTAATAGGGAGAGCCCAACGAGCATCCTCGCAGCCTGTCACTGGAACTTGCGTTATTGTGCTGTTAACCCGACCTGGTTTTGATGAGTCTATTCCCACCCCCAAAAGGAGTGAGACAGTTGTCGCTGGCATGGCCTGGAGAGGAAAGCCTGAGACTTGTTTTGCCTCAGCCCCCAGGTCCAAGAGGAAACAATTCTCCAGCAGCCACCAGAACCCACCCAGATCTAGTCACAATCCTGGAACTACAAGTCAAACCCCCCAAACATCACCTCTGAGTGTACACAATGCTTCTTCTCATAGTCAAGACTGGAGGGCCAGGGAAGGCCCAGAAATGCCTGATTTAACACAAGCTTGGGAACAACTTGGGAAGAGGCCAAGGGACCCAAGGGCATTAAGGCAGCAGAGAAAACGCCTGTTTCCTCCACGTCCCCTCCTCCACTCCCTCCCAGAAAATCAGCCTCGTGCTTTGGCAGCTCCAGCCAGTGTGTTATTATCCTTCCTGTCCTTATCCCAGAGCAGTAGTTCTCTGGCTTATAGGATCATGAAACTCACACTTCTGAATGAAGCGATTCAAGAGATGTGGAGCGAAGCCCAGGAATCTGTATTTTAACAAGATAAAGAGTCAGGATGTAAGCCAGGGGATCCTGCTCAGAGGCCATGCCATCAACCACTGCACCATGCTCTTTTGATTCTCCTACAGAGTCACACAAGTACACAAAAAGTAGTTATGAGGATGTGCATGGCAGCATTTTTCAATATCACAAGACTGGAAATCAACTTAATGTTTGCTAATAGAATAGTCATTAATTAAATTATTGTCATGATTTGATCACCACATGGTGTGCACAGTTATCCATATTCAATTCTGTACCCCACAAATATGTATAATCAACTATGTTTCAAAAAAATAAATAAAATAAAATAAAAATTATGATGCTGTGAAACTTTTGCTTTCAGTTATGATAGGGCAGCTTATGGAATAACAATGTGCCTATTAAGAACAACTAGAAAATCCAGATAAAGTTTAAGAAATTTTTTTGGAAAGAATCAGGACCGTAGGCTGGGCCATAAACAGATTCTCAACTAATTTCAAAAGATTTAGATCATTCAGTCTGTTCCAGCACCATGATGGAATTAAACGAAAAATTAATAACAAAAAGAAAACCGAAGAAAAAAATCCCAAAATATTTGGAAATGAACCAAAACACTTCTAAATAACCAATTGGTCAAAGAATAAATCAAAAGAGAAATTAGAGAATATTTTGAATGAAATAAGAATAAAAATACAACATATAAAAATATGAAATAGAGCAAAAGCTGTGATTAGATGGAATACATAGCCTTAAAAACAGACATTACAGAAGAAGAAAGACTGAAACTTAATGACCTAAGTACCCATGTTGAGTTTGAAAAAAATAAAAACAAACTAGATACAGAGGCAAAAATAGGAAATAATAAAGAAGAGAGCAGAAATAAATTAGGAAAGCAGAACACATAATAGAGAAAATTAGTAAAGACAAAACATTGTTCCTCAGGAAAACATGATTAAATTGATAAACATCCAGAAAAAACTGATCAAGAAAAAAAGAGAAACAAATTGCCAATATTAGAAATGAAGTATGCACATCACTACAGACCCTATGGACACATTATGAACAACAATTTTCCAAAACATTTGAAGATTTAGATGACATGTACAACGTCCTAGGAAAAACACCACTTTTCAAAACTGACACAAAAAATATAGAAAAAATGACTAACATATAAATATTTTTAAATTATTTTGTAGTTTAAAATCTTCCCAGAAAGAAATGTCCAGGCACAGATAGCAAAATTTTCCAAACATTTAAGAAAGAAGTTATGTCAATAGTACACAAAGTTCCAGTGAATTTTTTTTATTTTACTTCTCAAAATACATTGTAGTTGATTTTCATGCCCCTTTATCTGTTCCTCTCTGCCCCTCTCCCCACCCCCACATCATATCTGTTCATTTGTGTTAAATAGTTCACGGAATTTTTGTGGTTATTCTGTCTTCATCCCCCCAACCACTCTTTGTTTGTTTACGTGCTTATTTATTTATTTATTTATTTATTCATAGCTCCCACAAATAAGTGAGAACATCTGGTATTTCTCTTTCTGTGCCTGACTCGTTTCACTTAATATCATTTTCTCTAAGTCCATCCATGTTGCTGCACATGGCAGTATTTCATTCTTTTTTATAGCAGAGTAGAATTCCATTGTGTAGATGTACCACCGTTTCCTTATCCACTCATCAGATGATGGACATTTGGGCTGGTTCCCTACTAATTTTATGATACCAACACAACCTTGATGTCAAAACTCTGATAAACACATTACGAGAATGGAAAGTTACAGATCAGATCAATCTCTCCCATAAACACAGACTAAAATCCGAAGAAAAATATAAACGAATTGAATTCAGTCCCTTTTAAAGAGGATAATACATCATGACCACATTTGATTAATTTCAGGAAGGCAAGCCTGGTTTAATATTTGAAAATCGACCAATTTAATTTCCTACATTCTCAGAAATTATAGAAAAATCATGTTATCACCTCAAGAGATACAAAAGAAGCATTAGATAAAATTCAACATCTTTTCCTAATTAAAAAAACAAATTCTGAGCAAAAACAGTAAAAATCAACTTTTGCACTCTTGTAAAGATCTATTTTAAAAACCTGCAGTCACCATCATCCTGATGCTTTCTCCCTGATATACAAAAGAAGACAAGGATTCCCAGTATCACCACTTATGTAAACATTGTTCTGAAGATCCCAGGCAATGCAATAAAGAAAAATAAATAAAAGGTATAAGAACTGAAAAAAAAATTAAATGAAACTGTCCATTTTCTCTATTTTCTCTAACAACATAATAGCATATATAAAAAAAAAATCCAAAATAATCCAAAAACTGTTAGAACTAATAAGTGAAGTTAGCAACACTAACTAGATTGCTAGAGAGTTGATCAGTATAAAAATGTCATTCTTATTTCTATATAACAGCAGCAAACAATTAGAAAATGCAGTTTTGAAAATTATACCATTTAGACTTCTGGCTTATATAACAGAATTGGTCAGGCAAATACTCTTAAAGATAACAATTGTAAAATCTGAGCAAAATTTATTAAAAGAAAAACTATTTGAAGGCATTGTTAAGCAATCAAAAGAAGGCAGAAAGCAGACCTTTGTCAGAAGATGGCCATTGCAATGGAAGAGAATTGCAAATTTGTGGCTTTTTTCCTTGAAGTGACAGACAGTGATCTCCAATCTTCACAAATCCTATGGCAAGAAACCTCATTCTTAAAGGGTTGATGAGGCGGAGGAGATACGTCAGAGCCTAGCAGAGTAGCTGAAAATTTAGGGGAGCATTCCTGGAAGCAAGAGAGCAACAGAAGAAATAAGTATAAACTCTGCCTGAATCCCTGACTGATTGCTAATTTGCACATGCATGGGGAGAACCCAGGGAGCCCAGTGAAAAAGCAGGCAGAAATCAGAGAAGGGTCTGCTTTTGAAAGGCAGAAAGTCACTGGGAGAGAATTGTAAGTTTGCTACATTTTAGAGTAAGGGCATTTCCCAACATGCAGACCTCAGGCAGCAGAAAGTTGAATCCTATTGTTTTACTGACTAGATGTCTGAGGTCAGGATTGGAAGAGCAGCTCGAAATTAAAGACATAAACCATAGGAGCAGGAAGTCACAGAAAGAGTGAATGCCAACTATGGGTATAAACTGTGTTCAAATCCTTGGCTGACCACCAAACTATGCTTTTGCAGTGGAAACCCCAGAGAGCCAAGCTAAAAATACAGCAGCTGGAAGTTGAAAAAACTGAGCATGAGAAAGATGGTCTTTGAAACTGAGTCCTGGCAAGTTAACTGCTTGCTAGAACAAAAAAAACAATAATCCTTAGAAGAACATAACAAAATCGAGAGTCACTAAAATATATTGTCCACAGCGTCCAGTTTTCAGCAAAGAAATACTAGACATGCAAATAATAGGAAAATGTGGCACATACTCAAGAAAAAGGGCAGTCAATAGAAACAGACACCAAATAGAACAGACTTTGGTTCAGCAAAAACTTCAATGTAGCAATTATAAATTTAAAAGAAATAAAGGGAGATGAGGCATTTTAAAAGATTAAATGAAAATGTGGTCTTACTGAGTGAACAATAGGAAATTTTATCAGAAAAAAAATGAAACAAAAAAAATAAGCTAAAGGAATATGGAAAACTATTGCTGAAAAGTACATAATTTTTCCATTTTCCATTTGAAATGGAAAGTGAAAAATTGACTAGATGTGCTTAAAAACAGACTGGAGATAACGGAATAAAAAATATCAGTGAACTTGAAGATAAATGAATAGAAATTACCCAATCTGAAGCAAAGAGAAAAATAGAAGGAAAATGAACATCAGAGAATTATGGGAAAATATCAAGAAATCTAACATAGATGTAATTCGAGTTCAAAAATGAGAGCAGAGAGAGAAGGACTGAAAAAACATTTAAATGGTCTAACAGTTCCTATATTTGGTGAAAAATGTTAACTTATAGCTCAAGAAGCTGAACAAACAGTAAAGAGGATGAACGTAAAGAAAATGATACCTAAGCACCCCATACTCAAAAAGCTGAAAATAACATTGAGAGAAATTCTTGAAAGTAGTCAAGAAAAATGAGAGAAAACAGAATAAAATTAACAACTGACTTCTCATCAGAAACACTAAAGACCAGAATTATTGAAATTACATACTCAAAGTCCTCAAAGGAAAATAGAACTGTCAACTCTTGTTCCATATCCAACAAAACAGTCCTCCAAAAGTGAAAGCAAAATAGACAAAAGAGTGGGATAATTATTCCTATATCACAAGACACGCTAAAGGACTGGCTGAAGGAAATGATACTAGGTGGTAATTTGGATCTATAAGAAAGGATAAAGTCACAAGAAATCACAAATATGTGGACAAATATTATGTATATATATATTTCCTTCTCTTAATGTCTTTAAAAGGCATATGACCATGTAAAGCAAAACTAACAACAGTGTATTGTTGGTTCATAGTGAAGAAAGATTTAATATGTATGATGACAGCACTAAATTAAACCATTGTTGCAAGGTTTCTTCATTTCATCTGAAGTATTTCAATATAAACTCTAAGTAGACTGTGGTAGATTAAAGACGCATATTGTAATCTCTAGAAAAACCATTAAAAATAATGCTAATGTACATAGCTATAAGTATAATAGGGGAATTTAAATAAAACACCAAAAATGTGATTAACATAGAAGACAGAAGACAAACAGAAGAATAACCAAAAAGAGAAAATGTATAGAAAACAAAGAGCAAAATGATAGATCTAAATTCTAAAAAATAGATAATTAGGTTAAATATAAATGGACCACACACTCAAATCAAGAGGCAGAAATTGTCAGACTATATAAAAATTCAAAAGCCAGTTAAATTACATGAATGGTTTGAAAGTAAAAAGATGCAGAAAGATGTATCATGTGAACAGCAAGCATAAGAAAGGTGCAGTGGCTATATTAATACAGGATAAAATAGACTTCAAATAAGAAGTACTACTAAGGAAAAACGAGAACGGGAATATTTAATAATGGTAACAGAATTAATAGAGCAGAAAGATGTAAAACTATAACTATATGAGCACTTAAAAACAGCTTCAGTGTGACAAGGTTGCCAAGTGGTTAAGGCAATGGACTGCTAAAAACGGAGCTTTAAAATACATAAAGCCCACCCAGCAGACATCAAGAGTGTGCCCCAGGGACCTCAGCAGGAGTCGCAGGCAGCCCCCGCCACTGCCACAGACACCACTTCTGCATGGGTGGTCCACCACAGACACAGCAGCAGCCATGCCACTGTGCTGGCAGCCCACTGACCATTCAACTGCAATGACACAGGAGAGTCACCAGTGGAGCCCAGAGAAAGAGATTAGCGAGTGCAGACCTCTGACCCATTGGCCCAACCCACAGGGAGAATTACACTGCCATGTGCAGCAGCATACCTGGGAGTGGGAGGTACATTTGTAGCCCACATGACTGCATTGATCTGGGGAGAGACACACACAGACCACCCCAAGATTGGTGGTCTTACCCAAATACAGTAAGAATGAAATTTCCCAATCACCATGAATCCATCCCCCAACCAGAGGAAACAAGGACCCAGGAGGAGCCTCTGCCTGCAAGAAAGTGGAAAGAGAAACCCTGCCCAGAATTACCCATTCAAACTGAGAAGCTCCTATATACCCCAATGCATCTATCAGGGTCACAGGATACTAGCTAGGGTACCAACAAGCCACTCGGGAACACCCAGCCCAGCCAAAGAGTGATAGATCGCCCAGGTGCTTCTCTCAAGAACTCAATAGCTTGCCCACATCCTCAGTGAACCAGCACAGTATCACTAATCTCAGCAAGGAATCACTAAGAGCCCCAGTGCCTAGGCCACGGAGGCACTCGCACACAACTCCAACACTGAATATGGCCAAAGTACCCACATGGAGACTACACTACTTCATCTACCCAGAACCAATACCAACACCCTACTCAACAGTCAATATAAAATACATCTACAGGAGGAAGCCTCTCCCCTCAAAGCCCGCTCCGGAGTAATAAAAGATCATAAGCAAAGATGACCAGACATCAAAATAGAGATACTAGAAATATTTTTTAAAATAAGAAAATATGACACCACTAAAGGAATACAGTAATTCTCAAGTACCAGACCCCATACATCAGTAAATCCTTGAAACAACTGAAAGTGAATTCCAAGCAACAATCTGAAGGAAATATAATGAGATATGAGAAGACTTAGTTAGACAGCACAATGAAATGAGAAAAAAAGTATTCAGGATATGAAAGAGGAAATTTGCAAAGAGATTAATACCTTAAAAAGAAGGTAATAGAACTCATGGAACTGAAGGAGTCATTCAACGAAATGAAAAACACAACCGAGAGTTTAAGCAGCAGGTTACAGCAAGCAGAAGAAAGAATTTCTGATCTTAAAGACAGTCTTCTCAAAATAACCCAGGTGGACCAAAAAGAAAAAAGAATTTAAAGAAATGAAGAAAATTTAAGAGCTAGCAGGCAACCATACATGCACAAACATCCAAATCATGGTTGTTCCAGAAGGGGAGGAGAAAGGAAAAGGCATTGGAAACCTATTCAACAAAATAATAGTGAAAAACTTCCCAGGTATACGGAGAGACATGGACTTTCAGATCCAGGAGGCCCAAATATCCCCAAACAGATTCAATCCAAAAAGGTCCTCTCTGAGACATGTTACGGTCAAACTGGCAAAGCTTAAAGTCAAAGAGGGAATATTAAAAAGAGCAAGAGAAAAGTGTCAAGTCACCTATATGGGAGTCCCCATCAGATTAACAGCAGACTTCTCTACGGAAAGCCTATAGGCCAGAAGAGAATAGGACGATACATTCAAAATACTAAAAGAAAAAAACCTGCAAAACCAAGAATACTATACTCAGCAAGGCTACCCTTCAGAAATGAGAGAGAAATAGTGTATTTTCCAAACAAAAACTTCAGGAATTCAACACCACACAGCCAGCCCTACAAGAAATCCTCAAAGGAGTCCTGCATCTAGAATCTGAAAAACAATAATCACTTCCATGAATACACAAGAAAGAATAAAACTCATTGGTAGAACAAAAATACAAAAGCAAGAGAGAAAGAAATCGTATCTTACCACCTCAAAAAACCCTCCAACACCAAAGACAAACAATAAAAGAGTAAAAAAGGAACAAAAGACAGTTAAAGCATCCAAACGAAAATCAGTAAAATACCAGGAGTAAGACCTTTCAATAATAACCCTAAATGTGAATGGATTAAATTCTCTACTCAAAAGACACAGGCTGACTGATTGGATTAAAAAAGTAGACCCAACTATATGCTGCCTAAAAGAGACTCACCTACCTGTAAAGACACACACAGACTAAGAGTGAAAGGATGGAAAAAGATGTAAATGGAAACCAGAACAAGCAGGAGTAACTATTCTTACATTGGATAAAAAGACTTTAAATAAAAACCATAAAAAGAGACAAAGAAGGCCATTACACAATGATAAAGGGATCTATCCAGCAAGAAGACACAAAAATCATAAAGATATATGCACCCAACAATGGAGTACCCAGATATATAAAGCGAACACTATTAGACTTAAAGAAAGAGATAGATCTCAATATAATAATAGTTGGGGAGGTGAACAACTCTCTCTCACCATTGGACAGATTATCTAGGCAACAAATCAACAGAGAAACACAGGATTTAAACTATACTTAAGACCAGTTGGATTTGGCAGATAGCTATAGAACATTTCATCCAACAACTACAGAATATGCATTCTTCTCATCAGCACATGGAATATTCTCCAGGATAGACCACATGTTAGGTCACAAACCATGTCTCAACAAATTTTTAAAAACTGAAATCATTTTAAGTATCTTTTCAGACCACAACAGATTAAAATTGGAAATCACTAACAAGAGAAGCTCTGGAAACTATACAAACACATGGAAATTAAACAACATCCCAATATGCTCCAGAGCAACCTATGAGTCCAAAAAGAAATTAAACAGGAAATTAAAAAATTATTGAAACTAATGAATATAAAGACACATCATACCAAAACCTGTGTGATCCTACAAAAACAATACTTAGAGGAAAGTTTATTGCAATAAATGCTTACATCAAAAGAATAGAAAGATTTCAAATAAACAACCTAATGCTACAACTCAAAGAACTAGAAAAGCAAGAGCAATCCAATCCCAAAATTAGCACACAGAAAGAAACAATTAAGATCAGAGCAGAACTGAATGAAATAGAGACCCAAAAAATGATGTAAAAGATCTTTGAAACAAAAAGTTGGGTTTTTTTGAGAAGATAAACAGCATAGACAAACCATTAGCTAGGCTACCTAAAAAAAAGAGAGAAGATCCAAATAACAAAAATCAGAAATGAAAAAGAAGACATTACAACTGATACCACAGAAATACAAAGAATCATTAGAGACTACTGTAAACAACTACACACCAACAAATTTGAAAACCTGGAGGAAATGGATAAATTTCTGGACACATACAAATTACCAAGACTGAACCAAGAAGAAACAGAAAACCTAAACAGACCAATAACAAGCAAAGAGATTGAAGCAGTAATCAGCAGTCTCCCAGCAAAAAAAACAAAAACAAAAACAAAAACCCCAACCAGAAGGCTTTACTACTGAATTCTACCAAACCTTTAAAGAGGAATTAATACCAATTCTCCTCAAATTACTCCAAAAAATTGAAACAGAAGCTATTCCCCCAGCTCATTCTATGAGGACAGCATTACCTTGATACCAAAACCAGACAAAAATACAACAAAAAAAGAAAACCACAAGCCAATATCTCTGATGCACATAGATGCAAAAATCCTCAACAAAATATTATCAAATAGAGTATAGTAACACATCAAAAAAAATTATACCCCATGATCATGTAGGATTCATCCCAGGGATGCAAGGTTGGTTCATCATATGCAAGTCAATAAACGTGATACACCACATCAACAAAATCAAGGACAGAAACAATATGATTATCTCAATAGATGCATAAAAAGCATTTGACACAATTCAACATCCCTTCATGATAAAAAGTGTCAGCAAATTAGGTATAGAAGCAGAGTATTTCAACACAATAAAAGCAATACATGAAAAACTCACCACCAATATCATCCTTAATGATATCATCCTGTTCCAAGAACAGGAACAAGACAAGGATGCCCACTCTCACCACTCCTATTGTACATGTTATTTTGGAAGTACTAGCCAGAGCAATCAGGAAAGAGAAAGAAATAAAGGGTATCCACACTTTAAAAGATGAAGTCATATTGTCCCTGTTTGCAGATGACATGATCCTCTATATAGAAAAACCTAAAGACTCTGCCAAAAACCTCTGAGAGCTAATAAATGATTTCAGTAAAACTTCAGTGTACAAAATCAACATGCAAAAAATCAGTAGTATTTTTATATTCCAATAACAAACCAGCAGAAAAAAAACTCAAGAAAGCAAGCCCATTTAAAATAGTCACCAAAAAAATGATATACCTAGGAATCAATTTAACCAAAGAGGTGAAAAACCTCTACAATGACAACTACAAATCACTGCTGAGAGAAATTAAAGAGGACACAAAAAGATAGAAAGACATTCCATGCTCTTGGATAGGAAGAATTAACATTGTAAAAATGTCCATATTATCAAAAGTGATCTACAGATTCAATGCAATCCCGATCAAAATACCAATGATATTCTTCATAGAAACAGAAAAAACAATCCTGAGATTCACATGGAACAACAAAAGACCCAGAACAGTCAAAGCAAAGCTGAGCAAAAAAAAAAAAAAAAACCAGAGGCACTACACTACCTGACTTCAAATTATACTACAAAACTAAAGTAACCAAAACAACATGGTACTGGCCTAAAAATAGACACTAAGACCGATGGAACAGAATAGAGAATGCAAAAATCAACCCACATATCTACAGCCAATTGTTCTTTGACAAAGTCACCAAAAACATCCAAGGGGGAAAGGACTGCCTCTTCAATAAATGATGCTGTGAAAACTGGACATCCATATGTAGAAGAATGAAACTAGACCCATACCTCTGGCCATATACCAAAATCAACTCAAAATCAATCAAAGACTTAAATATGAGACCTGAAACTATAAGATGCCTAACAGAAAACACAGGAAAACACTTCAGGAAGTAGGGCTGTGCAAAGACTTTATAAATAAGACCCCAAAAGCACAGGCAACAAAAGAAAAAATAAACAAATGGGATTATATCAAACTAAAAAGCTTCTGCACAGCAGAAGAAACAATTAACAGAGTGAAAAGACAACCTACAGAATGGGAGAAAATATGTGCAAACTATGCATCTGACAAAAGATTAATACCCAGAATATACAAGGAACTCAAACAACATAATAGTAAAAAAATAATTAACCAGATGTAAAAAATGGGCAAAGGAGCTGAATAGGCATTTCTCAAAGGAAAACATACAAATGGCCAACAGATACATGAAAAAATGTTCAACATCACTAAGCAGCAGAGAAATGCAGATCAAAACCACACTGAGATACCATCTCATGCCAGTTAGACTGGCAAGTATCAAAAAGACAGAGAATGACAAATGCTGGCAAGGATGCAGAGAAAAGGGAACACTCCTACACTGTTGGTGGGACTGTAAATTAGTGCAGCCACCATGGAAAATTGTATGGAGGTTCCTCAAACAACTACAGATTCAAGTGCTGTACAATACAGGAATCCCAATGCTGTGTATACATTCAAAGGAATGGAAATCATCATGTCGAAGGGTTACCTGCACTCCCATATTTATTGCAACTCTATTTACAGTAGCCAAGAGTTGAAACCAACCTAAATGTCCATCAGCAGACAACTGGATAAGGAAAATGTGGTATATTTACACAATGGAATACTATTCTGCCATAAAAAGAATAAAATTCTGGGCCGAGCCTGTGGCGCACTCGGGAGAGTGTGGTGCTAGGAGTGCAGCGACGCTCCCGCCGCGGGTTCGGATCCTATATAGGAATGGCCGGTGCACTCACTGGCTGAGTGCTGCTCACGAAAAAGACAAAAAAAAAAAAAAAAAAAAAAAAAGAATAAAATTCTGGGCCGACCCCATGGCTCACTCGGGAGAGTGCGGTGCTGGGAGTGCAGCGGCGCTTCCACCAAGGGTTCGAATCCTATATAGGGATGGCCGTTATGCTCACTGGCTGAGCGCGGTGCAGACGACACTAAGCCAAGGGGTGCAATCCCCTTACCGGTCACAAAAAAGAAAAAAAAAAAAAGAATAAAATTCTGCCGTTCACCCAACATGGATCAACTTAGAGAAAATTATGTTAAGTGAAATAAGTCAAGCACAGAAGGAGAAATACCACATGTTCTCACTCATAAATGGGAGCTAAAAAAAAAAAGAAAAAAGAAAGAAAAATACAACAATCACAATAATTTATTGTACTTTCAAAAGAAGAGAACAGAGACCACCAGAGGTGGGAAAGAGAAAGGGAAAGGGGGAGTTAGCAAGAAACTGGTAAAGGGCCACAAAAAATGATTACATTGTGTAATGTTGAGAATACTAATTATCCTGATTTGAGCATCACATATTGCACACAGATATTGATATTCAATGCTGTGCCCCACAGATATGTACAATCAATTATGTTTCAACAAATAAAAAATAATTATAATAATAAAATCAATATCTATAAAATAAAATACATGAAGGAAAAACTGATAGAACTAAAGGAAGTAAAAGACAAATCAATTATCACAGATGGAGATTTTCAGACATATCTTCTAAATCATTGATAGAACAACTAGGGAAAAAAACAATAAGGATATGAAAAACATAAAAACACTGTCAAGAACATTCACTAGTTGATATTCATAGGATAGTGCACACAACATCTGCAGAGCACAAATTCTTTTTAAGTGTATATGAAATGTTCTCCAAGATTGATCATACACTGTACCTTAAAACAAGTCTCAATAGTTTCAGAAGATTGAAATCTTACAGAGTATATTTTCTGACTATATTGAAATTGCAGTGGCCCCTCTTATCCTCCAGTAATACATTCTAAGGTTCTTAGTGGATGCCTGAAACAGCAGATCGTACCAAACTCTATATATACTACATTTTTCCTATCCATACACACCTTTGATAAAGTTTAATTTCTAAATTAAGCATAATAAGAGATTAACAACAATAACTAATAAAATAGGACAATTATAACAATGTACTGCAATAAAAGTCATATGAATGTGGTCTCTCTCTTTCTCTCTCTCAAAATATCTTACTGTACTGTACCACCTATTTTCAGACTGAGGTTGACCACAGGTAACTGAAACCACAGGAAGTGGATCCACAAACAGGGGAGAAACGGTAGTGATGGAATTAAATTAGTTATCAGTAACAATAAGATACCTAGAAAAGCCTTAAGTATTCAAAAGTTGAACAACACACTTCCAAATAACCCGTGGGTCAGAAAAGAAATCACAATTAAAATATAAAACATTTTTAATTGAATGATAGTAAAAACACAACATATAAAAATGTGGGAAATATGGGTAAAGTGATGCTAAGAGGGAAAGCTATAGTTTTAAAAGCATACAGTAGAACAGAAGAAAGGCCTAAAATCCATACTGTAAGCTACCATATTAAGAAACTAACATAAATAAATAATGAAAATAAAAGTAAGCAGAAGAAAAATAATAAAGAGCAGAAATCAACGAGATAAAAAAGAGAAAATAAATAAAACTAAATCCTGGTTCTTTGACAAGAATCGATTGATAAACCTCTATCCAAGGATCTTGCAGACCTTCAAAGGGTTCCAGGCAGTGTTGTGCTGGTAAACCAGCTCTCAGTGGCAGGGGGAAAATATCTGATTTGTAGCACTTGCCAATTCCCCTGTTGTAAATACTCCACCATGGCTGCTTTCAAGTTATTGACATCATTGAATGGGAAGTTAGGAAGTGATGCTCACATCGACTCACGTGAATCTTTTTGATCTGGCTCCCTACATAAATATCCCTCACAAAAGTAAGCACAAAAATCCTAACCAAAATGTAAATAGCTACGCCAGTATGTAATAGGACATGTGTATAAATGTGTCAATGGTAAATAACTGTAAATAACTATGCCAATACATTCAACAACTTAAGTGAAATGAATTTTTTGAAAGACATGTCTTAGTCAACTCAGGCTGCTATAACAAGATATCCTAGACTGGGTGGCCTAAACAACAGAGATCTATTTCTCGCAATTCTGGAGCCTGGGAAGTCCAAGATCAGAGTGCCAACAGACTCAGTTCACAGTGAGGGCTGTCTTCCTTACTTACAGATGGTCACTTTCCTGCTGTGTCCTCATGTGGTCGAGAGAGAGAAGTCTGGCCTCTATTTCTCTTTATAGTAATTAGAACACCAATCTCATCATGGGGACCCCACCCTCATAACCTCATTTAAACCTAAGTCCTCCCAAAGGCCCATTGGGGGGTAAGCCTCCAACAAGTGAATTTGGGGGTGGGGAGACAAACATTCAGTCCATAATAACATGAATTACCAAAACTAACTCAAAAAGAAATAGAAACTGGGTAGCTCGACAGCTATCAAAGGAACTGAATGTGTTATTTAAAAACTCTCTAGCAAGAAAAAAAAACATCCAGGTGAATATAACTTCACCAGTGATTTCTGTCAAACAGTTACAGTACAGATATTACCAGTTCTACGCAAACTCTTTCAGAAAATACAGAAGAAACACTTTCTACCTCGTTTTCTGAGGCCTTGATAAGAAAATCAAAGACATTGCAAGAAAAGGGAATGATGAACCAAATCTCTTGGAAAACTACACAAAATTCTTAATAAATCAAATCTAGAACTATATATAAATGATAACATATAACCAAGTAGGGTTTATCCCGGAAATGAAAGGTTGGTTTCAGATTTGAAAATCAATCAGTATAGTTTACCATATAAATAGAATGAAGACAAACCATATGTTTTCTCAATAAATTCAGAAAAGGCATTTGAAAAAAATCAACACTCACTCATGATTAAAAACTGAGCAAACCAGGAACAGAAGGAAACTTTTTTATCCTGGTAAAGGGTATCTACAGAAAACTATAGCTAACATCATACTTAATGGTGAAAGACCAAATGCTTTCCCCCAAAGGTTAGGAACAAGGCAGGACTGTTGACTAAAATTGATTACTGTATATGCACACCCTATAATTCACTCCTCAGCAGAAATGTGAATATACAGGCACCAGAAACCATGTTTAAGATTGTGCATAGCTGTGTTATTCATTATAGCCCCAAACTGGAAACAACCCAGATGTCTATCAATAATAGAATAGATACATAAATTGTGGTATGTTCATACAATGGAATGCTATAGATCGATGAGAAAACATGAACCTTGTTATATGCAACAACATGGATGAAGCTCGCAAAATCAGACATGAACCCTGCATGCTGCATGAGCCCATTTACATAAAGCTCAAAAAACAAGCAAAATAAGATATGGTGATAGAAGTCAGGATAGGGGACGCATTTGAGGTAAAACTGTGACTGGACAGGGCTACCTGGAGTGCCGATACTGGTTTTCTATTTATTGATATGTGTGTGGTTATACAAGTGGGTTGACTTTCAAGAGATTCTTTAAGTTATATGATATGGTTGTATATGTTTTCTGTGTAGGTTACACTTCAATTTTTTAAATTACTTAAAAAATTATGGTGCACCCGCACTATAAAATGCCAATAACTGTTTTTTAATGAGATAATGTCCCTATATGTACTAATATTAAAATCTCTTCAAGTCATTTTAAGGAAGAATATTTTTTTAAAATCATATAACATGATATTAAATTTTTAAATGTTCTATTTATTATATATTTAAGAGTGTATACACATACATTTTAGGTAGATGGGTGGGAAGATAGAAAGACAGATATTAAGTTGGTAGTTTTGGCTGAAGCACCAAAATATAATAAATTTGAATTCAAAAGTGAAAGTCCTGACCAAGATGAAAATTTTCAAAGGAAGTATCTCAATCAATGGCATATCATGGTGTATCAGTGTGAGAGTATCTCACCCTGTGTGCAGGCAATTGTCTATAGATAATTTTAAAACAATGATAAAACCAACTAAAAGTTGATCTGCTTTTTGTTAACACCATGTGTTGGCAATTCTAAGTAATGCTAGTGATAAGGTACTCTTTCTGGAAAAAAATTTTTGTTGACCTAGGATCTATTACAGTTGAGTTTTAATAATATGTATGCAAGTTTCAAATTAGCACATTTTTATTATTTACCCTTTATTAAATATTGTATCCTACATGGGAGTTAATATAAAGAACTTCCAGTTAAATGGTTTGCACCCAACACACATGAACTCAGTTACATGCTTTTATTTGGAGGATAAGTTCATAATGATTGGAAACTGTTTAAACTTGCAAACAGAGAGGTGTAGCATTTTTGTTTATTAAGTGCAGATTTTAGTTCACAAATAAAATATTTCACTGAATTTAAATATCTTTAATATTGATAATGTATTTTTTAATTAATTGTTTCAGAACTAAAAAAAATCAAGAAAATAATGATTACTGGTGATACTGAAAATAAGTTTGTCATATTAAGGAAAGAAAGTGCTGGAAATGATCTGTTTCAAGTGTACATGAGGTACACTAATGCCTACTTTGCAAAGATACTGTAAGGAGTAAATAAGAAACTGCATGCAAATTTGGAGGCATAGAGCCTAGGTACAGTAGATGCTCAATGCGTAGTAGCTTTTGCTACTAAAAGTCATAAGCAATTGGTCTCCTACCCCTTCCTCAACCACCTCTCCCTCTATTCCCAGGCTTTGTCTGAGAAGTTGAGATTCAAACTGAGATTCAAGGTTCCAACTGTGTGCCAAGCCTGGGGCTTAGTGTTTTATATGCATTATCTAATTTATTTCTCACAAAAACCCTATGAGCACTCTTTTTATCCCCAACTATTACCAAACTACCATCAGAAGGCTGAAGTAATTTTCACAGACTCGTTCAGCTAGTAAATGGAAGTTTTATGATCAAATCTAAGTTTTTCTGATATTAATTCTGCACTCTTTCTATAAAATCATCCTGCAAGTGTGTTCGCCACCAAGGTTTTCATCGACACCATCATCACGGCCACCATTTATGAGCCCCTATTCAACGCGCATACATCAGGTGCTCCCACATTTCGTCTTATATAGTCGATTTAAAACAATTTTTACCCACATATTTACCTCTTTCTTAGTCCTTCATTCCTTCCTGCACCTCAGACCTTTCATCTGGGATAATTTTCCATCTGCTTAAAGGGTATTCTTTAGAATTCCTCAAGTGAGGGTCTATTGGTGGCCAAGTTTCTGTTTTTATCTATATAAAACCAACGGTATTTAATCCTCATTTTTGAAAAATATTTTCACTGGATATAGAATTACAGCTTGACAATTATTTTTGTCTTCATTGTGTTGATGATATGATTGCACTATCTTCTGGTTGTTTCTGTTAGGAAGGTAGGTCTCAGCCTGTCCTTCTTCTATGTAGAATCTGTCTTTTCTCTCCTGCTTAGAACATCTTTTCTTTGAAGAACCTCCATACCATTTTCCATAGAGGCTGCACCATTTTGCAGTCCCACCAACAATGTATGAGAGTTCCTTTTTCTCCACAACCTCACCAGCATTTATCATTCACAGTCTTTTGGATTTTAGCCATCCTAACTGGGGTGAGATGGTATCTCAGTGTGGTTTTGATTTGCATTTCCTGAATGCTGAGTGATGTTGAGCATTTTTTCATATGTCTGTTGGCCATTTGTATATCTTCCTTAGAGAAATGCCTACTTAGCTCTTTTGCCCATTTTTTAATTGGGTTGCTTGTTTTTTTCTTGTAAAGTTGTTTGAGGTCCTTGTATATTCTGGATATTAATCCTTTGTCAGATGTATATTTTGCAAATATTTTCTCCCACTCTGTTGGTTGTCTTTTAACTCTGTTAATTGTTTCTTTTGCTGTGCAGAATCTCTTTAGTTTGATATAATCCCATTTGTTTATTTTTCCTTTGGTTGCCACACAATGGAATACTACTCAGCTATAAAAAAGAATGAAATACTGCCATTTACAATAACATGGATCGACCTTGAGAGAATTATTTTAAATGAAACAAGTCAGGCACAGAAAGAGAAATGCCACATGTTCTCACTTATTGGTGGGAGCTAAAAATAAATAAATAAATTCACACACACACACACAAAAAAAAAACTGGGGGGGAGAAGAAGACATAACAATTACAATTCCTTGAAGTTGACACAACGAGCAAACAGAAAGGACATTGTTGGGTGGGAGGGGGGTTGGGGAGGAGAGAGGGAGGTTTCGGTAATGGGCCACAATAATCAACCATTAAAAAAGTTTAAAAAAAAAAAAAGAACATCTTTTCTTTGTTTGTGGTGCCTTGCAGTTTCATTGTGTTATGTTTTTCCTTTAATTTAACTTGGACTTTACTGGGCTTCTGATCACGGTTCTTTCCTCAATTCTGGAAAGTTCTCACCCATTATCTCTTCACGTTATTGGCTTTGCCCCGTCACCCCACTGCTGTGGTTTGAATGTGTCCCCTGAAAGTTCATATGCTGGAAACTTAATTGCCATTGCAACTTAATTAAGAGGTGGGACCTTTAAGAGGTGATCAGACTAATGCTGTTACAGCTGGAGGGGGCTCCTGATGGAAAGGATGAGTTCAGCCCCATTTCTCTCTGTCTCTCATACTCACTTCCACTCTTCACCTTCTGCCATGGGGTGACCCTCACCAGGTGCTGGCTCCATGCTCTTGGACTTCCCAGCCTCCAGAACTGTGAGCCAAATAAACTCCTATTGTTTGTAAATTACCCAGCCTGTGCTATTCTGTTACAGCAGCAGAAAATGGACTAAGACACCACACACACATCTTTCTTCGTTCCCCCCTTTTCTTTTCTCTTCTTTCCTCCTCTCTTCTCCTTTTGGAGCTGTAATTAGACCATATTTGAACTTCTTACTCTATCCTTTAGGTCTCTTAACCTCTTCTTGTTCATATTTTGCATGTCTTTGTGTCCTTGGGCTGATTTTCCATAATTTCCTTACTTCTATTTTTACTAGTTCTCTCTTAGGCTTTGTCTAAACTGCTATTAAATATGTCCACTGAGTTCTTAACTCCAATTATTATATGTTTTTCATTTCTAGGAGTTCATTTTCTAATCTACTTGCATCTTACCCATTTTAAACCTCATGTTTCTTAAATACATTAAGCATCTCTTTTGCATTATTTGTGTAATAATCCTAATATCTGAAGTTTTTGAAACTGATTATACAGTATCTGATTCTTCTTCCCCTCTCTCTCTCTCTCTCTCTCTCTCTCTCTCTCTCTCTCTCTCTCTGCCTCTCTGTCTTTCCTCTACAACTCATTTCCTTGATTTTTACAAAGGAGTTGTCTAGTGATTTTTACATAGGAGTTGCTCATTTTCCATGGAACTTTAATGATGGAAGATTTTTAAAGCCTGGGACAAAAGTGTCTTCCTCCAGAGATAATTTATCTTCTCTCTGTTGTATATCTGGAATTGTTACCAGTATGGGGCCCACTCTAAGCTAAAGTCTTGACCTGAAGTTCGTTGGGCTTCAGATTGTGTGAGTTCAGGCTGCAATTTGGCCTCAGTTACAAATTCTCAGAGAAGGTTTTCTTTTCCCTTTCACCCAACATCAAGCTTCAAGACGGGCAGTTTTCCTCCAGTCTCAGGAGGGGATGCTGGTACCTCATTCAGTCTTGTACCAAGGGTGCACCGCTTTGTACTTCTAGCTCTATATTGAACTTCATACCTTGGGCAGGTCATGTGTCTTCTTACTCCCTAGCCTCGGGACATAATAAAATCAATGCTCAAGTTGGCCTGGTTCAACAAATGCCTCCAAGTCAAAAGCCAGCTTCAGCTCTCTGCTGACCTTTCTGAGTCTCTGTCTTCATGTATTTCCTGGCCTGAGTATATCTTACTGTCTCCTCAGCTTATGAATACATTTAAGATTTTTTTCAATCCAAGATTTTTAGTTGTTTCCAGTAAGACAATGGTCTACTTGGTCCACAATGATGCCAGGAACAGAAGTTCCTGGGCCTCAGTTTTCCTGTCTTCAAAATGGGTTTCTATCCCTGCCCCCTGGAGTTATTGGGGGACCAGATGAACTAACAGTGTTGAAAATAAGCAGTAAACTAATGTTTCCGTTATGAGAAACAGGGGTCAAATGCCTTCAGGGTGCAGTGGAGACATTCACAAAGGCCCACAGTCTGGGGCTCCAAGTGAATCCACCTCTAAGGAAAGGCAGTCACTCTTCAGTGCACAAAGACACAGCATCACCTGCTTGACCCTCAGTGTCTTGCTGCCAGGGACAAGGAGGATATGAGCCAGTATTGAAGGGAGATTCAGATGGGGCTAGGGAGAGAACTCCCGACAGAGGGGATGACAGGAGCAAAGGAGGGAGTGATGGGCAAGCCTGGAAAAGAAGGCTGGTGTTGCACGGTGGATCCTCGAATGCCAGGCTGAGCAGTTTCCCCTCTCGCCTTAGGCACTGGGGAGCTCCTGCAGGTTTGTGAGCAAAAGAGTGACACAAACAGGCAAGCTGAGGCAGAGACCATGTCTGCTTCACTCATCAGTTTATGCCCAACACCCGGCATGTTGCAGGCACTCAGAAAACATCTGATGAACCAATGAATGGATAGAGCCTACCAGCCTGACATGTATAAATTGAGGAATTCAGATAAAAAGTTTTGCTAGTTGAGTGTGAATTTGTTTGTTACTACATATTTGGACAGGACCCACGCCATAGTTGGCTATTCACAGGCAGTACCAGGATTTCCTTTTTGTACTTGAAGAGCTTCCCCACTCATCCCCATGCCGTTTCCTGGACATCCAGAAACATTCCTAACAAGAGTTGCATTATTCCTGTCTTTTGCAGCCCAGCACAGCTTCCCCAGCATAATTGTCTTTGAGGAACAGGATGAGTTCATGATCCTGGCTGAGCCTTCTGGTCATGGTGATTGATCCAGATATGGCCATGGGATGCCAGCTGGCCATGGGTCCTTCCCCCAAAGTTTTCTGGATGGAGCTGGTGGAGAAGGGTCACCGTTCCTCCCAAGTCACCAAGCTGGAAGGGTATGATTCCAGAACTGCCTGTGGTCATAAATTCCTCCCCAGCCTACTCCACACATGAAGGCAGCATGCAGAGGGGACAGAAATAAGAAATGGAGAGAGAGAGAGAACAAAACAGAAAGAGCAGTGTTGTCCAAGGCCCCATGTCCAGGTGTCCCTCGGTCAACTCTACTCCTGTCCTGGAGGATATTTCGTGACATGAACCAATCAATCGTACTCTTTTCTTCCTTAAGCCAGTTTAAGTGAGGATTCCATCATTAGCAATCAAAAGAATATTTGCTAATTCAGAAAACTCTGCATGGTGAGAATATTTGTTCACTTGTTCATTTATTTAATCAATTGTAGACTAAATGCAGACAGCTTCCAACCCATTTCCCCCAGGCAACTGGTAGCACAGAATTTTTCCTGCTATCATCACCACCTGCCCTGCTTCCAGCTGCCTGTGATTGTTGGGACCTCCAGCCAGGTGCTCTGGCCAGCAGTGACATGTGAGATGACAGGAAAGTAAGGATAATCTTGCCACCAAGTATCGCCTGTGTGTGTGAGAGGAGCCGTAGAGCTCCAGGCTGCTGTGGTCTGAAAGCCCCCCCAGCACATGCGCACACACACACTCCACCTGCACGGCGGCAGCCTGCTCCATGGAGGTACCTGGAGCTCCACCAAAGGTGTGAGGCGGGTCCTCTCCAAGTCCACCGTCAAGGCAGGCCCGTCACCACTTCCCCTCACTAAAACCCTTGTCTTATAGGTGAAGATACCAAGGCTCAGAGAAGTTCAGGACAGGCCCCAGATCACACAGCTGTCGGGTGGTGGAGCTGGAAACTGAGCCCAGGTTTCCCACTCACACCTGGGATTATTTTTTCTGAAGATTTTTGAGGCTCATGGGTGAAGCTGAACAGAGAAGACCTGGACGTAGGTGACATCTGTTGTACCGTTTACTGCTGGGTGACCTCAGGGAATTACCCAACCTCTCTGAGCCTCAGTTTCTACTTCTTTAAAGCATGGAAAAGTGCTTGGTCGGTGCCTGGTGCACTCTAGCCATTAGTATTTATACAGGATGGAGAACACACTAGCGGGACAGGGGAGGTTGAGGAAAAGGGTGGGTGTGACTGGAAAGGGGTAGCGTGAGGCAGCTCCTCTGTACTGCCAGAAGAGTTCTGCGTCTTGATTGTGGTGAGGGTTGTGTGAACCTGTACACGTGACAGAACGGCAGAGTTACTCACACAGACATACCAAGAAGAGGTGAACGCAAAAAGTGTGAGATCCGAGTTAAGGACTGTGGTCTCGTTCGTTGTAATGTGCCAGTCTCTGTCCTGGCTTTGATAATGACATAATTATGTGAGGTGTCACTACTGGGGAAAGCTGGTGATGGGTAAATGGGACCTCCCGACAGTTTTTGAAACTTCTTGTGAGTCTATACTTATTTCAAATACAATTTTTTTTCAGAAAAGAAATATAGGCCAAAAAAACTCAAAGAGCCCATAGTGTCCTGTGACTGTGTTGTTGTAAAAACCTTGCAACATAATTCTCGCTCATCACTTTGAAATTACAGGAGGTGGTAGACTGTGGCCAGAACTTGTTATCTAATGCATTCATAAAGAAGCACACGCATTATCTCAAATTTGTTTTAAAATATTTTTGATAACTGTACTTCAGTGTAATTAGTTTCCTTTGTAATCTCCTGGTTTCATTTCATGCACGAAGAGAATGTTATTCTGAGGAGAAGGTCCTTCGATTTCCTCAGGTCCACAGCACAGAAAAGATTAAATTAAGGAGCCTGCCCTGGAGCATGGAGTGTACGTGGCCCACCCTGGTCCTGATGAGGAAACTGAGGTCCAGAAAAAAGACCTCAAGGTCTCAAACTCCCAGACTCACTTGGAAGAAAAATATCTCTTCCAGGAGAGAAGGAAAGCTCCTGTCCCCTTTGCTACTGGCCACCTCTGAGTGGGTGTTTACTCTACCAGGTGGAGTCTGTCCTGGGTCCACTCTGGGGCCGCAGGGTGGCCTTTGAGACAGAGAACAATGCCACATTGTGGCCCTGGCTTCAGATAAAAGAGAAACTTGGCCCAATTGCCCAGGCAAGAGTGACTGTCCTCTTAATATTAATACAAGGAGGGTGTGCCCCTTGCCCACACCCTCACCACTTTCGCCGTTGAGACGGTTGTGTACAATGCCATCCCACTGCCTTCTAGTGGGTGGTCAAAGGCCAGCGCACCGGGCACTTTTATTGTCAGCTGCCTCAGTAATCTTTAACCTCTGCTGGCCAAAGGGCTGAAACCCAGAAAGACAAAGCAAACATGGGTTGGGCACCGGAGAAGAGTGACTCAAGTGAACCAGGGCTGGAGGGCACCAGGCACCCCACCTCCCACCATGCCCTCCCAACACCCTCAAGCCCAGAAAGCTGCTCCGAATGCTGGGGACAGATGGCCAAGTCCCCACCAGGATGCCATCAGCATCTCTCCATTGTTGGTAGTGGAATGCAGGACCCCTGGTGGTGGCTGCCAGCTTGTCACTGCAGGCTCCGTGAGAGATGGCAGATGCACACCGACCATTCTCACACTGGCCTGTGGCCCAGGCTGGGCCTGCTCCAGTGGCAAACACTTCTGCTTGGACGGAAAGGGGATGAGTGGGGCAGTGGGATGCGTGAGTTGGGGCATCGGATAGGCCCAGGGCTGACCCAGCTCTATCATTCATCTGACTGCCCTCCTGGAGCCTCAGTTTCCTCACCTCTGAAATGGGGACACTGACTGTCAGTGTCATTGCCAGCCACTGCCACTTGCTGAGCATTTGCCACTAGCCAGGACTTACCTTGCTTCAATTCTCACAATACCGAAGAAGTGGGCTTCACTGTCCTCATCTTGCAAACAGGGAACTGGAGTGTCGAGAGATGGACTTGACCAGTGGCGATGCCAAGACCTGAACCCCAGTCTCCATGATTCCAAAACTGTCCTCTTTCTACTCGGCTGCATACGGAGAGCCCTTTCAGCAAACATGTACTGACCCACTCGTGGTGGCTGTGAGGTAGGGAACACGGCTCCATTTGGCAGATGAGGACACTGAGGCTAGGCCCCCGTGCAGGCGAGGAGGGGGTGCAGGCGAGGAGGGGGTTCCAGTGAAGCCCAAGTCATTGGATCACATGACCCATAAAGTCTCCAGCACATCTCACTTCCTCTTAAACTGAGGACAGCTGTCCACATCTATGGGTGACTATGCTTGTCACCATCATGAGAAGGTTTACACACAAAGCCAGGGCCCGAATCCATTTTAAAGTGCAAAAACAGAGACCCAGGAGTCCCTAAATGGTCCCTGGTGACTCAGGGGTGTCTGTCCCCATCAGCTGCTTCACTCTCTGATCAGAGCAGTGTCACTGCACAGAGGAAGAACAGACAAGGAGAAATAGACCAAATTCATCCCCCATGGGGCAGGGGCTTGTGTACAGGGGAACTACGCTAGAGATAGAAACGGATCTTTTTAGTGTAGGTCTGAGTCCTTAAATCCCTTTTCTCCACAAAGCTGAGCAGCTCTGGGTCTCTGCTGTGCTGGCAGAATTCCACCTCTCTCTGGCCATCCAGGGCTGGGGCCCCTGCCAAGCCCTTACCAGCCTGCTGATAAAGTTACCTTCTGTGCCTGGGGCAGAAGGTCAGGAAACCAGCAGCAGTTGGAAGAAGGTTATGGTCTTGGGGACCTGCACCCGGGTGGGGCATGGGGAAGGAGAAAGATAAGACTGGACAATAAAAGAGAGGCAGAAAGAGACAGTGAGGGGAGGCTGGCACGGGAGCTCAGCCCCCACTGGTACCATCTCTTTATGACCCATCAAGGGCATGTAAACAGGCAGCGACAAGAGCCTTATCTCCCCCTCCGGATCTGTAAATGATCACCCAGAGTCCACCACTGGCCTCAGAAACAACAGCTGTGCTGGTCACACAATGGGAACCGAGCCATCAGGTAAAGGGAAGGGCTTGGCGCTGCCCGCAAGCTGGGAGGCCCTAGGCCCGCAGCTGCTGAATGATGGGACCCTGGACGTTTCCTGTGAGATGTGGTCTCTTCCAGGCCAGGGCAGCCTCCATCTAGTTGCAGGGCAAGGAGCTCGCTCCTGTGCTGCTGATGATACAAGATGGTGCAAGCCTTCGGATATTCTTGACAGCGCAAAACGCCACTGAATGGCAAGGATCACTCTGGAAAGTGGAACTGACATGTGCAGTGTTAACAGGTGCTTTGTGCATCTTTGTGAATAACTTAGCATCCAAAACAGCCCATGGCACACAGTAGGTGCACGGTAAATGGTAAATGTTGTGATTAGTCATGGCAGTCCTGGCAAAAGGCTGGTGTGATGTGTGTCACGATCTGGGGCACCGTGAGAACACACCTCGCCGGCCTCCAACCTCAAGGGGCTCAGCTGGCCTCTGGCTCCCACCCCCTGCTGTGCTCTGAAACCCATCAAGGCCAGGCTTCCCGCAGGCTGCAGCCGGCCAAGGGCTGAGCACCGCAGGGTCCTCACATTTCCCTCGGGACCCTCTCTCCATGGTCTTTCTGAAACGTGTGGGAGCATGGAGGGGACCTCCCTTGACTCTCTGGAATTGGCAGCCAGGGCCCAAAGGCACCACCTCTCCACCCTACAATCCATTCTCCACCCTTCTCTGTCCTGCTCTGCAGCCCAGGTCTGGGGCTGCCTTGCCCTCTGGCTTCCTGTGGGGAGCAGCCAGTGGGAAACCTGGACTAGAAGTGGGCGGGCAGGTGGGGAGAGTAGGGCTCTTTCCTCCTGCTCCTCCTTGGGTCAGTGCCAGGCCCTGGCCATGGCTCTGTCCTCCTAGGACCCCAGCTCTTGCCAGGGGGCCCCACCATGACTCCAGCTCCCACCTGGGCTCTGTCGTCTACCTCCCCCTCCAGCTGGGCTCACAGTGTCCCACTGCTGCTGGGGTCCCCTTCCCCCTGCTCACACCTCTATAAAAGGCCCTGTGTCATGTTCCCTTCCTGCCTGGGATTCTGTTTACTGCAGGACCCGTCCTGGCAGAGACACTGCTATGAGGACCAGAGCCTGCCTTCAGGCTTGCCCTTGACCATCACCCCATGAGGCGTTGGGGTACAGTGCTGAGAGGAGGAGATGACTTCCTGCCTCTGCCACCTGCCCCAGCCCTGCTCCCAGGCCCAGGACTGAGCTCCTTGCTGCTGGTCGGTCACGTCTTCAGGCAACAGACTTGCTGAGCCTCCCCAGCCGGGCCTCTCTGGGGAAGATCAGGAGAGCAAGAGGGTGAAGGACACAGAGCGGGGTATGGGGCCTGAGCTCTGTCACTGCCTCCCCACCCGAGACAGCTGGAGAGGGGACGCTGGCAGGCCACCAGAAGCTGTGGGGTGACCTCTGCCAGGGCCAGGCTGCTGGGCCAAATGAGGTTGAACAGACCCAGCTGTCCCCTGCCAGCGAGCTGCACCATGGGGCCCACACCCTGCACACACATCCCATGACAGTCAGCGTCCAGACAGTGCCTGCCATCCAGGGGACACAAGTCCCAAGTGTAAGGGGAGCCAGGAACTGCTTGCAAGACTGCGGTTTCATCTTCACTGGATTTTGTCCAAGGGGCCAAGGGGTTAAAAGAGCTATCACTCAGAGGCCAGAGGGACGTGACACAGTCCAGGTGGGGACAGAGAGCAGAGAAAAGAAAAGCCATACTGTGTTTGGGCTCTGCCTAGCTGGCACTGGTCAGTAAACCCGTTACAGCTCCGTAGGGCCCAGGACCCCAGGTTTATAAAGCAGGGTTTGAAAAGCAGAAGGGAAAATGGTCCCACCTAGGGAAACTGGAAATAAAACAATGAGGGGGCAGACTCTTTGCCTGCCCCGCACCTCCCTCCTTCTGTGTCTGTCCCTTCCTTTGGACACTCATTTTTGCATCTACTGTCTTCTGCTAATTAATACTATGGCACTAGAGTAGTCTGTTTTATTATCAGCGCTGCCAGCCCATTCCTACAACGCAGTAACAAGCCATCTATGACTGTAGCACAGTCCACAGTAAGGAGGCCCCATGCACAGGTGAAGAGAGTCTAAATGTTGGAATCTGAAGACGGGGCATGCAGCAGTTCTGTGCCAGCAGCCTGGTCTCCAGTTTGTAGATATTTAGTGCTCACCTGCTATATGCTTATCTCATTTCCTTCTCACAGACACCCAGCGCCTCCCTCGCTGCAGGACTCCACATCTCCCTGAGCTTCAGTTTCTTCATCTATAAAACGGGGATTATAACACCCCCATGGCTGCTACAGGATGCTTTGGAAATGGACCACCCGTGAATGTCTGTCTCCCCTAATGGACCCTGTTTATCTTGGCGCCCCAGCTTCACAGACAGAGCGTCGCATAGGAGGGGACCACTGGGAAGTATTTTAGAGGCAAATGAATGCAGTTATTCTACTTTATTAATAAATAATTTTTGAGCTTGTGATGTTTAAATAAATGGTCAAAAAACATACAGGTGAGTTGCATCTTGTGGAAACCTAAATTACAAGGATTTGCTGCAGCGTGATGTGACAACGTGAATGAAGTCTCGGTGAGAGCGCAAATTTGGAACTCAGGTACCGCCCCCCCCAGCCCCTCACTCCTCCCGCCACCCCGTTCCCCCCACCACCCCTTCATTTTAAAGCTCATCAAGAAATCACCTAATAATAAAGTCGATGTGGGTGGGCAGAGGGCTCTGCAAACTGTGTTCCTGCTCTTGCCACCAGGGGGCGCCACTTCAGCAGGTAAACCCAGGTCCTTGCCGGTAGGACTCTGCGGGATGTGGGCACAGGGGTCGCTCTGTGTGGAGAGCCAGCGGGCGGTGCGAGGGCACCGGGGCGGGTGTGGAGGCCGCCGGGCGGGACTCAAGGTGGATTCACCCATCAGCAGAGCTGAATGGATTAAGGTGGCAGATGGGTTGGAAAGGGCCTGTCCCAGGGAGGTCGGGTGCCTTGTTAGGGACACAGGGAGGCCAGCGGTGCAACCCCCGGGCAGCTGCTAGGTGTAGCCTGCAGAGCTTGGCCCAGGCAGAGGAGCACCCCTTCCCCCGTGCCCCAGGGGCTGGCTGTCCGCTGAAAGGTGACCTGTGGGAGGCAAGGCTTGGGCCAGCTGGCTGACCACGGGGACAGGGTGAGAAAACACTTTGTGGGGGGCAGGGTGAGAAAACACGCCTCAGCTGAGTCTCGGCGGGTCCTCACCTCCGCCCGCCTGTGTGGCCTCAGCGGCCACTTCCTCCCTGGACTGACTTCAGTGGCCAGGGCCCTGACCCTCACTCTGTCAGGGGCCCCAGTAGGGGATGCAGGAGGGAGGACAAGCTTGCGCTGGCCAGACATGCCAGATGGCCAATGGGCAACTCCTTCCAGGGACCCAGAGCACCCCACCCAAGGCACACCTTCCCGGTGGGGCTGTTCCACCTGCCCCACCCTGGAAGGGTTCAGCAGAAGGTCATGATCCTGCTCACGTTCAAAGTGCAGGGCTCTGAGCCCCCAGCCAGCCCCAAGGGAGGAGGCCTCCCCGCCTCCTGGGACCCTCTCCCGCAGTGATGCGAAGATCCCAGGCCACCTTGTCAGGTGCTCCCAGCTGCTCCTGCCCCCTCTGCTCAGGAGAAAGGCCGGAGACTCCCATGGTCAGCCAGCCAAGGACACCTGGCTCTTCCCAGCCAGTGCGGATGCTGCAACCACGTGGCACTGTCACCAAATCACAGATGTCCACATGCCGTCCTCGCCCACTTGTGGGTGAACTGCAGGTTGCTGGGCACAAGTCCAGAACCAAGACCTGGCAGCATGGAGGCTGCCTGGGCAGCATCTGCAGACTCAGGGGCTGTGCCCACATACACCCTGGGTGTCATTGACACTGGTCTGCAGGGTCTTGTCCTTCAAGCCACTGACCGATGGTTTATGGAGGGTGGACACACACATGCACAGTCAAACACACACTCCCACGCCTCCTCCACCAGGCACACTGAGAGCTTCAGAGAAGAATCAGGTTTTCCAGACCCTGCTGTGTGGTGTGTCTGGAACCCCAGTTCTCAAGCACAGTCCCTGAGAACAGAGGACATTCCCTTCCTCTCTTGGTCCCGAGACCCCGAGGATGTGCAAACCACACTTCTTACCCAGCAACCTCATTCGTCAACCGAGCCTGGCTACTGGGAAAGCCTCTTCAGGAATCAAAGTGGCTCCGTGTGCCTGGATACAAACCCTGACCACAGACTGATGGCCTGGGTTCGAATCCTATCCTCACATGCCTGTTACTACCTGTAAGATCTTGGGCAAAACTCACCTAACACATGGAAACTTCAATCTCTTTTGTGTTTAGACATCTCAAATACATTCCTAAGTGGAAACACACCTCCAGCACCTCTTCTACTCGGGCCTCATTCCAGGAAGCCCCCTTGATTTCCCCAGGCAAGGTCGTGCCCCCGCCACCCACATCGTCCCTGTCACCTCCCACTTCTGTCTCTGCCTCCTCACTATGACTCCTTGCAGGCAGAGGCTGGTGTGACCCCGGTGCCCATCGCTGGAGGCCACCCAGAGCCGGGCTGCAGAGACCCAGTCGCTGTCCTTGGAGACACTGGATGGACCTGGAAGGCGGGAAGGGCAGGCTCCGGGAGAGCTTCTGGAGCGCCAAGCTGCGTCTCCCAGCAACGCGGAAGAGGCTGATTTTTCCATATGTTTTTCTCTCTCCTCCCCTTTCTGGCATTCGACTGAGGAGCGAACTTTGGGTTTGGCAGCGACCCCAGGACTCCTTGGTTCTCTGTTCCTTCCAAGGCTCCAGGAAGCATCTTCTTGCTCAAAGAAGTTTGGATCCTGAGGGGGAGCTTCCTGGGGACTCTGTGAAGGGGGTCCCCCTCCCCAAGGCAGTTTTTCCTCCCAGGCCCCCGTTTCTTGCTCCCAGTTTTCTGGGGGAGAAGAAAGCATTTGAGAGAAGGTCTGGCAAGGGGCCAGCTGGCCTGAGCCAAGACCCCACTGACCTCGCCCTGCCCTGGGAAGCTTGCCCCATCAGACAACACAGCCAGCCCCTGGCCACGGTGTTCCCAGCCCTCCTCCTCCCCATGACTCGTGCCAGGTTCTTGGCTCCTCCCCACTGTGGCTGGGACACAGCCCCTGTGCCCTGTGGACGGTGCTGTCCACCGGCCTTGGTGACTCATGTCTCAGCCTGACCCAGCCCCTCCTCACCCCAGACCCAACGTGCCCAGTGCTCCTGCCCAGCTGCCCTGGCCCAGAAGACGACGACTGGACACGTTCCTCTCTGCCAAGGTTGACAATACGTCATTTGGAAAATCATTTTGACCAAGGCTGGTTTCCAGCCCTTCTGGAGTGAAGAGCACAGACCACAGATCAGGACATTGAGGTCTGAGCTTGGCCTCCCTTTTACGTCAGCCATAGAACTTGGGTTCCAGGGTCTTCCTCTGAAGAATGGGGCCAGGAGCCCCAGCCCACCATGGGCTGCAGAAGCTCGAAGACCTCATGTGCCCATTGCCATCTCTCCTGACCACCCAGTGACCCTGCCTGGGAAGACACTGGCTGTGAATGGGGGTCCCAATTTGTCTACCTCCACTGTGCCCAGCCCTGGCATTAACACATTTCCACATGTTGTGACTAGAAATACAGGCTTGGCCAGACCTTAACTTGAGTCCAAACTGCACATGTATTAGCTGCGTGTCCCGAGACAAGTTACTTAACTTCTCTGAGCCTCAGTGTCTTCATCTGTAAAATGGGGATAATAGTGAGGATCAAATAAAATAATGTGCATAAGGTGCTTAGCACAGAGACTAAATGTTAGCTACTATTACTGTTAATATTATTATCATTATTATTATTATTATTATTATTATTAATTATCATTTGTCTGAAAGATTGGGGGACCAGGCTCCCCAGGCTCTATTTGTCTAAGGGAATTTGTGGAACGGGAAGCATGTTTGGTTTTCCCTTATTGGAAAAAAACTTAACTGAAAAATTTGTAGTCAGCCCTTGCAAGGACAGTCCAGCCGCCTGTCGCCTGTCTGCACTCCTCAGGACGGTCCCCGCAGCATCCTCTTATTCAGTACAGATAGGGAAGAACGTTTCTTTCCTCAACAAAGTTTTTTTTATTTTTATTTTTATTTATTTTTTATTTTATTTTATTTTTTTTGTCTTTTTCGTGACCGGCACTCAGCCAATGAGTGCACCGGCCATTCCCATATAGGATCCGAACCCGCGGCGGGAGCGTCGCCACGCTCCCAGCGCCGCACTCACCCAAGTGCACCACGGGCTCGGCCCTCAACAAAGTTTTTTTAATTCTGTTTTTAATTAAGTAATTGTACATATTTACGGGGTGCGATGTGATATTTGGACATATGTATACACTGTGGAGTGATTTTACTCAATGAATACTTACAGTGCCCTTCACACCTCGGACCCTGGTGATTCTGTGTCAGACAAGGCAGTCCGAGCCCTGCCGCTGGAGCTGCCCAGGCCCACCTGCCCAGAACTGCGGGAGCATGGCCTCAGACTGCACTGTGCCCAGCCTCTGCTTGCCCATCTGTAAAATGGGTGCAGCAAGCCTGATTCCACCTGTTTCCAGGGAAGATGAAAACAGATACCCTTTTTCATGAACTTAAAAAAAAAAAGGAAATCTAAACTACCTTTTCAAATACTTATACGTGAAAACTATATAATCTTTTTAAATTCAAGTACAAGATTCAGGAGTGTGGTCACCTGGGTGAGGAATAAACACAGGAAGAAGCAGGTTATTGACAAAGTTCGGATTCTTGTGTTGGGTGGTGGGTTCTTGGGGTTTATTAAGTACATACATAAAAATAAACAGATCAGACTAGTCATGACGTGTGGCATAAATTGAGGACCATCATGACCCAAGCCTGGGTTCCTGAGGTCCTCAAAAGGAACTAAAAACCGAAATGGGATATATATACAGGGAGCTTGGCTCATAGGAGGCACTTCATAAATGTCTCCTCCCGTCTCCCCTCCTGGAATGTGACATTTCCCTTGCTTTTGAAAAGCAGATGTACGCCATCCTGATGAATTTTAGAAGAAACAAAGAGCACTTCTTCCATCCTGAAAACTCAGTCTGCTTCCTTCTTGAAGTGGCTGCAAGAGCCCCTCAGCCACCATTTAGGCAAGCCACAAACTTCTGTGGGTGGGCCCATGCCCGGTCCATCCAGTGCCTCTCTTGTCCGGGTGAGGCCACCTGTGCCTGGCACATGGAGGCATGTGGTGCCAGCCACAAGGAACAGGTGCAGCTGCCGGAGGTGTCAGGGATGGGGCTTCAGACACTCCTTCTCTGCAGCTGCTGTGTTAGTCAGGGTTCTTCAGAGAAACACAAGTAAGATACTGCCTGTCATGACCATAGAGCCAGGCTCTGTGCAGATCGGGATCTGCAGGTGAGTCAGCTGGCCAGAAACCCAGGAAGAGCCAATGTTTCTTTTCAAGTCTGAAGACAGCAAAAAGCCAATGTCCCAGTTCAAAGGCTGTCAGGCAGGAGGATTCTCTCTTACTCAGGGGAGAGTCAGCCGTTTTGTTCTACTCAGGCCAGCAACTGATCGGACGAGGCCCACCCACCCTGGGAAGGGCAGTCCACTTTACTCAGTCTACGGATTCAAATGCTACTCTCATCCAGAAACATCCTCATGGACACAGCCAGGATAATGTCTGACCAAATAACTGGGCACCCTGTAGCCTAGCCAAGTTGACACATAAAATTGGCCAGCACAGCAGCCAGGAGCCCAGATGAGAACTCATCATCAGGGTGCCTGCTTACCAGGACCTGCAGACCAGATTTACCAAAGTGCACTTTGGCATTATGCCCAGTTCCCATTAAGTAAGGCAGTAGAAGCCACAAGGAAGGTTCCCAGGGTAGTTGGTATACTGAGGATGCTGGCAGCACCATCACCCTCTCTTCTCTATGTGTAAGTTGCCAGATTTAGCAAATAAAAATATAAGGATGCCCAGTTAACTCCGAATTTCAGATAAAAGATGAGTGAGTTTTTGGTGTACACGCATCCCATGTGACAGCTGCATAAACATGTTCTTTGTGCTTGCCCCCTCGTGGCTCCAGCTTATTTTCCCACCACGTTTTTCCTTCTGATCACCTTGCTAACTTCAGGTTTGGAGGGATGGACAGAGAGACAGGAACGGGGCCAGGCTTCCTGCCCTGCCCTGCTCTGCACGAATCGCCCTCCTGTAGTCCCCACAGTATGCACTGGGCCCCTGTGCAGCTTCCTGGAGCAGAACCCGCTCTCTCCTCTCCCTGAACTGAAGCGTTTCTAACCTTTGGTGATGGGCTCTTGAACCAGACCGTGTTGAATGAGCACAATCTATCCACATCCACAAGCGGCCTGAGCTGCTCTCCATTACTCCTCCCAGAGGGTCCGCCTGGCCCCTGAGGCTCCCAAAGGCCAGATGCCTTGGGCCAAGTGCGTGAAGAGCCTTCGGTGGATATGCCAGTGTGGCCACCCAGCAGGCGAGATGCTTCTGATTAGGGGGCTTGTAAACATCACACTCCAGCAGACACGCTTGCCTGGCCTGTGACTGATGGCCCTAGGAGGCGAGTGTCCTGGACCGAGAGTTTGGAGAACTGGGCTGTGCCCTGTCCTCTGTGCAAGGTTACTATGTGACCTTGAGCAATCCACGTCATCCCTCAGGCCTGAGTCCTGCTTGTCCAACTAAAGTTTGGTCTTCTACCCAAAATCCTGTGATTCTGTTAATGGCTACAGGAGATAATCTGGCTGGTGTCAAGATGAGCAGGATAGAGAGGTTCAGCTAATATCCAATCTGCCCCAGAATAAATATTCATCCATTTGTTCAACAAACAGCAAAGGTTTGCTCATTGATCAGGCTTAGAACAGAATCACCCACACACTTGAAATGCTCACAAATGCTGACTTTCGGGGATGCCTATTAATGATGATTTTGGAAAGAGTCGTTCGGGCTTCCAAGATGAGATGTCAACCATGCCTCTCCGGCTAATGCCAAAAGGAGCTACTTGAACCTGACCTTGGCTGGAGTCCAGACATTGCCGTTTTATTTGTGTTATGTTAGAGGGAACAGACAGAAGACTGAGAGGTGGAGGCAGAGAGAGGGACAGAGGTGGGAAGTGTCTGATGCCAGCTCTGTACAGGACACACGCTGGGTCCTCGGCCCACGGACGGGCAGAGCATGAGCGCATGATCGACTCCTCCCTCCTGCTGTCACGTTCAACATCATCTCAGCTCCAAGTTTTCCCCGAATGACAGATTATGACCAGGTTCCCCGTAAGAACAGCTTATAAGAACTTCAGCTGCTCCACGATAGCAATGAAATCCATCCAAGCCCTAAACTTCAAATTAGGGTAATTCTGATAAATCACCTAAGCCTGATATCTTAATCCATGTTTTACAGATGGGGAAACTGAGGCTCAGAAAGGGAAAGTGACTTGCCAGGATTGCACAGGTGGGCAGAACCCTGCTTTAGCACCTGAATGAGCTGCAGAACTCTGTGGCCTCATCACAGGACCCCTGCCCCAGAAAACTACCAAGACACCAGGTTCGACAGCGTGGGAAGTGGAGAGCCCATGCCGGGAAGGACAGGAGGGCAGCAGCTGGCCCTGTGCTGGGCCTCGCCGGAGGCCGTATGTTTCCAGGGTGGTGGCTCCGCACCCCAGTATCTATTAATCGCATAGCTCTGGAAAACCAGACATCAACTTCAAAGGCACTCTCCCTCCAGTTTTGAGACAAGGACAGTTGAATGATGGAAAGATTCTATGCTGAGGCCAAACATACATCAAGCCGGCTCTGGCAGTGCCTGGAGTCCGGACTGCACGTGGAGCCCAGCTAACCCCCTCTGCCAAGCCCTAACACGTTGCCAGCATCTCCCCCGTCTCTGTGCTTGATAATGGGACAGCCCAAGTAGACAGAGGAGATGAATTCCAGGAATTTGATCTTTCAACACCCAAGGAGCTGGAGCCTGGGGGCGAGGAATTCCTTCCTGGCTCTTTAAGTGGTTTCAGAGCTCCTTGGACAGGGCTGAGCAGGACATCGCTGTGCCGTCTTCTAATCTGCTCTCATTCCTCATCTGCCAGCAAAGAAGCTGTGAGCACCTACTGTGCCAGGCTGGTGGCCACCGGTCACTGGGGCCCAGAACTGGACACAGCCATGCTTTCCCCTCCCCCTCCCATGCCAGGGACCCTGCACCCCCTCTTTTGGGGAGCATAGGACCCCATCATGCACCTGCCTTTGTTTCATACCCCCACCAGAGCATGAGCACTCGTGGGCAGAGATTAACACAGAATAGGGCACTTGCAGATGATCAGGTCACAATGAGGCTCTGATCCATATGATGGCGTCCTTATAAGGGGAAATTTGGACACAGACAGCCTTCCTGGAGAACACCACATGAAGATAAAGGCAGAAATCGGAGTGATGTATTGACAGCCAAGCAATGTCAGAGGTTGCCAGCAACCACCAGAAGCCACGAGAGAGGGAGCGGACAGACCCAGCCTCAGAAGGAACCATCTCTGCGGAAACGTTGGTCTCAGACTTCCAGCCTCCAGGCTGAGAGTCAGTAAATGTCTATTGTTATAAACTGCCCAGCGTGTGATGCTTTTTTATGGCAGCCTTAGCAAGTGAATGTAGATTTTGGTGCGAATTTGGTCGGAATGAATGCTTGTTGAGTGTGCATGACAGTGAGACAAGCCAGCATCTGCCTTCGAGGAACGAGGGCTCTGGAGTCAGACACTTGGGATGGCAGCAACACTTGGCGAGCATTTCTAATGCGGCAGACATCCTCTGACACTCTCCATGTTAACTCACCTGTCCCTGTGAGCTGGGCACTAGAACCGCCCTCTCCTTAGAGATGAGGAGACAGAGGCGTAGCTGGGTGGCTTGCCGGGGGTGGAGGTGGGATTTGAACCCAGGTGGTCTGGCTCCAGAGCCTGCACTTTTAAACAGCTACTTCTCCTGTTTTGTCTGGCAAGTGTGTGGTGGTTTTAGCTCTGCCTCTTATCCACTGTGCTGTTTAAGTAAGTGACTCACCTCCCTGTGCCTCAGTTTCCCCATCTACAAAATGGCTTCCTCAAGAAGTGGTGAGGAAAAGAGCTTGGGGTGGGAAGGATGTGCCCAGGACTGAGTCTGCAGAGGTGACTTCCTTGTGGGGACAAGTAGAACAGGAACTCATCCCGATGGTCTCAGACCAAGGCCAAGTGTGCTCAGGGCATCTGAGATGACAAGAAAGGGCAGTGGGGTGGGAGAAGCCACCTGCAGAGATGTCACTGCACTGTCACCTGGCAGGAGGGCTGAGATTCAGACAGACACTATCACCCCACCCAGTCTGAAATCCAGCAAGCTTCTCTGCAAGCCCAAAAGAAAGGGCCTTTCACCTCACTGCCATGGTCAGGAGAATTCGGTGCTTAGACCTGTGCCCTCTGACCTTGACATGCTGGGCGCTCCAGGTCCCCATGTCCATCCCCCATTTCATCCCTGGACTTTGCAGGGATGGGTTAAGGCCTCTCCAGCTGGTCACCCCTCTGGCCCCTCTGGCACATCCGAAGACAGCTTGGGAGAGTGAGAGGGGAGATGGGGACCAGCACACGTAAAGGCCCAGCCTTAGAACCCCTCCCCACATACTCCCCTTCCCACACCGGGGCCCTCACCCAGCTCCTCTTGCACCTGTTGACGTAGCCTTAACCCTCACTGCAAAGTGGCCAGCTTGGGAGAACGGGCTCCCCTGCTCCCCACCCTCTTCCATGGCTGTGGTGGTCCTTTCCAAACACAAATCCGTTAGGGCACACACCCTGGCCTGGAATGGCTCCCCAAGGCCCCCAGGAGAGAGGCCAGGGGCCCCATGGCATTCACGGCTCTCCACTCTTGGGGCCTGCCTGGCTTCTCAGCTCCGCCTCTGCCACTGCTGACGGGGTCCCTCCCGTCACACCAGAGCGCTCCCGCAGCACGTGGACTCCCCTCGCTGCCTTTGCTGCACACTGTTCCTTCTGCCCAGGACGCTGCCCCTGCCCTCCCGCCTGCAGAAGCCCACCTGGCACTCGTGCGTGCTTCCACAGCCCTGGCCTCCCCAGCCTCTGCCTCAGCCTCCTGCCCCAGCACTCTGCTCTGCACCACGTGGAGGTCGGACCAAGTTCCCTAAAACATGCCAAGAAGCGCGTGCCTCTCCTGCTCAAAAACCATCCGTGGCTCCCACTGCCTATGGGAAAACCCCATCTCTTTGCACTGGCCTCCAGCCTCCCGCATCTGTCCACCGGCCTCCCTCCAGTCCTGTCACTCCCGCGCACGTCCTCCGACGTTCTACTCCCTACTCGGGCTCCACACCCCTGGGTTTAAATTTCTGTTCCCGCAAGACCTTGGACATGTCACTCTCTCTCACTGAATAGCCATTTTCCCAGCTGTTAATGGGAGGGCTCCATTGTGCAGTTTTCTAAGGTTCCTTACAGCCCAGAGGTTCTCATGCTGGAGGAGACCCAGAGATGTGAGCACCTCCTCACAAGGTCACCAGACCCCTTAGAAAAGGCGTCTCCTCACAGGCCGAGCAGCCCGGCCAGGAACGCTCGGGAAGGGCATGAGCGTGCCCTGTGCTTTGCTCTGCACAAACCACTAACCTTTGGAGTCTCAGAGAGGATTAAAATAGGAAAGCATCTCTGCCTCCCACACGGGGTAGACGGTTTTCACAGTTCACACGGCACTTTGGCTCAGAGAACCGCGGCTGCCGTTCCAGCATTTTCAGACGTGACGATCGATACTTAGAAATGGATAAAAAAGGAAAGGTGAGTGGGATGCCAGTGGGATGTCTGATCACCTGCCCACCAGGACATCAACTCTTGCTTCTGAACAGGTCCCAGGTGAGACCCCCCCCCCCACACACACACACACACCACACACACACACGCAAGCACATGCCAGCACATGCCAGCACGCAGACACACACACACAAACATCTACTCAAGCAGTGGATTTTCTGTGAAGCCGCCAGAGTTCAGGCTTCGGGGCTCCTCACCTGCAGGGCCACTTCTAAGGCCTGGAAGGAGAGAGGGTGGGCGGGCATGGGGAGCAGCCAAAGTCAAGACTGGGAAATTAGAAGCCAAATCCAAGAGGAGACCAAAGACTTTGGCGAGGTTTGACAGCACCCACAAGGAGAAGGGGGATTTAGGTGACTCCGTCTTTGGGCACAGAGCAGGTCCTGGGAGAGACCCAAAAGGTCACCCATCCACACCATTCTGCAGATGAAGAGACCCAGGCCCTGTGGGCAGCGGCAGCCAGGGACCATGCAGGAGGCCTGCCCCCAGCCCAGCTTCTTCCCATGCCCCGTCCTTGCCTCTGACGCCTAGACACAGACAGCGTTCGCTCTGCCAGCAGGCAGTGGGAAGGACATTAACGATTGGCTTCTGGTCCACCTTGAATATAAGCTCCGGGAAGTGTCATTTGTTCACTTAACAAATATTGATTGAGCCCCTTCTCTGTGCCAGAGCCCCAGCAAGGCCTTTGGGGTATCGAAACGCAAGATGCAATCTCCACCCTGGAGGAGCTCGAGTCTGGGGGTGGGGATCTGGAGGCGGCTGCCCTGGCAGGGCTGAGCAGAGTGGGAGGGGAGGCTATCAGGGAAGGGGACGCAGAGTGGGGGGCGAGAGCCTCCAGGAGCCACAAGTGCTTTGGCAAGGCTAGAGCACTTGTGGATGGCTTGCCTGAGAGTCAGGGTGGGCTCCTGGCATCAAAATCGTTTCTTCTGGAGCTGCTGGCTCTGAGAACCCAGACGAGGAACCTCCCTCGGTTCCCATGGAACAGTTTGCTTTCTGGGCAACCTTTACCATCTCCGAGTTACATACTCGGAGGAGATTTCAGGGTGTCGTGCTGACATTTCAACTTCTCCAAGCTGCTTGTCACCTCGGTGTTTTATTTCCATGTGGCGTGTAAGAGGGTGGTGTCTGGCCAGCCGTGCAGCCCAACGAACAGGTCTGGCCTTTTCATGGGGAACATTTGAAAGGTTCTTGGCAGGACCCCGAATGCATACCAGAGGGGGCTGCCGGGCCCGCTGGAAAAACTCCAGGGAGAGAGAACAGAGTTCCAAAAACCAAAGGGACTTTCTGAGCTTCCAGTCTGAGGAAAGCACTGCTGGCAGGCTCCAGCCACCACAGGTTGCAGAAGGCAGGGTCGTAAACCTGCAAAGGGCAACCTCCCATCGGAAGCCCTGTGATTTAGGGGAGAGCGGGCTGGATCTGGAGCTAGAGGACCTACGTTCCAGTCCTGGTTTTCCCTCCTCCTAGCTCCCTGATGGTCCTCTGCTTGCTGAGCACCTCTGAGCTGCAATTGTGTTCTCTACAAATAGTGGGATGACCATGAATAGCTCAGAGGGGCCCAGTGCTCTGTGAAGTGGAAAACCATCACCTGCACAGGCGGGATTATTGTTGTCATTAATAACTGACACGACAGAAGGAAGAACCTGAATCCCTGAGTCACAACCAGGAGCAGAACTGCCCACAAAACTAGATGGCTCACTCAGGGCTGCTGCAGGAAATGCAGCTCGGCCTCTTCATTAAGCCACTGTATTTGGGGATGTGGGGGGTCTCTGTTAGCAAAGCTCAGCCTCCCCAAACTTATGTGGTCCTTCATTATTCACCCTCACAGGACAGTGCTGCAGCCCTCTAGAGCATAATTTCTTGTGCAACACAATTGATCAGTAACTGGGCTGGGGAACAGGCAGGTCACCAGTGACTTCTGGGAGAACATTTTGGAGGAGCGTGAAGACTCTCCAGGTCAGCAGCAAAGGGAAGAGAAAGATGGAGAGTCAGCAGGAGGGTCACACGGGGTCAGGGGAGAGCTTTTTGAAAGTTCTTAGTTTATTTAAATATTAACAGGAAGGAACCAAATGTGGGAAAGAGGGGAGAAGGCAAATGTCTAGGAGAGGAGTAATTGACTGATTGTATAAGGTCCCCAAGAAGGGGAGGACATAGGATTTAATGTGCAGAGAACTTAACATAGTGACTGGCACACAGTAAAACTATCCTACATTAAATGATGTTATCTGAGAATGGGACTCAATGTTCATTTTGGTTAAATGCCTCTTAGGCATCTATTGAGATAATCTGGTATGTTTTTTCTTATGTAACCTATTGATGTGATTTCTTATACGAATAGATTTTCCTTAACGTTAAACTATTCTTACATTCCTGGGACAAAGTCTACTGGACTTTGATGAATAATTAACATGATATTGAATTTGACTTATGAGTATTTTATTTGGAACTTGTTCATCTGTGTTCATAAGTGAGATGGGTCAATTGTTTCATACTGGGGTTAGTTTTGATAGATTTTTTGGTGACAAGATCATTTTAACTTTGCAAGATTATTTGTGTAGCTTTTGGTCTTTTCTATGCTTTAAAAGAGTTATACCACATATATATATATGTAAAATTTGTTTCTTAAATATTTTAAGTAACTTACATTTAAAGTTACCTGGCCTGCAACCTTCTTTTGAAAGTATTTTTATGATAATTTCAATGTGTTGTATAATTACTGGTTTTGGATCAATTTTTGATAATTTACAGTGTTCCAGATAATTGCCTAATTGCCTGATTTTCATTGAAATTTTCAAAACGTTAGCATAATTATATATCATTCCTTTTGTAAACCAGTTCTCTGCAATATTCTCTTTGTTATATTGCTTATATTTTGTGATTTTTTACTTAACTAGAATCAGCAGATTATTGAAGTTTATTTTTCAAACCAACTCACACTTACTTGTCAGCTCTGTTTTCTACTGCATTGAATTTGGATTTATCTTTTTTTTACTTTATTGGGATTGTTCTTTCTTTTCTAATTTTGAGTCAAATGCTTACATCACATGATTTAGCTTTCTTTTTTGACAAACAATGCATTTAATAGTATGAATGTTCCTTGGAGAATAGCTTTATTCTTATAAGGCATACTGGGTTTTTTTATGTTTTATTTTCATTACTTTCCAAATATTCTGTAAACTGTATTTTGCTCCTCTATGTTCCAATAGTTATTAAGAAGACTTTTTTTTTTAATTTAGTTACTTATGGCTTAACTTTGTTCTGATCAGAAAATATGATTTGTAAAATTTATGTTTTCTGGAACACAACAGAATTTGTGTGACCTCGTATATACTTGGCTCTGCTCAGAGTCCCATACATGCTTGAAAGTAGAGTGTACCTTAACTCGTGTATTCAAAAGAAGACCTCTTATTGATTACATTACTAAAATCCCTATCACCTATTCTTTTATCAATTGATTTCTCATTGCTTAAAAATGATGAATTCTCTAAATATTTCTAATAGTTTTGCCTTATAAAATTTGAGGTTATATATTATACCCACATTGTAGATTATACTTTTATTCCATTCAAATGAGCTTTTTTGCCTTGGGTTGGAGTCTACTTAGTCTGTTGGTAATACTGAGAATCTTGTATGTTTTTTCATTTGGATTAGTCTAACATATATTTGCCGTGAGTGTGTGTGTGTGTGTGTGTGTGTGTGTGTGTGTGTGTGTGTGTGTGTGTGTGTGGTGTATATACCTGAGCCCCTCATCTTTGTCCTTATGTGCTGTCTCCTCTTCCCAGAATGTTCTTACTTCCCTGACAAGATCCTCACCATCACCACCTCTCATCACATACTCTCTGATATTTCCAGGGAGTATTACCCCATCTCAGCTCAGTGTTATTTCTGTACTTTGATCAAAGATCACCTCCTCCAGGAAGCCTTCCCTGACTTGCTCCTTCCTATGAACTCCCCAGCACTTTTACCATCCTCTTCTGAAAAACTCGCCTCTTTGGAGAATAGTGATTTTACAAGGTGTATTCCCAATGACCACTGCATTTTCCAAATTAAAACTCAGTGTGTGGGATCTGTCCATAACAAGTGTGCTTTGGAAGGGGGAAAATAATCCAATTTGATGAACTTGGAATCTTTCTGAAAAGTCTTGCATATGTGGTTCCTCGATTATTCTTCCTTCTCTAAGAGAAAGTAAAATGAAATGGAGCCAGGCAGACCTTCCTAACCATTTACTACCTGAGCAAACCATACCACCTCTTGAGCCTCAAATTTACCATCTGCAAAGTGAGGATAATAATGTTGTCGCTAGAAGTACTTGGTAGCAGAAAGAAGAACAGTACTTAAGGTAGTTCTAATAAATGAAACTGGGCTTGGAAAATTACAAAGTCTGTCAGTGCTAGATAATAAGTCCCATGTAAGAAGATTCCATGAGCATCTCCTCTTTCTGACCTCTTAGTCTCCGATGTCCCTGTCATAGGACACTCAGAGAAAGTCCCCTCTATTAGCCTCAGATTTCTGTCACCATCATGTAACTATTTTTCCCTCTTATGGAAAGCAGATGGGATTAACAGATTGTGACTATTGTCTCTTGTTCTTAAGCAAGGTACACAAGGATCTGTGTGTCCCTTTACAGAAGATAGGCTCTATAGCTGCCACAGGGAAGGGAACAAAATGAGGTCCATAAATACCCTCAGAGTCCCTCTTTGTTTTGAAATCAAGCCTGCTTGGTGTATCAGTTAGGACTGTGTTCAACCATGTGTGACTGAAAACCCAAAATAACAGCGACTCAAACAGAAAGGAAATTTATTTCTCTTTCACATTAAAGAGATCCAGAAGTAGGAAATACAAGACTGAAATGAAGGACACAGGGCCATCAGGAACCTGGGCTCTTTCCAGCTTACAGCTCCACCACCACTAAGCTGTGACCCACATGATCTCAGATGGCTGCTAGAGTACCAGCCATCATATCCATGTTCCAGATAGAAAGGATTAAAGAAAGGTATGCTCCTACTTTGTAGAGATGACTTCCTAGAAGTTTCACAGGACACTTCTGCTCATACTTTCTTGGCCAGAAATTACTCACTTAGCTGCATGGGAAACTAGGAAATGTAGCCCCTCTTTTTGGCAACAACGTGCAATCTAAAAGTCAAGGTGCTGAGACGGGCCTCATCTAAGGTCGGCTGGCAGGAGGAGATTCCAGGGACTTCTGAAGGGGAAAGCATCAGGTGATGAACAAGAGACCTTGTCAGGTGACCTCAGGTTTCTTGAGGGGGGCTTGTTCCTGAAACACTGATTCAGCCACCCTGGCACAAAAAGGATAATCTGAAAGTCTGTTAACTGGGAGTCGCAGCCAATTATGTTGTGGGACCATCCTTCTGTCGTAGCTGTTATGAAGACCTCCAGCCTCAAGGGGGAGTGTCTGAGTCAGACATAACGGGGACACCGGGCTGATGCCTCTACTAAGTTCCACGCCTACAGTTCTTGGATTGTGACCAGAGGAGACTTTAGGGAAGGAAGAATGACATTTTCACTCCAGGACCCATAGGGATGAGGGACTTTGAATCTGATTAATTTAAATCCTGGGTGAGACGTGTGTTCATGTTGTATGCTGAGCTGCTGAAAGAGAAAGCATCAGCTGCACGTGGAATTGTGCTCAGTCTCACTGTCCTGGGCCCTGAGCGCCTTTCCTGCTGGGGAATCCTCAGCAGAAGGTGTGACGGGCAAACTGGAGCACAAGCGCATGAGTGGGCACTTCCCAGATAGCGTAACACTGCCGTCCCAGACACAAAAACAGCCAGCACCGTGAAGGGCACTCAGAGGTCACGCGTGTGCACCTGCACACACACAGAGCTTTGCTTTATGAGGAACGAGGCCGGAGTGGGACGGACCTGCCCAAGGTGGCACAGTGATGGACCCGTTATCAGGAGGGCCTCAGAGCTGTGCATGTGGGGAAATGGGCTCCTGCTGCCATGTGCCCAGGAAGATGGTGGGGGACAATTCTTCCTGAAGATAGATAAGCTAACAATCCCCAAGGAAACAGGGCCCAGCAAGGGGCTCCCTGATGACTGTCACCCCATGGGGCTTGCCCGGACCCCCAGAGCCCCAGCTCTTAGTTCAGTAAAGGGGAAATCCTCAGAATTGTAAAAGGGGGCAGCCAACTTCCTGGGCAGGGGCCATGAGGGAGTGTGACCGCTTGTGACTAAGGGAAAACCAATTTGTCCTGAAAAAAGTGCCAGGCCAAGTATTGCAAAGTCCTCCATTTCTGTTGTGAGGGGCCAGAAATGGAGCTGGAGGTGTGGATTCGTGGAGAGAACACCTCACCGGGACTCAGGGACCTAAACACGACAATACAAGCCACCCTCTCCCACCTGCCCTGCCTACCACCACAGCGTTGGAGAGGGAGGGCTGGAGGCGCTGGCATGTCCCCACACCCAGCACAGGCTGTGGAATTGGAGGACCAGGCCCTGGAAAGCTGAGGAAGCTTGGGCAGGGCATATGATGTCCCTGAGCGTCTGTGCTCCCGTCGGTGACATGAGGCCTCCGGACTAGCCGATCTCGAAGTGCCACCCAGGTCTGAGTGTTCTGCTGTCTGCAGAGAGATCGGCAGAGATGGGCATAAGCCCAGTGGGGGAAAGAAGAATGGGGCAGGGAGCAGGGACTGGAGGGAGAAAGCACCCGGGACATTCATGTGACTGAACCTCAATTTCAGTCTCCACGTGGCCCTTTCTCCTCTCTGTGCCCGTTTCCTCATCAGCAAACTGTGATGAGAGTCTCTGCCTGACTGCCTCAAAGAATGGTGGTTCGGATCCAAACACGATGTTTGCCACCTGTCAGACCCTAAGCACCATGCACAGGTGGGCATTTTTTTGAGTTTTATTTTTAGTTAATTGGATGAAGAAGCAAGAGACGCATACTCCAGTCTCTTGATCTTGGGTAGTAACTTCTCTTTGGCTTCGGTTTCCTGTTGTTCCCACGGGAGGTTGATCTACTGCATGATCCCAAAGACTGTCATTTCTGTGAACCAGGGATGACCTCACCTGAGCCTCAAATGCCCTCGGAGGCAGGTAGGGCTGGGCCGGACTCCTAAGTCCTCTGATTCCAGAGCCTGCACTGGGCGTGGGGACACACGGATGTCTCCAACCCTCCCTCTCAAACACTACAGTGGTAGGCAGGGGAGGTGGGAGAGGGTGGCTTGTATTGTAGTGTTTAGGACTGGCCGCTAAGTTACTGCATTTAACACGTGACTCTAAGTGCCGTGTCGACGGATGAGTGCTGCTGAGGAGGCATCTTGCTTGTTCTGGCTGCAGCTCACTCATGTGTCCATCTTGGCTTGATCGAACTAGAAACCATCCTAGGCAGGTGAAAACAAGTGACTCTTGAGCCATCCGTGCACTTTGACTCCATCACCTTATTTAACACCTAAGGACTATCCTCTAGGGGCATAATACAAAACAAGACTTTGTAGAACACTATGGGATTTTGTCAGGATTTCATAACATGTGTATTATCACATGGAATTTGAAGGGGTTCTATGCAATTTTCTGGGTAACATTGATGGAGTTCCAGGAAGGCTGCAGGTGGGGGGATGGCTGACCATTTCACAAGTCGGGGGAGAGATCACCAGGTCTCAGATGGGAACTGGATGGGAAAACCAAGGAAGACCAGGTCTGGGAATATGGTAGGTGCAAAGGGCTTGACATGCCCAGGTTCCGAGTTGGCAGAGCCAAGTGACCCAAGGGAAGAGTGGCTGAGCTGCAGGTGCCAAGAGCAGAACTGGGTCCACATGGAGGGGGTCGGGCCTGGGGCATTTCTAGAAGACAGTGAAGGAAAGGGTCCTGCAGTGAAGGAAGACACTCTGAAGGCCAGGGCAGAGGCAGAGAAGCCAGGTCGCCATGCTCCAGGACAGCACAGGTGGGAAGAAGTGTTTTTTCCCAAAAGTAATCAGGGACCACAACAGGGAGTGACATTAGAACATGGACTTGGGTCTGGATAGTCAACTACATGAAAGGAAGATGTTTTGTTACGCCCCTGACACATCTATCGCCTAATGCTACTCTTTATTCTATTCTTTCAGCTCCCAACCCCCGCCATGAGTCATGGACCACCCTTCTCTCTTCCCTGCAACAGGAGCTTGGCTCTTTGCCCGGAGGCTGGCACCACCAAGACCCCAGGAAATTATTCCATATTCCAAAGGACTGAATGGAAATTCAGTGTTAACCCATGTTCCAGTCTCACAACCAACTCAAGCAGGACATGCCTTTGCTTCCTGTGGACCTCCATCAGTCTACTTCCACTACAGACACACACACGTCCCAGCTCAAGCACTGGGGGACTCCCTTGGAGGGGTCTTACATAGGCTTATGCACAAAAACAATAGCTGTGCAGGGGGCAGCCCTGAGTGTCCCCACCTTTCCCTTCTTGTTCTGGGCTCTTCCACCACAGACAGCTCATCTGCCTGGCCTCACTCCACCTGAGAAGCACCCCAGTGTGCCTGCAGTGGCCACTGCCTGTGCAGGTCACCCTGCATTCCCTGGGCACCACTATTTGCTGACTCAGAGGGGCCCAGAGAGGTCTGGAGGGAGGCAGTGAGAAGAGCTAGCTCCACTTCACTGACAACTTTTCTCACCCTCTGGACCCAGCCTCATCCAAACTGTCAGACATTCTGAGCTCGCTCAGTCTGAGTGAATGAAGTTCATGTTTTTGCTCGTTTACTCATCAGCAATGTGCCAGTCAAAAGCAACAATCTGAACAGCATCCATGAGCCATTCCCTGTCGTCCTACATCGTGCTAGGTGTTTTATGCAGGTGAATTAGACAAACTCACAATTGTTAGAGTTCAATCAGGCAGAGGAATAAAATGCAGCAATAAATAACTCAGGCAAGTGCGTTTGTTTAAAACAGCCATTGGTAAACTTTTTCTATAAATGGTCGGAGAGTGAATCTTTTCGCCTTTTGGGTCACATGGTCTCTGTGACAATCACTCAACTCTGCCAATGTTGTGTGACAGCAGCCACAGACAATATGCAATGCATGGGCATGTGTTCCAATAAAACTTGATTTATAAAACAGGCGGTAGGCCAGATTTGGGCCGTGGGCTGTGGATCGCTGACCCTCAGTTTAGTGTGATGTTAGCTGTTGCTTAAAACAAACCCGAACATGTACAGCTAGAAGTCTGACCTTCACTTATGAAAAGCCCCTGCAGGCATTTCTGGCCAGTGAGCAGCTCCTCTCTAAGCCTTGACTCAGACCCCAGACTCCTGGCCGCACGTGGCTCCTGCATCTTCAACACGTAGGTCGCTGCAGTTGCTGTGTGCAGTGGCGTCCAGCCTGCAAATGTGCACGGAGAGCATGAGAGTCCTGTCCCTTCGGCTCCTTGCCTGGAAGTGACACACATCACTCCCCCTCCAATCCCACTGGGGAGAACTGGTCACGAGTCTCCAGCAAATGCAGAGGGAGCTGGAAAAGTCTCTTCTCAACCCCAGACGACCTGGAAGCAGGGCAGCACAACCCATGGCAAACACCTAGCCCGCCCTGCTGCAGACAGGTGGCAGATAAATCACCAGAAGCTTGTCCAAGGCATGGGAGAAATGCTGATGACACCTGCAAGGGACTGAGGTTTTAAAGGAGTCACTGAAGTCACAAGAGGGAGGGTGGGAAGGGCCTTCCTAACCAGAGCCAGGAGGAAGGGAGCCATTGCAGAAGGTGCCGAGCAGAGGACAGACAGAGGGCAAGGGGAGCCAAATTATCAGATTTATGTCGTAGAAAGACGATTCTTGCGGCTGTCTGGAGGATGGCTTAGAGAGAAACAAGATGGGAGGCAGGAGAATCAAAGACTTCTTTCAACAGTCTTTACAAGCAGAAGGAGGGGGATGGAAGCAGGAGGGAAGGTTCCGGGTGGATTTAGGAGGCAAGTACATGAAGCTAACAGGAGCTGCAGACATGCAGCTTTCTTGGTCAGTGACTGGGTGGGTGGTGGGACTTCATAGAGATCAGAAAGCTGAGAAGAGCAGGTTTGGAGAGTAGGGGTGAGGTTTTTGGGGCATGCTGAATTGTAGGTGTAGGGGGAGATGATTTTTTTGGACATGCTGAATCGAAGGTGTCTGTGGGATATCCAGGTAACAGGAGAATGCTGGGAAAGCACGTGTCCTCCAGCACAATGCTGTCCTAGTGGGTGGGTGGGTAGTCAGCCGAGATCCCAGAAATTATTCTGCAGACAGAGCCAGCAGGGCATGTGTCACCAGCCAACATTTGCACTACGGAGCTATCTGGAGAAAAAGTGGACCGTGGCACAGTGCAGAGGACATGTCACAGTTTACACCAGAGAATATTGATTTCAAACAGGTGGAAAGTACAAGCCAGTCAGGGCAGACAGGAAAGAGATCTGGACGCTCATTCGTCAGGGGTTGCAGATCAGCAAGACCAGATGTTGCTGCCCCCAAAAATGCAAAGAATTTCATAATTTATCCCACAGACAAGAAGTGCCTGTGGGGGTCGGGGCAAGGCAGCCTGGGGCTTCAGGTCAGACTGCAACTCTCAGGCAGACTGCCCGTTACCAATTAATGACAGGCTCTGGATCCCACTGTCCCAGAGTTGGGCTTCTGGAGGAAGCTTGGAGACACAGAAATCCTGAATATCCCACCTCTGATGTGCTTGTGACCTGAAAATCCACAGTGCAGGACAGTCCAGTACAAGCACTACTGTCTCGCCCCTCTGGGCGGCCCCTCCCATCCGTTCCGTCCTCACCACGCCCAGGAGCACTGACTGCTCCCACCATGCTGTCCCGGGTAGGAGGCTGGGTGCAGAGTAAGGGACGTGTCCAGCTCCCACTGCTGAGATGCAGCAGAACACAAGCTTTCAAGTTAGAACTGGGGACTCAGCAAGTTATCACTTCTAAAGTGCTTAAAGAATGAGAGTCTGATCAATTAAAACCCAGCCGGGACTCCACTGCCTGAATTTATTCTATTAAGCTGGGCTGGTCTCCATGGTTGTTCACACTGTGGCCATGGGAGAGGTACCTGGCTGGTTTGCACAGCAGCAATGCATGAGATTTCCTTCTGACTTCGACAGAAATGAGAGTTACAACACTTGCCATCACAGTCACAAGTTCTGTAAAAACAAGGCCTCTCAGTTTGTTGGGCCTGGGTCCAGATCGAGCCTGTAATACCTATGAGGAAAGACCAAGGTGTGCAGGCTGGGAATCTCAATTGACTTGAGAGGGACATGGGCATGACCGTCTACAGGCCAGAAACAGCATCTCTGCTGCTGCGCGGAAGCTCCTAGGGGGAAGGGACTCTGCCCACCTCCATGCCCGGCAGCCAGCAGGTGCCCAACCAGTGGGTGTGGATATAGGTAGAGGGGGATGGAAGTATACTGGGGGTGGGGGAGAGGGAGGAAGGACCCCCAGGGGCAAGGCATTTGGTAGGATGGAGCGGATTCCAGGCAGGGAGACCCAGATCTCTGGGGCACTGGAGGTTCTGGGCATGGCCTGCCTTTGAAAGGAGAAGCCTCTGCCACACTCTGTGTGGGGCCTGGTCCCGCTCCCCTCAGGCTAGTTCAGGTGCCTTTCCTGGGTCCCCACAGCTCCTGGGTGTCCCCTTCTGTAACCCTGACTTCACAGTACTGGATTCTTCCCCATTTTCTGACTCTCTTGCCTGGCTGGGGCCTCCATGGGTGAAGGGGCTGTGTCCCCCAGCCCAGCACAGGGCCAGGCACATGGGGGGTGCTTGGGGCTGTTTGTTGAGTGAATGAGAGAAGGCACAGGTGGGCTTTTCAGATCTTTGGATGGGGTGTGGGGCGTGGAATGGGGCTGGTGGAGAAGGAAGCAGTGAGAGGAGGCGAGGCCCCCTCAGTCCTGAGTGGTTGGGCCCCAGCAAGGGAGCCTGCAGACCAGCAGCCTCCTGGCTGCCGGGAGCGGTGACTCAGCTGCCATCTGGTATTTAATGAGAAGATGACAAGCCAATTGGCGTGTCCCCCCCTCTCTTTAATATGGCAAATTGAAAAATGTGACTTTCTCCATCTATATTTCAATGATTTTGACTTGCTCACTCTTCCTTCTTTTAGTTCAGCAGTAAATAAAGCTGTGATTTGCCCAGGAATTCCTCCTGGGGATTCTTCTGATTTTTTGTTCAGGGGCTTTGGGTCTTTTTTCAGGGAGGAGGAGGGCTTTGTCCAGGTTACACCATTCCTGGCTCTGCCATCAGAAGGGGTCAGTTCAAGCCCAGGGTTTGTTCCTTGAATCACAAAGAAATGGGTCCTAGGAAAGCCTCACGACCCCAGCCCACTTCAGAGAGGACAGGCCGCAGTGGCGAGTGACATGCTGGCGTGCAGTGCAGACAAAGCCTGAGGCCACGCCAGCAAGGTGGGGAGACCGGGGTCCCAGGCTGGTTCTGCAGCTGACCCTGCGCAGCAAGAGAATGTCCCTCCCGCTCATTCTCGGGTCTCCGGTTCCTGGTCTGTAGAAGGGGGGAGGACTGGCTGGCTGATCCCCGAGGGCCTGAGATTCAGCGCTGCCGTGTAGGGTTCTTCTGGACAGACTTTCTAGTAGTGTGAGCACCGTGGTTCCTCGGGGTGGGAGGAGCAATTTGTAAGCGTGGACCCTGCCTCCTCTATACGCCTTACGTGAGCGAAGGCAAGTTCCCACCCGTGTTCAACCAGGCTTCAGTTCAGGTCTGTGAACTGGGGTCCCTTCACCTTCCTGGGCTCCACTCTCTCTTTAACTTTAAGTGTGAGTGTACAAGGATCCCCTGAGCCCCAGGGATTTTTTGCCATCCCTTCAAGTTCAGGAGGCCACACAGTATAACGAGAAGAACACGGTTCAGGAGTGTAACAAACCAGGGTCTGAATCTGTTTATTGGCTTGGGCGAGAGATGCCTCTGAGACTTGGTTGCCCCATCCGGTCAGCAGGGCTGAAAAGCCCACACACCACTGGCATGAGGAGGCGATGAACGAACGCAGGGCTAAGCAAATGTCAAAGGTCGGGGGCTACTATGTCTTCAGAAGAGACTGCTGGGTCTTACTTGCTGGTGACAAGGTCAGCCCCTGAGTGCCCAGGTACTGTGTGCCCCTCTGCTCCCGCATGGAGCCCCTCCATCCTTTCCCTCTTTTCCTCCAGACCCCCTTTTCCCCCACCTGGACAGCTGGCCGGTGGTGGGGGGGCAGGGGATGCTGCTGAGATCTGGCCACGTGCTCTGCCTCAGTCCAAAAGCCACACTCACGTGACCATCGACAGTGGATTGATGAAATTAAGCACAGATGGCTACTTTGTTGTTGTTCTTTGAACTGACAGCTGCTGGTATAAAAATAAATTAAATTAAATTTCACATAAGTCAGACTTTTTTGTATTTTTTTAAATGATCTAAGTTTTTCTGTGTTGTTGTCGTTAAATTGTTTTCTTTCTTTTTAACATACGGAGGCAGAGAAAACTCTAGGGCAGTTGAAACAAGAATTACAAGGGGACTGCTCTAATGTGACCCTGGGAGTTGGAGAAAAGCCCCATCCCACCTTCCTACAGCCCACATCCCTGAAAGCTTTGCAAGGCCACGGAGCCGCAAGGTTAAAATCCAGTTCCTTTGTTTTCAGAGCTAAGGGCCAGATGCCAAACAGTCCTGGGTTTAAATCCAGGTCTGGCCATCAATTAACCATGGGACCTTGGGCAAGTCATTCAGTTTCTCTGTGCCTCAGTTTCCTGGTCTGTAAAAGGAAGATAAAAACAATGCTTCCCTGGGAGGGTCATTATGTCTGACACCTACGTACTTAGCAGGTCTTGGCTTATTACTACTAGTTGCATGACCCTGAGTAAAAAGATAGTCTTTACTCACATGGAAGGATTACCAGGAAGGTTAAATGCTGGAGTGTATGGAAAGAAAAATATCACATAATCTCATTTATGTGCAGAATATAGAAAAAAGAGCTCACATTCACAGAGACAGAGAATGAAACAGGTTACCACAAACAAGGGGTGGGGAATGGAAAGACGTGGGTTAAAGGATAAAAACAGCAGATATGTAGGATGCACAAACTTAGAGATGTAACATAACGAGGACTAAAGTTAATAACATTGTATTGTATTAGGGATTTTTGTCAAATAAGTAGATTTTAGCTGTTTTTATAAATAAAAAGTATCTATGTGAGATTATAGATATGTTAATCTCCTTCATGATAGTGACCATTTTACTATCTATATGTGTTCTACAACATGTTGCAAACCTCAACACAATAAAATACACAATAAAATTTAACAAAAAAGAGAGAGAGAGAGAGTAAGGCTCCAGCCCTCCTGTCTCACAGCAGGCTCTCAAATTCCTTCCCCCACAGTGGCCTCACCCGTCCCCTCCCCTCCCTGTGCCTCTGGAGGAGGAGCAGGAGGCTCTTGGCAGGTTTGGAGCAGGCCAGGAGCCCAGCCCTCCATCTCCACCTGGATGGTGGGACTGAGGAGGCAAACATGGAAGAGAGGAGAGAGGTTTAAGAGCTGGGTCCCTGCTGAGTATGAGGAGGAAGCGGGGAAGGAGAAGGTGAGGATGGGTCCTGGGGCCTGGAGGCAGGATTGGGTTTGCGCAGATAACAGCTTTGCAGTTAACATACCGGCCTCTCCAGGTGTTGCATTTCCAAGCCAACTATTCTAAATTTACATTTCAATTTTATTTAATTCTAGTTTAAATTTGAATAGCTCCATGTGGCAAATTGCTGCCATACTGGTGGCACAGCTTCAAAATCCGAGCCTCTGTTTTCTAATCTATAAAATGGGGCTATGAATCCCTACCTCTCAGGGATATGTAGAATGAACTAATAATAGGACATAAAGGAACTCCATAAATGAAAAACCGGTAAAGAAATGCAAAGGATTCCATTCAGCAAACTTTTGTTCGTTTCTTTCACCCGACAAGGCCCTACGAAGTACTGGACATTGGGCTGGAGTCTGCGGAACCTCGGCAGGGAAGACCGGCCCCTGTCCTCATGGAGCTTGCTGTGCAGCAGGAGAAACAGATTCTGAAGACACGACCACCTTAGTAAATGTCATGATTGTAATAAGTGCTACGAACAAAGAGGACGGTCCGGTCAAGTAAGTGGGAGCGGTGTAGGTTTGTGCTTCTTGAGAGCAGCCGCTTCTGAGCAGGGCAGGTGTCCTAGACATCCCGGGCAGGGCCTCTCCTTGCCACCGGACATAGCGCAACCCCAGTGCTCCCTGATGAGGGACCCGACCCTGGGGCCTCCGCTGCTGCCCCGCCTTTTGGTAACCTTGACAGAGGATCTGGCTCCTCCTGATTCTGATGACAACCCATGATTCCGTGGGAATTGTGCCTGTCGGAGCCTTTCCCACGGAGATCCGACAAGACATTCCCGCTGTTCTCAGATGCAGGTGCTTTTATTTTTCCACATAAAAAGTGCAGGGCAGGGGCTGGCTGGTTAGCGCAATTGGTTAGAGCAGAGCCTTACAACACCAGTGTCATGGGTTCAGATCCCTGTGCCAGCCAGCCACCAAAAACCAAAATAAACAAAAAACAAAGAAAAGGAAGAAAAAATGCAGGACAGAGGAACAGCAGGGGCAAAACAGGAAAGAGCTGGGGCCCAGGTTCTAGTCTCCGCTGACTCTTTGTAGGACCCGGGTTGAACATGGTGTTTCTCTTCTCTTGACCTTGGTTTCCCAATTTGTAAAAAAAAAAAGAAAAAGAAAAAAGAAATTGCACCATGTGAGCTTTTTGGTCTTAAACAGCTGTAGCTTTCCTCGACTCTAAAAAAATAATAAGTATGACAATGGCCACAACGTTGATGATGATAAAGAGCAGTAGCCACTACCATTCTAGGGACATTGACTCATTGCCAGACACTGAGCTACTAGTTTATGCTTATGTTTACTTCCCATCGAGGAGGGAAAGATTATCACCTTCCTTTTACAGGTGAAGAAGACAAGGCTGGCGAGGTGAAGTGTCATGCCCACCAGTGGCAGAGCCAGCACAACAACTCCAAACCACTCTACTATCTGAACTTGCAAGTCTGGGGCTGTCTGTCGTTGTGTCAAAAGTTCCCGTCCTCCCTGCTTCGTGGGTGTTGGGAGGTCCCTGAGAACGTGCTGAAGGCTTATAAGAGAAGATTGTGCCTGGAATCCCAAATATAAGACCCACAGGCAGCATCTGATCCTGTCCCCTCAGTCAAAAGGTGGGAACAAAGCCCTCGAGGAGAGAAGGAATCTGCTTAGGTCCCGTGGCCAGTGATCTGACTGAAACCTGGCTCAGAGAAGAGCAAGGAGATGTTTCTGTCACTTGTGATGGGCTCCTCGCTGATCTGGGCAGGCCTGTGGTATGGACAGGGTGTCTGGGGAAGACAGACAGACTGAAGGGAAACTCTCGCTCTGCCACTGCTACCTAAGAAAGCAGCCCTAACTGAGATGCCTCAGTTTTAGTCCGTTTCCACGAGTGAAAATGGGGGTGACAACTTCTCCCTCCCACCAAGGGGACAACAAGGCACAGCTGGCATAGGGAAGTAACTCCCGGCACAGTTCTGGGTGCACAGTTGCGCTCAGGGAGTGCTCCAGTCATCCAAGGAGTCGAGACCACGGTTCCTATCAGACTGGTGTGCCCAGGTGCTTTTGAGGCTCAGAAGTCTCGGCCAGGAGAGGGCCACCTACTGCCAAAAAGAGAAGCCCTCGGGAAGGACATGGAGCCATGGACCAGACCAGGATGGAGTCCCTCCCTCCCCAGGGCTGGTCTTCAGAGCCGAGTCCCCAACCACATGGCCAGTAGAGCCTGGCAGCTGTCCGTCCCAGTAGCACCAAGAGAAGAGGATTTCAAGTAAATTAAAAACAAGCATGTGTGTTTCTCTTTTGCCCATCTGTGGCAGTTTCTCGAAGCACCAGCTCTTGGGAGGGGGCGGCGGGGAGCAGTAGGGGAACAAGGCAGAAGTAGAACGGCTCTTGGAGAAGCTGGAAAAATCAGCAATTAGGAGGGAAAATTGTAATGAGAAAATGAGCCTTAATAAGGCAAACACAATACTGCTGAGGCTTTTTTCTTGCTCTCTCGCCGCAAACAAGCGGTGACTTCATGTCTGGATTCTTTGCTTTCCTGCAGCAGAGCCAACTGGGAAAGAGCTGGAGAAAAATGTCTCCATTGTCCTTAGTGTTCCTGGCATCCAGGAAGGAGAAGGCCCTTCTCCTGTGATGAGCAGGAGACTCTTACTCCTCCACTGTTCCTCATTAGTCAGGATGGGCCAGGTTGTGCTGCAGTAACAACCTCAAACTCTCAGTGGCCTAGCACAACAAAATGTGCTTCCCGCTCACACTGTGTATTCAGCCGGGGTCGGCAGGGGAGCTCGGCTCATCACGGTCCTTCAGGGATCTAGAGTAGCTAGAGGGTCCATGTTGTCCTCACAGGGAGGAAGGAGCATGGTGACTCTCTCTCACTGCCTCTTAAAGCCTTCATCCAGAAGGGACTCATCATGTACACTCACACTTCATTAACCAAAGAAATCACTTGGCCCCACAACTTCAAGGGGGCAAGGAATTGCATTCCTAACGTGCACCCAGAAAGGGATCTGGAAAACTTGTGACCAGCCCTAATGACGTGCACACATGCATTATCTAAACCTCCCCATTGTACACAGACAGTAGCTATTCATGGTACCGTCCTCACTTGACACATGAGAAGACTGAGCCTCAGACTGGTTCATTCACTCATTCATGTACTCACAGCCTTGGTCACTGACGCATTCATTCAACAATGAAATGTGTTTCTTGACTTCTTGATTTCCAGTCATTCATTCAACAATCAGCCACCCTTTCTTGAGGGCTAGAACTGTGCTAGGCACTAAGGATACTGTGGTGAATAAAACACACAGTCCCTGCCTTCAGGGACCTCATGTTCTAGGGTGAGACACAGGCAAATAAGAAAGCAAGAGAATAAACAAAAAAATTATGACAATTATGAAGACAAAGAAGGAAATTATTAGAACTGTGAGATAAACTTGATGAATGAATGAATGAGTACACACACACGAGTGAATGAATGTTTTCCAGGCTTTTACCTCAAGACCCAACTCAAAGGCCAGACAGGCAGCAGCAAAGAACCGGAGCAAGGGCTTTGGAATCAGAAGTTGAGTTACAGATTTCAGTTCCACCATTTTCTAGACATAGGGTCTTGGGTAAATTACTTAATCTCTCTGGGCCTCAGTTTCCCATCTTTATAAAGAGGATGAGGAAGCTCAGCATTGAGGGCTTGACATACCTTAGATAGTTTATATAAAGTGTCCAGGGTAAGCCAGGCACGCAGTACCCATTCAATAAACGGTTGGCCAGCACCCTAATTATTGCTAACCACAGAAAGATGAGTAGATGAAAGAGGGACCCTAGAGTTCACTCAGATGCAAAGAAATCTGTGAGCACAAGACTGGATGGGGGCTGGGCTCTGCTCCAGCCTGCGAAGTGCGCAGTTTGGGTTTTCAGGGCCCTCAGCTCCGATATCCCCGAGTCTATGACCCTAGGGGCCTTCAAACAGGCACCCTCGATACGGAAATAGCTGCCTCTTTTATAAATAGTGATGCTGATCAACGTCGCTGGGCCTTGCGACATGTAACTTCAGCAGTCTGTCTGCGAACACGAGGAATTCCCTGGGTGACATTGCTGAAAGCCTCTACCTGGCCGGCCGTGGCTGGGCAGCCTGGTCCAGGGACCTCCTGAGTTCTCACAGGGGGCGTCTGCACGATCTAGGAATTCAGTCCCAGGGTGCTGGCTGAGCACCACAAGCTGCTGGGGAAGGCAGGGAGCGGCGCCCGCACCTGGCGGGGACACATAACAGCGGCCGTCCCAGAGCGAGAGTCCTGGCACCACCAGGGGGCAGTCTTCCCTGAGCCTCTAGCGCTCCCCCTTGAGAGGCTCTGATTGGCTCGGGTTGCCACCCTCCAGGATGGGGCGTTCCTGCTGGGCAGAGTTTAAGCCCCGCCTACAGCTCTTTGTCTCCGCCCCCACGCCCTGGTCCAATGTCAGGCTGCTGCTGGGGGTGTGGCTGCGCAGGCAGAGAGGGAGGCCTGGCTCTGTCCCCGGCCAGGGCAGGTGGCCGCCCTTCTCTGAGGCCACTGGACCACCCATCAGAGTCCCAGGTCAGGAGAACTCAGCCCTGCCCCTGCCACCACGGCCATCTTCTCGGTGATCTTGGACAAGTCACTTCCTCTCTCACCTGCACGATGGGACAAGTGGACCAGACAATTGCTGCTGGCCCCGCTCAGATAGCCTGACACACGTGCTCAGGGATGCTGAGCCAGTTCCTGGAACAGGAGGGAAAGGGAGACCCAGCCACCTCATACATGGGACTTCGAGGACAAGAGTGGAAGGAAGAGCAGAGTGGAGGGGACAGGGACTGCCGGAGAGGCCTCCTGAAGCTCCCAGCCCCGTGTACACAAAGCAGGCAGGTGAACTGCAGCACCTCCGACCCGTCGTCGGCCCCTCCATGCCTGTTTCCTCTCCATCCAGCTTTTCAAGCATCGGACCAGCCAGCGGGGCACCAGCACCATACCTGCTGGGGACAGAAGGCTCCTCTCTGCCGAGCAGTTACAGCGCTGTTCATCAAGGCCCAGAGAAGCAAGTGTTTCAGGCCCTCACATGGCCAAGGCCATCCCCTGCAGCCCAGCAGAGGCCAGAGCTGGAGAAACAGCTGGGCTGCCTGCACAGCCTGTGTTAATGGCAGTTGTAATTTCTCCAGTGCCTCCATCTAGAAATGGGAGTGATGTGCATAATTTATGGGGGTCTGGGTCTGCGCAGCCAGGCTGGGCGCCTGCTCGCAGTTGGACAGATGTGAGAGAGTGGAAAGCACCCCAAGGGCAGCCTGCCCAGAGCTGCTGCCCTGGCCCGACTCCTCGGCCCTGTTCTTTGGGAAGCTGAGCGTTCAGAGGCTGGAGGAGAGACCTACAGCCAACACTCCTCTGGGCTCCAGTTACCTGGAACAACAGGATGAATGGAGGTCGGCTCATTTTATTATTGGTGGTGGCTTTTATAGATTTGACTCACCAGCCCAGCCAAGGAGAGGACATTTGAGCCGCCATGGGATCCTTTCATTTGCCTTCAACTCTGACACTAAGCTGGGTATTTATTTGTTTGTTGTCACACACACCCCTCAACATTCAAATGTCAGCTCCCAAGGGCAAGCTGTCCATTTTGTTGACTGCTGTTTTTTCAGCATCTAGAATAGGCTTGGTCCATAGTATATACCGTAGTTGATAGTTTTTGAATGACTGAGAGGGCTCAGGATCTCAGCAGGAATGAAGGACAGAGTGTGGTAGAGTTGAAAGAAATAGGAATTTGAATCCTAATTCTACCACTGACTGCTGTGTGACCTTGAATCATTTAAGCCTTTTTTTAAACTTTCTGAACTTTTGTTTTCTTCTGTGTAAAATGAGGATAACTGGATTATTCTCTAGGGACTCTAATGGGGGCACCTTCAGGTTGGGAAGAGGGGCCAGCCAAGCAGCTGGCAGGGTTGGCAGGGGGCCACGAGGCTCAGGAATTCATTCCATAGACCAGCAGTTGACAATGGGAGAAGATTTTGGCCCCCAGGGGAACTTTGTCAATGTGTAGAGACATTTTGGTTGTCACACTGGAGGAATGCTGCTGGCATCTAGTGGGTACAAGCCAGGAATGCTACTAAATAAGTGCCTTGCAGTGCACAGGACAGCCCCATAACACAGTATTACCTGACCCAAAATGTGAACAGGCTGAGGCAGACTTCCACTCCAGTGAGGGCCTTCTGAGCCCCCAAAGCTCTCAGAGCCCAGAGGGCAGCTAGAAAAGAGGCAATAGTGAGCAGGGGTGCCTCCCAAAGGGAGGTGTGCTCACCTGAGCTCCTGAGGGAGCAGAAACACCTGGTGGGGGGCAGGGTCTCTCTCCCCATGTAAGCCAGCTCAGGAAGCTGGGAGTAGTGGCAGTCTAATGATGGCTGAGCAGCTGTGTCACCAAGCAAAGAGCTTGTCCTAGTACTCCTTTCATTGTTCCTTTAAGGACAAAGCACAGACATCTGTCTTTACTGCTGCCAGGCACTCCATCAACCGTATTTCCTTAGATGGGCTCTGCCCAAGAAGGCTCAGGGTGGTGCTGATGAGCTCTGCACAAGTGACACCTTCAGGTTTCCAGACTGGAGACACCAGATTCCAGAACCACCCCCACGGTTCTAGGAGTACCAACTCAGTTTCCAGAACTGCTGGCCTGGATTCCAGAACTGTAATCCCTGGCATTCCAGCACTCTAAGCCATAGGTTCAAGGGAACAAAGGCTCAAGAATGATGAGTTGCCTGATTCTGGAACATGGGCTCTAGTATTCTACATCTTGCTTAGGGACACAACAGCCTAATGGGAGCCAAACCATCACATAGGCCCAGGGTTTCATGTTGGCAGTCACATGGCTGACCACAGTGCTGAAACCAGAGACATCGAAATTCCAGGCTTTCCTACTGGAGGTCGGCTCTCTGCAGGAACTGAGGGAAGAGCATCTACCCCGAGACGTCCTCCCAGGCCCTGTGCACTGGGCTCACTCCACCTGGGAGTGGATTCTTTGGTACTTAGGGCTCCCCACAGTGGGGACACAGCTGAGCCGTTTTGTCCAGGAGTATGATTGGAAAGAGCCACTGTGCTCAATAATGCATTCCCCCAAATGAGGACATCCATCAGGTGGCGGAGGCAGCCGGCGCCCCCTCCTGGGTCCAAACAGGACGACACATCTGTCCTAGCACAAGGCGCAGGCTGCCTCCCAGAGCCCTGCAGCTTCCCCGGCCCACAAGGGCCTTTTTTGAGGGAACAGCTCAGCCAGCCTGACAGACTCAGTTCCTCTGCCCAACAGCCTGAATATTCCATGGGCTTGAATAATGTAGGCCTCCCACATCACAGCAAACCAACTGGGGCTGCTGGAAAACAGCAGAGAGAAAGGGTGGTAGTGTCCCAATTTGTTTTCCCAGCCCATGACTGCTTTGAGCTAGAGAAGGTTCCAGCTAGGCTAGGGAGGAAGCCTGGTACATGGAGGTGGGGGCGGGGCGGGGAGAGAGAGTGTGGGCGTGGGGATTAGGGGCAACTCGGGGCACTCCCAACCTCTGCAGTGTTTGAAGCCCCTGCAAACTGGGAAGAAAAGGATTAGCTAGGCTAATCTAGGATCAGATCCTGGCCCCACAATCTACTAGGTATGAGCCCCTACACAAGTCACTTAACCTTGCTGAACCTCAGCTTCCAACTGTGTAAGCTTCCCAAGTTGCCTTGGAGCATTAAATGAGGCTGCAAGGGGAAGAGGAAAGTGGAAACTGGAAATTTCAACATGCATTAATCCTCCTCTAACTCCTCCACCACTACTGTCACTGCCGTCCCCACCACTATCACCGCCGTCCCCACCACTATCACTCCATCATTATCACCACCATCATCCTCGTTCTCACCAGCAGTTCTCACTCCCCAGAAGAGCAAGAGCCACTTTCCTCTCTTGCTTCCACCACACCCAGGGTTCTGCAGAATTTTCCTGTTTCAGACAATACGGGTGGCCAACAAATTTGGGGATGGGACAGGAGGAGCTTTCCAGAAGACAACTGAAATATCTAACTGTGGAAGGTACAAGAAAAAATGAAGACAGCCCTAAACCCTGCATCCCAGCTCTCTTTTAAAAATCCTTTTTAAATGCAAGAAAAAGTTTTTAAATCCTTACTTTTATAATGAGTACACGCTCTTTATAACAATTCAAACAATAAATGCATACTTAAAAACCTCCCCGCCTCTCCCACCCCAGTGCCATCCCCTAAGATAACCCATGTTAACAATGTGACAGGGGGTCTTTCCTCACCGTTCTGTGTACAAACATATCAGTTAATTTCTATGTCCATGGTTACTCTGGGTGTCAGTTTGCTAGGGCTGCCGTAACAAAATACCACAAACTAGATGGCTTCAATAACGGGAACCTACTATCTCACAATAATTTCACTAGGAGTCCAAGATCAAGGCGTCGGCAGGGCCACGTCCTCCTGCAGGTGCTAGGGAGGATCTGTTCCAGGCCTCTCTCCAAGACTCTGGCAGCTCTTTGGCCTGTAACAACAGAGGTCCAAAATCACCTGTCATTCTTCCTGTGTGTGTGTCGGTCTCCAAATGTCCCTTTTTTACAAGGACACCAGCCACATTGAATTAGGGGCCCACCCTACTCCAGTCTGACCTTATCTTAACTAATAACATCGGCAATTACCCTATTTCCAAATAAGGTCACATTCGGAGGTACTGGGGGTTAGGGCTGCAACACCTGACTGGGTGGTGGGAGGGGACACAATTCAACCCGTAACACTCCACAACTTTCTTTTTTCACTTAATCATTTATCATACAAATATCTTCAGGCCAATATATTGTTCCAATTTATTCCTTTAAAAAAAAAAATACCAAAAACAGCTTTATTGAGATATAATTCACATACCATACAATTGACCCATTTAAAGTACATAATTCAATGGTTTTTTTGTATATTCGCAGATAATTCACCATCGATTTTAGAACATTCTCATCACTCCCATACCATTAACGCTCTTATTCTCCCATCTTCCTCAGCCCTAAGCAACCATTATTCAATTTCCCATCTCTGTGTAGAGAATTACCTATTCTAGACATTTGATATAAATAAAATCATATGATATGTGGTCTTTGATGACTGGCTTTTTTCACGTAGTATAATGTTTTTAAGATTCATCCATGTTGCAGCACATATCAGTGTTTATTCCTTTTTATGGTCAAATGATATTCCATCATCTGGATACACCACCTTTTGTCTACCATTCACCAGGTGATGGACATTTGGGCTGTTTCCACCTTTTGGCTAACGTGAATGATGCTGCGCTAAGCATCTGCGTACACGTTTTCGTGTTGATGTATGTTTTCATTTCTCTTGGGTAGATACCTACGAGTGGGCATATGACCCGTTGGGTCATGGCAGCTCTATGTTTAATCGTTTGAGGAACTGCCAGGCTGCTCTTAAAAGTGGCCGCACCTGTTCACATTCCCACTGGCAATTATGATGGTGCCAACTTCTCTGCATCCTCACCGCCACGTGCTACTACCTGACTTTTTAGTCTAGCCATCCCAGTGGCGATGAGGCAGAATCTCATGGTGGTTTTGATGTGCATTTCCCTGACAGCTAATGGTGCTGTGCATCTGCTCATGTGCTTATTGGTCATTTGCATATCTTCTTTGGAGAAATGTCTATTCAGGTCTTTCACCCATTTTAAATTAGATTATTTGTCTTATTGAGTTATATGTATTATTTACATATTCTAAATACAAGTCCCTTATGAAATACATGATTTGCAGATATTCCCCCATTCTGTGGGTTGTCTTGCCACTTTATTGATAGTGTCTTTGAAGCCTAAAAGTTTTTAATTTTGATGAAGTATAATTTACCTATTCTTTCTTTTCTTGTTCATGCTTTTGGTGTTTTATCTAAGAATGAATCGCCACAACTGAGGTCATGAAGATTCAACCTATGTTTTCTTCTAAGAGTTTTATAGTTTTAGTTTAGGGTTGCTTGGTTTAGTTTAGGTCTTTGATCCATTTTGAGTTAATTTTTGTATATGGTATAAGATAAGGGTACACCTTCCTTCTTCTACATGTGTCTGTTCAGTTGTCCCAGCATCATTTGCTGAAAAGCCTTTTCTTTTCCCATTAATGGTCTTGGCACCTTTGTTGAAAACCAGGTCACCATAGACAGGTGGGCTTATTTTTGAACTCTCAGTTCTATTCCACTGATTTGTATGTCTATTGTTATGCCAGCACCACACAGTTGTCATTACTGTTGCTTTGTTGTAAGTTTTGAAATCAGGAAAGTGTGAATCCTCCAAATTTCTTTCTCTTTCTCGTGATTGTCTTGGCTGTTCTGGGTTCCTTGCAATTCCATGTAAACTTTAGAATCACCTTGGCAATTTCTACAAAGAAGTCACTTGGGATTCTGGTAGGGGTTGCACTGAATGTGTGGATAATTTGTGGAGTATTGCCATCTTAATAATACTGTCTTCCAATTCATGAGCATGGGATGTTTATTTAAATCTTCTTTAATTTCTTTCAACAATGTTTTACAGTTTTCAGAGCATAAGTTATGTGCTTTCTTTGTAAATATTTTATTCTTTTTGATGCTATTGTAAATGGAACAGTTTTCTAATTTCACTTTGAAATTGTTCTAAACCTACACAGTGTCAGTTGTTAATCTTACTAGGGTTCCCTTGTAATTGACATGTGATTTTTCTCTAGCTGCTTTGAAGATTTTCTCATGTTTGGCTTTCAGCATTTTTACTATGATGTGTCTGTTTATAGATCTTTTTACACATATCCTATTTGGAGTTCATTAGTGTGTGTTAATGTTCCTGAATGTGTGGGGTTAATGTCTTTTAATAAATTTGGGAAGTTGTGAGCCATTATTTCTTTGAATATTTTTTTCTGCTACTTCTCACCTCTCCTTCCCATGCTGCCATTACACTTATGTTGCGGCACTTAATGGTGTCCCACATTTCTCTGAGGCTCTGTTTATTTTTCTTCATTTTTTTCCCTCTATTTTCTTCAAATTTCATCATCTCTATCAATCTATCTTTCTTTGAGTTTGTTAATTTTTTTTCTGGAGTTTAAATCTACTGTTGAGGTCCACTATTGAAATTTTTTTTATCTTTTATTTCCTTTTCATTTTATTTTATTTTTTATTTATTTGTTTGTTTGTTTGTTTGTTTTATTTTGTCAATATACAATGTGGTTGATTATTGGGGCCCATTACTGAAACCTCCCTCCCTCTGCCATCTCCCCCCTCCCTCCCAACAACCTCATATCTGTTCACTTGTCATATCAACTTCAAGGAATTGTAATTATTGTGTCTTCTTCCCTCCCCTCCCCCCTGGTTTTTTTGTGTATTTATTTATTTATTTTTAGCTCCCACAAATAAGTGAGAACATGTGATATTTCTCTTTCTGTGCCTGACTTGTTTCACTTAATATAATTATCTCTAGGTCCATCCATGTCATTGCAAATGGCAGTATTTCATTCTTTTTTATAGCTGAGTAGTATTCCATTGTGTAGATATACCACAGTTTCTGTATCCATTCATGTGATGATGGACATTTGGGCTGGTTCCAACTCTTGGCTATTGTAAAGATTGCTGCGGTGAACATTGGGGAACAGGTATACCTTCAACTTGATGATTTCCATTCCTCTGGGTATATTCCCAGAAGTAGGATAGCTGGGTCATATGGTAGATCTATCTGCAATTGTTTGAGGAACCTCCATACCATTTTCCGTAGAGGCTGCACCATTTTGCAGTCCCACCAACAATGTATGAAAGTTCCTCTTTCTCCACAACCTCACCAGCATTTATCATTCACAGTCTTTTGGATTTTAGCCATCCTATCTGGGGTGAGATGGTATCTCAGTGTGGTTTTGATTTGCATTTCCCGAATGCTGAGTGATGTTGAGCATTTTTTCATGTGTCTGTTGGCCATTCGTATATCTTCTTTTGAGAAATGCCTATTTAGCTCTTTTGCCCATTTCTTAATTGGGTTACTTGTTTTTTTCTTGTAAAGTTGTTTGAGTTCCTTGTATATTCTGGATATTAAACCTTTGTCAGATGTATATTTTGCAAATATTTTCTCCCACTCTGTTGGCCATCTTTTAACTCTGTTAATTGTTTCTTTTGCTGTGCAGAAGCTTTTTAGTTTGATATAATTCCATTTGTTTATTTTTCCTTTGGTTGCCCGTGCTTTTGGGGTCGTATTCATGAAGTCTGTGTCCAGTCCTACTTCCTGAAGTGTTTCTCCTATGTTTTCTTTAAGAAGTTTTATTGTTTCGGGGTGTGTATTTAACTCTTTAATCCATTTCGAGTTGATTTTAGTATATGGTGAAAGGTATGGGTCTAGTTTCATTTTCCTGCATATTGATATCCAGTTCTCCCAGCACCATTTGCGGAAGAGGCAGTCCCTTCCCCAGTTATAGGCTTGGTGCCTTTGTCAAAGATCACATGGCTGTAGGTGTGTGGGTTGATTTCTGGATTCTCTATTCTATTCTATTGGTCAGTGTGTCTGTTTTTATGCCAGTACCATACTGTTTTTTTGGTTTTGTTTTGTTTTTTTATTGTACTTTTCAACTTCAGAATTTCTATTTGGTCCTTTTTTAAAAAAATGACTTCTGCCTCCTTATTAATATGCTCTATTTGATGCAATGTTGTTGTTATATCTTTCTCTGTTTCTTTAGTCATGGTTTTATTTAGCTCTTTGAGTACCTTTATAGTGGCTACTTTAAAGTCTTTGTCTTTTAAATCTGACATCTGGTTGCTCTCACAGGCACTTTCTTTCACCCACATTTTTCCCAGGTTTTTTTTTGCCTTGTAATTTTTGTTGGAAACTAGACATTGTAGGTAATAATATATTGTAGCAACTCTGGGACTAGTCCCTCACTCTTGGGCTTGCTATTGTTATTTTCTTGTTTACTTTTTTTTCTTGTTTACTTTTTCAATAACTGGCTGGATTACTTTAGCTAAATTTATTTCCTCCCTGAAGTGCTGAGTCTCTGCTGTTGCTCCTTGGGGGTTGCAGACTTGGGTGTGCCCGCAGTCACCCTGGTGATTTTGGTACCGCTCTCTTTTTGTCTATTTCCCTGACCCTTTCCAGCTGTTAAACTCCTCTAATTGCTGGCTGATTGCTCTATTGTTTTCAACAATTCCCGGGGGGCATAAATTGCTTGAAAGGATAATCCAATCAAACCCAAGGTCCTTTGAAGAGATAGTTCTCAAAGTCAGTGTTTGAAATTTGTTCAGGCCCAGGAGTGCTCCTGTCAGCTGTCTGTTTCCTTGGCTCTCTCCAGCAAACTATCTGGTCTATACTTTATCCTTTAGCTCTAATGAATCTACCGATCTCCTTCCAATTGCCTTTTACCACAATCTCAACTGTTGTTGAGAATGCCCTTATGCTTAAACTTCTCCATGATGTGTTGCAAATGAAGTAAGCTCCCTGGGAAAGATTAGGTGCTTCTCTTCTCAGTGGCAATGTCACTTCCTTAGAAGCTGAGCACTAGTGGGGTGATGGCCAGTAGCTTCATGTCTTCTCAACTTACATGGAACCTCTCTACCTTCTCAGGTGGGGCAAGGGCTATCAGGGACCCAGTATTCTTGGCAGTGACATGTTTAAGGTAGAGCCTATGTCCCACCAGTGAAGGCTGGGTGGAGGAAGGAAACCCTCCAGCTTTTGGTCACTCTGGTCCAGAACTTAGCAACAGGTTGCTCAGGGCAGGATAAGGAATGCTAATGTCCTGACCCTACTGGGAAGATACTCCTCTGGGAGCTGGGGAGAGGGGGAGCCCTGTGTTCTTGATTGCACCAGCCTAGAGTGGAGTTTCCTTCTCACTGAGCTTGGGGCAGGAAGGGAGAAAGTGGTCTTGGTTCAAATACCACAGATGCTGGCTGTTCTTATCCAAATTTAGTAGATTTTCTTGAATAGATATTTCCTCACCTACTATATTTCCTTAGGACCATTTCCACAGACTTTAAATAGTTATTTTAAAATAGTTTTTACCAGTTTCACTGGGGAAGGGTCCACAGAACTCCTCATACTGCCAAGCTGCTCAGTTCTCAATTCATTCTTTTTAATGCCTGCATAATATTCCACAGTATGAGTTTTCCCTCATTAGTCAACAGTTACCCAATTGCTGAACATTCTGGTTGTTTTTAGTTCTTTGCTATTATACACAGTGCTGTCTTAGTTAAATGGCTTAGGTTGGGTTCCCCCAGAGGAACACTCTGAGACAAAGATTTCAGTTCAAGGAATTGATCCCAGGAAATGATAGGAAGGTAATGGAGAAGTGAATCAGGGAGGGGAAGGGAGCCAGTAGAGGGTGCATTATCAAGCAAGTCACACTGTGGGCAACTGAGGCTCAATCCTCCAGAGCTCTAGAAGACACAGTAGAACACACCTCAGGGTTATCCCACTTAAGGGGCAAAGAAGCTGGTTATTTATCCTCAAATTCTTATCCTCAAGACCTTTCCTAGGGCACTAACTCCCTGGTACTTCTGCCCTGTCAATCCTGGACCAAAAGAAAGCTGTCAGGCATGAAGTTACAGGATTGCATAGTAGGATGTTCTCGGCATACACTGGAATGGTGAGTGCTGGGGATATGGGTGGGGCACTGACAGTGACAGAAACATCAGCCTTGAACACACCATGTGTCCTTGCACACTGGTGCTTTGATTTCTACAGGACAAAGTTCCAGAAGTAGAGTTTCTATGTACATATATTTTAAATTTTAATAGATAGTACCCTATTATTTTCCAAAAGGGCATAGAAATTATTCCTGACACCTACAGAGTATTGAGAGTGGCCGTTACTTGTACATGGGGTCACCACTGAATATCATCAATCTTAATTCTTGACAATCTGATGGGAGAAAGTGGTATTTCATGTAATTTAATTTTCAATTCCCTGATTGTTAGTGTGACTGAGCGCCTTATGTATGTCATGGTCATCTTATCTGTAAATTGTTCACTCATATATTTTGTTTGCTTTTCTATTCAGTTTTTATCTTTTTCTTATCAATTTTTTGATATTTCTCTACTTTAAGGTCCATAACCTTTAGGCAAAGGTTTTGAAAATATTTTCTCTAAGTCCGTTATTTGGCACCTGACTTTACTTATGGGGTCTTTTGCATTGAGCTGTTTTTCATTTTTATGTAGGCAGCTCTGTCAGTCATCTAATTTAGACTTCTGTTTCCTGCCTGGATTAATAAAGCCAGCCCCCTCCAGGCTTTACAAATCTAATATTTAATTGTTTTAGCTTTAACATTTACTATTTCTCCATCTGGAATTTATTTTTTGTATGTGGCATGAGGTAAAGTTATACATACCTGTATTTTCTTCCAGATGATAGTCAATTGTGTCAAAACCACTTATTAAATTATCTATTTGTACCCTATGATTGAAATAAGACTTTCATCAGTACTAGATACCCATTATACTTGCATCTGTTTCTGAGCCCTCTTTCTCCTCCTCTGATTGATATTCACTGATTGCTATTCCAGTTCCCTATTTATTTGATCAGAAAGGATTTACAGAAAGTTTTAATAGCTAGTACAGCAACTCTCCCTCACTATCCTTCCAAAAAAATTTTTTTTGCAAAACCTTTGGTACTTGTATGTTCATATAAACTTTGGAATTCTTTTGTCTAATTTGTCATCGAAAAAAAATCTATAGAGATTCTCACTGGAATTGCATTAAATGTATATATTAATCTCAGAATTTTTTACCTTTTGATGATAGTTTTATTTCCATCCAGGAACACTGTGTCTCCTTTCATTTATTCAGATTTTGTAGTATATCTTTCAAAAATATAGTTTTGGTCCCATTATGAATGTGATGGCTTTTCCATTTCTGTTTCTGATTATTCCTAATACAAAGAGAAACTATTTTATTGGTGCTTATTTATCTGGTATCCAACAACCTTAGCTTTTCTTTTTTTTTTTTTTTTTTTCCTTCAGGTGAACACTTCAGTATTTATTCACATGCTTTGTTTTCTCTGTTAAGAATCAAAGTTGCCCAAATTAAATCATTCTGCTAATATTACTACATATGCCTGAAAGAAAAGAAAAAGAAAGGTTTTTAAAATCAGGATAAGGGAGAAGAGATTGAAAATCATCAAATTAGTCCTCTTAGCTCCAAATGAATGAAATTAATACCAAAACTGTTGGTTTCTAATAGGGAACAAACAAAAATCCAAGCATCGCTCTTCCTCCTTACTCCAACCCCCACCCCCCACAGCAAGAGCAATTGAGAAACACAGCTAAAGCCCAGAGTGCTGGGTTCTGCTCAAGGGCTGGGCCTGACCCCAGGCTCCAAGGCTGGCTCCTCTGTCCAGCGGGACACAGCGCCAGGGATGCTTTCTGCTGTAGCAGGACTCCGCATGGCTGGTGGGGGCTGGGGGTAGGACTTCCACAATTTTATCGAGGCTCCTCTGTTTAGGTCCTCACCAGCCATCATCCCAGCGCCTCTCTGTCCTGGACAAGGGCTCCTATCAAGAGTGGCCCTCACTCGGTGGTGAGCTGTAAGTCGCCTTTCTCTTTTGCGTACTCTGGCCCAATCTTGAAGTCTTCATCTCCCCTTCCTCCCCGCTGAACTTGTCATGGGCCCATTGGGGCTGGTACTGGATTTCCAGAATCAGCCCTGAGCTCAAGGAAAGGCTCCCTGGGCCCAGCCACAGCTCACCCACTCGTCACTGCGTTCACCATCAGGTTCATCATGCAAGTAACACTTCTTGCTTTCCAGTGTGTACTCTGAGTCCCAGTCCTCTTCCCGGTCCTCTTGAATATCATCGTTGCTCTTGTGGTTATGGTTACCAGAGCAACTGCCTCTGCCTCAGCCTCTCCCTCTGGCTCGAAACTGAAAGGTCCCTCGAGCTCTGCACCTCCTCTTTCGTGTGGACCCATGAAGTCTCTGGTCCCCAGTCTCATCTGGTCAGAGCCTTGGGCTCTGCTCTTTTAGGGCACTCTTCCACTTTGTAGGAGGGAGGTGACGGGGACAGAGAGGACGAGGATCTGGACCGTCCTGTGCTCTCAGGGGCTTCTTCTGCTTCTTTGATCCTTTACGGGTTTTCTCTTTTCTCAGCTGACCTTTCCCCTGAGTGGCTTGAGTCTCGGGAATCCACTGATTCTCTTGATTTACCTCATTTAAGGTCTCTCTCTTTATTTTTTATGATGTTCAATATCAAGCCAGAGATCAAGAGGATCATTTTTGTATTTCCCTCAGCCCTGTAGCCAGTTGCCGGGGACTTTTCATTTATGTCATGAGCCAAACCATGTACATTTTCTGAATGTACTGGGGGAAATGTCTGTCCATCTGTGCTCTCTGGGCATTTTCCATTGCTTATAACGGAATACTTCAACTGGGTAATTTATAAAGAAATAAAATTTATTGCTTACAGTTTTGGAGGCTGGGAAGTCCAAAGTCCAGGGAGCACATCTGGTGAGGTGACTAGAGCAGGGCAGGGTGTCACATGGCAAGAATGGTGGAGCAGAAAGAGAGAGACTAACCTCATCAGTCACTCTCCTCTAAAGCCCTCAGAACCACACCCGTGACCACCGTTGTTATTAATCCATTCACTAGGGCATGGTCCTACAATCTAATGACCCCTTCAAGGCCCCAGTTTTCAATGACCATAATAGGATTTCCCACCCTCAACAATTATAGTGGGATAGGGGTACATACAACCCAAGGCATTCCACCCCTGGTCCCCTAAAACTCATGTCCTTTTCACATGAAAATACATTCATTTCATCTCCAAAGTCTTAACTTGTTTCAACTCAAAAATCAAAAGTTCCACATCCCACCTGTGAATTCAAAACAAGTTGCCTACGGCCAAGATACAGTAATGAGACAAGCATAGGGTACATATCCCCATTCAAAAAGGGAGAAATAGACCAAAAGAAAGGGGTAACAGGTCCCAAACAAGTCTGAAACCCAGCAGGGCAGGCATTAAATCTCAAAGCTGGTGAACGATGTACCTTGACTCCATGTTCAACGTCCTCTGCATGCTGCTGTGGGGGTTGGGTCCCCAAGTCTTTGGGCAGCTCCGCTCCTATGGCTTTCCTGGTCTCAGGCCACACTTCAGCTATCCTAGGCTTGGGCTGCATACTGGTAGCTCCACTATTCTGGGGTCTCTGCAGCTCCACTAGGCATGGCATTGGTAGGGTTTCTCTGCTGCAACTCTGACCCTACATTTCCGCTCAGCTTTGCTCTAGCGAAGACTGTCTGCGGTGACTCTACCCTATGACAGATCATTCCTGGGCCCTCAAACATTTCCATGCATCCTTTGGAATTCTTCTTTTTAGCTGCTTCCTGCTCAGTTCCTCTCTTTAGGTATTTGGTAAAAAGCATCATGCAGTGTCATTCCTGAGGACCCAAAGCTATGCTCTAACATGATGAACAAGGGTCACTGCACACTACATGCTGGCACACAATCTGAGGGCCCATGCTGAGACTGAGCTGATTGTACATGCTGGAAAATGGGACAAATTCCCATTCCTTTTTGCTGCTATGGACTAGATCCTGACAAAGCTTGCATTCCTAAGCCAATAAGCCACAGGGTCAAGCTAAGTCCTCATCAAATATGTCCATCTGGACATTGACCTGGGCCTCTCAAGTAATGAAAAGGAAAACTTTCCTGTGGAAAAGTCTTCCTTGGCTCCAAGCTTGTCTTGGCTCTCAAAGGTCTTTCTCAGGGGATATGATGAACTTTTCTCCCGGACCACTTTATAATCAGTCACTTGGAAACTCTTTTCAGGTACACTCCCCCTGTGCCCACCTTTGATTCTCTTGGTCCCTGCCCGACCCTCCTTTCTGGATCTCTCCACACAAGACTCCCCCTCCAGTTCCTCTGCTTTCCTCTGCTTTTCCTTCCCTGGAGGTGCATATACCAGGCCTCCCATCTGCCTCGCTTCCCCTCCTCCTGGTTTTTTCTTGCACCTGCTGTGACTTTAGACATAAGTTTGGGTTCATCATCAAACTCAGATTCCTTCCTTCCCTTAGTTTTGTCCTGACCTTGATCATCCATCTCCTGCTTGTGGAAGTTACCCATCTTCTTCTCAAAGTCATCCCGGAGCTTATACTTTTTTGGGAGATCGGTTGCCCCCAAAAGGCTTCTCAGTATCAGTTTTAAGAGCAAATGAATCAGATTTCCTTTTTCCATCACCCAAGCCCGTGTCAGAGAAGCTCCCTTTCTCTTTCACTTTCTCTTTGTTGATATTTGTTTCTGCTCCTTATCTTTCCCACTCTCTGTCTTCTGCTCTTCTAGACACCTCTTTGTGTAGACTGCTCCTCCTCCCCAGATGAGCTGTACTTTGGAGCCTGTGCCCAGTGGACTCACCCACAGGGCTCATTTTGAATGGACTCAGGGACCTAGAACCGTGGTCGAGCTAACCTTGGTGTGTCCCAGACTGACACCCAGCACCACTCAGCAAAGATGAACCCACCTGGGATGTGCTGGAAAGCAGAGGACTAGGTTTTGGCACAGGCTAGGACAAAGTGACCGCCACCTCACCACCATAGGCTGGAGGCGGCTTTTGAGAGCTGGGCTCCACTCCCGGGACTCAGCTCAGAAACCGCCATGGCCCCTGGTGCAGAACCAGCACTGTAGGTGGTGGCATCTGGCCATGGCATTGAGCTCTCAGATGCTTTTGTGTCTTGAGAGGAGCCTTCAGTGAATGTCTGCTCCTTGGCACCATCTCCCCGGTTGCCCCCAGCAGCCCGAGATGGCCGGCTATCCTTGGAAGAGGACTTTTTCTCCTTTGCAGATTTGGGCTTAGAAGATTCAACTTGGCTGAGGTTGGGGGAAGAACGAGAGGATGAGAAGAGCCTTGACTGTCAGAAGAAGACTTATCGGAGTTTCTAGAATGGCTTCTGGGCCTTGGTGAAGGGGACCTTCTCTTCAGGGACCGAGATCTGGAACGGCCCCGACGAGGACTGTAGGCTTGCTGCTAATTCTGCCAGCATGAGCAGTAGTTTCCACAGCCCCCGGATAAAGCCTCTGTTGTGACTTCGGAAGTCCCGATTCTCATATACTCTTGGGTGATTTCTTTCCCTGTTATGAGCTGGAGAATGTGATCTGGAAGGAGACCTAGAGCTCGCCTGCGCTTCCTTGAACGGGAGACAGACTGGCTTCGGGACCAAGGCTAAGGAAACAAACGAGAGCGAGACCTTGATGCTGATGGTAAAGCAGAAGAGCCAGATCCAGACTTAGATTTGCTGGTTTTTGACATGTCTGCAGAGAGGGTGCTTTTCAATTGCACCTCATTTGAACAGTGATTTGACTTGCACTGGATCCCAGACACTGCCTCAAAAAGTCGCTGGCTGTGCCACTGGCTGCCCCAGTTTACCAAGTCAGGATGCGAGTCGGGGCCCACCACGTCCTGACTACGGTGACCGCAGCTGCAGCCTGCAACGGCCCCACCTCGCCCTGCCTGACGGCGCCCGTGCTCTGCTCTCCCAACCTCAGCTTTTGGTTGTTCTTGTTGAATCACTTGAATTTTCTAGATATATAACTATATCATCTGCAAAGAAAGATAATTTTATCACTTTTTTCACATATTTAGATGGTCTTTGCTCATTTCTTTTCCAATTGCATTGGCTAGAACAGTGCTAGGTAACAGTGGTGATAACAAGCATCCCTCTCTTGGTCCTCATCTTAATGACAGTGGCTTTAGAATTTCTCTTTGCCATTCATTTGGGGTATAAGGACTTTACATGTTTACGTAGTTTCCTGATATTCCAGTCTTACTTAGGAGAGCGTAGTAGTTAAAAGTGTCTACTCTGGAGTGAGACAGTGTAAGTCTGGATCATAAGTTACTTACTAGGTTTGCATTCTTAAAGAACTTACTCTAACCTCTCTGTTTCCTCATCTATAAAGCGGGGATTATAAAAGTCCAGACCCCACCACCTTGTTGTAATGAGTACACTGTTCCTTTGTCTTCTGACTTCCAGGATGGCAAATGAGTCTGATTTAATTTATAGTCTCTTGCTAAGTGAAAGGTTTTTTTGTCTGGAATTTTGAAATATTTGTAAAAGTTTTCCCTGGAATTTAGGAATTTCATCAGGCTAATTCTGCCTGAAACTTTTTTTTTATGGAAACATAGTTGATTGTACCTATTTGTGGGGTACAGAGTTGAATATCAATACCTACCTGTGTGCAACATGTGATGCTCAAATCAAGATAATTACTTTATTCCTCATTATAAAATGTAATCATTCTTTGTGTCCATTAACCAATTACTCCCTAACCGCCCCCTTTCCCACTCTAGTAAGCACAGTCAGTTCTCCCCTTTTGTAAGTTCAATGTATTATAGTGACTGTTCTTTTTCTTTCTCTCCTTCTTTCTTTTTTTCCTTCTTTCTATTTATTTACTTTTTAGCTCCCACTTATGAGTGAGCACATCTGGTATTTCTCATTCTGTGCCTGGCTTATTTCACTTAACATAATTTTCTCCAAGCTCATCCATGTTGCTGCAAAGAGCAGAATTTCATTCTTTTTTATGGCTGAGTAGTATTCCACTGTCTACATATACCACATTTTCCTTACCCAGTCTTCTTTTTTCCCCCATTGATGGACATTTAGGTTGGTTCCATATCTTGGCTATTGTAAATAGAGCTGCAATGAACATGGGAGTGCAGGTATCCCTTTGACATGATGATTTCCATAACCGCGGGTATACATCCAGTAGTGGGATTGCTGGTAGCCCTATCTGTAATTGTTTGAGAAACCTCCATACTGTTTTCCATAATGGCTGCACTAATTTACACTCCCACCAACAGCATAGAAGAGTTCCCCTTTCTCTGAATCCTTGTTGGCATTTGTTATTCTCTGTCTTTTCATAATAGCCAGTCTAACAGGCGTGAGATGATATCTCAATGTGGTTTTGATTTGCATTTCCCTGATGATTCGTGATGTTGAGCATTTTTCATATACCTGTTGATCATTTGTATGTCTCCCTTTGAGAAATGTCTATTCAGCTCTTTTGCTCATTTGTTAATCAGATTATTTGTTCTTTTACCGTTAAGTTGTTTGAGTTCCTTGTATGTCCTGGATATTAAACCCTTGTCAGATGCATAATTTGCAAATATTTTCTCCCATTTTCTAGGTTGGCTTTTCACTCTGTTGATTATTGCCTTTGCTGTGCAAAGCCTTTTTAGTTTGATATAATCTCATTGTTTATGTTTTCTTTTGGTGCCTATGCTTTTGAGATCTTATTCATAAATTCTTTGCCCAGTCCTACATCCTGAAGTTTTCTCCTATGTTTTCTTCCAGGAGATTTATAGTTTCAGGTCTTAGATTTAAGTCTTTCATCCAATTAGAGTTAATTTTTGTATATGGCAAGAGGTAAGGGTCTAGTTTCTTTCTTCTGCATATGGATGTCCAGTCTTCCCACCACCATTTATTGAAGAGGCTGTCCTTTCCCCACTGTATGTTCTTGGTGTCTTTTGTCAAAGATCAGTTGGCTGTAAGTACAAGGGTTGATTTTTGGGTTCTCTAATCTGTTTCACTGGTCTGAGTGTCTGTTTTTATGCCAGTACCATGCTGCTTTGGTTACTACAGTTTTGTAGTATAATTTGAAGTCAGGTAGTGTATTGCTTCTGGCTTTATTTTATTTTTGCTCAGGATTGCTTTGGCTATTCAGGGTCTTTTGTTGTTCAATAGGAATGTTAGGATTGTTTTTTCTGTTTCTATGAAGAATTTCATTGATATTTTGACAGGGAGTGCATTGAATTTGTAGATCACTTTGGATAGTATGGACATTTTCGCAATGTTAATTATACCAATCCATGAACATGGAATGTCTTTCCATCTTTTTGTGTCTTCTTTAATTTCTTTCAGCAGTGATTTATAGTTGTCATTGTAGAGATCTTTCACCTCCTTGGTTAAATTGATTCCTAGGTATTTTATTTTTTTGGTAGCTCTTGTAAATGGGCTTGCTTTCTTGATTTTTTTTTTCTGCTAGTTTGTTGTTGGAGTATAAAAATGCTACTGAGTTTTGTATATTGATTTTGTATACTGCAACTTTACTGAATTTGTTTATCAGCTCTAAAAGTTTTTTCACAGAGTCTTTAGGCTTTTCTATATATAGGATCATGTCATCTGCAGACAGGGACAATTGACTTTGTCTTTTCCAGTTTGGATGCCCTTTATTTCCTTCTCTTGCCTGATTGTTCTGGCTAGTACTTCCAATACTATGTTAAATAGGAGTGGTGAGAATGGGCATCCTTGTCTTGTTCCTGTCCTTAAAAAGCTTTCAGATTTTCCCTATTTGGGATGATATTGGCAGTGGTTTGTCATATATGGCTTTTATTGTGTTGAGATACTTTCTTTCTATACCTAATTTGTTGAGAATCTTTACCATAAAAGGATACTGAATTTTGTCAAATGCTTTTTCTGCATCTGTTTAGATAATCGTGTGGTTTGGGTCCTTGACTTTGTTGATGTGGTGTATCACATTTATTGATTTGTGTATGTTGAACCATCCTTGCATCCCTGGGATGAATCCTGTCTGAAACTTGATTTGCCCTTTTCATCTGGAGATGCTTGAAACTCTACTGAGAGGAAAAAGGCAGAATCCTGTACCTGGTCATGACATTATTCATACAGGACTGCCAACAATTTAAATTTTTAAAAATTCTAGATAATAACAACATCAATTATTGATGACAGTGTGGAACAGTGTGCACTTCATACTGGTAGGAATCTAAATTACAAAAATCACTTTCCATGTTATGCAGTAAAGTTGAAGAAATGAACACCCTATGACCCAGTCATTCCACCCCAAGATATCTACTGTAGAGGATTCTGGCTCAAAAGGCTGGCCTTGTACACACAACACTGTCATGATAGCAAAAAAAAGAAAAAGAAAAAGAAAAATCCCAAAACCAAAAAGCTAGAAACCACCCAAATTTCATCAGCAGAAGAATGAATCCATAAAATGTGTTCTTGTGGTCCATTCAGAGGACAGACTGCTACACACAGTGAAAAAGAATGAACTGCTATACATACAATACGAATAATCTCAGGAACACCACATTGATCCAAAAAAAGTGGGGGCCAGAAAAATACACAGAAAATTACTCAATTACACGAGGTTCAAAAACATGGAAAACTAAACAATGTAATAATGTTTAGGGCTACATGCCTGTGGTAAAACAAAAAAGCACAGCAAGAGAATGAGCAATGAACAAAAATTAAGGTGTGTGTTTCCTTTGAAGGAAGGAAGAGGATGGATGGGACCTGGGATGTCCACAGAGGGCTTCACAGTTAATGGATTGTCCTGTGTCTTAAACTGATGGCAGGTACATGAGGGTTCATGGATTGTTTCTCTTTGTACCTTGTGCATTCTCACAAATAATGTTTTGTATGGTTTCACTATTTAATAACTAAGCAGACATTTTATAAAGAATGCCAGTTGGGAAGAGGAGACAGAGCTTTGCCATGAAAGGGAGTAGAGAAAAGAGGCCATGGTTGGAAAGCCCGTGTGGGGTCAGGAAGGTGGGGCATCAAGGGTGGGTAGGGTAGGGCCGTCCACCCAGGTGCATAGTTTGTAGAAAATCTCAAACATCATAAAACCAAGTAGAAGTTGGCCAGAATTGCAGGTACATGTTATCACCACATGCCTGCAATTCTACAGAGGGTCAGTGATAAATAAACAGCCCTGAAAAAAATCGGTTGGTCTGAGTTCTAAATAATAATAATAATAGTAGTAATAAAAATATGTATGTAAGCATCATTAGCCCATTTTATTTTTTTTATTTTTATTTTTTTATTTTTTTATTTTTAATTTTATTTTGTCGATATACATTGTGGCTGATTATTGCTCCCCATCACCAAAACCTCCCTCCCTTCTCCCTCCCCCCTCCCCCCCAACAATGTCCTTTCTGTTTGCTTGTCATATCAACTTCAAATAATTGTGGTTGTTATATCTTCTTACCCCCCCCGTTTGTGTGCGTGTGTGTGTGTGTGTGTGTCTGTGTGTGTGTGTGTGTGTGTGTGTGAATTTATATATTAATTTTTAGCTCCCACCAATAAGTGAGAACATGTGGTATTTCTCTTTCTGTGCCTGACTTGTTTCACTTAATATAATTCTCTCAAGGTCCATCCATGTTGTTCCAAATGGCAGTATTTCATTCGTTTTTATAGCTGAGTAGTATTCCATTGTGTAGATGTACCACATTTTCCGTATCCACTCATCCGATGATGGGCATTTGGGCTGGTTCCAACTCTTGGCTATTGTAAAGAGGGCTGCGATGAACATTGGGAAACAGGTATACCTTCGACTTATTAGCCCATTTTATTACCTATCCTTTAATAAACATTGAAGCCTACATGGAAATAAATTCCATTGCCCTTCAAATGCACAGACTCAGCTACACCCAGGGGCTGGCCCATGGGTCTCCTTCCTGTCCCCACCCCAGGGACACATATCCAGGCTTCCTGCCTCCAGTCCCCAGCTTTCCACCTGACACCCATCCTTAGCCACCCCACCCCACCCAGGCAAGCCTCAAGCAAGACCCAAGCAGGCCTTTATCTCCAGCTGCCCCTTCCCCACACTCAGGCCACATCCCTCCTCCCCATCCGTGTCCACACCGCTGTGTCTTGGTAGGTGCCACACTCTCCCCTGGCAAGCTCTCATTCCCAGTCTGACCCATTCTGTAAGCCCACCTCAGAGGCTGTCCCCTCCAGGTAGGAGTGAGTGGCTTTTTCCCTAGGGCTCCCTTCCCGTGCCACACCCTCCTGTGGGGACCCCAAGGAAAGTCCTCCTGAGAGACAGGAGTTTCTCACCTGCCCCCAGCACCAGACACCATCCCAGAGCAGGCGCTCAGTCATTGAGCTTTTGAGCAGGGTGAGTGAGTGAGTGAGTGGTGCTAGAATTGGTCCTCCCAGTCCAGAAGTTTGTATCTTATGGAGGCCCCTACAGACTCCTGCCTGGAGGAAGACCTGGCAGTTTTGCATGACTTGCAGGAGACACAGCACTATCCCTGTGCCACACACGAGGCACCCGGACTCCAAGGCTAGACACAGCTCCCGCTGTCCAGAGGGCTCAGATGCCCACCTTTCACAGGGAGCTGCTTCATGACTCGGCTAATAGTCTCACTACACACTCTCCCCGTGCCCTATTGCAAAGCTAAGAATTAATATTTTGCTCTATTTTTTAATCCCCCGATAAATCTATAAACTTCACATAACCCTAATCAAAACCTGATCAAGATTTTAATGGGACTTGACAAGCTGATTCTAATATTCAGACAGGAGAGTAAATGTTCAAGAATAGCCAAGACAGCTTGAAAAAAGAAAAAACAAAGAGGGGAATTTTCCCCGACAAGATGTCAAAGCATATTATAAAGTAATTTTAATAAATATAATGTGGTATTAGCACATGAATAGATAAATAGATCTTTGCAATGAAAATAAAAGAGCAAGAAAACAGACCCATGTATATACTAGAACTTAGTAGATGAATAAAGAGGGCATTTCACATCAGTGGGAGGGAAAGTGGATCATTCAATAAATGTTGGAACAATTTACTACCTGAAAAAAATTAAATTAAATTTTCCCACCACATCATTAATGAAAATTAATGTTTGTAAAAACTGCAAAAGTAATAGAAGAATACATAGAAAATATGTATGCATAGAATACAAAGAAAATATGTTTATGAAGGTTTTAAATAAGATTTACTGAAAAGCAAAATTCACACATTTAAGTACAGAATTTAAAAGTCTGTATGAAGAAAGTTAAAAGAGAAGGGACAGATAAGGAGAAAATATTTACACCATATACAACAAGCTAAGGATTAATATCCAAAATATATAAAGAATTCCTTCAATAAGAAAATGGGGAAAGGATATGGATTGACAAGATACTGAACAGAAATTATTAAGGGTTAATACACATATTAAAAGATGCTCAACTTATTAATAAAAAAGGGAAATGCAAGTTAACTTGACATATTTTTTTTCCATCATATTTGCAAGAATTTCAATGTGCTGACATCAAGTGCTGGAGAGTGTGCAGGGAAACAGGTTCTCCCCTACACTGCTGGTGAGATTATAATTATTGTTATTTTTATTACTATTTTGGTGGCTGGCTGATTCAGGAACGGAACCCTTGACCGTGGTGTTACAAGGCTGTGCTCTAACCAACCGAGCTAACCGGCCATCCCCTGCTGGTGAGACTAGAAACAGGTAAGGTCCCTTTGGAAACCAATTTGGTGATATCTATCAGAGTTTAATATGCAGCCTGCCTGCCTGCCTGGTTTCTTGAATGTTCAATTCAAAAGCCATTAGATAAGGCTGAGCAAGGCAGGTTCCCACAGTGGGGAGTGGGGAGCAGGCAGCCCAGCACGGGGTGTGAGCAGCAGAGTGGGATGAGAAGAGGGGTCCCCACTGGGGAGGAGGTTTTTCCATTTTGAGGGCCAAGGACGTGGGGTATCAAAAGCCTGAGTGGGGTGAGAAGGCATCCGTGCAGCCCAGCAGGGAGTATGAGAGATGCAGCTTAGAGAGGTGGGCGGGTAGGGTCTCTGCACACAAGGGTGACAGTGATGTTGGGGCCCGAGAAGAGTGAGGGGAACATCCTCACAGAGGATGGTAGTGGCCAGGGAAGAGTGGTCACGTCCAGGAGGATAGATCGAAAAGTAAATATTTTGAGGATAATGGGTGCCTGGGTTCTGACTGTCAGAGAAGGGGTTGCAAATATAGAAGGGAGAAAACTCGGAAGCACAGGGCAGTGTTGCAATGCAGTTGGAGGCGTGAATTCACAGCTTCCCATCCGTATAGACAGGGAAATCTCAGTATAAATGAGTGCACGTGAGTGTGTGTGTCTTTAGCTCTGTCCACTGGGTGAGCCAGGGAGACCGATTACCAAGATCCTGGTGACAAATACCATGCTCCGCTAAGAGGCAATGGGGGTCCTCGAAGAAACAGCAGATCCAGGGCTGTGGCCCAGAAAGCAAAGAGAAATCTGAGGCATCCTGTTGTGCAAGAAAGTGAGGAAGTGCTGGAGGAGTGAAGAGACACAAAGCCGGCCAGGAGGCTACCCACCGGCCACATCAGGAGCCATTTTCCCATCCAAGTAAATAATGGTAGGAATAGACAAGGCACGAGATATTTATACATCACGTGTGCACATGTGCGGACACACACACACAAAATGGAACCACCACCTACACACACACACACACACACACACACACACACACAGGTACTTAGTACGAAAAAGAGTAACACAATAGTTGGCAAATCTAGCAGAAACTACCACCATCAGGTGGTTGTAGTCAACATCACTGGCTATGGGACACATCAAAGTCTCGTCCCACCTGATAGGAACATGACATCATTTCTGTAGTATCCCTGACAAAGACACAGAGCCTGAATTTCATCACGAGGACACAAGAGACAAACCTCCATGGAGGGGCATCCTACAAAATAATGGGCCTGTCATCCTCAGAAGGGTCAAAGTCCCGACGTCAAGGAACGACTGCAGAACTGTTCCAGGTGGAGAAATAGCAAGAGGCACAGCCACTCAACATGAGGCTGAGCCTGCATCCTTTCGCTATTAAGGACATTATTGGGACAATCGGGGACACTTAGATGGGGTCTGAGGATTAGATGGTAGTAGTATGTCAGCGTTAATTTCCTGGCTTTGATGGTCATAGTGCAATGAGCCAGAGGGTGTCCTTGTATGCAGGACGTGCACCCTGAGGTTTTGGGGGAGGAGTTGGTGGGCATTGTGTCGGCATCTTCAGAGAAAGAACTCCAGAGAAGAAGGTTGTCCCAACTGTTCTTGCTCGGCTTGTGATGAAGCTGCGGAAAGAGCAGCTGCCCGGAAGGGGCGGCGGGGTCTTTAAAGCGTGGGCACTCCATAGGTGGTCTTTAAAGAGGGAGCTTTGGGATCACAAAGCTATCCTGCTTACCAGAGGAGAAGGGTTGTTCCTAAGAAAATGTTCATTTTCTTGATACCTTGAGGAATAGGTCAGCTTTGTGACTTTAGGCAAAAACCTGCAAAATTTCTGCACAAGTTGCACAAAAATTCTGCTTTGGTTTTCTTGTGTGAAAAATTGAAACAATAATAACGGGACTGGAGTGGACATTCTGTTGCAGCTACGTGGTGGGGAACCGAAGTCCTGCTCTCTGTCTCAGGTTCTTGCACTCCAGCCTGGACCCCTAGACCATCCCCTTTCTACTCTGAGTTTCCCGGTTCCAGTGCTGGCTCCTGTCTTCCAGAGCCCTGTGTGAGGCCAGCCCCGCTGCCTGTGAAGAGGGATGAATTATGGTCACACCTTCAGTCTGCTGGGGGCAGCAAACACATAAACAACCACGGCACCCTGGAAAGCACGCCTTGGGGATCCCCAAGGAGGAAAGAGAGAGACCAACAGTAGCCCTGGGTTCAAAAAGCAAAACCACTGGACACAACTTGGAGGCAGGGCCTGTCTGTCCAGTTCAGCTGTGCATCCCCAGTGCCCAGCACAGGGAGGACATAAGTCACAAATCATTCTAGTCAGCCAGGGAGTCTCTTCTCTGTGCTAAGCACCCTTCAAAAGACATTTGATGTGATCCATAAAACAACCTTGTAAAACAGGTGCTATTGCTTATTTACAGAAGAAGTTGAGGCACAGAGAGGTGAGCTCCCTTGTCTAGGCAGCTATGATTTGAATGCAAGCAATCCTGTCCTTCCACGTTGGCTTCCCAGTGAATGAATGAATGAACCAGCACACAAGCCAGGGAGTCTTCGCTGTGGTGCGTCCTGGATCCCAACCTTCTCAGCAGTGACGACTGTCAAACTCAGCTGCTGGCGGGGGCCAGCATCTGTCTGCTGGGAAGGCTCCCGTGCAATGGAGAGGCTCCGATGAACACCCAGAGCCTCATGTTAGCCCAGGAGGATTTACATTTTTGTATTAAAAATGTCACAGGAAGTCCTCTCGAACATTTGAAGCCACTGCCAACGGTGTACACGTTTGATATTAATTAAAGCAAAAGATGACAGCCCCCAGGAAAAGGAGTAATTTTCTTCTCTCGGATAAATGACCTTTCAGGAGAGCATGTTCTTCAGTTCTGCTTGGTCATTACCAGAAAGCACTGGGTATTTTCAATAACGCTGGGACTGCCAGCTCTGTTTGCAGCTTTCGACCTCCTGGTAAGGGGAGGGCTTTGTTCCCTGGGACCCTTCGTCATTCGCTTTAACTGGCCAAGTCAAGGAAGTTGTCCTCTGTAAGTGTGAGCCCTGTCAAAAGGCCCCTTTGGAAAAGACCTTTCTGCTTGGAATGCAGCTCTCCCCTGCAAAGTGGCTCCCTGCGGCCACCCCAAGGAGAAGCGCTCACCCCGCACCTCAGCTCCTGGGCCACTGACCTCCTCACTTCCTGTGATCCGGCTGTCACCTCGTCTCTGCTCCCCCACCCGTGGCCACACCTTGATCTTGTCCCCACCCCACCAGATAGCAACTCCAGCATGTCCCTCTCTCTGACCATCCCCTCCCACCCTCCAGCACCTTCACCTCGAAATTCGGGGGCCTCACAAATAAGCACCTCAGTCTGGAGACCCTGACTGCTTATCAGTCCCCATCCCCCGTCTCCAGTGCTCACCTGACCTGCCTCCTCACCCAGCTGAGAGCCCTTGGGTTCCTCGTGACCCCTGCCCCCTTGTCTATAAATCCCAGCCTGGAGCTGGGGGTTGGCCAAGCAAATCCTCCTCATCCTCTGTGACTGCACCTAAGCACTGATGGTGGTGGAGACCAGCGTGTCTGGCATTACCGGCTTCCCTTTATGCCTGTGGTCACTGCACAGCCTGGGAGTGCCCGGCAGAGCCATGGTTCCTCACCCCCCACCTTCCCCAGCCATTCATTCCAGCTCCCCACGCACTAGTGAGGAGTCTGCCTTATTCGTCCTGAGAAGCTAGAGCAATCGAGTGGGAGCTCCCTCGCCTCCTTTCCCTCAAATTGACCCTCTTCCCCAAGCTGTGCCCACCCTCGTCCCTCCCAGGAAGCTCCCGGTGGGCAAACCCAGTGGTCACTCCTCTGTTCTCCACGCTGAATGCTCTTCTCTTGCCTCCACTCTCCTGTTCCCCCCCCCCACCTCTACGCAACGGTTCCCACTCCCTTCGCTGTAAATGTCAGACCACCCCAGAGCCCTGGGCCTTCTTCTCACTCACCCTGCACCAGGTGATCCCGAGACCCCTGCTGCGCCTCCGTGCACTGCCGCTGTCCTGACAAGCATCAGTCATGAGCCTGGACTGAGAGATGGGCCAGATCAAGACTTGACTCCTTCAAATTAATGCTAAGCACAGTGAGGACATGGGACCGACCTAGACCCCAGCACTCCTCACCTGGAGGGTACACGGTTATAGGTGATACTTTCTGAGTGAGGGAGGGTCACAGTGGACCTTCAGGAAGCTCAAAAGCCCCCTCCCTACACAGCCAGCCTAGGCTGGAACCCTCTGCACGTCGGCTGGCCTGGGGGCATGCCTGCGCCCACCTCTCCTGGCCCAAGTGTGTCACACTCAAGACAAGAGCCCCTGCTTCTAGCACCCTCGGCCTCTCCAGGGTGACACAGTATCATGTTGGACCTCATGTGACAAGGACAGGACAGGGGCAGTTTCTCAGCCACATCAGGAGTCACAGTCACGCATCAACTCTAGGGCCCTTCCCATTTGCTCGCGTCTGTATCTCCAGCTCCCCTTCCAGATGCTCTTACCCACCGCCTGGGCGCCCAGCAGGCATCTCCAATGGAATCTGCCCAAACGGACCTCTTGACCCCCTGCTCTGCATGCTCCTCCCGCAGTAACCGGCTTCGGCGCCTTTTCCTACTCTACTCACAGCCCATTCATCACCCCGGCACCCCACCCAGCTTACTCACCCAGCTCCAGTCACGGTGGCCTTTCTGTGCTTTAAACCCCCCACCCGACCCCCGGCTCCACACATGCCCCCCACCCCCCCACCCCACCCCCGACCTTGCGCAGCTCCTCCTCGTGCACAGCTCAGCTCCTCGGAGAGGCCTTCCGGGACCACACCATGCAAAGACCCTCCCCTCTGCAGCCACCCACGCCCTACCAACCTGTTTTCTTTTATTTTCTTCTTGGTACTTACAAACCTTCTGGAGTCATCTTACAAGTTGTCGGATTCTCCCTCTGGAATGGGAGCTCCATGTGGGCCAAGAACAGCAGCCCCCTCCTCCCTGACGCAGGGCCCGCCTCTTTCTAAGAGCTCCAGGCCTGGGAAATGGACGAGCGGAAGTCCTGAGCTCCAGCCACACTTCATCTCTCTAAGCCTCAGTTTCCTTATCTGCAAAATGGGCCAAGGCCCTCCCCCACCTATCTCCCCAGGCTGGAGATCAGGCTCAGGCGGGATTGCTTCGAGGCCTGCAGGTCCCAGGGGCATGAGGGTGTGAACCAGACCAGCGCCAGTGCCCACGAGCTGAGCTGCTACCTAAAGCTGCGAAAGGCCCAATGTTTAAACGTTTAAAGCGCTCTATGGGTCTGCTGATTTTTCTGAATCATTCCTTCCTCCTGTTGTCTGCGGTGACTTTACGTCTCCCTGAGCTTTCTGTGCACGCCATAAATTCCAATCACATGCACTCAGACTAATAAACACAGAGCCTCGTATCTGCGACGGAGAGTAAGCTTGTTTAGAATTACCGTCTCTTTTTGCAAGATAAATAGATGGTGGGAAAGTAATACCGCATAATAGAATACAGTCGAGGAAGGGAGCATTTTAATACAGCTGGATGCCACGTGTGGGTGGTGAAAAATAGATTGTTTTTCAATAAGAGAAAAGAGAGGTGAGCGATCATCCTCGCACCAGAATCTCCCAGGCAGCCTGGAAGGAATTCCTGAGGCGGGATCTCCACGCTGGAGACCAGAGTGCAGCTTAATCTAACTGCTGTGCCTCCGTTTACTCATCCCTACAATGGGCCGACGCTCCAGGCTCGCCTGGGGTCGCACCGAGTCCTGAATGGGTGCGGAGCCCGTTGAACCTGGCTGAGGCCTGCGCACGTGGGAGCGGGGAGGGGACGACTTAGAAGCCCGGGGCCTCGGGTTTCCTCCTCCCCAAAGTACGACGTTCTTCCTGGGCAGAGATCTCGCATAGTCCTTGAAGGGCAGGGCGGAGGACCCTGGCAATCTGATGCCAGAGTCCCGAGGGTTCACAGCGTGGGCGCCGGGGCGTGCAGCGGTGGCCCCTCACGTCCTCGAGCCTGCCTGGTGGCAGAGCGCTGGCGGACGGCCGAGGGCTGAGCGACAGGACCTGAGTGGCCCCCGGAGTGGAGGAGGCGACAAACCTATACACAGAGGCAGGGGAGGAGGGACCCACCGGAGGGGCCGCCTGCTCTACGCCCTGCCGAGCGGAGCGGCCTCAGTTCTCTGCAAGATGCTTCGCGGCCATTTCCCTTCACGGCCGGCGGGTGCGGGATCCGAACTCGTGACCTGGGTGTTAGACGGCTGCGCTAACCGGCGGCGTTGATCCCGATTCAAGGTCGGAAGGGCTGCCCCTGAGCCACTGGGGGCTGGGCGGCCGCTCGCGCCTTGGGCAGGCTCCCCTCGGGACCTCTCCTGGCTGTGTGTTCTTGGCGGGTCACAGCTCTGGGGCTCGCAGGGTCGCTGCGGGAGCCCGTGGTGCGGCAGGTGAGGCCGGAGCTCTGCAGCCGACCACCGCGTCCCGGCCCCGTGCACGTGCTCACCCACGTGCTCACGCGTGCACACGTTCTCGAACACGTGCTCACACTCGCACACATGCTCACACTCGCACACGTTCTTGCACACGTGCTCACACTCGTGCTCACACTCACGTTCTCACACACGTGCTCACGTGCCCGTGCACACGTTCTCGCACACGTGCTCACACTCGTGCTCACGCTCACACTCGTGCTCACGCTCACACACATTCTCGCACACGTGCTCACACTCGTGCTCACACTCTCATGTTCTCCCACACGTTCTCACACACGTGCTCACGTGCCCGTGCACACGTTCTCGCACACGTGCTCACACTCGTGCTCACGCTCACACACGTTCTCACACTCGTGCTCACGCTCCCACACGTGCTCACCCACGTGCTCACGTGTGCACACGTTCTCGCACACATGCTGACACTCACACATTCTTGCACACGTGCTCACACTCGTGCTCACACTCACGTTCTCCCGCACGTTCTCACACACGTGCTCACATGCCCGTGCACACGTTCTCGCACACATGCTCACACTCGTGCTCACGCTCACACACGTTCTCTCACACTCACGTTCTCCCGCACGTTCTCACACACGTGCTCACGTGCCCGTGCACACGTTCTCGCACACATGCTCACACTCGTGCTCACACTCATGTTCTCCCACACGTTCTCACACACGTGCTCACGTGCCTGTGCACACGTTTCTCGCACACATGCTCTACACTTGCACACGTTCTTGCACACGTGCTCACACTCGTGCTCACACTCACGTTCTCCCGCACGTTCTCACACACGTGCTCACGTGCCCGTGCACACGTTCTCGCACACATGCTCACACTCGTGCCCACGCTCACACACATTCTCGCACACGTGCTCACACTCGTGCTCACATTCTCACGTTCTCCCACACGTTCTCACACACGTGCTCACGTGCCTGTGCACACGTTCTCGCACACGTGCTCACACTCGTGCTCACGCTCACACACGTTCTCTCACACTCGTGCTCACGCTCCCACACGTTCTCCCACACGTGCTCACACTCGTGCTCACACTCACGTTCTCCCGCACGTTCTCACACACGTGCTCACATGCCCGTGCACACGTTCTCGCACACATGCTCACACTCGTGCTCACGCTCACACACGTTCTCTCACACTCGTGCTCACTCACGTTCTCCCGCACGTTCTCACACACGTGCTCACGTGCCCGTGCACACGTTCTCGCACACATGCTCACACTCGTGCTCACGCTCACACACGTTCTCTCACACTCGTGCTCACACTCCCACACGGTCTCCCGCACGTTCTCGCACACGTGCCGCCCGCGCCCGCATGGTTCCACGCTAACCTCGCTGGGCCCGGCCTCCCCCCTGTCAGGCAGGCAATCGCGGAGCCTCCGGGGAGGGCTGCGTGGCCCACTGTGAAGACCCGATACCTGGGACGGCTCCTGGAAACACACCCCCTCACTTCTTCATCCCGTCTCTGCTGGTCACCACGGGCGGCCTCGAGGGAGGCGACACACCCACCTATGCGGGGTCAAGGTTACGGTGGTGGCGGGGGCACAGTCGGCCCACGGAGGGAAGGGTGAGCGACAGGACGTTCATCGGGCGGGTGCGGCATGCAGAGTCAGAAAGACGGGCTGGTCAGGTGGGTGGTGGCAGGAGAGCGTTCCAGGGCATTCCGGGCCAAGGGGGAGGTAGGGCCGGGCGCTGGGGCAGCCACCTGCCACCCCCGCAGACCGGAAGCCTCGGGCAGAGGCTGTGAAGCCCACCGCGGGAGCACATGGTCCCACCTGCCCCTGGAGATGGAGCACCAGCATGTGTTGCTATCGGCTGAGTGTTGCATGTCGCCTGAAAACCCTGTCCTCCCGCCTTTGTGTGGTCTACCAGTCTCTGGAATTTCATGTGAAAAACAGAAAAGCAGCACTTGGACCCTTATGTGCTGCTACAGATTTGTCTGCAGTTCTTGCTGTACTTTTAAAAAAGAAAAGGAAAACTCTCTGTGCAGCCTGGCAGCTGATTTCTCTGTGGCCCCCAGCATGCAGCCACCAGTCCTGGGTCTCTGTCCTTAGAGCTTCCTCCCGGGCTCTCATGTAAACCCCACCCGGTGCAAGGGTAGGACCAGGACCCTGATGTGGAGTGGTAAGTGGCAGCGCAGGGACTCAAACCCAGGCAGGCTTGGCCGGGACACAGGGTTTTGTTTCGTTTTTGAGCTAATTTTAGACTCACAGAAAAGTTGTAGAAATAGTGCAGGGAGTTCCCATGTGTCCCTTACCTGACCTCCCCTGAAGCTAACGTCTCACGTAACACTAGTACAATTCGCAGACCCAGGAAGCTGCGCACTGCATTCAGATGACACTGGTTTCTCCACTCACGTCCTTTTTCCCTCCACTCACGTCCTTACTCCCTTCCAGGATCCCACATTGCGTTAGTCGTGTCTCCTTAATCCCCTCCAATCTGTGACAGTTCCTCAGTCTTTGTCTTTTATGACCCTGGCACTTTGGAGCAGCACTTATGTTATTTTGTCCAGCGTCCCTCAATTTGGGTTTGTCTGATGTTTTGTTTTGAGCTGAGGTTGTGCGTTTTTGGCAAGACCCTGCAGAGGCAATGTTGTGTCCTCCTTGGTGCCTCCTATCCAGATTCATGGTGTCAATGTCTTATCACTGACAAGACGGGGATGGTGTTTAGAAACCAAGATTGGGAGCCAAGTGTGCTCACTGTCACTGGGGCGTTGTTGTTCCCAGTCAGTCCCAGCCAGTGGACAGAGCTGGGAAGCATGCATGCTATGACGTGCTGAGCCACATGTACACACACCACAACTCCACACCTATCAATCTTATATACTAAAAACCATGAGTTCATACTGACACTTGGGCTTTAATCCAACACCACCATGTTCATGTTAGCCTTCCCCTTTTCCTTATTTGTAACTTTTTTCTCCAACAGTGAGAAGCTCAGCTGTTATTATCTATAATATAATGACTTATTTTTCAATTATAGTGAACTTATAGGATAGTTTCAGAACTGCTGACCCACACCCCTGCAAGAAACACATCGCCTGAATAGATCACAGCACCTCTGTACAGCTCTTTCTATCTTTAGCCTCACAGGATCTAGTCAAGATAGTGCTTTCCAAAGTTACTTAGGTTAATTCTTTTCTTACCCACATCCTCCAAGATGAATGTGTAATTCATTTGTAACACAGTTTGGTTCACTGCTGTGGCTTTTGTTCCATGTTGGGGTCCCCCCACTTCCCGGTGTGTTTTGTTTATTTGGGGGTATGTGCGAAAGGCCCCAGAGACACAGCAGAGGTTCAAAGAGTCAGCACTGTACAAAAAACACACTCAGAGCCACACCCCTCCCTCCAGCCCCGGCCATTCTGTTCCCCTGTCTTCACCCCTTTCCCACCCACTCCTGTAACTAATCTCTTCAGTGTCTGTTTTATCCTTCTTACATTTTTCTTGCATAAATGAACATCTGTATATGTATTTTCTTACATCTCCCTTCTTATTGGAAGGCTAACATATTACAGAAACTCTTTGGCACTTTGCTTTTTTTCACTCAATGGTGTATCCTGGGAAAATCACTGCATCTCAGTTCACAGAGATCTTTGCTCATGCTTCTTCACAGCTGCATAGTCCTCCGCTGATGCATGTAGTGTCGTTCATTCAGCCCCTCTCCTGTTTGTAAACATTTGAGTGGTTTCCAATATTCCGCAATTGCAAACAATGTGGTGAATAACTGTATATATTTATTTCTATTGCTTGTGTACTTTCGGGGAAGAGTCCTAGAAGTGAGATGGGGGCACTGAAAGGGCAGTGCACCTGGTGCTTTGTTTGGTATTGCCAAATGTCCCCCAAAAGGATGGTATTCATTTGCATTCCTACCAGCAGTACCAGAAAGTGCCTGTTTCCCCACAGCCTCACCAACAGAATGTGTGGTTACTGTTTAATTTTTGTTAACCTGATAGGTGAGAACAGGTATCTCAGTGTTGCTTTAAATTGTGCTTCTCGATGATGAGTGAGTTTGAACATTTTTCCTGTTTGAGGGTTTTTCTGTGTGTGAATTATCTGTTCGTGTCTTTTCCCCATTTTTCTTTCAAGATTTTGGCCCTTTGTCCCTCAATCTTTAAAAGTTCTTAATATAATAGAGATACGAGTCCTTTTTCTGTGGTAGGTGTTGCAAATATTTTCTCCTACTTTATGGGGGGGGGAATCTGACATTTTTTATGGTGGGGTTCTTTTGTCATGCAATGTATATATTTCTTAATATATGTAGCCAAATGTATCCATCTTTCACTGCCTCTGGGTTTTGAGCGATAGTTAGAAGGTCTTTTCCTACAGCTGGACACAGTTCTTTAACACGGATCTGGTGCGAGTGGAGGAGCAGGCATGGGGACGTGAGGACTCTGCTGGGAATACAGGACAGAACCAGCTCACTGCAGAGGTTGAAAGGATGTCAGAGGGATTCACTTACACAGGTGGCTGACTTAAATTTGCGCAGACTTGCCAAACTTACCTAAACACACATGCCTCGTGAAGATACTGATTTACCTCACGGTGAGGCAGAATTGCACCTGAGTCCCACGCTCCACCCATGCGTAACTGGAGGGAGCGCCGGGGAAGGGGAAGGGAGTCACATTCAGGCGTCCAGATTCAGGCCCGGTGCTTCACCACGTTCCTCCACTGCCCTCCCATTTTACAGATGGAGAAGCTGAAGTCCGGTTACACAACCCTGCAAAGATCAGAGGCAGTGGGGGAAGAGTCGCTGCAGCCTGCTGGCATGGGGGGCGGGGGGAGAGGTGAGGTGCTTATTTCCTCCCCAGGAAGCCTGCTCCCTGTCCACCAGCTGTCTTGGATCATGGCATCCCCAGACCCAAGCTGTGGCCTGCGTGGTCCTGGGCCCTGCTGGCCGCCACTGGGCTCGCCCCCTCCCACACGCACCTCTCAGATCTGCACTTCCTCCTTGTGCTGTGGGAGGGCTGGGCCTCCCCACCTCCTGTGGGACCCACTACTGCACACACCTGAGTGCCTCCCCACTCCAGCCTAGTCCCCCCTGTGCACGGGGTAGGGCCCCACGGGGATCTTGCCGAAATTCAGGGAGCCCCTCGCTAGAGGAGAAAAGCCAAGCTTCTGCCTGGCATGGGGGACCCTGTAATGGGCGATGGTCCCCTTCCAAGGGTGTTCCTACTCCACGTCAGCCCAGCCCCCAGGCAGCCAGGACCACCTACCTGCCTGACATTAGGAAATCTTTTGTTTGCTTGGGCTGGGCTCCCACGCCTCCTCCCCTGGGTACACCCCAGCGGGCACTTCCCCCCCCATGTCCCCAGACTAGCCCTGATCCCATGCAGTTTGGGGAGTCTGGCCCCCTGTGGGTACGGAGCACATTATAAATACAATAAAATCTCTGAAGCAGTCTATCGAGGAAAAGGGAGAGCGTAAAGAATGGCACTGGTGGAGGTGGGGAGAGGGGAAGGGCAGGCTGGAGCTGCGGGCAGGGGAGGAGAGACGGGCAAGAGGAGGGGTGGGGTGGCTTCTTGCAGATGGTGGGCAGCCTGCCTAACACCGAGCCCCACAAAGTTTCAAGGCGTCCGGTGTGCTCAGATCTGACATAGGTCTGCAGCCTCCAGGGACATTTTGGGACTAGCAGGTGCTGCTTTGCTCCCTGACTGTCCCTTTCCATGTATCCTCGTGCAGGTGGCATTCGCTGCATGCACACAGGTTCCCGAGGACTTTCTGCTGACAGAAGTTTTGTAAACAGAATCACATTTTGGTCACCCAACTACACATCTCTGGAAAAGTGATTTGTCCTTCTTAAAAGTAAGTAATTACCCTGTTTCCATCCCTCAAGGCATCTGTCCACTCTCGTTCACAGCTGTGACATTGATGGAATTGTTGGGAATAAAACATTATAGTCAAAGTCGCCATTTTAACAGTTTTACAAACTGCATATTTTTAAAGACAGTATATGTACTGTTCACAGTCTCAAGCCCTCTCACTGAGATAAATGACTTGAGCTTTCTTTTTTCTTAGGCATTTTCTGGGCACCTACTATGTGCAAGGAACAGTGGGGACAGAGAGCTGAGCTAGGCATGGCCCTGGCAATCAACAGGGCTTCAGATGCCAACTGCAAAGTAAAATCAGCACGGCGAGGGCACTGCACGTGCAGTGGCAGCGCGGGGCCTGGCTGTAGGGTTTAGACATAGAGAGGCCGGGGTGGGGAAGACACCTGGGGCCAGAGAGCATGGCAGAAGAGGCAGATTTGGTATCTGTCAGATAAATAGATGTAAACCTATTTTTTTATATTGGTTCCTTAACGTGGAGCACATCCGTACTGAGAAGCTTTTATTTATATGACACAACAGCAGCAACAACAAATCCCAAATGCACCTCATGCAAACAAAAAGCCACCCCTTATCTCAGGTTTCTGGCTGGGTCCGGGAAGGTATCTGCTTTCAGGGGAGTGGATGCAAGGCCTCTGCTTGGGTCTCCCTGGGCAGCACCCTGGCTGGCATTTCGTCCCAGCTGGCACTGCCACCAGGGGGCGCAAACAGAGCAGGGGAAACGGGGATTGCCCACGTAGGCGCTCCCCAGGGCCAAAGGGAGGGCACGCGGGTCACTTGGTTTTGATGGGGTAGAAAGGGAGGTTTGGTTTGTCTTCTTTGGAGGCAGAGGAGGGCTCTGTGGACTCTCTCTGCCATTTCCCATGCCGTGAACTGGTCCTAGAACCCCCCTCCTCACCCATGCACCTGCCATGGTCAGTCTGGGGGCTGCCCCTGGCTGGTGGGGTGGAAGAAGGGCACCCAGCGCACCTCAGCCTCTGGTCAGCTGCCTTGGCCACGCTGATTGTTGCCTGTCTGCGTGCGGACTCATTTGAGGGATGCAGCCTGGTGGGTGACATTTTGGTTCTTAACCCAAATTGCACTTTGTTGCAAGTTTGCAGAAATTACTTATTTTAAAATGTGCAGATTCAATAGTTGAAGCCTGAAGTCTACATAATTGAATGACTAGAATCCTGACATGATTTAACAAGCGCATATACTCACATTATCCTACTAACTGCACACATTATTTGGACTTAATTTTTCTATTTCCTCAGCTTGTAATCTACTTTCCTTCCCATCAGATACACAGCAATTCTATTCTTCCAGGATCAGCTGTTTTATAATCACCACCCTGACAGCAGAACTACATCCTTGTACTCATTTAATAACTATTTATCATCCTCTATCTTCCCATTTTCAAAAAGGAATAAGTTAAATGCTCCAGAAATTGGAAAAAATTGAAATTTGACCTTTATTAACTGGGTTAATTGTCAAAATCTCTACTCGTAAAAAAAAATTAATGACCAAAAAGTGTAACTTTTAGAGTTTCAAAGATTAGGTTAATGTCCAAGGAAGTATAAACTTTGACCTTTTTGACACATGTCATAAGTAACATCTCTGCTAATAAATTGCTACCTGTGAGCAATTATAAAATTTTCCCTGTATCCAATCATGCAATTTAATTGCTGCTGGAAATTCTTACTTCCTTAGAGATAGCCTGGAGAACTGTTTGATGCCTTCGGGAGTCATTTTATACTTGTTTCAGGGAAGTGTATTTGTTCATTTGATTTCTGGACATTAAAATGTTCATGGGCAGAGATCCTAGCTGCTTTGGCCACAGGCAGCTTGGGCAGTAAACAACAAAACTTGTCACAGGAATGAAATGGCAACAGATGACAAGGTTCTATGCTCAGTTACGCTCCATCACCAAACATGGATCTACTTTTCTTGTTAATTGTCCATTTAAGACATACAGAAGTAGATGTGGCAAGTGTGATTTTTCCCCTCTTACTGGTGACAGCCAACTGAACTCCAAATGGGAGTAAGGGATAGCTTTCTAAATGCTGTCATTTGGGGAATGGATGTTTGGGAACCAGTACTGGGAAATGGAACTAGTCCCACACAGCAGTCTCATAACATGTTTCCATTTCAGCAAAGGAAACAAGCACTTAACGTCACTTATCTGGTGACCTCTGCGTTCTCTCTTGTAATTGCACCACTCATTTAGAAGACCCCAGAATATTAAAAAATCTGGAAAAGTAGTATCTATAAACATGAAGACTATCCTAGTTAACTGAAGCATGTTTTCAAAGCATTTAGGTTGTGTTTTATTTATTTTTTTATTTTATTTTATTTTATTTTGTCAATATACAATGTGGTTGATTATTGGGGCCCATCACCAAAACCTCCCTCCCTCCTCTCCCTCCCCCCTCCCTCCCAACAATGTCCTTTCTGTTCACTTGTATCAATTTCAAGGAATTGTAATTGTTATGTCTTCTTCCTCCCACCCTGGTTTTTTTTTGTGTGTATTTATTTATTTATTTTTAGCTCCCACAAATAAGTGAGAACATGTGATATTTCTCTTTCTGGGCCGGACTAGTTTCACTTAATATAATTCTCTCTAGGTCCATCCATGTCGTTGCAAATGGCAGTATTTCATTCTTTTTTATAGCAGAGTGGTATTCCATTGTGTAGATATACCACAGTTTCCGTATCCACTCATCTGATGATGGACATTTGGGCTGGTTCCAACTCTTGGCTATTGTAAAGAGTGCTGCGATGAACATTGGGGAACAGGTATACCTTCAACTTGATGGTTTCCATTCCTCTGGGTATATTCCCAGCAGTGGGATAGCTGGGTCATATGGCAGATCTATCTGCAATTGTTTGAGGAACCTCCATACCATTTTCCATAGAGGCTGCACCATTTTGCAGTCCCACCAACAATGTATGAGAGTTCCTTTTTATCTGCAACCTTGTCAGCATTTATCATTCACAGTCTTTTGGATTTTAGCCATCCTGATTGGGTGAGATGGTATCTCAGTGTGGTTTTGATTTGCATTTCCCGAATGCTGAGTGATGTTGAGCATTTTTTCATGTGTCTGTTGGCCATTTCATATATCTTCTTTTGAGAAATGCCTATTTAGTTCTTTTGCCGATTTTTTAATTGGGTTGCTTGTTTTTTTCTTGTAAAGTTGTTTGAGTTCCTTGTATATTCTGGATATTAAACCTTTGTCAGATGTATATTTTGCAAATATTTTCTCCCACTCTGTTGGTCGTCCTTTAACTCTGTTAATTGTTTCTTTTGCTGTGCAGAAGCTTTTTAGTTTGATACAATTCCATTTGTTTATTTTTCCTTTGGTTTCCCGTGCTTTTGGGGTCACATTCATGAAGTCTGTGCCCAGTCCTACTTCCTGAAGTGTTTCTCCTATGTTTTCTTTAAGAAGTTTTATTGTTTCAGGGTGTATATTTAATTCTTTAATCCACTTTGAGTTGACTTTAGTGTATGGTGAGAGGTATGGGTCTAGTTTCATTCTCCTGCTTATGGATATCCAATTATCCCAGCACCATTTGCTGAAGAGGCAGTCTCTTCCCCAGTGTATAGGCTTGGTGCCTTTGTCAAACATCAGATGGCTATAGGTGTGTGGGTTGATTTCTGGATTCTCTATTCTATTCCATTGGTCAGTGTGTCTGTTTTTATGCCAGTACCATACTGTTTTGGTTATTATAGCTTTGTAGTATAGTTTAAAGTCAGGTAGTGTTATGCCTCCAGCTTTATTTTTTTTGCTCAGCATTGCTTTGGCTATGTGTGGTCTTTTGTCATTCCATATAAATGTCTGAATAGTTCTTTCCATTTCTGAGAAAAATGTCATCAGAATTTTGATGGGATTGCATTGAATTTGTATATCACTTTGGGTAGTATGGACTGGTAGGTTGTGAAAAAAAACCCTGAAACTTAATTCTCTATTGTTTGGTAATAGAAATGAACCTTTTGGGGCAAAAAAGTGAAAGTTAGACTGAAAGAGAACATATAAGTCATCTACAGTTTTGTATATTGCGGAGATGAAGAGCCCTGTCCAGCTATCTTCTATAAGACTAGGAAAGCAGAAGGTACATTGAGACCTGGCTCAGGCGTAGCGTCCCGTGTGAGCCCCTCTGCCTCCAGGAGGGGCTGGTGGCAGTCTACCCCTCCATACACTCCTTGTCAACAAGCATCCCGTGTCATGCCCCGTCTGCAGCCCCAGAGCCTAGCACAGTGCCCACACATACTAACTAGATACTCAAAAAACTGCAGGTGGATCGAGGGATGCCACTGTTGAAAGCATATTAAGGAAAAAAAACCCAAAAAAACAGGTGAAACCATGTGGATGTCTGTGTCTTTCTTTCTGATTGGCTCAACACGGTGACTGGACCCAACTTGTCATCTGTGGGACGGGGCTTTCTATCCACCTCTGCCACCTGGGTGTGGACTGGAGTAGCAGCAGCCAACGCCTGCTGAGATGCTGTGGGGACAGACTCAGACTCAAGGGCCTTAAGTCTCTGCGAGGCTGAGCCTCGGAGAAGACTGACCTGGCATGGCTGCTGTGCCTACCTGTGCTAGGAAACAAGTGTCCTTCAGATATGCCCCCTTTCTACCCTTCCCCCTCCTCCACCTGGCCAATTTCAGGTCAAATGGAGTTAAGTGAGTACCTGAAGGAGCCAGCCTCTTTTGTCACTGCAAAGTAAAGGCTGAAAGCCAGATGTTACTTGGCTTTTGGCACTCTGAGTACTCAACCCAGTAAACTTATGCAGAGTAGACAGAACTCTTCTGTTGAACCCTCTGTTCTGAGTTGGTAGCTTTTGTTAATGTTGGTGGCACATGAGTCACCGGCTCCCACAGCATCCCAACATGTGGCAAAAATGCATAAAACCAGGCTGCGCTCCACCGCTCGGTATCCACTCACCCCAAGGCTAGCAAAAATAACACTGTGAAGGCTTTTATGTTAAACACCACCTTTGTTAGAGCTGAGCTGATATAGTTCAGTCGTGTCAGTGTTTCTATTATAACACCTGCTTTTTAAGAGGAGGAGGGATGGCGAGAAGGGAAGGAGGTTATTAACGGGCCCTTAATTTGATCTAGGCTGATGCTCAGCACAGAACAGGGCGGGGAATAAAATTTCATTTTCTTTTTTTCCTGATACAACATTTCAAAAACACCCATCCTGGTCCTTTTAAAATCCAAGGAGTGTTAGGACTGAATTTCCTGACTGTAATTACACTGCAGTCTTAATGGTGTCAACATTTAAATCATTAGATTACATGAGCCCAAAGCTAGTTATTTTGACAATTGCCGATGACCAAAATAAAACAAACTTTTTCTTTTAGTTTTTGTATGAAAAAGCCATGAACTGTTTCTCTAGATGCATCTCGGAGTTCACCTGACTATATGTTGTGGTGCCCGCTAGTGTCACTTCCAAACTCAGGCCATCTGAGGTGGCACACTTGTAACTGCTATCTCCTGCTATTCAATCAGTTGTCATTTGCCTCTGTATTTAGGGGAGGGTTGTTTTGAGTTGCCTATAAGATTTACTTGAAAACTTAAAGAAATTCAGAGATGCCTGTTGGATGGTGGTTCCTACTGAAATATATGTATATATTTATATGTATCAAATACATGAATTAAATATTATCATTTTGAGATACGTGCCAAGTCTGGATAGTACAGGGTAACTGTGACAGTGGCATATTGAACTGAGGTCCACACACTGAAATCACAGGGCTGATGGGAATATTTCACTGTCTGCAAAAGACCTACCCCCTTTTAGGATGCAGTGTCTTTAGTTCTGCTTGTCAGTCATTCCATACCAATAGGAACCAGCGGCTGAATACCTGCTATGTTCCTGGCACTATGCGAGGAGATTTACATGTCTTATCACGGCTGCTCTCTCCAGCTACCTGGTATGGCTATCCCACTTTCAGATAAGAAAACCACTTGGCCCTGTGCAACAAGAAACTTGCTCTGGGTCACAGACAGCGGTGAAGGTGGTGGGTCAGGATTCTACTTTAGAACTGCCTGACTTCGCAGCCCATGTGTTTTGGATGAACAGTTTCTTCTCTGGGCTAAAATCTAGCTTGTAGGTTAAAATGCAAACATTCTTGAAGGATTTCTGAGTCCTACCAGTCATTTACAACGGAGTGAGAATTGTTCCATCGGTGCCTTCTCAGAAGGGCAAGTTCTGCATGAGTAAAAGGTGGAGAGATTATGAGGAGAAGCTCCAGTGGGGACACTGGTACACACAGAAAAGAGCCAACAGGGTCATCGAGGAAGCAGCGATCTTAAGTGTCCTCCAGTTGCTTTCAGGAAATTTTAAGCAGACCTGTGGTCCTAAAAGCTGCTCCTCTAGAACCACACATTGTTAAAATGGAAGAGGGTCCAAGCCACCCCAATCCATTTCTACAGAACGTTCTGGAGAAGTCAGAGTACAAGTGTAAACAGGAAAGCAAGGAGAGGCGACACCGAGGAACAAGATGGAGGAGAGGAGGGAGATTTTGACAGCCTTCAGGAATCAGCATCTGCAGCAGGAGTCCTCATGGAAGCCTCTCCCATACACACTGGGTACTTCGCTGCCCCTCAGCTGCCCTCAGAGCCTCACCCCTGCCTCCTCGTGCCCACACACTAGCCCCCCAGCCCAGGCACAGGCCACCTCCTCCAGTGCTGCTTTCACCCTTGAGTGCCAAAGCCTGCGGCCCCTCTCTCCTACACACCGGGGTGCTCTGCTGGGTTATGGTTATGTGTTCAAACACCAGCCCCTGCACCACAAAGGCAGGGTGGATTTCTTATGAGTCTCCGAATCAGCCAAAGAATCTAGCACTACACTGAGAACACAGTCAGCCACTGTACAGATAATGTACCCTGCTGGCAGTGGAGCAGGGATAACTTTCCTACCCCGAGCCCCACTAACATTTTCTGCCTCCTGGGAGTGGCTCACGCCTAGAAAAAAGTAAAAACTAACGTTTGCTGAATGCTTGGCATGTGTAGACACTGCGCAGCAGCTTTTATGTGTACTATCTCATGAGGTCCTGCTCGTGCTGTCTAGAGGCAGGGAGCACAGGATACGCTGAAGGGGGCTACAAAAGCACCTGAGACTGGCCCACAGCAGGGCTGTGACCGGACCAAGCCTGTGTGATCTGGAACTTGTGATCCTAGCCACCATGATCTACCTCCTTGATCTGCCTCCCTGACACTCCCCATCCAGAGCAGCAGAGCACTCCCTCCCACCGCAGAAGTCTGCCTCTCCACCCCTGGCCCTAGCTGTGCCTTCTGCAGAAACACGCAGTAAGTCCCATCCCTCCTTCACACCACAGTTCTTCAAATACAAAGACAGGGAGATCACGTCTCCACTAAGGCTTCCTCTTTCCAAGCCTAGCATACCCAGGTCCAGCACTGCGCCTTCATTTAAATAACAAACTCACCAGTGCGTTTAAAATGCAATTCAAGTTACTCAAATTCAATCTACACACAGAATTTTAGAAATACATTATATAGGGTGCTGCTGATTAAAATGGTAGGGTGACCCTTAATGAGGTTACTGATTCTGCTCTATACCTACCTCACACTGACATTTAAATAAAAGACAGCCAAATTCTTGGGTCAGGTTATCAGCTACACCCTGTTAAACACATTCATTTTGCTAGATCAATAATAGTAGGAACATGGTACAATATATCACATAAAAAGCTTCTCACCAGAGCTATGGTTACAGTCAACACTGTAAGATCTGGGCTCTCTGAAACTCACCCCTTAAAACCACCACCACTAACTGTGCTTCTCCGTTTTCTTTATAGTCAGTGCCATTTAATCTCTGAGCTAAAGTCATAGGTACTTTCTTTGGATGGGCTTATTTTTTTGCTCCACGTGTACATATTAACTACCAAAAAAATATTTACAGGTTTTCAGAAAACTAATTCCCTCATTTTTAAGTGAAGGTTTAGTTTAGCACAACCCTGTATATTGGGAACCTGGGAATAATTTTAATGTCTTACCCCATCTCTCAAAAAAAAAAAAAAAAAAAAAAAATTAAATACATCTTTTAGCAAGCCTATTCTAGCAACTATTGGGGAGAAAACCATGTTCAATTGCCAGTTTGAGTGAAAAACTGGGTGGTTTCTCTAGGCTGGTGAAATCTAATTGCTAACTGTTTACACAAATAACACATACAGCTAGCGAAACAGAAGCAGAGCCTGGCATTTTTCCAATGACTAGCCTGAACAGCCTCTTATCCAAAAGCATTAAGAAGAAAGTAAACTTTAAAATGATTTGAGAGAAAGGTCTATTTTCATGACAGATGGCAATGAGGGTTCTTCAATGCCAATTTAACCACTTTCCCTCAATTTTCGAACGCTTAAGCTGTAGCTCTGAGTGTCTGTGCAGGCAGCACTACAGCTGCCGAACCGGAAGAGGGCAAACAAGATGACTAATATGTGCTGTGGTTTCGCCAGCCTTAGAGTCATTTTAGGGCAATTCTGCCCAACTCAGGAAAGTAATACTGTTCAATAGATACTTTGTCTTCCAACATCAAAAAAAGTTCTGTTCTTATGAGCACCATTTTTATGTCACAAACACAGAGGCTGTTCTCAATTGGAAGCATAATTCACATAATCACTTTTTGGTCAAATAACCTTAACAAATAGACTCTGTTGATGGAGAATTAATTGACAGAATAAATAGTCTCTGAATTTTTAAGCAGGACTTTTGATAATTTAGCACCATTCTTTCATCTTATAAGTGAGAGAAGAAAGTGAGGCCCCCAGCGTGGACATTACAACACCCACTGATGGCGGCATTAGATCAGAGCTTGGAATCCCGACTCCAGTCTGGTTCTCTTTCAGCTCCACCTGAACTCAAACCCCCTCCAGGGAATATTTTAAAAACTATTCCGTCTCATAATGTTATTTTACATTTGAATTGTGTATATGTTTTCAAAAAAAGTTTTTAATATGAGGCTTGAAAACCTTTAATCCAATGAGAGAGTATATCTACAGATAAATTAGTCATGAAAGTTCTAGTCTCTGTGGCTTCTACACCAGAGTAGACAACTCACGTACCACAGAGCTTTTGCCTTTTGGAAATTAAGATGTAAGCTTTACAGACTATTTAATATTCTTGGTAATGTATCTCAGGTATAAGGCTGACAGGAGAGTTGGCAATCACATGCATCCTCTTATTAACAAATTCAAATTATGTAAACATCAACAACCCAGGAAAGTTACAGGCATGTCCCAGTACATGTTGCCAGTACATGTTCCAACCTCACATAAAGGTGAAGTTTGCTGCTAGTGTCCAATGTGGCATGTAAACTTCACCTGCTGAGCGTCCCAAGGCAATGTCTCAAACAGTTATGCATCTAAACCCTCATTACAGAATTCAGCACTTTATCTGCAGAGCTTTATCCAAGAAAGCAGCACTTTATCCAAGGAGAAACACTGAGAGAATCATTAAGACTACCTGTATTGCAGCAGCCTTTATCAAACTGTTTGGGTGAATAATTTACATAGCATTTTTCAAAATTAGCAATGTAATTAATAGGACATCAGAGACAATGGGAAAATGTGTAGTTAAGGAAGACTGGCAATCATTAACGTCAAAACTGGTGGCTTTTTTGGAACAGATTCCCCTCCCACCCCCAGGACACTGTCCCAACCTTTTACTTCCCCTAAAACCTAAGTATTCCTTTTCTGGTTTCTGCTGCCTTCACACCCTTGCAGGCTGATGAGGGGCTGACTGCAGCCAGGCCCCAGACAGGCTCGTGTTTGTCCATCTCTGTAGCCCCACCTCCCACGAGAACAGCCCACTGCGCCTGGTCAAGGTTAAAGGTTCAAAAGTAAGATGGTTTGCATTAAAGCTCTATTCAAAGGGCCTGTCCCACTGCAAAAAAAGAAATAGACAAAAATATTAATCATGTTTTCCTTTTAATAAGAGTTTTTACTCAAAAGTGTAGCTCTTGCTTGTTGTGAAAACCAGAAAAGCCAGGGAGCTGCCTCACATTGAACACCACCACATAAAGCTGTGGGCCGCTGTGTCTGCAAACTCTCCATTACCAGTGCTGGAAATCAAATGCACCACTTTAAAATCAGAGCCAACATTTAAAATTAGGAGGATGATGCATGTCCTACTTTGATTCAAGGAAAAAGGACAAGTTTTTAATACAGTAAAACAAAACACGAAAAGTAAACAAATCTTTAGAAATCACTAGATATAATGTGTATATATATATTTAGATAATTAGGATTATCATCAACATTTAAAACTATTAAAAATAAGGTTGCCACCTTACCTTTTCTTTTGGTACTAGGGTGTTATTTTTTTTAAAGAGAAAAACAAAAGATTTTGCCCGGACTCTAAAGTTTCCCAGCCTCAATCCTGCTCCCTGCTGTGCCACTCCCCACCTTTAGCTGGACAGCCCCAGTCCCACCATCAGCTCTGGCTGGCAGGAGACAGAGCAGGCTTGAAGTCTGGTCGTCAAGATGACAGGCCCACAAAAGCACAGCTGATGGAGGAACTGAATTCTTCCCCAGGAAGAAACTACATTTGCCCACAACGGGTATGCGAAATCTTCCAAAGGCATCTCTTCCCCCCACCCGTGTTGTGGCTGGTTGTTAACTGTTTGCTTTGCCTAGAAGCAAGATGGCAATCTTAATCAAAAAGGGAAGCTAGATTTTTAAAATAACTTAAAAAAATCATTTTTATATAAAGCAGCAAAAACATTATTTTCCTCTCTGCAGAAAGAAAAATGTTAACAAGGAAACACAGCGATGTAAATGGACTGTTCATAAACTTTTGCTAAACCGAATTTCCCAGCAGGCCAAGCTTCATTTCAGAGCTACTCTTTAACTTCATCAGTGCTGTCTGAAGAAGATCCTTTGGCATCTTCAAGTGCTCTTTGACTTTCTTCTTGTTTTAAATTTTCATTTTCGGACCTGGTCCCATTGGGGATAGAGTTTTCACCATTTACAAGCCCATTTTCTGTGGCCTTGGCTTTGCTGCTGAAGGCCTCCTGCGCTCCAGCTTCCTCCTCGAGGCTTCTCAGGACGAGGGGGAGCCTGGAACCCCCTGCACTGCTCTCCAACAGCCCCAGGTTGCTCTCTTCGTATCTGGGAAGTGGAGCCTCTTCCTGCATTTGCTTGCGGTAGTATTCCCGGTTGACAGCTGCACTCTTCACTGCTTTTTCCAAAATTTCTTTTTCACCTAAGCGCAATTTGATGGCCATCCTTGCTCGAATAGAAAGGTCATGGGTTTTCAAGACAGATTTATCTTCCTAGAAAACAAAAAAGAGCAAGAGTAATTACAAAAAGTCTGAATCAGCAAAACTACGACGACAAAAGGGAGATCATCTGTTGCCAGGGATGGGGGCATGCGGGAGTTTTTGGGGTGATGGAGGTTCTAAAACTGGTAAATTATACCTCAATAGAACTGTTATAAAACAAGAAAGAAGAGCTTAAATCAAATAGTGCTAACACATCTGACAGAGAACTTCACTTTTTAAAAAAATCATCCTCTGTCCATCTTGCACACTGATATAGTCTCAGGGGAGCACTTGGGCGAATGGCATGAATGAATGAATGAATAAATGAATGAATGAGAAAGAAGTATTTGAAGTTAGTGGCTTAATGTGAACTCTGAAAGCACAAATGAAAACTTATGTTTGTGGAATTATATAAATTAGAAATTATAAAAAGTACTAAACTTTTTAAAATTTATTTTCTTTTTTTTTTTTTTTTTCGTGACCGGCACTCAGCCAGTGAGTGCACCAGTCATTCCTATATAGGATCCGAACCCGCGGCCGGAGCGTCGCCGCGCTCCTAGCGCAGCACGCTACCGAGTGCGCCACGGGCTCGGCCCTTAAAATTTATTTTCTAATGAACATGCTTAAATATAATTTTCTGGTAAGTGTAAGCATGTTAAATAGAAAAATATTAATATGTTGGATGAAAAATGTCAAATACACAATTATTTTGCAGAAGAACTATAGTAATTTACATTTAAGAAGGAATCACTTACTAAAACATCTTTAAAAATATAACAAACTCAAATCCTCATCCATTCAGTCTAATTACCTCAATAGTTGTTTTATATGTTTTTAGAAGAAGTGAAGCTCTATCTTCAAGAAATGTCCAAAGTTTGACCTCATTTTCCCAGCTAACAGGAAATTCAGAGTTACCCAGGGTGAAGATTCTATCGATAGCATTGTCTCCCAGCAAATGTTCTTTCAGTTCTTCTATAAGAAACACAAACAGCAATCTGTTAGGGAAAAACAGCACTACTTCCCATTGAAACAAGCAGTCCACCTTAGAAAACATCTTTTCCAACAACGTCATTTGCACACAGTTAAAAGCTCTCCCGATTAATCAGCCAGGACATTTCTAGACTTCCACAGTAGACTTAGACCTAAGTTTCAGGGGAGGAGAAAGAAGTAAGGTCTTCTTTATCTGGAATCCAGCTCGAGCCTTGACACAGCACTCCATCTTTCATTTTTTTTTTATGAAGAACACTGAGAGACTGAAGACAGTTTCACAAGACACTTTTTAGAGACAATCTACCACCACATGCCCCTTATTTTGATAATACCCTCTTCACTAGCTGTGAGCACAGTCAGGCCAACGGGGCCAAAAAGACATTTAGGTGAATGATGCACATAGTAAAAACGAACAACAATCACAACAAGCCAGCCCATCCTTCTAAATCTAAATCCGACTTGTTACTTATTCTAGTAGTTGACCTGACAAAGCTACTTATCTCATTTTATAACAAGTAAGCCACAAACTGAAAGAAACAAGAAAATGGACTATAAAAATCTTAGTTAATGAAAAATGTGCCTATATCTCCCACTTGTCAGGAATTTAAATAGGAATTACAAATAAACACAAGTGAACATCTAAATTACCTTCAAATATATTTAAGAAGAGGAAAGAATTCAGCAACTGCTCTGAGCATTTTATCTCCCGGCACATTATCTCCAAAAGACCAAAACATGCCGATCCTATTCATGCTCAAGAAACATACCCATCCTTCTTATGTAATTATGAGACAGTATCTTTTTCAGAGCAAAATACCCCACAGCTGTCACTATTTACAATTCAAAGTGAAGAATTTTTGCTGCCAGCAAACCAAACTTTTATTAGTATTAGTTAGAGTAATTCAAAGAATATGTCAATTGTCTTGACAAGACAAATTGTCTATGACTAAAGAGGAGCTAGAGAGAATCAACAGACCTAAAGTGATTCAAGCAGGTTTTTTAAAAAAAAGAAAATAGGAGTTATCTAATGTTCAAAAAAGAAATTTATTAAGCTGTATATGCTAGCAAAAGATCGTGATTTTAAAATTTTTGGTTCTTCATTTAAGTCTTTTGTATAAAGCAGTAAAGATTTTTTTAAAAAGCTTCCTTAGTGGTGGAAATTTCTTATTAGAAGCCCCAAACGCTATGATTATTTTCATTTCCTTCTCAACCCGCCCAAGTTTTACTCTCCAATGATGGCAAGTTGAGGGGTGGGAAGCAGAGCTCTCCCTCTGCTGCTTTTTAACAGTGAAACTGGACTCACTGCACATTACTGGAGAAGCAAAACCTACAAAAGGGGAGTGAGTCAGTGTAGCAATGCACCCTTGCCTGCACACTTGGGAAATAAACCAAATGCTTCTGGAGTAGGTCTCCTTCCCACACTTTCTTCCAGCTAACAAATCCTTAATGTTATTCCTGCATTCGGAGTCAGCCGCCAGCCCTCGCTCCAGCCCACCACAGCAGTGCCTGTGGTCAGTCCGGACAGTGCAAAGCCCAGCGCGCCCCCGTGCCTCAGCCTGGCTCTGTGTGTGAGTTCCTCCTGGTGCTGGGAACAGTCACTGTCCCCCTCCTCCTCTTCCACCAAGCCCAAACCTTAACTGTGCTCCAAGGTCTGATTCAAATGCCTGTTTCCTCCAGGCCTCTGGTGCACTAAGAATTTCTTCATGGATTACATTATTTGTAAACCAGCAAGAATAACACAGGATGTCTGGGGCATGGGCCTGGGAGTTAACTGAGCCGGGTTCTAAGTCAGGGTCATCATTTGCTAGCTGAGGGACCTCAGCCAAATTACTCATCTACATAAGTAAAATGGAAATACTTATCTTGCAAAGCTGATGAGATTAAAATTATGTACCACATTTAGCATTGTGACTGACACATAGTGAGGGCTCCACAAATTACAGGAACATCATCCCTATCGTCTCAAATTCCTTAAGGATATAAACAAAGACATTCAATTTTGTATCCATACATACATATATATATATATGCAAGAAAAGCCCACAGTAAGCCCTTAACTCATATGCATTGAATTGAATTAATGAACCACTACCAAAGTACAAAAATACCAAAAGCTCCCACTTGTATGTCAGGGAATCTACAGCAATGTGGTTGCTTATAAGGTACAATTACTATATCTCACTTCACCTGGGTTCCGTAGTTGGTGTCTAAATTGCTTCTCTCTGTCTAGGACTAAGTTTCTTCTACCTCCAGCACAATGTCAAGCCCTGGATTTGTGTAGCACTTCTCTCTGGATCCAGACTTGAAGGCTGAGAGCCAATGACAGTAGCAGGGCACAGTAGCTTCTCCGCCATGGGCCATGATGGACTGCTCTGACCAAAACTGTCCTACCCTAATGCTCGGCAGCTTCCTTCCAGAAGAATACTATACTTATCTGTTCAGTTGATCATTCACTCATTCATTCACTTATTCCTACCCAGTATGTTCTGCACAGGATTTAAGGTTGTGTACAACAGCCACACACACACAAATACAATTAAAAATGAAACCTTAGGGCCAGGGAATTTGCAGGAGTACATTTTAGAATGAAAAATAAAAACACAACTAGAAGAGGTCAAATTTTAGTATAAGGAATCCCAAATGAAGTGTCTTAAGCAAATATAAAAGTAGATGCTCGGTACATATTTTTAACTCTTTCTGGGCCTAAAATAAGAGGCTGTAGCCAAGAACATTTTGTACTCTCTATAGATGCTGTTTGCAATGTTACTTACTCTATCAGGATGCCTGGCATTAAAATGCTTGCTGACAGTTTCAATTTAGAACGCAGAGTTGGTGACAAATGGAGTCCTATGGCCCACATTGGCCAGTGCTGACCACATGACTTCATGGTGTCAACTGACCGTTGACTTCTCTAGGTTTATTAAAGATTAGGGCACTGTGAGTGAAATTAGGCTTTGTCTGTCTTAAAATAAGCACATCAAAAACTCCCATCCACACATGGAGAACTGTGATATACTTAGACAATCCAAGATGTTTTTCAGATTTTCTTCCAATGCTGTAGAGACTTATTGTGTATTATAAATAAATATTGACAACACATTGAGGATTTACTAAAACAGATCAATTTCTTCTTTTTCTAATATTGCCATCTCACCTCTTCCCAAAAGTGCTTTAGTTGTAAGCTATTTTATCTTTAATCTGAATCCCTATGCTTTATACTTTCATGAATTAAAAAACAAAAAAAATAGTGAACATCTTTTCTTCCTGAGATGATTTACCTTCAGTCATGCAGAATACTCGGAGAAAAGCCAGAAGCTGGGCAGAGATGGGTGGCTCCGTAAAATGCAGCGCAAACACACTGGAACTGACAAAGCAGGAAGCAAGATCAGTCACTCTGCTCCAAAGCGAAGTCCCTTCAATCTACAAAACATGTGGTCATCCTCAAGGAGAGCTGAGCTGGAATGAGTCATTCCAACTCCTCATCTGAACTGTGAAAGCACAATTTCCAGTCCTTGCAAAATGCATAAGGTAGGGGTGGATGGACTAGGATGGCTGTGCCTCGGCAGGAACCCTCTATGCCAGCTTTTCTTGTAGTCTAACCACCTTAATCTCAGACTGCATGCAACACATGAAGAGAATTAAACACACCCGTGGTTCTTAAAAACTGTTAACAATAATTTATGTTGAGTTCACACTTTAATCATTAATCAAATATTGACAAGTTCAATAAAAAAAGGTCTGGATAATCCATTCTCATTAAGAATGGTTCCTCCATTCCCTGGAGAACTAATAAATCATAATTCCTGTCTTCTTTATCATTTTACACCTCAAATGCAAGAAAATCTTAAAGAATTAAACCAGAAATTCTTGAAATCACTGAGGATCATGACTTCATTACAGAAACTAATGGTGGCAAAGAATTAAATGAAACAAATTGATTCAGGTCATTAACCTTTTCAAGGTGAAAGACATTAATGATACCAAAGTACTTATTTAAGTTAATGAGGATTTCAGGCCATACCCCTAGAACTGACTGTGAATGCTCCCAAAGACACAATTATGTTTATCTGAAAATGCTAGTAAACCACCATGCATCTCCATGGTTTAAATTTGCTGTGTAACAGGGATAAAGGGATTAAGAGAAACTACTGGAGGGAAGTTTTATTAACACACCAATTAAACACTATGCAACTGGAAATATTTCAAGTACCACAGGAAAGAGCTGACCAATTTCTTTTTACGTACGTTGGGATGCCGGCGCGAGCCAGGACCTCGGCCTTCATGGCGTAGAGCCTGTCACTTTTACTCACTCCAAGCTTTATTTTCACTCTGTCGTGTGAATTATTGTCAAAGAAAAAACCACTGTGGATCACAAACTCGGCATTTGACCGAGTGCCATAAAAAATGTAAATCTGGGATGCAGTGAAGAAAAAATAAAGAGACATAAAACAAACTTAGCATGCATTCTTAATACAGAGTAGGGCAAAGGATTAGCTCTCCTATGTGTAATGTTACTTTACATTAACGAGACAAAGCAGCTGTAAAGGAATTACACGCCAATTCAGCATGTCATGTGTAGCAAGGGTGAAGGTGTGCAGTTTTCCCCACTTCCCAAACTGTCTGAGGTGGGGAGGAGCAGAGCACCCACTCCCACCAGTGCAGGCAGAGGAGGCCACAGGGAAGTATGGGCTTGGGCCTTACTGGTACACAAAGGATTCTGGGTCCCTGGGGTCACCAGGCCTCTCTTAAAATCCTCTTCTCCTTCCAAGGGACAGCAGGGCTATTACTTTAAGACTGCACTTTAAAATTCATCGTGTTCTTCCTCTCCTTTTAATACAGGAGAGTCTTTTCTAGAACAATAGTTTAAAGCAGTGTCTTTCAGAAATTCATTTCTAAATCCTGTGGCAATTCTGTACCTAGCAGGAGAGTTCATGAACCTTTCTGAAGAAAGAGCAGATCAGTAAGTTATTAGACTAATATTTTTCATTTTATCTTGATTGGAATGTCAGTGGTCTACAGCAGTTCTATTTTTGTATTATCTGCCTGGCTGTAAGACTGATAGACAGAATGCAGGTATTTATATATGCATATTCTCAAACTTACTGAAAGGCTTACGACTGCCCCCACCCAAATTATAAGATTAAAAAACACAGATTAAAGTGAAAGTACAAGAAAACAGATTTTAGATTCCTGATTCCCTTTTGTTTTTGCCACTTACATACTACCTCTTTATAAAGAAGGCTCTAATCAACAGAAAAAGAATTGAAGGCAATACAGCTTATTAAATTAAAAAAACAGTTTTAGTGTCATAACACTAAGTTTATTTTCAGTTAACAGTGTTACAAATATTAGGTAAATTGTGAAAATAACTGCATTTAAATCTTTTTCTTTGTGGAGCCAAAAGCACAATTCAAAGCACAAAATGTGTATTACAGCTTTAGGTGTCAAGATGTGTTCCAGAAAACAAACAATCCTAAACACAAAGCCCAAATTTTTCCTCCTAAGTTTAGTATCTTTTTAAAACTACCAACATGATATTAATTCCATGTCCCCTGGCCAGCCCACATTCCATAAGATGCTACACGGGACCCACCTGTTCTCCAGCCCGGAAGTCCTGCAGAGCCACACACTCACAGCGGTCATCCTCCAGGTTATAACCCGTAGTGATCTAGCCATGGGAGAAGGAATAAAATAATGAGGCAAACAAGTCCACGTTCTGCTCAATATGAGGCTCTTTCTTGGCAATTACAGGATAAAAGGTACCCAAAGGTACTCAAAGGGTGCATCTGAATGCTTTATAAAACTGAACAAAGAACTGCTAGAGTATTTCAATTAATTCTATTTACACCAGAGATTGTTATAGAAAAGTATATGCCTGTAATAAACGAAGAATTCTTAGAAAAATATATTGTACAGATTATCACTTGCTAGTCTCAACCAAACAATCACTTAATACAAAGTTACTGCCTCTGAGCCCTCCCCCATGGCAGTGAGAGAGCCCTCAGGTTAACGCCAGGGCGAGGGCCCCCACAGATGGAGCCTCTTTTCTGTTCACTGGGGATCTGGAGGAAGCAGGATCCTGGGAGAACTCTCATTTACTTGTAAGTATTATCTTTATCTAATGTTTGGCCATTAAGAAACCAAAGTGGGTTTTCCATTGGATAAAGCATCAGGGGAAAAGAAAAGCTGTATTTCCGAATTATGTATATATTTTAATCTGAAATTAGAGAACTAAAATTTTCAGGAAAGCAAAGACAAAATAAAATTAATTAATTGTTTCTTATTTCCTCTCTTTCTGCTGAGAGATATAATGTCAGAATTTCTAAGCCCATTACAAATAAATACAGAAAATCCTCTAACTATACCTCAAATATGCATCTCTCCCTAAGTTTTCCTGCCTTGGTGAAGGCCAGGCAATGTCATGGTCTCAGCACACAAGTTGCAATGAAACTCTCTCACACATCAACTGCTCAGCATTTTATCTTCTAAATATCTTTTGGATTATTTCTTTCTTCCTCACTCCCTTGTGTGGCTTAAGGTCCTTACTCTTCCTTGCCTAGCTTACTATTTGCAAAAACCTTCCAATTTCTTGAAACAGTCTCAGAATCCAGTACTGTCCCTCCTGCACTGCTAATTGTACAATATTGCTCTCCTGTTTAAAATCTTTCCACGGCCCCACTCACGTTCAGAACAAAATCCAAGTCCCTGGGCAAGGCCAAATCAGGAGAAGGCCAGCCACACTGCCCGTCAGCATTAGCACGGCATCAGCCGCGCCGGCTCGCTCTCACCCAGAGCGACCTTCTGCTCCTGCTTTGCTTCTCAGACTCAGCTGAGGCCTGGCTTCTGTGGAAGCCTCCCCTCACCCTGCCCTCCTCTGCACTCCCATAGTCCCTGTCCTTACTCTCCTGCAGCCTAACATCACATTATCTGTGTACTGCCTCCCCACCAGGCAGACCGGGAGGCCAGGAGCTCCCTCTTCATCTCTCTGTCACCAGTGCTCAGCACATTGTACCTTACACCTGGCCCTGCCTTTGAGAATGTCACTTGATGCATGAACCCTCAGGAGAAAAAGCAGGGTCCCCAATTTATATAAAAGCTCCTTCTCAGAAGTCTGTCGCTCACAGCAGCACCCCAATCTCTTGGATTGTCTGTAAATGCTCATTGATTATTTTTGACCTATTCGTTTTATCCTAGAGAATCAAAGATTTAAGACAGCTACAAGTGCTACTTGCTAATAAAGGTATCAACAGCTTGGATCCAAAAGAAGATTACTTTTGAGTCTAAGGAATGGCATTTCCATTTTAACGCTAATCTTTAAACTCAATATCCCTAGAATCAACGGGTTATTAACCATATGTCTAGAAGTCCTTCATACTTCTAATCGGGAAAGACCAATGAGAAACACGAAAGCAATGACAAATAAACGAAGCCAAGTATTCTAGAACATTATCACTCACAGAACTTTTTAAACACTTGATTTGGATTAAAATCAGCTCCATAAAGTTCCTACCCAATATCTGATTCACTTTTCTGACCCAAAAACATCACCTTGATAACAATATGGATTAAAGACTTTCCCTTTGTCATGAACACTCAGCAAGGAAAGTTCAGGCACTCCCACCATGTTGTTATACAGGGGCCTGCCAACAGCATAAACAGGAAGGAAGGAAGTCAGGGGAAGGCGGAGAGAAGTTAGGGATGAGAATTTAGTTCAACCCATGATGGAGAAAAGAGTATGGGTGTTTAAGGATATTTCACAGATATCTTCCACTCTCTGTAACTTCAAGGCCTAAGACGTGGCTTAACATGCTGGCATCAACCCTCACACACAAATGTGCTAGGTCCTGGCCCCCTTCTGTAGCCCTTCCTTAGCAAGGGTCAGAATGTTTTGAGGTTGAGTGTATAATTCCTCTGTGTGGCACTGCCAAACACCTTTAGGGTGGTATTCAGAATTCATCTCAATGCAAGAACTGCAAGCCAAAGCAGAGGCTTAGCCCCTCCCTTGCCTGAGGCGACTCTTAGGCTCTGCTCTCCCAGAAAACAGCCCTCAGTTATGCAGAAAAGAAGGGTAACCACAGAGGCCTGCCAGTCTCCAGGGTAGTAAGGACCCCGCTGCTCAGCAAGGGCCCTCTGCAGCAGCCCTTGGAATCTACTACCTGCAACCAGGAATCTGCAGGCACTGACTAGGCCCAACTCAAAGTCCAGACTGACAGGACAGGGAGGTGGTTCTGAGTCAGCCTCCGATCTAAGGGGAAAAGACACAGAAGAAAAACAATATGAGGGTGTACATACGTGGAGCTGAGAGCAGCCCCACGGGAGCCTCACATGTGCCTGGTGGAGGGGTGGGAAGTGTGGCAAGTTGGAGTTTGCTGGCAGTACAGGAGAAGGAGCCCAAGAAGACGGGCATGAGAGCACACCAGGGAGCAGGAGCCAAAGGCAGCTCCGCCCACGCCCCGGCTTCCTGGGTGCCGCGGCAGCCTGCTTGCTGCGTACCATGGCACTCTCACCTGTATTTGGCTTTGTGACTCAATGGTAGACTTAGTAGGCCAGGTCTACAGCTGTATTCCAGTTTAATTTATATGTTAAAAACAATACAGGAAGGAGTAAGAGCACGATACACACACACCCTCCAAGACGCAAGCAGAGCGAGGATTACAGACCATTTTAATTTTCTTCTCTTCTGTGTTTTTCAAATTTTCTCCAACAGGTATGTATCATGTTACCTTCATTATGGGGGGTGGGGGAATGGGGGACAAAAGTAATACATCATCAGACAAAACTTGGAAAATATTTTTATAAAAACAAAGGAGGAAAAGATCACAATCACCTTAACATTTTGGTATATTTCTTTCTCGTCTTTTTTCCTAGGTATGGGTGGATATGTTCAACATTCATTTGTTCAGCAGTCATGAGTTCGTTCAAAAAATACCAGGTACTGGGATATAGCAATGAACAAAATAGGTCAAAAATTGCCCTGCTTTCATGGGTCTTCCAACTCTAATATCAGAGGGAGTGAACCAACAATATACAATGGAGGAAAACACAATAGGATAGTAAGGGAAGGCTTATGGGATAGGAGGTGTGGAACTTTTACACAGGGGCTCGGGGCAGCCCCACTTGAGTAAGTCTGTGACTGCATCTTGCCCACTTCCACATCTGCAGGGAGCCTGTATGTGTTGAAGGTAGAGTGGGGACAGGTTGTGCAGGGGGCCTGTCATTTTGAACAAATCACACAAGATATAAAGATATGTACTATTTCTTACAGCACTGTGCCTTATAACCTTTTCTAAATTTGTTTGTCCAAGTGGCTAGGAAGTTAGTCCACGCTCACCAGTCTCTCCAGCCTAGGTGCTCACCCAGCCATTCACTGCCTTCTCCTTCTCCTCACTGTTCCTGGTCTGGAATTACTGTTACAGACTTGATTCTTCCGTTTCTACTACCATAACCAGGTTTTGGGACATTGTTAGAAGCAGATAGCGTCGCTGGGTTACAAAGTTCTACCAGCTCCCTCAGTGACAGTCGGATAGACTGACAGTAGGAAAATGATCATCAGGATAGATACACCCAAAAAGGAAAATCTCGTCTGAGAAGCCAAGCCTTGATTTCAACTACCTTAGTTTAAAAAAGAGATTTACTGTTCATGTGCATAATTTACAACATTATAATGTTAAAATAGAATTTCTTAAATTCTACCACACTAAATTTCCCATGAAGTCTTATAATTACAATAGGAAACAAGTCGTCAAAAGTGTAAGTATGTAGGAAAAATAACCATTATCAGAAAAAGTGCTAGCACCCTGAATAAACCTTCTAAAGTTTAGCAATGTTTTTGCCAGGACTGTGGTAGGTTAAAGACTATATGAATAACATTAGAGAAAATACAGCATTAGTCGTCATCACTTCATTATCATATTTTTTCAGATTAACTTTTTTTTTACTTTTGGGGGGAAAATGAACAGCTTTATCCCATTTAGATGGAAGCAATCCAAAAACTAGTGTTTGTATGAGTGTGGGGGCGAGGGTGACAATGCACAGCAAAACGATGAGGTAACTCAAACCAAGCCATTGACTACAGGTACCTGGAAGGATCAAGTAGACTGTGGGGCTGGTGGGAAGGGAACCTCTCTTTCACAACAGAGGCTTCTATACTGATTAATTCTTTTTGTTTGATGACAATAAAGCATGTATCTTTTTAGAAATAAGAAAATAAACTCTAATGATCAATCAAGTCTGGGAACCAATGATCTAACCCAAAAAAAAGAAAAAAGAAAAATACTATACCAGATGTTAAAAGCTATTTGAAAAAATTTTTAATTTCAAACTCATGATCGGTTTAAAATATCTCAACAAGGAATGTAAAATTATATTCATTAATGAAAATAAATTATAAAGCATGCTACTATTTCTTAGTACTGCTAATTAAATTAAGTACATCTAAATTAAGGCAAAAACGTAATTATAAAAGCAGAACTATTCTTTCTTTTCACAATTTAAATACTTTAAAAATTCAAGAGTACACCTGTTGCTAGACTTTCCCAAATTAGCACTAGGATAGTCTATCTTAAGTGTCTGGCAAAATTACATGTGTTCTGGCCATTTTGTGAAATTAGATGTGAAATAATCATTTACAGCATTCCTCTAGTCTATTTACACTACTGCTAATAAAACAAAGAAAGCTGATGTCAAGAAAAGATGAACAAAAACTAACCAAACCAGTATACTAGTATAATGTTTAAAAATTCAAAATAATCTGAAATTTATCATATTTCTACCTACTAATATCAGGAGATCCTTCTCACACAATCATCTCAGCACAGAAAGGGCTTCACCCTACACTGCTGCTCGGAATCCAAAGAATGCTGAGAAACAGACTGTTTCCTCCTTTTACTAGCTGTAGTTAACAATAATAATAGAATTTCCATATTTTCTTATTGTCCCCTACCAGTGCTTCCCATGTCTGATGATGCCAACTGATTCCTGCATTCAAGGGCCAAGAGCCAAACGTACTCCCCCTCTTTCAGTCCCCCCAACACCAGGGAAAGTGAGTAACAGCTCCTGAACAAAAGCAGGTTAATAAACACTGCCAAGGATTTGTCAGCATATCGGGTGAAGGAAGAGGAGATAGAAAAGAATTAGAGAAAAGTACATAACTGGAAATAGTCAGCAAAGGAAAAAAAAGGAACATAAAAGGGGAAATGAGAAAGAAAAAAGATTGTTTTTCAATAAATGAGTATTTTAAAAAGAATAAGAAAAAAGAAACTTTGGTTTAGTCTATGGTATAGTAAGATAAGAAACTGAACATTTAGGCTGAAATTATGGCTTAGCAAATAAATGCGATTCACTGTGGTTTTTGACAATGGTATAGGATTCAAGTTCCCAGTTTTCAGTGTTAACACAGTGAAAGAAAAACACTAGCTTCTATTTGTGGGAGGTGGGAAGGGGTGGCACATTTCGGTTTTGTTTGCTCCTTTTGGAGGGAGGAAAAATACGATGGGTAGGTGGAATGTCCACTTGAAAGCTTAGCAACAACAGCCTCCCAGATTAAACACAACACAGAAATCATTACCAGGCCATTGGTGTGATTACACATGTCCCATAAAGGAATCAGAGCCAGGGTCACTCGGGAACCATCCTCTGTGGGAATTTGGTTTTGTCGCGTCATAACAGAAGAGACTGCCCACCTATAACAACAAAAACAGTGAATTAAGGTCGGTACATGTAAAAGCCAATTGCAGTAAGAAATAAACTCAACCAGAAATTTAGGTTCATCTGACTCCTCACAAATTTTCAAAGCCTTTTCCTAACTAAGTACTAAAGGTAATGCTCGGCCTTCTCAGTCATCATTTACAACTAAATCCAGAGTTGAGGGGGAAAGGGGAAAATGGAAGGAAAAGGAGAGCCAAAGGAAATGCAGGGCTAAGTGACTGAGGGAGGCTGCTCACAGGAGAGAGGGCTGGGAACAGAGGGCTCTGGCCCTGCCTTTGTGGCAGGTTCCTGACTGACAAGACCTCCCTCCCCAAGGCCAACCCTACCTGCTCTTACCCAAATGCTGACTCTGCACCTATATTAAGCCTCAGTGAAAAGCAAACAATATAACTACTTTCTGATCAAAAATCCTCGAAGAATTGTATGAAATGTGGAATGCATTTTTTTTCTAACATTGTGCAGTGAATTAAATCTTCCCATTCAAAAAGAAGTTCCCGGTTTACACTAACATAGTCTATTTAAAAAGAAAAAAAAATCCTTAGGACCACCCTACACTAATGTTAATCTCAAGTAGCATTTGGCTACCTCAACTAATCCCCTACCACTACAGGTTAATGGCAATTTCTAAATGGCTATTAAAATGCCGATACTTATCCAAGCTGCTCATTATAACTTCTGAAAGACTATTTCTGTTTTGATGCTTCAAATGGTCACAGTAGGTCACTTCTTAGCTGAAGCATTTCTCCCACTTCCAAGATCCCACATTCATTTAGAAACCACCCCTAACACTCACACACCCCTACCCCCACACTCCACACCAACCTGTAGTCCTCATAAGTGAAAGAATCCTTCAAGGGCAGTTTGTTGGCATGAGGATGGGTCTGGGAATTAGAAGTTTTAGAAAGCAGAGGTGAATAGAGAAAAAGAGAAAACAGAAATCAGTCAGCAGAATTTCATTATTTAGCTGCCTAACAGATCCTAACAAGAGCCAAATGAAGCAGGAGGCGTCCAGCCGCGCTACTGAGGGATCATCAAGCTATTATGCTCTCATACATCACTGTCAACTTAATTTGTTGTGCCCAGCAGCCGCCATAAATCTGCTTCTTCATATTTCGATGCTAGAACCCACAGACACCGTGCAAAATAAAATTTAAGGTGGACTGACTTTACAAAAGGCAGGCACACCCACGCCGAGAGTATGGGTGCGCCTGCCTATTGTAAAGTCTGAGCCTCCAAAGTTAGGTGTCTGACCTGGCCTTCCTTTGTATCTTACATAAATAGGTTCTAAATCTCTTCTTATGTCAATAAAAGGAACAATTAAAGGCTCTTTAATAAATGAAAGTTCTTTCATTTATCTATGACAAATCATTTGATGGGAATCAACTTGCTATGTACAAATGAATCATACACAGGGCAAATGTGGATCAAGTACAGAAAATAAAAAAGGTACAGTTTTATGAGATTATAAAATAAATTTTACAAACAACTAAGATAGAGATAAAATAGAGATCAGCATATTTAAATTTTACTATTTTTTTTTTCTGGACAAAAGAACACCTGATATCCAAAACTTCACACTTATGAGAAAATTTTATACATTTCATATTCTCTCTTCACAACGTCCCTCCCTTAGACCTTTCAAGCACTTAAAAACTTTATCTCAATTAAGAAATTAAAAGCTGTAACAGTATAATTTTAATCTTCAGTTTCAATTACAGTCTGATAGACAGATTGCAGTAAGTGATCAAAGGAACAAACGGTTCTTTCTGAGCTAGAGATGAAACTCTGTTGCGGCGGAGTCTCTGCACCACTGTTAATGTACAAAGCTCCACAGAGCATGCAGTTTTTACTCTGACGTGCTGGCATCACAAGTGCACTGTAATTTATCATCGCTCACTGTAATGTACTCCCTGGCACCGTATGCAGGAGAGTAGGGGATGAGGTAAAAGTAGCTCAAACCGTAAATCAATTAGAAAACAAAAGCTTGTGCTCAGCGCGCAATTTTAGGCAAATTATATATTACAAAGGGCTGCCAATTGGGGGTTAGCTCCCAGGTGCCTGTTCTCCCCTCTAGTCTTTAGCCCCATTTTAACCCTTTGGAAGAAAAGTCAAAATTCAAAAACATGTTCCCATAATTTTTTTAACATCCATTCAAGATAACAAAAATGCAATTAAAGGAGATATATTTTAAGTCAACATATAAAATAACATACTGCCCAGGGGCATTTTTCAGACGATACAGAAATATCAGGAAATACTATAGGAGAAAGGAATCAATAGCACAGTCAACTACGGCAAAGGTGCAGAAATCCTAGAGAACCAAAGCTTCTCACTCCCTTTGTAATGAATGAAATGCGAGGCTATGTTCCAAGAGTCCCAAAGACGTTTTCCATTTAATTATTGAACTTAACCACAACAGGGTTCAGGTTTCTCCTTACAAAAGTACAAATCAGCATATAAGAATTACCCCTTCCCCCAAAACTCATTTGATCAAAAGAAGTACCACAGAAAGACTTTGAAACTGTAAAGAAACAGAATTTTATTGCTAAAATAACCCTTTCACTTACAGTGAAATGAAATTTCACATTATCTTCTTGGCTGGGAACTTTGCACACCCGTCTCTTTTCAAACTCTAGGAGGTAAGAAAGTGCTGTTTTTGTTATTTTAAAATATTTTAATTCATTTAAACTGTGGAACTCCCTATAGTATTTTGAAAGTTGGTAAATTCCAATGCTAAATCCCGTAAGTACTGAAAATTTAACTCCCCACCCCAAAAGTGTGACTTATTAAATAGGACAAAAGATGAAAACTTCCAAAATTGGAATGCTAAATCTCAAAATAACTTCAGGAAGAATCTTCCTACACCAGAGTATCTTTCAATAGCCTTGGACCCTACAAAACTATTCAAACATAGGTGACCTCCTCAGGGACCAAACGGATGGAAAATTAACTCTCCAAAATGTTACCCTTCCTACTATTGATATATATTTCTTACCCAACATGTAAGTCCATGTTTATGGTCCTGATGAAGTCATAAAAAAACTCAGGAAAAAAAAAATGTTTGAATGCATTCTTCAGATTAATTTTGAAGATTATTTTGGCTGTAGGTTATATAATACTTGCAGAATCTGTTAGAAATAGTTGTTCGTATCTTCTTAAGAAATAGGGTGTGCCTGCTGTACGTAATTCTGGTGTAAAAAGCTATTCTGCCACTGACACGTGCACTAACAGTTATACCGAAGCAAAATGTGACACTGGAGAAAGGCAAGGACTTCCACTTCAACAGGGCTCGCACTACCGCGACACTATCGCCACCTACTGGCATCATGGGAGAGCAGGTCACAGTCATGGAGTTACTGAATAATCTCCCAGGGCAAGGCTTTTACAGCAACTTACTATAAAACCCAAACTGGGTCTTGAAATGGCTTGTTTCTTTATTCAAGTAAAATTTGGTTTATAAAAAATACCTATCCAACGTCTAAAAATTATTATATGGTAGTTTTACAAGGATTGTGAAATAGTCAAATATGAAAAGTGATTTGTATGTAAAAAATATTTAATTTTGAAAATAAATATTCTCACTTATTCTGAAAAAAAGAACAAGGAAAAGACAAATATCTATTCCAAATAATTTTCATTTAAGCTCTAGACAGAATGAGTTTAAAAACCATAAAACACCAAGTTTTTTCCCTGCTGAAGACCAAGTTAAGGTTTAAAAATGCATCTTTCAAAAATTATAATATTAATCTGAAGTTCCTTGATAGTTCCTAAAATGCTCTTAGGTGAAGGCATTTAAGCTTGTACTTTATAGAGAGGGTAACTGAGCTCTCCTCACTTCACGGAGCAACTCCTATAAGGGTTTTGTTTATCATGACAGCCTTTTCGATAGAAGCCATTCCCAACCTGAACTTTAAAATGCCAGCAGTAGGGCCTTTTTAGGGACTGGGGCCCAACAAGAGCAGGCAATGGGGTCTGTGAAGCACTAACCACCCCCAACCCCCATCCCAAACTCTGTAATAAATAAAGGCTTAGAAACTAGCCACAGATTTTCTGCAGATTTTTTAGGTGATTAATATTTTACTTTCTGGAGCATAATAAATATTAGAAGCTGGAGCAATATACAACTGCCGTAGCTCATAATCAGACTTAAAGCACAAAAGAGCTTACTTTTAAAAGAGGATTCTGGTTTCCCTTATGCCAAGCCAAGCAACCCAGTAGAGCACCCTTCCCATTCCTTTTCCCATCAAAAGGAGGCATTCCATGTGTGACACAGTAATATTGTACCTAGTACAAAATAATCACTGTGTTTGGGAGAGATTAATATCTAAAATTGTTTGTTTGGCTTCAATAAAAAGGAGCAATATTGCTAAATATGTAAGTATGACATTTTGCAGAATTTACCATATTGCATGGGTCTGGTAGCTATGCTTAAGGAAATTAAAAACCACTACAGTCAGCAGATTTGATTCTTATTAAAGTTCTGTCTTCAACTATCGCTCACATAAAACAAAAACAAACCAAGAAGAAATTTAAATAAAACCTATGGATTATAAGTCTTTGAAGATGAAAAAATGAACAATATTCTGGCTTTAAAAAATTGATTTAGCATGCAGCTTCTCTTTATAGTCCCTTGATAAAAATGAAATCTCCCTAACAAACACTTAATAAAACCTGTCAATATCTCTGGAAAGAAAAATGACACAAATGCATTAAGTATTAAATACCCTTGGAAAAAGTCACATATTCCATGAATTTTTGATGTACTATCTTGACATTAATGTAAAACCTTGATATTTATAATTGACAGATATTTAATAAAGTATAAAATAAGATGGCTGCTGTGCGGCATGCAAATTTTTCAGGTTGATCAGAAATGAGAGATACAGACGTGCACTTAAACTGAATAAACAGTTAATATGTGTTACACAAATCAGCTGCAGTCTTATTTTAAGCTCATACACCAAATCTTTGTGGAGAACCAAAATAAGCAGAATTCGCTATTATTTGAATTCCTAATTCAGAAGCATCTAGTGTGTGAAACAGCTTTGAGACATTAACAGCTCCACACAGGAACAAAATACATGTGAGTTAAGGTTTTTTTGTTGTTATTTAACATTTAATAATAAGCAGTTTTAAAATAAAGATAAGCACTTCCATAAATACATGGAGAGTATTCTCAAAACAATTCTCAAAAGAAACACATTTAACCCAAAGTGATCCAAAATGTTCTGAGGAGAAAAAAAAAAAGGATTAGAACACATAGACAGCCTCTAAGACACAAACACTTCTCAGAACCAGATCTTCTCTTTTATAAATAATACTCTTCCCTACCTAGACTGATTTTTATAAGGAAACCAAGTTGAATACATTAAATAATCATCCACAACGAGGCATTTAAATATATTAAAAGGAAAGTTGCTCAGTTTATAAAGTTATACCTAGCTTGTTCTGATTAAAAAAAAAAAAAAACACAATACGGTGCAAGTAAATTTTTCTAATTAAAATACATCTGGATTGTATTAAAAGGGATGGTCAGAGGTTAATTAGTTATGGACAGACACACCTAACTCTAGTGATGGTTCCATTTCACTTATTTCTACATGGATGAAATCAGTCACAGAACCTCACATTTGACCTTTTGGGGTAGATGCAATTATATAAGTTTCAGAAATGGGACCCCATCTCACATAATCAAGAGACCTCTGGTGCTTTCGGTAACATCTGAGAAACTCCTGGGTAGGACAGCCTGTGGAATCCTCCTAAAGCCCCTTGTGGATTCTGGTGCCCTAGCAAATATTATGTTCCTTGCAAACCAAAGAACAAGAGAAGCAAGAGACAGCTTCACTGACCCGTCCTGAAGGCCTGTAGGAAGGCCCCTCTTCCTCTGCCTCTTCAATGCATACTGCACAATCAGAGAGGGAAAGGGGCCAGAGGAAGAATACAAAAAGAGGGATCCCCTGAAGGAAGCAGAATGGAGGCGAATTGGGAGAAGAAAAACAAAGAGAAGAGAGCTGAATATTGAAAAGATGGAAAAGATGGGACACAGGAGAAAAATTTACATTAAATATCTTGAGATTCCTCTCTTTATCCCCAGATAAAGGCTAATTCGAAGCAGCACACAAGATAGCAAATTTCTAGTAGGTCGATCAACCCTTTTGCTCCTATTTTATTTCCTAAATGGATATAACACAGTTTAACAGAATGACAAATTGCAAAACATCTATTGAATCTAGAATTTAGTTTTGATAACCGTAAATCAGAATCAAAGCATTGTTCACATATTTGGCTCTTGAGGGAAAAAAATCAATTTTTAAGACTTTTATTTTTAAACATAGATTACATCCAACTCTTCAGGGAATTTTTCATCATATAGTTCTTTGAATTCACTCAATATGATCAAATAAAAATTTAAATACATCAATACACATTAAATTAAGATTTTCTGCTTTTCATTTGTTTTTTATATAACGAATATGTATTCTTATAATAAAAAATTTAAATTAAGAAAATGAGATTAGTGGAGAAATAACACTGTTTGATAAATTTATAAAATTACTTTAAGATGGAAGAATTGACTTTTTCCATTGGAAGACACTGAATTTATACTCTACATCCAGTTTAAATTTAATTAAAATTTGTTGAAACACTGCAAAAGATATGCCTCTTTAAAAACTTTTTTATTAGTATACCCTGAAGATGGACAATCAACTACGAACTAAATTTAGTCATAATCAGTTAACATTTTCGACTGCCAATTATTTATTCATTCAACCAATATTTATTGACTTAGAAAGAAAAAAGTTGAAGATAGGTTAGGACAAGAAATTCATTCATTTAACAAATATTTTATTTACTGAGTGCCTCTGAAGCAGAAGGCACAGTGAGGTGCTCCATGACCAGCAGAGGATGAGACACCATTAACATCCCCAGGGATTACTGCCTTGCCTCAAACTCAGACACGTGAGAGGTCACACTCGATCCCCCTTCTTCACAGCCACTTGGCCCACCCTGCAGGTGTCTCTGCTCTGAGTCCTCCCATCCTATTCCTGTCTTTTCCATGCCTGGGCATCCAACTAGCATTTCTTTTCCCTGTATGTAAGCTCAGTGAGGCAGGGACCATGTTGTCCTTGCACAGTGCCTCAGTCAAAGAAATTATTTCTCCAAGTGAGAGGGAAACACTTCTGCCCTTTTCCCTGGGACAGTGAAGGACAGCCATGACCTGGTGGACTTAGGAAACTTCCTTTCTAGATCTGTAATGGCCTAAATGACAGGTAAGATTATAGGAGGTGACAACTCCCCAAACCACCATAACTCCAAAGGCAATGACAGGCAGCACCAGCACTGGCAACCCCAGGGGACTCTGGTTTCCACATCCTCTCTAGGGAGCTCCAACCCATGTGGGCATCCCTGCCACACTGAGGCAGTTACCACAGGCTTCCAGAAACGCAGCTTTCCATTTCCTTTTCTTCTATGTTACTTCTCTTATGAGAGGATATTTTTCCATTACCTAGAAGGTCAGACAATCTTCTCATTTTTTTTTTCAAATCTATCTCTAAACACATTTGAGAAAGCCCTACTCTATTTTAAGAATCCAACAAGGAGCAAAAGAGACCACACCCACCAGTCCTCTGTACCAAACGGTCACCAAATTTTCCTCCTCCATACTCCAACTCGGTCCCAAGCATGCAGTGTGCACCCTCTGAAAAGGTCAGCCCAGCAACTGGCTGAGTCATCTCAGCAAATCACCAAGTCCCCTCAAGGCTCCATTTCATCATCTGAAAAGAGGGTCAGACAAGCCATTTCTATCTTCTTTTAGCATCTCAAATCCTGTGTTTCTTTGCCTTTTGACACTCCCCACCCCAACATCTCATCTCAATCTGCTGATTGACTTGAGGGCTCTATACCATTATTAAGACTTATTCTCTGGTCTGCAAAAAGTGAACTCAACTGAGTGCTCAATGCTTATTCAGAAGGTATATAAACTTGCAACTCCTCATTATTATCATTAAAGAAACTATAAACAGAATGTTAAAAAGTTATTGTTTTATAAGAACACATTTGCATCAAAAATAGCAGGTTAGGATTATTTTTCATTTCAGCTATTTTAGGTTTCAGTGATTCAGGAAAAAGATTTTGGACTCTGTTTAAATTAGTCAAGCTAGCCTGATCAGAGTCACCAGTCATTTATAAGAGGAGAGCATTATGACCACCATTATGAAACCAACTTCCTTTATAGAGTAACTGACTTTCAGAGCATGCACATAAACTCCTCCTGCCCTGGAGAAGGAATCATTTGGTATACAGGAAAGCTCTATGTATCTCCATGAGAGAGAGAGGAAAAGAGAATGGGAGAGAGAAGTAGATATTAATCATCATCATTAGCTAAGCACTGTGTGCAAGCTACTCTTTTGAGAACTGTTTGGGTATATTAAATTAATAACTGTAACTCCTATGGAATAGGCACTATTATTAGCTCCATTATACTGATGAGGAAACTGAGGGACAGAGATGCTAACAGTGTGCCTAAAGTTACCCAGTTAATAAATGATGAAAATGGGATGACAACCCAAACAACAGTTTTCTGGAGTTTACTTCAAGGCAAATAATTTGTTGTCCTACTTTTATAAATAACGGTAAATACATTTTTGCTTGGTGAAATTCTAGAAAAATGCTTGGTAAATATTCCTGTCATTTAAAATTTACTATTAAATAAATAGATAGATGATAGATAGATAGATAGATAGATAGATAGATAGATAGATAGATAGATAGATAGATAGATAGATAGATAGATAAAATTCACCATAGGGATATTGTAAGTGGCATTATAAAGTTTAGAGGAAGGCAATATTAGCAAAACTAAGACAGTGAATCTATTATTTCCCAAAGCACCAGAAAGGATACCATATTTAGTTATCAGATTTAGTTATGAGTCTTTATCTTCAGTCATAAAACCTCAAACCTGGATAGTAATTTAGAGGCCATCCAGACAAATTCTCTTCTTTATGCACATGGAGAACTCTGGTCCAGACAACACATATGTATCAAATACATGTATATATGAATGTTCCTTTCCTTGATTATATCTTAATGTAATCATTAAATATAGAGGCCACACTTGGAATTCACTTTCTGGTATTTTCTTCACTAGAATCATGCCACACTAGCATCCCAACAACTTCCAATACTCCATTATGGAATTCCTATCATTTTCATGATAACTCCAAACAGCCTCTAAGACACCCCGTAGCTGTATCAATTATTAAACCAGTACATCTCCAAGTTCTTACACTGGCACTATCTTTTTGGCTACTTTCAACTCTCCTAGTTGTCATATTGTTAGGGAAATGAAGTTTGGTTCCTTAAATATTCTGCCTTTAAGCCTGAAGAAAGTTGAAGAAGTCCATGAGTGGCTAGTGAGAAATGATCTCCAGGGATGCACCACAGAATCTGACAATACATATATATTTGACTGTCTGGGGTTCTGGTAAAGATGGCCAAATTCTGATGTAATAAGCCCATCTTAATGATTAGTAGGACTACCCAACTTGGTGGGCTTCTGAGACACCCACATTCTCAGAAACATCATACGAATCCACACATCACATATACTACTTTGCCACCAGGTGCCTTGAATTTACTTTTGTAAATCCCACTGATAAGGAAATCTAGGCTAAAGGTTCCTCCTGCACCATGACCAGCTGCTTGGTCACAAGAAGGTGAGTGAGGACTCAGGCCAAAGCCTGTGCATCAGTGAAGCCTCCTGCATCAGTGAAGGCTCAGTTCTGCTGAGCGACATGGGTGCACCAGGCGCCCAGGTGTGCAGAGGGTATGTGGATACCAGCAAGTTGCAGATGTACTGGCTCCACTTCCCCATCCCAGGAAATCAATAGTTTGAAGGGAGCATAGTTTCTGGAATATTCCCACCTTTTCTCCTTTTCCCATGCTTAAAGAGTGTTTTTCAAAATAAACCAATCAAATAGGAAATCCTTAACATTATTTCTCTGAGTAATTCTAGGTAGAGCAAAATTACAAATGTTCTTACCTAGGCAGAGAAGTACAAAGGCCTTTGAACAAGACATAACAAAACTTCTCTTTTTGTAATATAAAGTCACTGATAAAGAGCTATAGCTCTGAAAAATATAAATAACCTGTTTGTATCTTCTGAAAAGGGAACTTTCAAACACATTACTCTGAGATTTGAAAACAGAATATTTAAAAATTACTGGTAAAATGCCCCCAATAAAACTGCAATGAGCTGAATTGCAGGGTTATAATTTATTAGAGTTAAAATAGAAAGTTATTACAGTAAATCATAACACTCACTTGAATAACCAAATGTAATTTAAAATGTCCATGTCTTTGGGTAGAGTAGCTGAGAGTTTTCTTTTTGATTAAGCAAAATTATTGTATATTCACCTTCAGCTGATAAAAAATTCCCTCTCTCTCATTTCACTAAGAGTCCAAAATAGAAACCAGAACTCTCTGGGCATTGTTCTACAAAAAAAAAAAAAAAGCAGGCTCTACAATGTCATCAGTACCTGCTGGCTATTTCCTCACTAGCATTAGACTTTCTTGGGGGAAAAAAAAAAGTCATAAAGAAAAATTCTTCTGTAAAGTGTTGTTAAAGTTAGACTCTGCCTTTACACTGAACATGGTATAAAGTCCAGAAGAAGAAAGGAGTAAGGCCAAATTGTACAAGGAACTTACCAATTTTTAGCTAGTTTCTGTCTTATGAGAACAAGCCAAGTCATAGACAAGTAGTATAAGATACAAAATGCAAGTCTGACTACTTCCTTTTCCATAAAAATTATACTTTGTTTTATATTTTCTTAATGAAATGCTTTACTGAACAATAGTTATGAAATAAATTTCACTCTTGTTTTTTCCAGAGGAAATACTACCCCACATCCCAAAAGCAATACCATTTTGCTTGAGCACTCAATTTCTGGAAACAAATTTTCAATGAAGAAATAGCTTAACCAGTGCATATCTTTTAAGCACTACCTAAAAACTGATTATTATTAAATTGTTCACTTGGGACAGAAAGCAAGAAATCCAATACATTGACTTGAGGCATCTTTTGATATAAGAAAACATTTGACTATTGTCATAGATGAGAAAAGCTTTCAGAACTGGGTTTTGAAAACCAGACCAGCTGACTCCTAACCCAGAGCTCAGAAGCTCAGGAACACTTGTCTTCAGGAGACAAGAACGGCAATGTCAGAGAAGCTCAGGGAAGAAAGAGCTTGAAGGGGAACATGAGCATGAGGGAGGGTGAGGAGTGGCTAGTGAGAAGCCACTGGCTTTGCGAGCTGCTGGAGGCTGGAGGCCTCCCAGAGGGCATTTCACTGGCAGGGCAGTGAGAAGGCTCTCAAGTATGGAATATTCTTGATAAAGGTTGTGATTAAATGTAGAAGATACACAGGACATTATCTCAGAGGCATAAGGATGGTCTGTAAACCAAGAGGATAAAGCCAGGACAAAAGGAGAGAATGAAAATGAAGGGACAGTGCGCAGAGCTGGGTCAAGTTCCTGACCCAGGCCATACAGCTCCCAGGGTGAGTCTTCTTCAGAGGGAGAAGAGGAGGTGAAGACACAAAGGACTCTGAGATGGAGACAAAAGCAAGTGGAAGACGTTCTTGTCACGTGCTCTTGGCTTGCTCAGCAGGGTAGAAACGAGGGAAGCAGGGGAGCAGCTGAGCTGAGGAGCCTCTAAGACAACGCCCAGGGAGATGAGAGGGAAGGCAGTCAGGCATGACTCCCACCCCTCCCGGCTCTAGGGAGACTTGGCCACCATGCTGACTCACCCCAGAGCCAACTGCCACAGCATCTGGACACTCCTCATGATGCTCCAGAGCCAGGAGCACAAGCTAAGAACAGGGATAGAGGGGAAGACATGGGGTTGGCAATGATCAGTATGCAGCACAGTCGAGAGTGAGGAATTTGAGAGGGCTATGGAGGGAGCCCCCAGAGGCAGGAGGGCAAGTCAGCCATAGGGAGGCTGATGGGCCATGATCACGGCAGGGCCAGTTCCACTTGAAAAGCTCTCTACGCTTTTAAATTAAACTGCACCAGACAAAAAGAAACAGGACTAGAAATCATTTCCATGTGGATGGTTAATTGCTGCATTACCACACAAAAATAACACTGCACCAGGTTTGCTGAACTAATGAGTCTTACTGTCTACAAAATGAAAGGGTAGCAGACTACCTTTCCAAGTTAAGCAATGGCAAGCAGTGTGCATACCTTGATATTTAGCTCTCCTAGAGCAGGAGCCACAGGGGCTAAGCACATGCGAGAACAAGAAAGGCCTGCAAGTGAATGTCAGGAGCTGCCATGTGGCCTGGCAGAGCACAGGGTTAGAGCACCTGTCTGCCTATGTGCAAAGCCAGTGCAAAGCTCTGAACAGGGGTGCCCTAGAGCGAGAGCCTAGATTTTTGTGCTCAGAGGAACACTGTTAGCAAACAGTAAGCATGCAGTAAGTGTCAACTATTACTATCCTTTAATTTCCACCATATTTGCTTTGTGTGTGTCAGCTGCCAAGGGATGGTCTGACATTAAACCTGGTACTGGCAGATGCCTTGCTTCAGGCCTAGAGATGGACCTGGGTCTCCAGGTTAGTCAGCAGCAATCCAGCTCCCTCTTTTGTAAGACATAAAACAATGTGGAGTTTAGATTTAGCCTCAAATCACTCAGGTTGTGGAAGATGGTGTAGAAGAAAACCTCTTCCTAAACACTTAATGAATCTACGCAAAAAGGAAAAAATCTGTTTTCCCATCTGCACTTCCTGACATATATAATAAAGTGACATTTTCCAACATAGGTTTTTCTAGATCATTAGCTTTGCCAATTAAGACTCTGCTCAGCAAAATGACCATTATTTTTTCTATTCACCTTTTGATTTCTAAAAAAAACAAGTTGCAAAATCTGGAAGTAATTTTGAATTATTTATCCCTGAAAAAACTTGATGTGGAAAACAGCCCCCTTCCCCCCATTTCACAACTTCCCAGATTAAAATAATTCCCCCCTTCTGCTGACTCACTTAGCCGAATCCTAAGACAAAGTTTCAGATCCCTCTTCCTTCCAACCTTCACGTGACCTCCAGTGACCTCTGAATTTCTAACAAATGCAGTCTACAAAACACCACATGGCACTTGCTTTCATACCATGTTCAACTGCTCTCGAGTTGCTTCATGGCATTCACTCATTCGCTCACACATTCAACATTTATAGAGTGCCCACTCTGAGTGACATGGAAAAGAAGGGAGCACGGCAGATCTGGACTCTGCCCTCACGGAGCTCCCTGTCTATCTGGTGGATGGCAGATGTGGACAGTCACAACAGGATGAGAGCAGCAGGGAAACAGGATGTCAGGGGCATCTAGAGCAGGGAGGGGGGTCTAGCTGGGAAGGGTTAGGCCTAAAGGCTGAGACAGGATGGGAGAAGGGGCCGGCAGAGGCAGCCCTCAGCACTCCCGCTGGGCCTGTCAAGCTCCAGGTGCTGATAAATACGACGGCCAATTCTGTGTTCACTGCCGCCACTTCCTATTCTCCCCAGAAGTCACAAACTTAGTTTGGAGGAAATGTACGACACTGTCCATCTTGTGGTGATCACTGACCAATGTTTAGATTTCCTTTTTAATTAACCCTTTATGTTGTTTTGTTTTGTTTTGTTTTAAAAAAGAGGTGGTATCTTCAAGGTGGGAGCACATTTAAATTAATATCAGAAGAGCAGCCACACTGAGGTCAGGAAAGCAGCTTGCAGCATTGGGTATAGGATCACCACGGCCCCCTCTGTGCCCACTTAAAGCCATGCTCAGCCAAAGTGGGCAGAGGCCTTGCTTTCCATCTGTAAGTCCTCTCCCACACACAAACACACCCCAACATGCTGCACTCGTGTCTAATGATAAATTAGGTGGGGATGGCAGGTAGAAGCAGGCTGTGATGTGTGGGTTCTGACTCCGCAGAGTGGCTGGTCCCACAGGGAGTGTGGGGGAGAGTTGGGCCTATGACTTCCTCGTCACACTCCTGTCATGGGTTTATGCTAACCTTCCCAAGTGGGGTTGTTTTACAAATTAACCTTTTAGTTTCAAAACTAAAGCTAAGTACTTCAAATTATTCACAGTAACTTAATGGTGCACATGATGCTGGCACAGAAAACATACCTTTGGATTACTCCACTAGATTGGAAAATGCCCACTGAATTTTAGTGAAAATAAGGCACCTATCACATGGATAATCAAAATAACCACATCTATTAGCCTCCTAACTATGCTTAAAATACGTGTCCATTAAAAAAAAAAAGACATAATAAAATAACTAATATTTACTGTGCTACTCTTGTGAGCAAATATGAAAACTGTAAAGTAAACTATATCTGCAAAAAAGTAGAGAAAGGATCAGGTGTTAAGAAACTTTTAAGAAAGGTTTTGGTCAATCTCAGAAAAATAATCAAAGTAGAGTAGCTATAAGTTCATAGAAATTAATAAAGGAAGTAAAGTCATAGAAGTGGTACAATTTTATCTTAGATGCACTGAAGCATATTTCTGCATCTTCATCACCGCTTTAATCCCATCCAAAAGCTTCACTGATCTGCTCTTCAGCCCTCCCGAGTGTCTGCTGTGTGCAAGGCACTGGGGCACACAATGAGTAAGATGGTGTGCCCACTCTCGAAAAGCTAATGACCTCGTAGCAGGTGGTCTAGATGAGCAAAACATGACATGTTACACCAGGACAAGTCACATGTGTTGGAATTACAGACAAGAGGCTGCAGACATTGTCAGGAAGACAGAGATATGGCAATGTCTTACGGAGGAGGTGGCAGTGAGTTAGGTCTCTAGAGAAGTTTTTTCCATGCAGGAAAGTAACATGTCCCAGACAGAGAGTACCAGATATGGCAGTGGCAGAAGGAAGGGTTTGTTTGGGAAAGTCGAGCAGCTGAGGTCTGCAGAATCAAAAAGCGCATGTAGGCAAAGTAGTGGGTGAAAAGGTCAAAGCTGATGGAGTCCGAGCACAGGAAGTCCTGCAGAGCGTGGCCCAGTGCCCAGAGCAGGAGTGCTGCAGACAGTCTCAGCTGTGTCATCCTGAGCAGCTGCTATAAGTCTGGTCTCAGTTTCTTCACACGAGAAGTGAAGACAGTGCCTACCACCAAGGTTTGCTGGCACTTGAGAGGCATCAAGTTAGTTTCCTTCCAGGAACAAGGACTTAGTAGACACTGGTAAATTAATGGAAATGATGGAAGAGGGTCTTCTTCAAGGAAAGTAATCTACCAAAGGATGACTCAAAATGGGGAGGAAATAGGAGAATGGGGAAAGAGAGCCCTGTGAGGTTTAAGAATCTGATAATAACCATAGGCCTGATATGGCAAGCAACTGAGGGTGAACCACCAGCAAGAAACTAAACCCCTGAGGAACGGAACCCTGCTGCCAATCATGCGAGTGAGCTTGGAAGCAGATCTTCCTCAGTTAAGGCTTCAGATGAGACCACACCTTGACTACAGCCCTTTGAGAGACCCTGAAGCACGGGACCTAAGTAAGCCATGCCTGGATTCCTGGCCCAGACAAACTGTGAGATAATAAATGTGTATAGTATTTTAAGCCTCTAAGAAACAAAGAGTTTTTTTAAAAATTATGAACTTCTGGGTGCACTTCTCAAAAAAATGCACACAAGCACATCACACTCCATCAGTCAGGACTGGCTAGGATTTGCCACGGTAAAGTGTCTTCAAACCCCCATGTGCTGTTTCTCCTCCTTTTTTCTTTTCTTCTTCTTTTTAAAATCTTCTTCCTTTTTCCCTGCAAATACGTTCAGTTCCTCCTTTCTGCAAGGCAGAAAGGCACTAGCATTTGTGTGTCCTGGGTCCTAGAGTGCTGATGCCGAGGGGCAGAGGCACAGCTGGTCCGCAGTGGACATGCAGTGAGGGAGAAACAGTAAGGGAGGGGAAGTAAGTGACAGAATAAAGACACCTGGGGTGTTACATTCCCGAGAGGACAGGTAAAAAGGGTTGGCCTGGACAATGAAGAAAAGTGAGGAAAATGAGGATGGGTGAAGGTGAGGGGAAATTTTGGGATGGCATGTAAAGAAGCCAGGGAACTAAAGATGGGCAGAGCACCTCAATTCTTCTCAAACCAGAGGCAAGAGACTTTGCTTAGAGTAAGAGGCATTTGGTCTTTTTTATTATTAGCATTAATGTAGTGATATAATTTCTTGTCCCTTTTGTCCCCATTTATGCTCAGCAATCACATAGTCACATAAGAACTAATATTCTATTTCAGTCCCAAATGTATGGCTTTTGGACATATCCAAGCTCTTTGAAACACATGGTATGTACTCTGAACAAAAACACTGGCTAGTTTAAAATGTGCTGAATAGGTCTTCTACACTGGTAGCCTTAAACAGAATCAAATCCAATACAAAAAACCATCTGAATCTCTTCAATTTCCAAAGTTACTTATGAAAATCAGGCAATTTTAAGGCCTCCAGAAGGCCTACCTTATATGCTTAAGGATTTATTTTGGTGTCTTCAATTCTACACACCTGTTTTCGTTCTTAGACACAGATGAACACTGTGAAGCACAGAGGAAATGGTAAGGTACTCTGGAGTGGCTCCAGCAGTGGCACTTACGATCCCCAGGCCTACAACCCAGGGTGCTGTTCTCCAGGTTGGGCTGCAGCCTGGCCTTCAGTCCAGACCTACAGGTCCAGAGAGGAGAGCCCAGGAAACACCATGTTTAACAAGTTTCCCAGGTGACTTTGCTCACTTGAGATGAATCCAGGAACTGGGTTCAGTGCTGGCTGACACAAAGGAGGAGAATAGTGAAGATCTTCACTATCTGATTAAATCCCTCCCCGCCCCTACACACACAGATAAACACACATAGGAATAATGGAAAACAGAGTCTGGGAGAAGCTGAATTTAGCACTAGAGTTTCTGACCCCATCTCTGTCCAGATCTGCCCACTGGAGATTCTAGGTCACTGAAACACTGTCAAACAGAATAAATGAAACTTTAACTTTCCCCTCTATGCTAGCTTATATTTTCTAGTATTTTCTACTGTGTGTATGACTTATAATTTTAAAAAAATATATATTTTTTTAAAAAGGAAAAAAGTCAAAAAGGTCTATGACACTAGTGCCATATTACTTTTTCCTCAGGATAGCTAACACACTTTTGACCTAACCTACAGATAAAAATGTAATCGAAATTCCCCAATGTTCATCGCAGCACTCTTTACAATAGCCAAGAGTTGGAACCAGCCCAAATGTCCATCATCAGATGAGTGGATACGGAAAATGTGGTACATCTACACAATGGAATACTACTCAGCTATAAAAACGAATGAAATACTGCCATTTGCAACAACATGGATGGACCTTGAGAGAATTATATTAAGTGAAACAAGTCAGGCACAGAAAGAGAAATACCACGTTCTCACTTATTGGTGGGAGCTAAAAATTAATATATAAATTCACACACACACACACACACACACACACACAAAACCGGGGGGGGGGGGAAGATATAACAACCACAATTACTTGAAGTTGATACCACAAGCAAACAGAAAGGACATTGTTGGGGGGGGAGGGAGAAGGGAGAGAGGTTCTGGTGATGGGGAGCAATAATCAGCCACAATGTATATCGACAAAATAAAATTTAAAAAAAAAAAAAAAAAAGTAATCGAAAGACATTTATTAGGTGCCAAACATTAGGCTGGGAACTGTGGTAACAAAAATGAAGAGAGTTTGTTCTCAGCCCTCTAGGGGCTCAAAATGACCCTGTTAAAGAAGAAATTAGTGAAACAAAGCAGGTGACTCGTTAATGAACGACTGAACTTCTGAATATGCCAAGCAGTGAAGAGGCGCACAGATTCTGAGCTTCTGGCCCACAGACCGCTTTCTTTTCCCACAGTAGGTCCTCCAGGGCCATCAGACCTGCTTTATTACACGGTGCTGATGGTCACAACTTAATGGCTTGAGAACTAATCACACCTATTTTCAGTGAGCTGGTCACTATGTGCAGAAAAGGGTCTGACTGAGGCAAGTCCTGAATTTCACTATTATCCAAATCAGCTCTAACAGTATCAAGAAAGGTAACAATTGACATTTACTGAGTGCCTACTATGTACTAGGCACATAAAATGTCCTAAGCATTTTTATAAGGATCAACAAATTTAAACCTAACAGTAACCCTGTAAGATAGGTACTACCATCACCCCCAGAAAAAAACTTGCCCCAGGTCACCCAAATAGTAAGTGAAAGAGATTCTAAAACCCTTCACCAAACCACCTCAAGTGCTATCTCTATACAAATATAACACATTCATAGCAAGAAATTAAAAAAAAAAAAAAAAAAAAAAAAAAGGCGGGGTCCACAAAGTGGCTCCCTTACATTTTTGTGAAGATTTCTACTTCACAAAGTACTCTTATACTTCTCATATAATCTTCCCAATACCAACATAAAGCAGTTGAGGCACCCCCATTACTAGATGGGGAAACTGAGGCTAAGTGACCTTCCATCCCTTCAGTTATTTAGAGGCGGAGCTGTGACCCAAACCCAGGAGTTCTGATTTCAACTCTATGCTCTTTCTAGTGCACACCATTCACATGCAGATAAAGGAGCTCCTGGTGGCCCCAAATAGCAACATATATTAGTAAGGATTTTAAAACAAGACCTGAACATCTAAAACTAAATCAACTGATACCCTTGCCAGGGTCAGTTTCAACAGCAGAGCAATTACCATCCCACAACACACACTGGACAAGGAGATTTTCCTGTCTGATCACCATAAAGCCATAAATTCTTATTTAAAAGTAGACTTTAACAGAAGAACACCATGAGTCTGCTCAGCATGATCATGAACACAGACGAGAGTTTCCATAACAACATTTCTCCGTCACTATCCATTCTGAATGTCAGCTGCCCACGTGTTCTATTTCTAAAAGTATTTTTCCTAAAATAAATAGATAGATAGATAGATAGATAGATAGATAGATAGATAGATAGATAAAGTATTTTTCCTTTTCCTAACTATCCTAAAATGTCCCAAGCTATTTTTACTAAGATTCGTATATTTAAATGGTCAGTTTTTATGGAAGACCTCACAAGTAGAAATACAACTGAACTACAACGAAAAAAATTAAAAGACAAATTCCCTGTCTGGCAAATGTCCAGTTAATCATGACACTTACGTGCAAAGCAGCAGGCAATAGTCCTGATAAAAACTAACAGCACACTTTAGAGTCTATTTATTTTCTGAATTGAATCTTTTGTGCAGGAACAAAAGTCAGTATTTCAATTTTCATTATGATGGTAACCAGAAGGTTGAAAAACAAAAACAATGGCTGGCCGGTAAGCTCAGTTGGTTAAAGCATGATTATAACACCAAGGTCAAGGGTTGGACCCCTCTATACCAGCCAGCCAATGATAAATAAATGAATGAATGAATGAATGAATAACTGGCAGCAACAACAAAAACTCTAAATCAAGTTCTTAATAATCACATTGGAAGGGGGAAAAATATCTCTGATTCTACAAAAGCCAGGCCATTTACATTCATGCTTCAAATATTGCTTCTAAACCACCAAATACCAAAACTTTAGTTCCATATGTTAGTATGTTCCATATAAAGCTCCTGATAATTAATGTTCTGAGTTTTGTTTTAAATAAAAGGCTAGGGGCCCAGATGTGGAACAACCAAGATTTCCTTGGAATTCTTTTCATCACATGCACAGGATAAGGAGAGATGGATCACAGATGTAACGGCGAAAGGCAAAGCAATAAAGCTTCTAAAAGCAAACATGCAAGAACATCTTCACATCTCATGCTAGGCCAGGGTGTCCCAACTTCACCTCCTGACATTTCTGCCCAGATAATTCTTTGTTGTGGGGCTGTCCTGTGCATTGCGGGATGTTTACAGTTTTCCAGGCCCAGTTGTGACAGCCAAAAATGTCTCTGTCCCCCAATGGATAACCTACGGTGACAGGATCAGAGTAGTGATTTCCCCTTGAAAAGGGTGGGTGGGCACTGACTGGGAAATGGCAGCAGGGAGCTTTCTAGGGTGCTAGAAATGTTCCATCTTTTGATCTAAGTTGTGGTTACTTGAATATAAAAACTAATCTATATTTAATACATGTGTACTGTATGGTGTATAAGTCGAATCTCAACTTTAAAAAATTAAAAGTCAAAAGAAAATTTCCCAAACTGTTCACCTTTGCTACAGGAGGTTACTAACTATTCCCTACCTTTTTTAAAATCATATTTATCCTATTAATACTGGCCATTTTAAAGCATCAATGAAGTAGTCAAAAGCCTATTCATTATTAATATATCATTCATCAATAGGTATGTATTTTTACCTTTTTCTATTACTTGCTATGTATATTGTCTGAATAGACTATAGATAAATCTTGTATGAATCATTTGATTCTTTCCTGACTTTGAAGTTCTTTCAGAAATATTCACCTAGAATTTTGGTAATTAATGCTATACCAACTGCCATACCTGTTATTCAAATCCTATTGCCATACCTGTTATTCAAATGTTTTACCATCATTTGGCTGGTCCCCATTTGTCTTATTTCCCCAACTAGCTTGTGAACTAGGGATTGAAGAGAGAATACAGCTGAAGCCGGTACCTTTAACACACACAAGTGCCTTGAATGTAGCAGTTATTCAACAGTCCACTGCACTGGGAAGAACTATCACAGGCCACCACCTCATTTCACACCTAATACAAGAAGCACCTCTTCATTATCCTTGAGGGGCAGAGATAGGTGGCTTCTTTTTAAAAAAACCTTTCCTTCCATTTTTCACCAGGCCTCACATTCCTGTAGGGAAAACAAGGCAGGTTACCCACCTCCTCACACCTTTTTTTTTAATAAGTGAGGAAACTGAGGCTCACAAAGCTTCAGTGACTTGTGCATGGTCACAAAAGAAGTTACTGACCAATAAAGAAGACTCCAGGGTCCTGATACCTAGTCATCAGTCTTCCCACCATGCCTGTTGCCATCCAAATGATTCCTGACGAAGTTCATCCTTCTAGTGTCAAATAGCTTTCTGAATCAAGACAGGCTTAGTCTATATATGAACTCTCCTTCACAGTTTTTCATCAGAAATTTGATCAGCATGTCTTCATCACCATACCTGACAGAAGTGTCAGGCATAGGGCTGGCCAGTTAGCTCCTTGGTTAGAATGCAGTGCTGATAACACCAAGGTCAAGAGTTCGGATCCCCATACTGGCCAGCCCCCTCCCCCCCCCCAAAAAGTGTCAGACAGAACAGGGCCAGGAACAGAGCTTGCAAGCAGGCCATCAGAGGTGCTGCAGCCTGACGACCATCCACTAAATCCCTAACCATGTTCAGATGGCATTTCTCTATTACAGCACAAGGACAACTGTCTTGCCAAGATTAAGCAACCCCTCCTTAAATGCAAAAGAAAAAAGTGAGGTTGGATTGGAATGATCTGCTGCACCACTGTCATGTTCTTATCGTGCTTTTAACTCCTAGAGCAGCCTCTCCAGGAAGGTCGTGACTACCTAGACACTAGAAAGAAAATCCAGCACCATGCTAAAAAGTGTTGACACTGCAAATACAGTCACTACCTACTCTTGACCCCACACAGGACCTGTTTTTCTTATTCAATAAGTGTTCAATAACTGAGCATTGCTCTAGTTCATTCAGCAATACAAGCAAAATCCTTCCATGTTAGCCAGATTCCTGAGCACCTTCCTCCACTGCTTAAAACATTTCAGTAGCTTTTTGAAATATAAATCAGCAGTAGATACTCAATAAATGTTTATGGAATCTACAATCAGCTCCCAGGTTTGTAAGACGAAGTCAACATGGTATGGTGGACAGAGAAGACAGTTCAGAGTTAGATACGAATTTAATTCCTGAAATCCTGAAACAGACAGACTAGCAATAGGCCTCAATTTCCTCACCTATCAAACAGAAATGGTAGTAAGTACACCTCACAGGACTGTTGTGAGGATTCAGTGGAATTGTGCTTACTGCAGATCTCAGCACTGAATAAAGTGCTACCTCGTTCATTCTGCTCCCTCTTCCAGTCTGCCTACAGTTCCACTCTCCCTCCCTCCCTCAGCTCCAAGTGCACACCACACTCCAGCTGCACTGAGTGGCATGCTGTGCCCTTTGCCCTCCACCTGGCAAAATCCTGGGCCTTCTTCAGGGGTCAGAGACCAGCCTCACTTCTTGAAGTCTTTCCTGACTCCCCACTTTTCCTGCCATTCTTGCCTCTGGCTAGCTCCCCACCACTGCTATGGTATCACTGTACTGGATTTGGTTTTCCACTAGACTGAAAGCTCCTTGCAAACAGAAACCACATGGGTACCTCTCTGCAGCCCAGCATCTACAGTGGTGCTCGATAATAGGTGGTGACTGCCAAGAAAGAAAAGTCACTAGATGATACAGTGAGACTTCTATGTGATTGTAGGGGGAGGGTGGGGGGGTTGTGCGTGAGAGAGAGAGAGGGAGGGAGGAGAAGGAAGAAAAGAGGAGGGATGGGGGAGGGGGAAGAAGAGAGGGGGAGAGGGAGAGACTGATTCTTCCCAGTGGATCTTTTTTTTTTTTTTTTTTAATTTTATTTTGTCGATATACATTATAGCTGATTATTGCTCCCCATCACCAAAACCTCCCTCCCTTCTCCCTCCCCCCCTCCCCCCAACAATGTCCTTTCTGTTTGCTTGTCATATCAACTTCAAATAATTGTGGTTGTTATATCTTCTTCCCCCCCCCCCCCGCCGGTTTGTGTGTGTGTGTGTGTGAATTTATATATTAATTTTTAGCTCCCTCCAATAAGTGAGAACATGTGGTATTTCTCTTTCTGTGTCTGACTTGTTTCACTTAATATAATTCTCTCAAGGTCCATCCATGTTGTTGCAAATGGCAGTATTTCATTCGTTTTTATAGCTGAGTAGTATTCCATTGTGTAGATGTACCACATTTTCCGTATCCACTCATCTGATGATGGGCATTTGGGCTGGTTCCAACTCTTGGCTATTGTAAAGAGTGCTGCGATGAACATTGGGGAACAGGTATACCTTCGACTTGATGATTTCCATTCCTCCCAGTGGATCTTTTTCAGTTCTGAAGTCCTCAATGTTACCTGGTCCAACACTGCAATAACTTAGAGAAACTCCATTTCACATCTATATTAACTGAAATGCTTCCTTTGTCACTGCATCACCTACTCAGTTGATGAAATATCTGCATTTAGATACCAGCAGCTATACCTATGTAGTCCCTCAGGTTAGTCTATTTGCCCAGTAACAGGAAGCTGATGTCCTGGTTCCAGAAACTACAGCCACTAATTCACTGTAAGGAAAGACCACACAAGAGCAGGAACTTCAAGACTGATGGGTAGCATTTCTGATGTAAACACTATCCAATAAAAACTGACTTATTAATTTTAAATGACTTCACAGCATTTAAGGAAAAAACATGAGACTGACACAAAGATTTTAAAACTCATTAGAGTTGGTCTTGAAATCACTGATATATTTAAATTGAAACCTGCTTATACTGACAGCTCTTCGTTCAGACATGCTACTGTGTTTGTGTCACTATGGTTAAGGTTGGGTGAGCACTTCCATTAAAACCTTCACTTTCACAAGCTTATAATTTAACAATAAAAATTTGCTCCAGGCTTGACTCTCGCATACAAAAGGTTTCTACTTGAAATATATATTCCGAAGTACAAAATAAACCTGTCTGGACTGAAAACTCAGAAGCAAAGCACAATAGATTACTTTTGGTGTGTCTCAGGTTTAGACAAGTTAGAATAAGCTGGGAATTTAGGATCAAAGATTTCCTTTCTAGACCATAAAAGTCAGAAATAGAAAAAGGTTAGTAAAGTCATATCATGAGCAAGAAGATAAACTTAAAACCTATTTATTCTAGAAGCCTCAAGATCATCCTGGTTATCTCCCAATCTCTTCACATCCAGTTTGTCCACAGATACTGCCAATTCTACTTGTACTTCTCAGATTCACCCAGCTAACAAATCTTCTGGCCTCCAAACATCCACCTCCTTGCTGCTGAAGTTACCTCTAAGCAAGCAAACAAACCCATGCCCACCTAACCACGGGGCTCCCTGTGGCTCCCCATCACCCGCAGGACAAAATCCCAACTGCTCACTCAGTACCACTTGCTGGAGGTTCTTCAAAGCCTGGCCTGCCTCTCTCCCTTCTTCCCTCTCTCCCTACCACCATCCCAGCTCCTGTGAAAAGGCTTTCTGTTTCATCTCGCCTTTTACATCTAATACAGGAACTTTTCTTTTCAACATCATGGAAGGATGTTCAAATCCAGCTTCTGGTTAACCACATTAATATAATGCTTTGCATTTTAAAAACACATTTATATTCATTATAGCTCAGCTGCATTCGCAAGTCTTTAAGTTAGGCTGTGTGGGTTGAAAATGTGGAAACTGAGGCTGAAGGCATTTGGGTGGCTTGAGCAGGTGCCACATAAATAGAACTGCTAAAGCAGCAGCCATTTCATCCCAACTCTGGCCTGAGTCACAGGGGCTATAGGCATCCCTGGGAGATTCACATGTCAGTTTTGGGAGCTAGCTCCCACTGCAAATCTACAAATGGCTCCTCTCCATTCCAGGGCTATGGTCCATGCTAGGCTTGGGCTGTTCTTCTCACACTCCTCCATATATGCCCTGCTCACCCCAACTCCAGCCTTTGCTGACAGTATGTCCTCCATCAGACAACTGGACTACCTGACTGCCCCAGGCTTCACGGAGCTCAGACAGCAGAATCACTGCCTCTGTTTACCATTTGTGCTCTTCAACATTTCCTGCTTGTTGTTTTCCTCCTTCCATCTCCACAAAAAACTCCTAGAAGGCAAGGACCTCATGTTACTTTTATATCTCCTTATAGGCCTACTACTGCACTGTAGGAGAAGCATTCAGTAAAACTCCATTATTATCAGAAAATCTTTTAAACAGGTAGTTTTTTGACTTCTTTTAAAAGAATAAGAAATGAATACTATTACTACTTTTTCCTGATGAGAACAGATATTTAAAAAAATAAACACAGTATTCATGCTATGTTTTCTATTACTAATTTTTAGAACTCATGTTTTCTTTGAAGCTGAAAGAATAAAGTTGATTTGTGAAAAGACCAAATTACCCAAATCATAATGTGCGACCAAGCTCGAGGACTAAAGAACACAGGTGGGCCTTAAGGTACTAGCTCTCCAAAGATGTAATTCAGGTTTAAACTGTTGATAATTGTAGGGCATTTTGCTACAGTCATGTGTGAGGCAGAGACACCCCATAATTTCCAGAAGGACACAGTAGGGAGAGTGTCAGCAGCAATACTCATGGCCTCAGAGGTCTACAAATCAACACACAGAAGAGAGGCGATTCCTTGAGCAACTAAAGGATAGACACAAGTCCCAGCGTGATCAGAAAGTCCCAGCTGGAGAGGGCGCGCAGGTGGAACACAGCAGCCGGGGCACATACAACATGTAAAGGAGGGGCTGGTAAGAAGGTGAAGAAAAGTGGCACCGGCCATACCTGCAGTCAGCTCTTTGAATCTGAGAGTAAGAGGCCTAGTAGGGAACATTGGGCAAGGATAAAAGGAAAAATAGGAGTTAACAGTGTCATGGGAGTATATTTCACATCACCCCGTCTTTTGGAGAATAAAGAAGGCACTTTCTTTTTTTTAATGAAGAGAAAAATACAATAGCTCAAGAGAACATATGCCAGTTATCTGGAGAGCTGCTAGATTAAATCTGCTAAAAGCTGAGGGTCTGATAAATTCTTCCCTCACTGCAAATTTCATCTCTGGGAAGAAAGGAAAGACAGGAAAACCAATGCTCAGGGCCACCGAAGCCCGTAAGCAAAGTGACAGTATGTTCTGTTATACCCATGACAGTCCTCATTTATGCAGGCTCCTCTGAGGTCCCATCAGATTTCGCATTTGTCCCAGCAGGGATAAAAGTGTCTGAGAGAGACAAAAGCGTCTAATGGGGACCTTTGTACAAACTGGTGAAAGTTGCTTGTCAGTGTGGACACAGCTCTGCAGGGATGGGGCTTCGGGCATGAAGATGGGCTGGACTGTGGCCTCAGTCACTCTTCCAACCAGGTACTTCTGTGTGCACAGAGGGCCCCCAACCCTGGAGGCGATGGCCACATGACTTACACCCACTCTATGCGTACTGCCTGAGTCTTCCCGTGAGACAGGTACTGTGCTGGGCACAGAAAGAGACAGGCCCTGCCGGTAAAGCTCACTCCAGAAGAGGAGACAGACAAGAAATACAAAAGTAATTACAGATAGTGTTGTGCCTGTAGAAGAAAAAATCAGCATGCTAACATAGAAGATAAGAGGACCTACTTTATGCTCAGCAAAGACTCGCTCTTGAGCGACTCCGCTGAAAGGAGAAGACTGAGGAATTGGGCATTCACCTAATGTGGGGAAGACTGCTCGAATGTGGGGAAGACTGCTGCAGGTGGGAAGGGAGTAAAGGCAAAGCCCTGAGGCAGAAGAGGCTTGGCAAGTCCTAGGAACTGATCAAGGCCAGTGGGAGTGGACTGCAGTGAGAGGGCAGATGGGGGCAGGCGCCACGGGGACAGCCCTGCCCACTGAGTTTACTCTAAGTGTACAGGGAACCAGTGGCACAACAGGATGTATCATTTATATTCCAAAAACATCCCTCCAGCTCTGCATGTAGAGCTAGACTAGAAGGAGTCAAGGGCAGAGAGACCTTTTGGAAGAGAAGACAGTGGCCTGGACTGGAGTGAAAGAGTCATTGCTGGAAGGAAAATGAATCTAAAGTAAGAAATGACAGTAAGAAAATCCCTAGGCATTTTAAACACTCCAAATTTCTCCAGACAATAAAACCTGACCTTGAATTATGAAAGAACTTGTACATGTGAAGATGGAATAATTGTTGGTGATCTTTTATAAATCACGGAAAATTTAAAAACTGTCTCAACCCAAGAAACAGGCAAACATTCCCATAAAAAAGAAAAGAATGAAGCTAAGGAAGGCAGACAACAGCTCCTGAAACCCTACAGGTTCTAGAAGAGCCCATCAAGCTCAGATGGCCTTGGCACAACACTGTGGCTCTAAAGTGGGTGGGAAGAGCACAGCTCACCCAGAGCACTGGCTCTGGAATCAGATCTGAATTTCAGACCCAGCCTGGCTACATCCTGGCTGTGAGACCTCAGGATCCTCAGTACAGTACCTTCTCATTGGTTTGCTGAAAGAATGAAATAAAATAGTGCACAGTGTCTGATCAGGGTTTTGTGAAACGTTAGCTGTCTACTGTTTCACCTACTGACCTGCTACTGTATTCATTCAACAAATAATTACTGAGCACCATTTATGTGTCAGACACATTCTCCCTGAGAATAGAACAATGTCCCTGCCCATCATGGGCTTACATTCAAGTTGGGGAAGAGAAACAGACACAAGGAACATATAATACGCTGTCAGGTTTGGGAATACTTTAGGGGGAAAAGCAAGGTAAGAGGTCAGCAAATGCCAGGGCCATCTCTAGACACTGGTACAGTGACCCAAGAAATGCCCACCAAAGAAACAATCAATTGAGGATGGGGGCTCTGACAGTCATGGCGCAGACCACACTCCCCTTGGCCAAGCCAACCCTTTGAGCCTCTCACTTTCTTATCTTGTAGCAGGGATGACAGCGACATACCCACATTACAGTTATTGTAACGATGAACTGTGAAGTTGGATGTGAACACATTTCATAACTATAAGGCCCAAACAAATGTAGATTGTTATTTACAGGCAATTATCCTCTCCAAATGCCACTTCTCCCATTTAAAAACAAAAATAAGAAATCCTCCTCAAACTTCTCAGCTAGAAGCACTCTTCCTTCTCTAAACTCCCATGGTTTTGTTTTTGTTTTTAAACTGTGCCCTAACCTATCACTTTTTACTGAATTAATTACATATGCCTAGAACATAAGCTTCAAAAGACAGAATTTATGCTGATTAATTTTGTAAACCACTGATTCCAAGCAGGTGTCTGACAGAGAAGATATCTTCTGAACTAATACTTCAGCTGGGTGGGTGAAAAGGCCTCTCAAGATGCAGAAGATGAAACCGACTCCCTTAGTCTAAAAGCCCGAAACAAAGCTACTGGATGAAGGTCACAGGGAAGCTTATGGAATGGCTTTCTAACAATCATCTTCTAACACTGGAAAGGCCCACCTTGCAAAATCAGATCTTGGGAAGGGACTGTGGTCTAGCAGAGACCAGGGTATGGTCCTAGAAGAAGCTGGGGCCAACACTGCCAGGAGTCCTTAGCTCCCTTTACGTGAGGCCCCTCCTGGATGTCACCTTTATTCCTGAACAGCCTGGCCAGCAGGCATTCACAACCCCTTTCTACAGATAAGGGAACTTAAGACTCCAATTTAACCTAGCCAGATTTAGCTAGTGGATGACAAGCTTGAACTTGGAGGTCTTGTTCTTTCTTCTATAATACGCTACATCCTATGAAAACACAGATGGAAAAGTCTAAGCTGGCAAGCTAGATGCAGAATGGCCAGCTGGGGCAGAATCAGAAGAATCCACCATTAATAAGACCATTTTAAAAACCATTATATTACATGGGCACTTTTCCTGGATAATCTACCAGAAAACTTAAGTTTTTAAGCAGAAACTTAATGCTAAAATGAATTTCCATGACAGTAAATGATACGGTCCACCTGGCATGGACTGTAAACCCAAAAGGACTCAAATAAGGAGGCAAATATTCAAAAAAGTGTTCAGGCAGTATCAATCCCAGGTAGAGGTTATCTGAGATGCAAATGCAGAAAGCTACCTAATCCTCCTTTGCAGGTTTCCCATGGTGACTACCAACAACCGAACCTCAGCCAATACTCAGGCTCTCAAAGCCAAATAAACCAGGAAGCTGGACCTGTACTCGTGTCTAATCAACAGTTCCTTATAAACTAATGGCAACAGAATATGCCCTGCCCTGACTCCCTGTTGACAAAGATTCATTAACCTACCACTTCTGTTAAAGCAATCATTTCACCATCTCACTATAAACTCACTCAAGTTCACCTAAAGTTAAACTCAATCCACTGTTCCACTTGATATTAAAATGCAGCAGGGGTGAAAAGTCATGACTGTGCTTCCACATTAAACTGCTGAGAGGTCCAGTCTCAATCAGGTTAAAATTATATATTAATAATAACTGATGTCCTGGAGGTTCCTCTACCCCCTTCTTCCTTTTCATGCTTTTTCACCACTGTTTTCTTCCATGAGAGTGGATGTTTGATGCAAAGGGTAACCACAGGATGTTTGCAGCCAAAACCATTTAGGTCGTAAGAAGTTACAAGAATGGCACAGTTCTGCAGGGATGTAATGGAGTGCGGGTCCGCCAGTATCAACCAACGTGAGAGATTACAAAGGTGCCTGTTAACTTGGAAGGCTGTTCTCACAGGCACTTATCCAGGGTGTCCTCAAAATGTAAGCAGGTTCCCTCTTCTGTCATACACGTTAGAAACAAAACAAACAAACAAACAAAAAACAGAGTCTAAAAATCCCGTCCCAGAGGACAGGGAATTTACTAACCAACTACAGACCTTAGGAGCGGTTAGGACAGAAAAAGAAAAAGCAGGTTTCAAAGATGATTTTTTAAAGCTCCTTTTCTTTTTAAACTTCTGGGGATTTTCACCAAATTCTGTTGATCAGAACTGTGGAAAGACCCGGGATTAGTTGGATCTGGAGGGGAAGAGAGAAGGAGCTGTAGAAAAGGACAGGTCTGTGGAGACAGAGGAAACAGAGAACAGTCTCCAAGGCGGGACTGACTGGGGCTTCAGTCTTGACGAGGCCACTCAGGAGCTCTGGTGGGCTTTCTTGCCCGCAGCCTTCCTCCTCACCTGTCAACGGCATGCGACCCAGCCTTAGGAGTCATGGTGAGGATCAAAGGGGCCTCCGTAAAGGCCCCAGCCCAGCACGGGTGTGCAGAGGCACTCAATAAAATCCGTCTGAGGAGTCAGGCCCTTTTTTTCTGGCCTCTGCTTTAACTCCTCAGGTCACAAATTAAACTGTCAATGGTGGCTGAGTCCTAGTGTTGGAGGTTTCTTCTGAATCTCATTTGGTTAATTCTGTTTCAGATTCTTCGGGAAGGCAGTAGCTCCTGACTCCTCCTCACCATAGGAATCCAAGGTAAGAAAGGTGTTGGGGTGCTTAGAACACAGCAGGCTTTGCCATGAACATTCATTTTCTTTCCCTCTTTGGAGAGGTCCTCACTGGGACTAGGGTGTGAGCATTTGCCCCTTCAGGTCTGTCTGCCACACCACGCAGTGCTTCTACTCACCCACAGGCATCTGGCGACATATGAAGCAGAGCCTGGGGATGCTGTACGTGCTCCACTGTGTCAGACATCTGTTCCTAATACTGATTAGCAAAGTTGGAAATTTTTCTAAAGGAGCCGAGGACTGCACATCAAGTCAGAAACTGAGGAAGGGGAGGACAGCTGAGAGAGGAAAGCAAGAGCAGGGGGCAGGGAGGGGCAGGGAGAGGGTAGGCTGGAGATGCCAAAATCTGGACCTAAGAAACTTCCACAAAAGGACACAGCGAGGGGCTGCCAGTCCTCCCACCTCTTATGGACACACCACCCAGTGCCCGCCCTCAGTCTCCAAGAAGGAATATACACCACCCAAAGGACGCCAGGTAGCTTTCCCCAGATAGAACCACGAATATAGAGAAAAAGCATTTCATTTCTGGAGTCCCCCAAAAGCCACTGAAACTTAAGCTGGAAAAAATAGAAACAATGAAGAACACAAAACTCCCAGAAAGTAAAGTCTCTATCTATGCAAATTGCTACAACATTACACAGAACAAGTGAACATAGTCAAAAGCACCAATTAGATTTTTTTTTTTTAATTTTATTTTGTCGATATACATTGTGGTTGATTATTGTTGCCCCTTACCAAAACCTTCCTCCCTCCTCCCTCTCCTCCCTCCCCCGCAACAGTGTCCTTTCTGTTTGCTTGTCGTATCAACTTCAAGTAATTGTGGTTGTTATATCTTCTTCCCCCCCCCCGTTTTGTGTGTGTGTGTGTGTGTGTGTGTGTGTGTGTGTGTGAATTTATATATTAATTTTTAGCTCCCACCAATAAGTGAGAACATGTGGTATTTCTCTTTCTGTGCCTGACTCGTTTCACTTAATATAATTCTCTCAAGGTCCATCCATGTTGTTGCAAATGCACCAATTAGATTTTTTAAGTGACATATCTATAGCCTTTATTTATGGGAGTGATGAAAATTAGGTGAATAATTTACAAAATTGGAAACCTTAAATAGTACACTATGAGGGCAAAGCTCTTATACATTTAACACAGATAAATAAGGGTCAAGGTCAGCTGTGTGGAACAAGCAAGGACACAGGTCAGGCACGGCAGCAAGACAGCCAGGGGCTCTAACAGGGAGGACAAACACACAGGCACCTCTCAGAGAACTCACAAGCCTGGGCCACTGATTTCCTAAGTTCCATTTTTTCATGTTTTATGTCATTAAAAGTCAAATTAGTAAGGATAACAAAACAATACAGCACTAGTAGCTCCTCATGGCTGCGGACGTGGGGGGGCATGGGGAGGGCAGGTAGCAAATGGCCCTATCACCTCCCCGAGGAATGAGTATCTTCCATCTCTGGTACTTAGTGAAACTAAGAGCAAAAAGAAATTGCCAGCAGTCTCACTGGATGCCCCTCCCAAGCACATGGCCCTCCCAGTCAGCAGAGCCATGCCCAACTTTCTGTAAAAATAGCCTGAGACAGGAGATTTTTAAACAAACTGCTCTGCCCTCAAAACTAGATTACTTCTTCATCCCAAAATTAAGAGCGGAAACAATCTTAGGACTGCGGTGTGGCCAGCCTCATGGTCAGGGGCACAGGCTCTGGGTCTAACAGACCTCCTATGAACCCAGCTCCAGGACCAGGAGCCAGAAGCCTCGGGCAGGCTACTCAAAATCTCCATTCCTCATTTGCAAAATGAGGGATCCATCCCTCCGGAGGTGATTGTAAGGATCAAAGCCCTCAGCAGAAAGAAGAGATACTGCACCAGAGAGAGACACTGTTACTGAATTCACTCTCCTCATCACAGCTGCAATGGTGGCACTGTCTGCAGCTTTGAGCACAGCCCTGGCTCTGTTCCCGCCTGCCCATGTCTTCTGTTTGCAGCCACGGTTCCCTACGCTGTGCATGGGAGCCAATCCAACCCACCATCAGTCCTGCACTCCTCTTCAGGCTAATCTCACAGGCACACTGTGATCCACCACCTACATGACCAGAAAGTCCCCCAGCCAAGTCAGAGGAACAATTTGAAAACTGAAATCATCCTTTACCTTTTAAAAAGCCCAATAATCTCTACCCAGTTCCCATTACCACTAAACGCAAGGACTAAATTCTAGATTCACTGTTCATTAATCTTCTCTCCCTCGCCATCATCTTTCACTCTGTTCTTTCTGCCCTTGCTTCTGTAGCTCCTCATACCCCTCAGTTAATAGATGTGATGTCACCATGAAGTTACTGCAGAACAAAAATGTCACATATGGAACACATTTGCCTCCAGGGAAAATGTAAGTGGGAATGAGGTCAGGAGAACGGTATCTATGAAGCAGTGTCCACAGCTACTCTTTGAACTTTGAGGCTAAGTGAACTTTATACATGATCTGTTGTGCCACAAATCAAGTAATATCAACAAAATTTTATTAAATACTCCCATGCATTTAGCTTTATAGTAAATACTGCACAAAACTCTCAAAATGGTTATAACTGAGAAGAAAATCAGATATCTTCATACAAAGAGCCAGTTTAAACAATTTTTATATCAAATAAATACAGTAATGGTTTACATAATTCATCAAATAAAATAAATATCCATGAGTCTATACTTATACGGAGAGCTAAATAACAAATGGGAAAGAAGGAACAGCTCTTCCTGATAGTAAAATTCCAGTTAATACATATAGAAGGAATAACAGAAAATAGATTACCACTTAGCAAACACCACAGCAATAACTATGGCTGACAAGAATCATGATAAATGCAAAAATTAGTAGATGAAAGCATGATGAGAAAGGATATTTACATAGTCTCAAAGTATCTTTCTGTAAGATACTAATTTACAAAGGAAAAACAGTAACTTCCAATGGAAAAACCAATATTAAGACATACTGATTCACATATCCCCTGAGGATACAACTTCACTTTTGTGGTATTCTTGCCAAAAATGCATGATCTCCGTCTAATCATGAGAAAATACCAGACAAATGCAAATTGAGAGACTACAACGAAGTAGCTGGCCAAATGATATTCTTCAAAAGTGTCAGAGTCACAAAAGACAAGGAGAGACTGCCATCCTCGGTTAGAAATGACTGAGGAGACATGACAACTAAATGTAATGTGGAATTCTGAAACGGAAAAAAGGACAGTCGTGGGACAACTAGTGAAGTTCAACAGGTTAGTCAATAGTATCATACCAAGGTTAAGTTCTAGGGTTAGATCACTGTACTGTGGTCCTGTAAGACATCAGCTTCAGGTGAAGCTGGGTGAAGTGTTTATGGGAGTTCTGTGCACTACTTTTGGAACTTTTTTGTTAAGTCTAAAATTACTTCAAAATAAAAAGTTAAAAAAATACAACTTTGTATACCCAAAGATACTAGTCTCTATCCCCAGGTGTGATACCTCACATTTAAGAGACACTCAATAAATGTGAGTTGAGTTGATTAAACAATTAAGAGGATATGATGGGTTAAAAAACAAAATATAGGGTAGTAACTATAGGAAGATCCAAGGTCAGGAGGAGCTGGTTAGTTTATTTAGGATGACAGACTTAAACAGGTTTCTAGGTGGAGGGGAAGAAAGCAAAAGAGCAGGAGAAACTGAAGAGGCAAAAGAGCCCCTCACTGGCTCGGGTGACAATTTGGAATACAATCCATGCATAAACTGGGAAGCTCCTGTACACGCTCTACCACCGGAGGAAACAGAGTTATATAAATGCATATTGCATATTTTCCCTTACAGCCTTGCTGAAGCACGTATGTCTATAAACAGCTTTAGATATTGAGCATATCTTTCCTTGAGTTTCAGGGATCTTTAAAGCAAGCTGATGCCCAGAGGTTTTTACTCTAATTTGGTACACGTTCCTGGAGGCCTGATGTATTATCAGATTTCTATTTGTAGATGAGAGCTTTAGGAAACACAGTCTAAATACAACTTTGGAAATTCATATCTTGTGCTATTCTTGTGTGGCTCTGTCAGAAACAAGTAGAAGGGAGAAGCAACTGTTTGTATTTAGCCACAACTGCCACAGGATGCCAAGAACCAAAAGTGGCATCTTCCTCTGCCTCTTGGCGGGTCTTATTTTCAGAGACAGGCTGCAGCAACAGTAAGTTGTGAATATGGCTGCTCATCTCTTCTTGCCACTACAGCCCTGGCTAGAGAGGAGGAGTTGCCTCTTCAGGAAAGATAGCTAATTTAAGATTGCCTTACTCCATCCCCAAGCAAAAGGCAGGAAAAGTGGAAGCTTGCCACAATGGATGCTAGCCTTGAAATAAAATTCACAACAGGTAATGCACGAATGAGTTTCTCCAGCTACATACCTTCCCCTGCACCTCTCAAACTGTGCCATCAACACAAAAGAGGATATCCAAGTAATGTATGCCAAATCCTTAAATTATGAGATCAATGGAAAAATAGTAGGAATTAATTTAATAGATATGCCTCTATTCTTATAAACCCCATACACTTGCATTTATTTAAAAAGCATTGTATTCAATCTCAACAACACAAAAAATGTGCATGTCCCTAAAATAATTTTTAATCTTAGGACAAGCTAGCACCCCATGTCACAGTACCTGGCATGTTAGATGGGACTGATTATCGATTAAACGAACAGTTCATTCATAGTACCTATTCATTTCTTTTTCATTGACATGGGTGAAAAATATTTGGACTATCATTCAACTATGTTATGTAAAATTGGATAGGATTTGCTTCACTCTCATACAATTACACTATTCCAATGTTGGATTTAAACCAAATCCTAATTTTCCACTGATTTCCATCACAAAACTGGTCATATATTTCCATGCAGAAATCCCAATTTGGAGCTGAACTTTGATATGTTTTGATCTGTTAAGAGCATTTTTATAGGTTTAAAACTGCAACAGTTTTAAATGCCAAGTTCTGCCTTCCACCATGAGTCCTCTCTTTTTCCTTGGACCCTACCTCATAAATCAACAGAATTTTTACCCCCATTAGGGTTCTCAATCCAAATAAGCCTTTTCCAGCATTTGGCTTAGCCACAATTTCTAAACTTAGCTTCTTGGGTTTGGATGTTGACTTTCCTCAACCATTAAACTGCAGTATAATGTTTCACCAGCAGGTGCTACATTTTAATACAAGGCATGCTCTCAAAATACCTTGTATTAAGTTTGAGGCTTCTGGTTACATACTATCAGCTGCTGAACACCTAAAGGATACAAGGTACGTTGAACATCTCAAGAGGAATACAATGTAAAAACAGAAAGGATTCTTCAAAGATCATAGAGCCCAAGCTTCTACTACACAGATGAGGACCAACAGAGGCCCAGAAAAACTGTTTTAAACGAACTCTGTAAAGCAAGTTGAAGACAGAAGGTAATCTGAACTAACAAGGGCCCACACTAAAAGGCCCTTGACCAAAGAAATATGCTGTGAGCAGAGAGCTCAGGAAATTATTTTTTACTTCAATAAACAAAGAGAGAAAGAGAAAAATATTAAAATAAAAAATGCAATATAGAGAAATCTACCTAAAGGAATTTATAATTACTAGAAGTTAGTGCTGGTGCTTATAGTATAAAAACAAAAGGTGGAAGGCTGAATGGACTATTAACACTTTTCCATGTCCCCTCCAAGGACTAGGATCACCACCATAGATACAAGGAACTGAATCATACTTGTGACCATCCCCTGATGCACGGGAGTTGGTGGCAGAGAGCAGTGGCCGGCAGACCTGCAAGCCAGCAGTCAGATCCGAATAAGAATAGGTTTCGGTTCAGAGTTTGGCACAGACTCCCAAGAAAATGATTTTAAATGGGAAATCATAACTGAAAACTACAAATGGAGTTTTGGAATTTGGACCCCTCTCTCAAATGATACGCAAATGTTTGTGATATAGTTCGCATGAGCATTTCTGTGGGGAGAGGGTCTCCATGATCCTAGAAAAGGTTAAGAGACACAATGCCAAAACAAACAAACAAACAAAAACCATGAGGGTAGTGTAGGTCACTGTAAAGGAAATGCAGAGTAAGAACTGATGCAGTAATACTCTCTCCTCCAGAGTGATGACGCACTGATGACTGACTACTAAAACAGAGCAGAAGCCTAACATCTGATCCTGGAAAAGCATGAGACAGACATACAGTCTGATAACTGAGGTGAGAAAATGTGACACTCTAACAGCAGTACAACATTTGTGTTTACTCTAATACTGAAGACTTTTACAAGTGATAAGAACATTCTAAAACTAGAAGAACAGCTAGATTCAGAAGATAATTTTTAAATAGATTTTTGCTTTGTCATAAATCCTCATGCAAAAGCCTTCTTATCCCACAGTTTATACCTTCTTAGTTACCACAGCAATACACCTCGCTCCAGGCTGCCTGTAGTTTCTATTCCAGCAGGCACTGAATTAAAATCACTGGTTAAGAAATCTTCTATAAAAGCTTATTATTATGTATTTCCAATTTGTAATGATTCTTTCTGCTGCTTATTTTTTACCAATGTTAAGCGACTGTCACATCTTCTTCTTCTGGATTGACCACGTCGTCAGGCTTGCCTGAAGCGTTCACTGCAGGTAAAAGCCACGATTCTCCCATGGATCATGAGATACCCCACGGTCTCAGGTAAGGTAGGGTTGTTTCCCTACATTGCCAGTCTGAATTGATGGCAAGTCGTTCAATGCAATTTTACAACTAGAGTAAACATTAACATTTGTGTGAATTTTTAAGATTTAAAAACATGACAAAAAACACCAACAAAAATATGAGAGTTGGAAGCAATTTTGAGCTTGTGATGGTCACTTTGGGCTTAGTCCCTAGTCTTGCAGGAATGTTCTTACTATCCTTGGCTGCTAGGAATTTTTGAGTAGAAAAGGTTAAGAAATACTAACATAAGGTATTGCAGGGACAGGGGGAGAAGCAACTTAAAACAACAAACAAAACGGCCTGAAGGGTCGAAACACAAGATGGCAACAACACAAATGCAGCCTTTCTACACTTCCATGAGAAGCACAAACGCATTTCTACACTTCCATGACAGGCACTGAGGCACTGCTGCATCCAAGGCCTCGCACAGGCCAGCTTTTGTGCTCATTCAGCAAGCCCAGGAATCAGGGGTGCTATGTCCCCACTTTACCGAGCCCTGCCACAGACGACACAGCTCTAAGGGGTGATGCAGGGGTTCAAGCCCCGGTTCCAGAGTCCACCTCTCAGTCACCACACTGCACCAGCTGAGGTGGCTTCGACCCACCATGTTCTTCACGTTTCCCAGAGGAAGCTGTACTCCTAACTACCACAGGCACTGTGGCCCAGCACTGTGCTAGGGACAAAAGCCACACTAAAAAGTGGGTCTCAATAGTATCTTACAGATCAGGAAACAAACTCCAAGAAGCAAAGCAACTAATCCCAACTTATATTTAAGTAGTGGTAAGGTACAGAATCAGGCTTTTGAGTCAGGGCTGTCTCACTACACAGATGTGCTCCTTCCATGCGGCCACTAGGCCTCTTACTTGGACAGGTCATCTCTCTGCTGCTTCAGCTGTTCCCACACCACAGACAGTCAGGACTGTCCTCCCATCATTCAAATACCCCACCCTAACTGGATCCCCAGCTGTCATGGAAAAGTGCCCACACCCCACCACATACATTTCTCTTTCGACATGCAGAACACCAAGGGTCTCCACTCAACTCCTTCCTCCAAATCTGCATGATTCTGTAAAGAGGAACTCAAATCTTGTTCACATTTTTTCAGTGTTTGTTCCCTGTATTTATATCCTTAATAAGTCAAACATCCCCAAAACTGGTCTTATATTTTTAGGTTTTTAAAAATAAGGGATGTTTGTTAAATGACAGTAAGCAAAAAGTGCTCTAAAATGCATTCTCAGCCACAGCATGCACCTAGAGCCAGGGAGGGGTCTGGAATTAGCTCACAAGATGACTTTCTGACAAAACAGGTAAAGTAACTCACAATCAATGTCAGTCAGGCCCTAGGCTTCCAATCATTAGAAGGCAATGACTGTGATTACCAAAATCATGTAGGTATTTGAGGTGCTTTGTTCTTTATATAAATACAAGGCAGGGTTTCTCAACCTCAACACTACTGACATTTGGGGCTGGAGAATTGTGGGCCTGCCTCGTACATCATAAGAGATTTGGCACCATCCCCAGTCTAAATACTGCAGCGCCCCCCCACTCCAGTTTAACAATCGAAAATGTCTCCAAATATCACCAATTGCCCAATTGAGAACAACTAGATGTAAAATAAAGAACTTACCTATGTGACCACAGACACATTTTTCTCTCTCCTCAGTTTGATACTTTTGACATAAAAATATTCAATTTGATATCTAAACCATGATAATTTTTTCAAACACCTAGATTGTATAAAAAAAGCCAACATTTGATTACTTGATAATTTTGTATTTGTATATATCTTTCACACTTATTGATTAAATTTTTCAATAAAAAGGAATAATTGCTTTAAAAAACCCATTAATGCTTTAAAAATGTGGTTATTTGCTTTTAAAGAAAAATATCTGTATTTATTATAAGTTATAAAAACTGTTCTTACTAATCATGTGAAAATTTTATTACTCTTAGAAAAACTTCTGAACTAAGAGTTTACTTTTAGAATGTTCTCTAATTCCTGAGATGCTCACAATAATACTATTTCCTACATATAATGTGATTTAATTCAGTCACCTTAGCATTATCTAAGGGGGCTTATTTCAGGGGGCTATTAAGAGACCCACATCTTAAACAAATTTGACATAAAATGGTTCCATCTATATAAAAGAGTACTTTAGTGACTCACAGCCATTTAAAATCTCAACGAATTTTGTTTTTTGGTTTTGTTTGGGGGGGTTTCTTTGGCGGCTGGCTAATATGGGGATCTGAACCTGTGACCTTGGTAATATCACCACCACGCTCTAACCAAGTGAACAACCAACCAGCCAGCCCTCAACAAATTCTCAAGTAAAGCTGCACTACTTAGTTAACACTGAAATACACAGATAAGTGAGTACAACGAAATATCCAAATAGCAATCATGCCAAGCCGGTTCTCAGAAGACCTCGTCAGCCCAGGACCTCCAGCCTGACAACAGAACCGATTCCTCTGAGAGTAGGCTACCAGTGTTTGCCAATAACAGCTCAGATTTGAGAAATGGATTAGTGAAAAGAGCTAGTTTGCAGTTCATCATCCAACAATAAGAAATGACAAAGACTTAGACCTACTAACGTCAGCTTTACTTTTAGTCATTAAAGACATACAATTGAGAACTAAATAAAAGCATAACCTTTTCACATCACAAAGAGCCATACCAAACTTTATTTATTTATTTTTTGACCGGTAAGGGGATCGTCTGCACCACGCTCAGCCAGTGAGTGCACTGGCCGTCCCTATATGGGATCCGAACCCACGGCCTCAGCGCTACCTGCGCCGCACTCTCCTGAGTGAGCCACAGCGCCAGCCCCATACCAAACTTTAGACGGCAGGATTGTAGGTACATAATAAAATGAAGAAGCAAAGCTTTGATCTGGCATCAATAGTTTTTAAATCAAGCAAACTTGAAATGAAAGCTATATACATACTGTATGATCATTCTTAACGACTTCCTAAAGTTTAAAGTTTAGAAAAACAAAGTGATTTCTACTTAAGGACAAGAGTCATATAATTTTTGACATATTTGGAGTATTTGGTGGGGGGAAAGACATAACTTTTAGGCTAATATTCTTGTGCAGTCAGCATGCTGTAAAGTTAGGAGCGGCCTGTGGCTCACTTGGGAGAGTATGGTGCTGACAACACCAAGTCAAGGGTTAAGATCCCCTTACAGGTCATCTTAAAAAATAAAAAATAAAAAAAAGCATGCTATAAATTTAAAATAATGAATGGAAAACAATATTACCTTTAGCAATGAAATGAGATTACCACTTCTTGCAAATAAAACATAGCAGAGACATACCATTTGAGGAGCAAACAAATCAAACCTAATTCAGGTTGTCAAATTGCTCAAAAAGGGAAATGGAGCAAGATGATCACTTTCCCATTTGCTTCATATCAGGTACAGCAGCCCAGCAGCTGATTCTTGAGTGACTGAGAAAGGGGAGAGTCAGTAGACGGAAATGCCCCCTCTCCACTGTAGAGGGAAGTGTGGCACCAGCACTGACCCTTCAACTACTGCTCAAGTGGAGATGAAAGTTAACGGTGGCCAAACCACCAAGATGCAGAAAGATGTAATCAAGTGTAATTCAGGTGCTCACTATTTTATAGGGATTTCCACGTAAGACATTTACTTAGAATGAATTAAATTAATACACAGTGCACTTTGAAAAACATAAACAAATCACGTTATAATTTAGGACATAAATGGTCAATATTTTACTACTAACATATATAGGAGAAACTTAAAAATGGACTTTCATTTTCTTGGAAAATTTATACATAGAGCCCCTTTTTGTATTTGATACAATCTACAGCTTTTAAAATTTCACTGTAATCTTTTGTTTTCAAAAAAACTTAGTGACTTTAATAACTCAGGAACAACTGCTGATTGCATTATCACTGGACAATGAGGAAGTCAGATATATATAACTCTATTTCAGTCATATTTCTGTAAAAATGGAAAAAATAAAATGCACTTGATAACTTTTCATATAAAAAGCAAAATGTCTCAGTATCCTTAATAAGATGTCGAATGGAACATCTATGCAATCAGTTTCCCTATCTTCTCCACCCTGTTAAATACACATTTAAATGGCTGCTCACCTGGATAACTTTATAGAAATAGGCATACTGTCGAGCTGTGTTTTTATACTGGCTGAAGACATCATGTATAGCTTGTGTTGACTGAAGATACCGAACCTCATCTTCTTCAAAGTAGAGAGGAGTGTCATATTCACTGGGGAGGGTCTGAATGTAGGGCTGCCAGAAAGAGTTAGGGCTGGCTCGTTCACACAGCAAATGAAAGGCCAGTGCGATATTTCCCATGGCTTGAAGAATTCGGTCTTGAGAATATAAGGGCCCTGAATTAACCCAGACGTTAACAGTGTGAGTGAGTTCCACAAGCTTCTTTAAAAAGCATTCATTCAAAATATTATTAAAACTATTTTAAAATACTAAAAAGTCTTGTAACATTTAAAGTTATGTGCACCTTTCTTTTGACATTAAATGGAAAACATTTAATGCAGATTTGAGGGAATATTTCACTAGTTGAGAAAACAACCAAATATGGTCCTTAGCACCACACATGGAATTTTATATATTTTTTGTTATTTGCAGTTTGCCTTAAACAGTCAGAAATTATTCTCACCCAACACTGAATTTTTAGCAGACTCAACAGTCATTAGTAATTTTCGTGGAACCCATAAAAATAATTCTTCTGCCTAGGGGGGAAAAAAAGAAAAAGAAAATGGTAGAATCATCAAAATATGTTACAATCCAGTCACACAAGAAATATAATTTAAGGTTGCATATCAGCACTTCATTTCGAACTATTAGATATATATTTTAGATATAAGCATTTATATCATAGTTAAATGAGTGGAAGCATAGTTTAAAATCCTGTTTGCAGTAGAAAAACTAAATATAAATACTGAGAAGACAAATAATCAAAAAAGGGAATTTCAACTTTAATTTGAAGCAAATACAACATTTGGAGTAGTATACAAAAGTGTTTATTTTATTCTTTGCTATACTTGTATTTTAAAGTTGTAAAAACAAAAACAAAAACAAAAAAAACTTCTGCCTGCAACAAAAAACTTAATCTGTCAATGTAAATTGCTCCTATTGAGTTTTTGAAGCCAGAATAACATTCCTTCCTCAGGTCTGGACCACAATCTGGAAAGACATGATCCTGAACACCATAATCCCAAATACTGAATCCAAAAAGATCAAAATCCCTAAAGTCTAAGATCCCTAACATCTAAAATCCTGAAAATCACAATCCTGGAAGATTAAAATCCTGAATATTGAAATCCTGAAAGCTGAATTCTGGAAAAGGGATTATTGCATTTTCGGTTGTACATAGTAACATGACAGGTGGACCTATTATCTTGTTATTGTCTCTATTTGGAATTAAGTATGGTTTAAGGAGATGCACATGGGTGCCAAGTTGACAAGGGATGGACTTGTGGACATAATTCTAGGTGTCAACTTGTCAGGATTAAGGAAAACCTAGAAATCTGGTAAGGCATTATTTGGGGTATGTCTGTAAGGATGTTTCCAGAGGAGATTAGTGTGTGAGTGTGAGAGGACTAGGTGGAGATCTGCCTTGGCGGGCACCATCAAATCAGCCAGGGGCCCACAGAGAACAGAGAAGGCAAACTGGTCTCTCTCTGACAGCTGGGACAAACTTTTCCTCTGCTGCCTTGGACATCAGAATACCAGGCTCACCAGTCTTTGGACTCCAGGGTTTATACCAGAGGACCCCAGGTCCTAAGGCTTTTGGCCTCATACTGAGAGTTACACCATCAACTTCCCTCGTTCAGACTTGAACTAAGCCATACTACTTTGGAGCATCCCAGGCTTTTTTCTTTCTTTTTTTTAGTTTTTTTCCCACTGTTTTAAACTGTCAGCATTATTTTTTACAATTCACTATGCTATGTATTTCATCTTCACATCATTTCCAATACTAGAGGTATAAATTGTGTAAGGATTTTTAAAGAGTTCTATCTAACTTGTTTTATGCATTTTTTGCAAATTTACTCCACAGAAGTGCATTATCATACCATTGACTTTGTTTGTAAGCATTGCTGTGTGTATGTAAAAATGGTGAAACTTCCTGAACAAATGACAAGATGTCCTTTTTGTACATGTGCATTTGTGAAAAATAAAATTTCTTGACATCTCTCTCTTTCAGCAACTGCATATTCGGTCATGGAGCCATTGCAGATTTTGATCAATCTCATGCACTTGAGTGTGTACTTGCAAAAATATAAAGTGACCTATGAAGTGTTCTGTGTTCCTACACATTTCACAAATAAATGTCATTTAAATAATTTTTCAAATTATTATTTCCAGAGTCACATTTTTGGGATTTTGATCTTTTGGGGTTGTGATTTTTGGGATTTTAGCTCGTAGGGATTTTGATCTTTTGAAATTTCAGTGTTTAGAATTGTGTCTTTGGGGATTATGATCAGTGCTGTCCTTCCTCTACATACTTGTTTTTAAAGCACAACTTACCAGCACATGCACAAGCCCATAAGATACTATGGTTTACTTTTTTCCCAAAGTATTATCTCATTTTTTGGCAATATGAGATGCTTCTTTTTGGTATGCTCTCTGTGTGTGTATCTCTATTGCTAAAAACATGCACATAGCTCTCTGCCATGTGAGGATACAGCAAGAGGGTGGCTGTCTGCAGACCACCAGAACCTGACCATGCTGGCACCTTGCTATTGGACTTCCCAGCCTCCAGAACTGTGAGGAAGGCAGGCAGGCAGGCAGGCAGGCAGGCAGGAAGGAAGGAAGGCAGGAAGGCAGGAAGGCAGGAAGGCAGGAAGGCAGGAAGGAAGGAAGGAAGGCAGGAAGGCAGGAAGGCAGGAAGGCAGGAAGGCAGGAGGCAGGAAAGAAGGAAGGCAGGAAAGAAGGAAGGAAGGAAGTTAAGATATTCTGGGCAGCATCCACACTAATGAAGCTTTTCATGTGATCCAAGAAAAGAATGTGTGACATCTCACTTTTATGTCTATTAGTCATAAACAGTTAATGTCTACTATTTGAATTATTTTTATGTGTCTTGTCCCTTATTATGGATTATAAATGCCAGGAAAGAAGAGACCCTTTGTTTTTTAGAAGCATGGTATAATATCAAGCAAGGTACTAGTAGATATTTAACAGGTATGTAATAAACCAGTGTATGGTTTATCAATGTATCAATGAAAGGTTAACTACAACTTGATCAAAAATGTTACTGGAGGTTTGAGGGGCCCAAACAAATAATACCCATTTCCTTCACCCAAGTTCAGAACCAACTGAGAGGCAAGAATACAACAGATGGTCACCCAAAATATCACCTACTGAATCCCAGAATTAGACAGACTCCCCCACCTAGTTACAGGCAGAACTGGTTCCTCGCAGCCCTATCCGAGTGTGGGCCTGCTCCTGCAAAGCTACAAGGTGGAGAGAGCAGAGCACAGCAAACATACATGGCAACCAGCTCCCACCAAGAAAAAGGCCAAGCCCAGTTTCTTCTCCCAAACTCAGCAGATTAGTTACACCTCCTCTTTAGGTGAGGCCTGGACGAGGGGTACAGAGAGGCTGGGATTTCTCTTCTTTACCTGTCATCTCTCGTGTTGCCGTTTCAGCAAGCTACCTTCAGCCACTCAGTTACCCCTCCCAGAACACTGGAAAGTATCCTCAACGCCACCACCCGCCACCCCACCCCCTCCTCCAATCTGTCACAAGATCCTTATGCTCTCCCTCCAAGCCAGGAGTTCACATCCTTTTCTTTAGTTAAATCTCAAAGTTTTGTGAGGCATGTTCTATGGTCTCCCTACGGAGGCTCAGAAACATGAACTGACTTGCCTGGAGTCACTCGGTATGGCACAGCTCCCAAGTTAAGAGACAGCTGCCGCAGAGAGGAGGGAGAGTCAGGCCACGCTGCCTATTTGCCTGCAAGGCTCAGAACAAGCCCGAGGCATCTACCTCCAGTCCCGTGCCCTCTACACCACACCACAGTTCAAACATACTTAGAGCCCCTCAGAGCAACCTTTTATAAACTCACCTTGATATCTCTTGTTGCTCTCAAACCAAAGCCTTCTTCTTTGAAGTTAGTCATTTCAAAACCCTCGACAGAAGCCCCATTTTCAGAGGCCCATTTCATTAGATCAGGAAAGTAATCTTCTCTTTTTCCATCAAAAGTAACAGACAGACCTGTACAGAACCATGTTTTAAAAATCAAGAGCTACTTTTAGGACATATCATTTACAACTCTTTCAGAAAATAAAAAACAGACCATAACACTGGAAATAGTCTTAACACTCTAGTCCTGAAATAATCAAAACTAATCACCACGTAGTCATAGTACAAACCTTAACTAGTGACAGGAAAGGCAAATGAAAATCCTAAACTCTCTGTCAGTTACAGAGAAACATTTACAATACTAGGTAAAAAGAATATTGACCAGTAGGTGCTGTTAAGTAACACAATGACAGAGGGGAGGAAAGCCTTCATTATCACCACCACGGATTTACAACGTCCAACATGCCATCATGTCCACTTTTGCTTTAAGAAAATTCCCACTGAAACAAGAATCAGCAGCTCACACTCATGCACAAGGAGACATGGGTAAGGATGAGCACCAGAGCCCTGGTTCTAAGAGCACAAAACCAGAGAGCTTTAAAAAAGAATGCTATAAAACAATTTAAACAGCTACGTCTATATGGATCACCATAAATAAAACACAAAATGTAACACTATTTTTTTTAAAAAATCAAGTGGTCTGACACCATTTATGTAAATTTTTAAAATACTAATTACAACCATTTATTTTTATGGAGTTATATATGGGGTTTTTTGCTTTTGGTTTTTTGTGGGTTTTTTGTGGTTTTTTGGGGGCAGCTGGCTGGTATGGGGATCCAGACCCTTGACCTCGGTGTTATAACAGCACGCTCTAACCAACTGAGCTAACCGGCCAGACCTATGGGGCTATATATGAAGCAGAAAAACACATACAGTAAAATGAATATCCCTGAGAAGGGAGGGAATAGAATGGGATGGAAGTGTGGGGCTTTAGCTATATCTGTAATGTTTTATTTCTTAAAAACAAATACAAAAACAAAACAAAGGAGAGTGGGGGGGTGAAGGGGAAAAAGACCAGTAGGTGGGAAAGAATTTAAGGAGAATTCGAACTAATACTTTGACATATGCTCAATCTGGGTAGTAGATTCTCAGGCATCTGTTATATTATTTTCTGGACATTTCAGCATGTTTGAGATATTCAAAAAGATGAAAACTCAGGCACAGGAAAAACCATTACGTTTTGATGAATAAAAGAAGAGAAAAAGGAACCTTATTAACATGAGAAACTGGCGTGGAACCCAGCCCAGGTGCCTGTGGCCATCTCACCACAATATAACAGTCAATAGAGCTGTGAAGAGGTAACCGCCTAGCACAATGTTGTGCCACGCTAGATATGGAAACATAACTTGAAAAGTAAAGAAGAATGACTTGAGTTAGGGATATTCTAAGACTTTACTCTTCACTCACGGAGAACTAATGAATGCTCTAACTTTAGTGTCAGTTGTAGTAAACTGTATCCACTCAGGAAAAAAACTCAGGATATACAAAAATTTTTCGGCTGCCTATTTGGTGAGATAAGATTAGCACAGTTTACCATTTAGTGCAAATAAACACATTATAAAGGAAACTGCTCTCCATTTGGGGGTTTGAGACCATCTAAGCTAAAGATCACATGTTTATAGATATGTATAGCAGAGCAATAAAACTACTACTTAAGATAGAAAATGAAAAACAGGAGCTAGTCAGTTAGCTCAGTCGGTTAGAGTGCAGTGCTAATAACACCAAGGTCAAAGGTTCAGATCCCCTTACCAGCCAGCTGCCAAAAAAAAAAAAAACACCACAAAAAAATCCTCTTCTCACTCCCTTTCATGACAATAAGAAAGGGAGTATAAGGAGGCTTTTCTCATCCTTTTAAATGCATGCTCTTATGTTTTTTCCTTTGACTTTCTGCATGGCCCTGCACACCAATCTCTACTTTTTGTGCCTTACAGAACAAAAACAATAGCTATACTGAATGAGCTTTTTCAAACTGACACTTAGCCCATAGCCAGCCTTCTTGAGAATCATTGAGATGGCTGCTGAATATACCCTGTAAAAACACAGCTTAAGAAATATAACTATCTCTTACTTAATCTTGAGTTAATCATAAACATTTAATAACATATTAACCAATCAGCATATATTTTTGTGTTGATCATACAAAATATTATGCACTGTCCTGAAACCGAAAAGGAAATACAGTATTAAAAACAGATTTAAGTGTATATTTCATAAAATAAAATAAATAAATAAAAGGTGTATCACTTTAGTCCCCAGATACAAACATTTTTTTCCCCTAAAACTCAATATCTTCACCCTTTCCAAAGCAGGTAACAGCATCTCAGAAACGGGAGAGATCCCAACAGTCTCCCAGTGTGATCTCTCTCCCAATCCAGGAACCCCTTCTATACCAGCCTTTCAGATGGACATTGAATGACACTGAGACCTTTACTACTCTTGAAACCTTTCTGACTTAGGCCAAGTTTCTACATGACATTATTAAATTATGATCATCATTCTGGCAATTTTACCTTTTTGCTTTTTTCGTATTTTTTCCACAAGAGCCCGGATCTGCACATACTCTTCCCATTCTTTTCCTGGGCCAGGTGCAGGACTGCTGCATTCTGTAACGTAAGAGCCAAGTTACTGAAACACTTGCCTACTTCCACTTAACCTACTAGTCTGCAGAAGAAAGAGGGTCTGGATTTTGTCATTGCTGTTGTTGCTGGTTTAATTTTAAAGGACAGAGATATTACAGCCATGAAAATAAATGTGACATGGATATAGCAAGTATACTTTTCAAAGCACATAAATGCTCTGAAACCATAAAAATGCCCCTCACTAAACTGTGACCCAATACCCAAGTGTAAGTACCTAGTTTGCATCTACCTTACTATTGCTGCTCTGATAACTTTCCCTCAGAGTACACTTAAAAAAATCTAAAAAGCTAAAATACAAAATATTTTCCAAAAACTCCTCTAGATGGTAAAAAGAATACTAAAATTCAACATTTAGGCTGGCTGGTTGCTCAGCTGGTTAGAGCACACTTTTATAACAACAAGGTCAAAGGGTTTGAATCCCCATGTGGGCCAGCCACCAAAAAAAAAAAAAAAAAAGTCAATATTTCTTTCTAGTTACAATAGCTCTCTTAGGGAACCTGTTAAATTGGACATAAGGATAATCAGTCAACAAACATTTCACATCCATGTGTAAGGCACTATATTAAGCACTCTGGGGGAGTTACAAAAAGAGATGGCATAGTCACTGCTAAAAAAGCAGCTAGGAATCTACTGTAGGGCCAGAACCAAAAGACCCACACTCAAGACTGGGGCCAGGCATTTTGGAAGGCTTCATGCTGGGCACCCTGCTTATCAGCAGGGCTTTCTTTTTTAAACAATTATGTCAGTTTAAAGAGAGAGCCTCCTTCCCATGCTCCTGCTAAACCTCTTGGTCCCTTTTGCTCTTTAAGGAAAAGAGTCTATGTAGCAAATAATTAACAGTAACTAATTATGCATTGACTCATAATTATTAAGGTTAACCGGTCTTACTTCTTCCTCCCTCAGCAAGCACTGACTGAAGCCCTGGAAAACAATGGTTAAGAAGACATGAGGCTTCCTCAAGATGCCTGCAGGCTACTTGGGGAGACAGGTGATGGGTGGTAAGGACAGCCTCACTCTGAGGAGGTCTACAGGGGCCTAGGGAGCACTCGGTGAGGGGCCTGACCCCAACTCGGCTGCTGCCTTTCTATCAGGGAGAGAAAGCTAAATTTTTATTTAAGGTTTAATGTGTCACATAATCTAAACATAATGAGCAAAGGTTAATGGAGTGATCACAGCTGAATTTGAGGCATAGGGAGCACGAATTTAAATTCACAATTTTAGAAAGTTACCAAATTATACTAACTTACTAAAGCAAGTATAGGAACTTAACAAGTATTTCATGTCCTTGAACCAAGAACTCTTAAACTTCAGCATGTGAAAGTCAGAATCACTGAAAATAAGGTGAGACACTCTGATAAGGGGCAGAGCTCCACAGGTCTGCTCTCTAAGAGACTGCTGGCCTTGCCTTGGGCAAGAGCCCATGACACACCTTCACAGCTAAATCTCATGTAGTCCTCATAAAATCCCTGAAATAATTATCATCTAAGTTTACCGATAAGACCACTAAGCTTCAGAAGGGTTCAGTAACTTGTCCAAGGCCACACCGCTAAAAAGTAGTTGAGTTCGTTCCTGGCCACCAGTCCACAAGGAAGCCTCTGCTCTGAGTGGCTGTGCTACAGAAACCCTATGTTCATTATTTCAGCCAAGCCTCACTAACAGTCAAACAGTTCCAAGAGGCGCCAGTATCTACATCTTTACAGATGGTGGATTTCGAGTTAGTGAGGTTCTGAAACTTGCCCAGCTCACACGGCTCAGAAGCCAGGACATGAACACAGCCTTGTTTGATCCACGCTTCCCCATCCCTGTGAGCCTCACGGGCCACTGGAGTCGCAAAGGCGTGAAAGGCACACATACCGCACAAGGGACTTACTCTGCAACAGCTCACTAGTGAGGTTCAAGATTTCCTTCGGCGAGACAGCTGCTGTAGCACCAGTGCCTGATTTCTGCGTTTTTACTCGACTCTTCTTACCCATTTTCTGACTACAGAGAAGAGAAAGAAAAGACAAAAGGAAAACAATTACATTACCAGAGAACAAAATCAAGCAATAAAATGTGGCACAGCAGTGTCTTAGTCTTAAGATGCTAAGCTCTTACCTCACATATCCCCATATAGTGAGGTTTCCTTCCAGAAAAAGAAATGTGCAATATTAGTATTAGGAAGCTCTCAAATGAGAAAAAAAAAGATCTACTTGTAGTAGTCTCTGGAAGAAAAGTTTGTTCCTTTTCACCTACAGAAACTATAGTATAAGCAAATATTACTCTTACAGTTTTTTAATTACATAGGAGTACTTCAAAAAGTTCATGGAAAAATAGAACCAAAAGATAATGTGAATCTTTCCATGAACTTTTGAACTTTTGAAATAGGCTTGTATAGATTTTCATTGTACATACTAAAATATTCATTCCACAGTATAACAGAGATAAAAATTATGTACACATCACACACATAAAATCATAAGGGCACAAAGACTTATATATTCTCTCCTCATTTTGCTTTGAAAGAATAATTTCCCATTAAAAGCAACTGTATCATACACAACAGATTACACTTTCCATATAAATGCTGAAGACATTTTGGAACTCAAAGAAACTTTAGACAGCTAGTCCAATTCCTACATTTGTTCCACAGAAAAGCCAAAGTGCCTTGCCAGGGTTTCACGGGAAGTCAATGGCAGACCCTAGGCTTGAACACAGTCTCCCATCAGCATCCAATCTGGCACTTTGACCATGAGTCTTGTATTGTCGGATACATGAGAAGTGACTAAACTATTACTCAAGCAATGAGAGAGTACGACATAGGACACACTAGTGGTATTCTAGGTAAAGACCTCTATGGGCTGGTGTTTGAAAATGTTTTATAACAGTACATCTCATGGAAAGTGAGGATTTGGATGTATGGAGAAAGGGGAGAATGACTCACAGGCAGAACAAGACTAGGAGCAGCACGAGGGATGCACAGTGAGGAGAGGACCCCGGCTGGGCAGGGGGTTCTGGGGGGAGCCCAGCAAGCCAGCCACCTCAAAAAGGTCTAGAATTGCTACCAGAGGAAATTAGATCTGATCCCCTAAAGAGAAGCACATTAGAATGACAATCGATGAAGACGGAGAAAAAGTGTCCAGCCAAGAAGCTACCGAAGCACTCCACAATCTAACTGATAACAAACCACCACATAGCATCCTCCATGAAGCCTCAGACCAGTGAATTACACTTAATCTCAAGGCAAAACCAAAAAGCATACTTTGGTCCATTTGCTTTTTAAAAAAGAAATGACAACTGTAGTGTGAAGAACTGTGATAGGACAAAAGATTTTATATGCACATTCTCCCACTATATAAATGATCACTTATTCCACTGTGACTGAATTCATGCAATACTGTCATGTGCTAAAATATTAGGAAATCGCATTCTTTAAAGGGCTAAGATGTATATGTTCACTTATGTATGTAGTGTATAAAGAATAATATGTAACTTATGTATCTAAAAAATAGTGTGAAATAGTGTCAGTCATCCTGTAATAAAAGAGAACTGATAAAAATATGTAAAACTTTTGCATCAATAAATGGAATTAGTTGTTTTGTGATTTAAAAAAAAAAACAGAAAAAAATAAGTGGGGGGAGGGCAGGAGGAGAAACAGCTTAAGCACCTTTTCCTATACTGAAGGACCATCTTCCTAAAAGAGAAGAAAGCTCCCCATGTTTACTTGCTCATGGCCTGGACAGAACACCTCCTTCTCTGCATTTCAGGCCCTCCCATGTCTGCTGAGGGCGTCCCTATGGAAGACCTCTGAACTTAACCTGAAAATAACTAAAACCACCGAGGAGTCTGATAATAAAGACTTTCATCACGCTTCCAAATATAGCGGAGCCACTAGCTCGGCAGGAAAAACTGCAGAAGCATGCTGTCAGGGATGGGCATAACTGGCCTCTCCCTTCAGCCCTGCTGGCAAGACCTTCTGTTGAGTGAGCCGCTAAACAGCTCTAGAACATCACTTTGATGTGGAGCTTCAAGACCCTAACAGGAAGGAAGCCCGAGATGGCGATGCTGTTCTGCATCGGCCCTCACAGTGTGGGGCCCACCAAAAGCTACAAAGCAGGCTTCATTCACCCTCACCTCCACAGGCCTTCCCTGAGCAACCCACCCAACCCCAACTGTCCATGACAGTAGCAGCAGCTCCCCTGTATTCAGTACCTGCCCTCTGCCAGGCCAAGCTACCACTCCTCATTTGATCTTCCTAGATACTCTAAGCAGTAGATTTTACCCTCATCTTTTAGATGACATTCTCAGAAAGGTTAAGTCCCTTGTCTTTGTCCAAGGTCAAGCATCAAGAAAGAGGCAGAGCTAGAATTTAAACTCAGAACCACTACCACACTGCCTCTGTTTAAATACAGATAAAAAGTACATGGCATTTCAGGGTTCAAGAGGGCTGAAAGGTCTTCCAGACAAAGTGCTGTCAAATGCTGAGCATACCCTACCACATTCCTGCCAGGAGCCACTCAGCACACACCTGAGTATCTCCAGCCACCTCCTGAATTCATCCTCTTGCTTAGACCACAACACTAGTCTCTCTCCTGTCTCCCTGCCCAAGCCCGTCCCTCATGCTGCCCTCCCCAGCACCTCATGCTCCCGCAACACCAATGGCTCCAAGGCCCTCGCAGACATCCTCACATGCCTCCATGCCCTGTCCCTCCACCACTCCCCCCATCCCACCACTGCAACACTTCAGTCACTTGTCCACAAACTCTTGTCTTTCTCAAAAAATACTGCTCAGGCATCCCCTAAAAGCTCTCCTGGTCCCACTAGTCACAATTTTCTCCCCTCTGCACTCCTGCAAGTCCTTGTACATCCTTCACTTGCTGCTGGATGCCACCGTACTAAAGATTTGTTCACACACCAGCTTCCCAACAGATAACAGGCTCTTTGAGGGCACCCTCTCTGTCTTATTTATATTCTTATCCCCAACCTCTAGCCCAGACTTCAGCACACAGCAGATGCTCCACAGAGGATGCTAGCCTGAGCTCCCAGGGCAAAGCATTTGGACAGTTCTTATATCAGGTCAAAAATCTGTATTCCTGAAGCTTCTACCCAAGTTTCTATCCCCTTGGAACATACAGAAAATGTCTAATTCCTGCTCCATGGGAGACGGCACTAAACATATGGTTACAATGATTTTAAAAAGCAATAGATTCCTTTGACAGTAATATTCTACAGTCAAGTACTTTCAACTCAAATTGTTCTCAAGATTTCTTTTTAAAGCCGGAAAGCTGCTGGCTTTTAGAAATGAGTAATAGGTGCAGAAGTACAACAGAGGTGAAACTTCAAAACACATCAGTAAATTAGCCCCTGGGAGAGCAGATATATTGGAATGTAATCTTCAAAAGTCCTGTGAGGCTATGTTTATACAGTCACTGAAGCCACTCCTAGCTAAGACCCTCATCTGCAGTTCCTTTAATCTCTTCCTGATTCATTTCCCTGCCTCCAATCTCCTCCCCCACCACACTGTCATCAGTTAGTCTTAATAAATTGAGGTATAAAATACAAACAGCACAGTGCATGTCATGGACTTATCCATATGCATGCACAGCCACCACTTTGAGTAAGGTCACAAGCACACCCAGCACATGTCAAGTCCCTCACACCCTTTTCCAGTCTATATCCATCCCCCAGAAGTAACCACTACTTTGACTATTACCATCAATTAGTTGTGTCTGTTCTTGAACTTCATGTAGATAGAATTATATACTATGTAGGCTTCTTTCACTCAATGCAATGTCCGCAGCTCACAGGGAAACACCTAACCTCCCTAGCAAGGCCTGCCTCAACCCATTTTACCTGGCCAGCTTTATTCCACCCATTCTTTATACAACACAGCTCCAGGGCTTCTTCTCTTTTGGGGGGAAGAAGCCTACTGCCTACTCTCTTGTCTTCCCCTGGCAAAGTTTTTCACATACTTTGAGGTTCCACCAAAGTGTCCCCAATGGCCTTAGGGGAAATTCTAGGATCGTCCATGCAGCCCCCACTCTCATGAAAGTCAGTAAGTGGGTTGAACGTGTCCCCCAAAGGTTCATATGTTGGAATTTCCATTGTAACAGTGTTAAGAGGATGGGAAGTGATTAGATTGTGAGGACTGTACCCTAATGAATGGATTAATCACTGATGGTTCAATGGGCGGTCATGGCATGGTTTTGATGGTTAGTCTGTCTCTTGCTCAGCCCATTCTCGCCATGTGATACTCTGCATCTCTGAGGAGAGCCACTACCAAGAACAAGGCCCTCAGCAGATGTGCTCCCTGGCCTCTGGGCTTCCCAACCTCCAAAACAGTAAAAAATAAATTTTATTTCTTTATAAATTACCCAGTTTCAGGTATTTCGTTATAAGCAAAAGAAATAAACAAATACAGAAAGTGTCATATTCAAGGTCATTAACAGATTCTAAAGGCTTGGCTCACCTTGGCATTCAGTCCTGTGGAAGTCTCTCTGGGCTGTTTCCCTCCCACTGGGATATAGGCCCTAAGGGAGAGAAAGCAGCCAGCCCCAGGTTAGGCAGGAAGAATCTTTATCTTAATTAAGAAGGGGGAGAGGTTGCCTGTCCTTGTCTCCAGTGAATGTATCTCCCTAGGGCACAGGATCCGAGGTCCAGGCCATCTCTTAATCTATTTCACCCAAAAACTGGGTTTCCAGGGCTCTTCCAGTAGAGCCTCCAGGTTGCCTGCCCTGACCTGTCCAGGAGTTCCCAAAGTCCTCAGCCTCCTGCATCCTGAATCCAAGGCACTAATGATTACTAGTCTCTGGAAGGCAGTAGTTTCTCTGTACCAATTCTATAGCCCAGCAGACACTCCTCCAAACTTAGACCCATCAATGTCTGTAAGATTAATTTGCCTCTGTATTTGATACTAATTCTAGTATCTCTGGGACATCTTTAACTCAAAGCACCTTGAAGACATTTACTTCTTTTCACCCCACAAAGCATCAGGCTTTCCTGTCGCAGTGTGCCAGCTCCCCACACTCTGCCTTCCCTTAGCCCCTTGGCCTGGCTGTCATTCCCTGATCTACATACTCTGTGTTACTTCGACATAGACACCTTTACCCCTTGGTAAGTGTGTTAGAGTCCTCAACCTGAAGTCTTGGCTAAATCCCCTCTGCACCAACAAGGTCTCCTTCCCCACACTTCCAAAGCACAGTCCCTGAGCCTCTGTGATCCCACCCACAGCAGTCTAAATTTTTTTATGTGCCTACTTTCCTGCTTTCTTGTGGCAAAGACAAGAGAAACCAGAGCTCCCATCTCTGTATTACCTGTACGGTCTAGTATAGTGCCACAGACACAGTAGATGGTCAAATATTTGTTGAATGAAGGAAAATCTTCGGATATCATATTCGGATATATTAGTGTTACTAATTTTGACAAGTCTCCCACCAGTGATAAGAATAGTAGTCAAAATGAGACATTTACTGAATACATTCACTTCTACTAAGGAACTAGGACAAATCTTAGAAGTAAAAATATAAATTTACGTATATGGAAAGAGAGTGGACAGATAAATAGGTTAGCCACACCATGAAGGTCGAGGGTTAGGGTTGGGACTAAGCTTATGCAATACAGGACCACACTTAAAGACAGTTTCTTTTGGGAATCCATAGTTTATAGATAGAAAAGCTTTAGGATATTAAATTTAATGAGAGAAACTCTGCAAAACACAAATTCTTTAAGTGTTTTTGGTCTTTAGAAAGCAACAAAGCAGAAATCAGTCCTCTTCTGATAGAAAAGTTAGAAGCTCCATGGGCACTTGTAACCAAGGACATGAGCAGCCACCAAAGACCTCCCTGCATCCCCATAACCAGCTGTCAGGAGGCTTAGAAAGGGCTATGACTTGGCTAAGAGACCACAGTGCCAAGCAGCCGACCCACAGTTTCAAACTCGAAATACTGTTTAGTTCCAGCATATAGGTGGACTCTAAATATAGGTCCACCTGATTGAACAAGCTCACCAATGTCTCTGTGCCCAGCACTATGCTAGCCATGATGGAAGACAACAAACTTAGGGAAAGCCAGGCCTGTGGGTCTTGAGGATAAGGTTGGGGAACCAAGATTCAAACCTAAAATAGAGCAACATAAGTAATTCCTAAAATACACAAGTAACTAAATATAGAAAAGCAAGAAAGAAAGTACAATTCAAGAAAAATGACTAAGGGGCTGGCTGGTTAGCTCAGCTGGTCAGAGTGTGGTGCTGATAATAACACCAAGGTCCAGGGTTCAATCCCTGGATCAGCCAGCCATTAAAAAGAAAGAAAGAAAGATAACTAAATTTTAAGATTCCACTTGAGAAGGTGTTAGTATCCAGTATGGGTGGTTTCCTAAATTCAACTCCCTTCTGCCTTCTTTGCTAATAAGAAAGATCTATGCTGTGTGATTTCCCCAACCTTATGGATTTGAAATAACTTGCCTACCCTTTTCATTTATGATTCCAAAATTTGTCACATGCAATGAATAATTTTCATTGTGATTTCAGGTGCATTTGCAGCTACAGTCAAACAGATATCCTGAACATTTTTAATGCCCTCAGTGGAAAAAAACTACCTATTAGACATTCATCAAGTTCCTACAATGAACAAATACTTATCTCCAACATGTACTTCAGATATTTATATTAGGAAAATATAAATACATGCTAAATTAAATATATATGTACACATAAACTCACACACACTCTCAAGTTAAATTACAAATATTAGCAAGAAGTACAATGCTAAATGAAAGGATTTTTCCCCCAAAGTTTAGATTGAAATCCGATATAATTTACAATGCTTATTTCATTATTTTGGCAGAAACAGAAGTACTGGGCCAAAAAAGTTATAATAATAATACTTAAAAGAAAAAATGAAGACGGGCAATGCAGGATAGATAGACAAATGGATTATACAGTTAGAGTTGTTCAAAGGAACAGCTAGCTAAGAGTTTCACATATATCTACATTTCCTCATGATCAAGATATTTTAAAAATCTACAGAATCCTCAAATTCTGGCCCTTTAAAACACCATAAACAACTTATCAAGTCTATCAACAATCTCCTCACCTAACAGACAAGACAGGATTTAGAAAAATAAATGGTATACTCAATTATTATTTAAATTGCTGACTAATATGCAGGGGCATCTGTAATCGATAATCACTTTTGACCTATCAAGTGATTCTTTTCCACATAATCTGTATAGTGGGATAAAGAGGTCAGGAGAAATAAAATAAAGCACATTTAGGGGCCTTGGCTAACGGGGGGGGGCAGTGACAGGGTGGGGGATGCTAGATACTTAATCCATTTTTACAAAGTATAGTTCACACATACTGAACAAAATAGGAGAAATTCCGTTGCCTTTTTTTCCCCAAAAAATAAGTGGAAAGGATATATAATTTGTATTTTCCTTCAGTTCCCCTGAAAATGCTGCTTTCAACTAAATACATTTTTGATTACACTTATTTGGTGATTTATCCAGGAAACCTTAGTTCAAGCATGGCATCTGTTTTTCAGTGTATCCTGCATTTACCCAACTTACAGGTGGATTGATTAAAGAAGAGAATGGTCTTATGGCTTCCTCCTACCTCAGGCTCCCAGCTGTAAAATGTACTTAAGGGAGTGCAAGAGCCTGCCGAATCTTTGTGGAGGAAGAATAGGAAACATTATATTCTCAACCTCAGTAAAACACTTTGTAGGCCATAAGGATCAGATTACTACATTCAGAACTAAACACACGAATTATAGGATGATGGGTTAGGAAAATGAAAGCACTGTTAAATTGAAAAGTATTTAACTGCACAATGTTTTCTTTCCTACAGATACTGACAAGGCATATACAGACCTCGCTTTGCATAGTAAGTACCCTGTCAACTGACAGCAGTGTATGTCAGAAACATGTTCTGGCTTTGCACAGTAGCAGGGCCATGCCATACTAACTTACACCAGTTTAAGTGGCTAACTGGCACCCATCATTCCAATCTCCAATTAAAGAAGGTGCTGATGTACCACAACTCAAAAGTACCAAGAAATCAAGGCAATCATGCAGGGAATAAGGTGGAATTAATTTCAACTCAGTAGCTACTCAAGTACCCGGACAAATATAGACCTATAAATTGCAGTAACTACAATCTCTATCTTTATGCAGAACAATTTGGGCTATCACATATATGTATTACAACTTCAGATTTAAAAAAAAAAAAATACAGTTGTTGCTTTCCACAATTTTTTTTTACTATTTTTCCACTAATTTACACAGTAATTTCAGAGATGCTTAAACCATTCCTGATTGATGTTTCAACACATAATAGTTTTCAGTTTTAAACTGCTGTTGAATTAAATTGTAAATACACTTAAATGAACATCAGCCTCCTATTTAAAGAAAGTCACCAAAAAAACTTTTGTAAAACAATCTTTTGGTATCATGAATAATCATGTCTTATTATATTTTTCTAAAATAAAAAACAATGTTAAGTATGAAGGAACTATAATCTGTCAAGAAATTTCCTTCAAACTATCCACATTCCTAACAAAAAGATTCCAGAGTCTAGGACTGTGGTGCACCGAGATTAGAAGAGACCTTTGGTGTTAGTTATCTACATTAACCCTCAACCCCGCACATGTTTAAAATAATGTCGTCTAATGTTATGTAGCAATTATGGCTGTCAAGGTGTTTTGCCTGATTCAAGCCTGAGGAAGATGTGAGCAGGCAGGACAGAGTGTGTTATCTCTGATTAACAAATGCACAACCTAAGGCTGATTGCTGGTAAGTGGCAAAGGTGAGACCAGATCCAAAGCTTCTGAGTAACTCTGGGGTCTCTGTCAGTGGTCAGCAGCTGTTGCTTGTTCACTTCTGTGGCACAGTCGCCTACTTTGAGAGCCAACTCTAGTGCTACAATGTGTGAAAGTTCATCAACCTCTTCCACCTGTCCAAATTCTCTGAAGACAGTTTTTGTGTCCTCCCAAAGTCTTCTCTTCTCCAGGTTTAATGTGCCCCCTAGTAACACACTTCTCAAAAGTAAGCAAAACCACTTAGATATACTGTACTTCAATGAACAGCTTTTTAAAAGTCAACAAAAACCTTCAGATGTGCTCTGAGAAGGGCACAGTTCAGTAGGACTACGGCATTCCTGGAACTCAACTCAAAGAGACTGTACTCATATTCCTAAGACTGCCCTAGCTTTCTATCAGTAAAGTGAGTTCACTCACTCGTTCCATGCACATGAGTATATAGTCTGAAATGCAAAGATGAATGGGGCATGGTCCCTTAGCCTTTAGGATAAGATGGCAATCAACTAAAGCCTTTCATTACACAAACTGATCTTCAGCAAGATAGATGTGCTACATTAAGCAACTGGATTTTTGAACCTAAATGCAATTATTCATGCTGTCATGTTTGTTTCAGGATCACATTCCAGGCAGTTGAATCTGTATCATCCCTGCCGTGCACAGTATCCTGTGGCAGTTCCCCAACATAACTGTCCTGATCTTAGTTACATCGTTCAGGCACTTACTACATGTCAGGAACTAAGATAAGCATTTTACACAATAGATCAGATAGATATTATTATTTCCCCCTTTACAGTTGAGAAAGCTGATGCTGAGAGTTTTTTTAATGTACAAAAGACAGACTCAGTTGGTGGCAAAGCATCAACAACATACCTCGATGACAAATTTTACTGATACTCAATAGTATTTCATAGGGCCGGCCTGTGGCTCACTCGGCAGAGTGCGGTGCTGATAACACCAAGGCCACGGGTTCGGATCCTATATAGGGATGGCCGGTTAGCTCACTGGTTGAGCGTGGTGCTGACAACACCAAGTCAAGGGTTGAGATCCCCTTACCGGTCATCTTAAAAAAAAAAAAAAAAATAGTATTTCATAAAGCCAGCTCAAAACCAAAACCCACTTATTAAGACTCCAAACATTCATCGTTATCTCTGATATTCAAAATAACAGTATTCCTCTACAGTAGCAAAACATACACATGTAAAGATTTTATCTCTTTGGCCCTTTAAAAGTATAGAGCTATTCTGCTGACCTTGTTCAAATATACAGGAGGAGCATCAGGTTAAATTTGAGACATAAGCAAAACTTCCCAAAGAGCTTCCACCCAGTCCAGCACATGCCACATTGAGCTCTGCAATGCCACACTTTTAGTGGGAGTCAAAAAACTACAGAAACCAGTTAGGTAGCCATGACAGGCAGCACAATTATTACAATCAATAAACGAAAAATTTCATTAGTCACTAGTAAATATTTTATGGTAAAGCATACTTTAATGAGTATTTTTCAACACTAAATCTTACTTTATCTGAACTGTGCTTAATAGAAAACTGCTGATAATGAAGAGTCATGCCTATTTTCTGAGATTAAAACTTTTGAAGCACTTAGTTGCAAGAATTTTTTAGACCGTGTTATGTTCTACTGAATTGTATTCTAAAAAAAAATGGAAAGTAAAACTCAGTATCATACATAGTAAAACCTAAAATACTGCATATTTATTAAGAATTCTATGTATAATACAATTTTTATTTGTCAATTAAAAAATATAGAAATTTTACAAAGGGTTCTATGTAGACACCTGATTATCCACATTCTCTAAACAATTATTTTCTCCTTCTAAAAAAGCAGTGAGGGCTGGACAGTTGGCTCGGTTGGTTAAAGCATGGTGTTGATAACACCAAGGTCCAGGGTTCAATCCTTGTTACAGGCGAGCCGCCAAAATTTTTTTTTTTAATTTTTTAAATTAAGATAAATAATAATCAAAAAGCAATATAAACATTTCTTCCTGGGCTGTCCGTCTCTCCCCCCCTACATCCTCTCCACATTTCTAAAGGTAGGCCTGTAAAAGGTTAAAAATTCACTTTGGCTTGGTAATCAGCATGACTCAGATCCCTTTCAAAATCTTAACTTCAGAGATGGACTTGTCTTCCACTGTTAGCCAAAGGGGTTTTAGACTTATCTTGATTATTAGTTCACTTCTACTCGGAAAGTGAAATAAGAAAAAAAGAATTTCAAAGTCTTACCTTCAGTATTTGAATTTTATAATCATTTGGAATCATTTTTCTTCCATTTACATCTATTTCAGTTGAAAATTGTCAATACCTGTGTTTGTACCTCTTGTTTCATAATCTGTTTATTTCCAAAACCTAGAGGAGACTCCCAAATGGAAATGGGGTCTGCACAGTTAATCACTGACTTGAATTACTAGGTGAATTTATTAACAAAAAGCAGGACTTCTAATCTTGCAGATTTTGCTAATTAAGGTTTTTTTATTCACAAGACTCTTAAGTGACTAAAAAAACCCCAAATCTCAACTTCTTTGTAAAAGATAAATATATTATGTGTATTAATATTTTGCTAGACTTTTAGTTTTACCTTGAAAATAAACATTATGTAAATTATAGCTGCATATCAAAATATTTGACAGCTCCAATTTTATGAATGGGAAAATGAGATGACAAAAAGAAATCTAGTACAGAATTCCATTTTGCCAAGTAAGGTACACCTGTAAATGCAACAAAAGTGAAAACTGTAGAAAATCTTAAAAGCAAGGAATCCTTAGTCTAACACTCTTAATTGGTTAAATATGACTGAGAATAAACTGATATCTAAGATTAAACACTTCTGTGACTGTAGCAAGAGAAAAAGGATGTGCTGTAAATCAAAACATTGTTCACTGGTAAAAAAAAATGGGCCTAAATATAATGGTAGCTAATTGAGAAAACAAATAACTGTATACAAGCAACTTCCAAAGTAATGTAACAATAAAGACACACAGTTCTGTTAAAAATATTTAATGTCATAGTAATAAATGATTCTTTGGAGGAACAAAATCATCACTTCATTCCCAGGACTTTGATCCAAGGGCAGGAAACACACTTATTGAAATTCTTCCTCTCCACCCCCTACAGAAAGCACTACACCAGCAGCCAAGGAAAAGGCAAACCAGTTTCTAAAGATAAAACCTCCCAGTGAAAGATATTCATCAAATTACACACAAAAAAGATACAGTACTATTAGTTACATTTCTAAAAGCTATTTCAAATTAGTGATAAGAAAAAAGGAGACTATGTAATTCAAACATTCAGGAGATTGGAAAGCCTCAAACTAAACTAACATGTAGTCAAAAAGCATTCAGAGTAATCCTGACTTGAAGGTAAGATTTTTACTGTTATCTTTACTAAAATTCCACCCAGCACACACTATGTACCTGGTTTTCATCGAATTCAACGATTATCTACTATTTACTACAAGCAAGCCTCCGTTGTGCCGATATTGACACTTCCCCTCCCGCTGTCATCTTGTTCTCTTGTGGATAATGAGAACATCATTTTAAAGAGGCTGTTGTGATGGTTTATCAGAGCTCTCAAAACAAAAGTTTTCCAGTGGTTGCACTTTAGAAGGAAAAAATATTTGAGTACAACCTTCACATTTTTTTCATTATCCAGTGGCTCCCAAAGCAAAAATTTAATCACCATTTAAAACGTGGCATAAATGTCCACGAGAAGAAAAAGACGTTCAATAGCATTACTTTCTTATTGACAGTCTCGTTGCACTCTTACGAACAGAAACTTTCATTTCTACAACACATATACGCATAAATGTTTCAATCTCCAAGTCCAACGTCACTCCTATTCCAGCAAAAAAGCACTGAGATGTTAGCATACAGGAAAAGGGACAAGAAGCAGCAACCATTTTACTCATTCAGACTGGAGTTCCATTTCAGATGTTAACTTACAATCTTGAATACATAGAAAGGAGGGCAAATAGGAAAATGGTAGCGGAAAGCTAAAAAATTAGGTTGTTTGGGGTCCTAATAAAGAGGCTGTCCTGGAGCTGTTTGAGAACTTGGCTTTGCAAACTACTTTCTCAGGCCAAAGAAAAATTCCTCCGTAAACTGCTGGAACTTCACCAAAATATCAATCACAGCAGCCCCTGGGACTAATTTGGTAAGGCAGGACTGCATGCATAGTAGCCTGTATAAACACAGTATATCATGGTTCAAGTAAGTCTTGGCAAATTTTAACGGTAGAGAGGAAAGCTGCACTTATTTTGCTATATTCTTGACTTAAATACATTCACTTAAAACAAGCACCTTCCCAAGACTACTACTGGTTAGTTCAGTTTTGAAATGCGGGTTGGGTCATTTTTGACATTAAAAATGGGAGAGGGAGAGGCATCATCACATAAAATTCACACTTGTCAGTGTCCAGTTCTGTGAGATTTCACAAACGCATACAGTGCTGTAACCACCACCACAATCAAGCTGTGAACGGACCCATCGCTGAAAGGTTAACTCTTCGAAGGTTCTTAAAAGCAAAATTAATCTGTCAACATACTTTAAAAGTACTTTTTCTTTTGAAACACTACCTTCTTCATTTAGGAAAGCAAAAGAATTCGCTTGGAGTGATTCTAAACGTGTGACTACTTCTGCAACACTTAAACGTCCTCCTCCCAACACGGACACGGCGGGGGTGAGGCCTCGCTGCAAGTGGCGCACGTCACTGATCGCCTCCTTTTCCCCAGTGGAAACGGGGAAGGCAGAGTTGCATCGCCAGGCTGGAGCCACGAGGAGGAAGAGTTTAAAACCGGAATGACAAACTCTAAAGCACCGAATTCTTCTCCCTAGTAGGGCACTGCGCGTGTGGAATATGGCCAGGGGCGCGTGGGAAGAAAGATGACCTATTTTCTACGACTGTCTTTATAACTGGACAGCGAAGGGCGAGAAGGGACTAGTCCCCAGACACCACAGGTTTGGAGCGAGAGGAACATAAAAACCGCACAGCCTCCCCTAAGCAAGAGGGTGACGGGAGAAAGGAAGGAAATGAGAGCGCGCGACTCGGCCGCACGCAGAGCCGAGCCGACCAGCGCGACTGAGAGGGGCGCGGGCCCCACCCGGGAGCTGGCGCGGAGCGGCCGGGGACAGAGGGGCGAGCGCGCGAAGGGCGCTCCCTGCACCTGCCACGGCCCGGGACCCGGAGGCGCGGGAGCGTCGGCGCGAGGAGGGGACGAGGCAGCGCCGTCAGGACAGAGGCCGAGCGGCGCCCTCCGACCCCGCCGGGCCCTCCCCGCCCCCGGGCGCACACCCGCCCCACCGCAGCCCTGGCCGGGAGCGGCCGGCCAGGACGCGGGCCGGACCTCGGCCGAGGGGCGCCTGCCGGGGCGAGGGGCGGCCCTGCAGCGCTCGGGGGCGGCGCACGAGTTTTCCCCGCAGCCCCGCGGGCCGCGCGCGCGCGCGCGCGCGCGCGCGGGGAGGCCGCCGCGGGCACTCACCTGCCGCTTCCCCTCCTTGCAGCGGCGGCGCCTCACTCCAGCCCGGACCCCACCGTCCGCCTCAACCAACCCCCAGGCGGCGGTGGCGGCGGCGGCGGCGGCGGCCGGACGGGAGGGGCGGGACGGCGGCCTGACACGGCCCCGCCGCCGCGGCCCAACCCGGCTCCGCCCGCCCCCGGACCCCGCCCCCGGACCACCGCCGCCGCCGCTCATTGGCCCTCGCCTCAGACGCATGGGCACGGCCCCTCCCCGCCGCCCGCCACCGTCCCTCTCGGGGTCCTCCCAGCCATTGGGCGTGCGGCCCCCGGAGGCGAGAGCGGCCGGCTCAGCCGCCGCCAGCCCCGAGGCCGCAATTGGCTGAACTTCGCCCACGCCCGGGCTGTGATTGGACGGCGGGAGACCTAGGCCCCGCCTCCGCACCCAAGTTCCGTTAGCAGGTTCGGTTGCTTCCGAATTCCCTTTCGCCCGGGGAGACGAAACCGTTGGCCTGGGCCCTCTGGCCGGCTCCTCCTCCTGCAAGCAGCAGCCATTGACCAGCGGGACAGGAGGGGAGGAGATAGGCGCTCGTTCCCTTCCTGGGAGCTCTACTCTCTTCTGATTGGTAGACAAGCACCCACTCTTACCGCCCCTCCGGTCGCTTGTTTTTTGTCGCCAGACGCAGCGTGGTGACGTAGTTCCCCGACATTCCACATCCAAGATGGCTGCAGTCAGCAAGGAGAGACGTAGCTGAGGGGCTTGCCTGCGGCGAGGGGTGAGTGACCAACCGATTGCTGGCAGCGCCGCCCACCTTCCGCGTACCTGGAGGTCGGAATAGGGTATGGCCTACTGCCGCCATCCGCTGGCGAGTCTCTCTTCCCGGATTCCGCTTCCCTCCGCTAATCCCTGGTGCACATTGAAGTTAGCGAGCGACGCGGGACTCCGGGATGGGCTTCGGGAGAGGGTCTGAAGCGCAGAATTGGGACAGGGGGAACGGGCGGACCCTGGAAATGGTAGCGGCCCTCGAAGTGGGGAGCGGATAGGATTTGGAGAATTTCTGGTATGTGGGGAAAGGGAACAGGGGTCTTACACACACACACACGCTCTCTCAGCCGCACAGCCTGAGTCTACCCATATCTCCCTAGTTATTTCACGGTGTGTCAGTCCCAACCTTGGGTAGGCCTGAGACTTTGGAGATTGTTTCCATACATGAGGTACTCCGCCTTTGAGTGTGAAGAGCCATCATGTAACATGCGGGGGACAAGGAATGAGGAAAGGGCACTTCCGCGATTACACTCGTTCTTGCTGAGAGGTCGTCCTTACGATACTCTCTTGGGTGGTTCGTTTGGTTTATTACTAGTGTAAATGTTCTTTAGAAGGTTGAGGCGTTAAGTCTAGGGGTGATCCAAACTATCTTAACTACCAAGGATGCTCGGTAACGCTACCTGAATTTGAATTGCCAGTTAAACGGAGGTTTCGCTAAGTCATTTGAGATTAGGAATTACTTCTAAGAGCAATTTATTAAAGATGTTTTATGTTTTCAGGGCAGACTTGATGTTTGTGTATCTCGATCTAAATCGCATTTTGCAGATTTCTGGCACACGGCCTTGCAGTTGTGGGCTCCCATTAAAGGTTTGTGTGAATGATGTTGCTAGAATGTAAGTGCAGAGCTTACACCCAGAACACTGTCTTGACGTTTAGTAAGCTCTCTAGGTTGCTGAATGAAAGAATGGATGGATGATGGTAGTAGTAGGAGTAGTACTGATAGACATTTTGATTAAAATTGTTAGTGTTCTTAGAATGCTTACCTGTTAAATAAATCTTGACTATAAATGTAATAATTACCCACTATTATTTTTTTCTGAGTGACTACCATTGGTGTCTAACTTTTGGGGTTTTTTTTCCCCTTTTGTCTCATTTTGATTATATTGCGATGCATTATTCAACCATATGAGTTTATTTTTGCATAAATCGTGTTAACATTTGTTACTTTGAAAATGTAGTTTGCATGAACAAGCAATAAACATTCCAATTGTTAATGAGGTTCTTAAATTTTAAATGCCATTTCTAAAATTGAATGTCATAAAGAAAAATTATGTCATAAAGAAAAATAGTTTTGGCCTATAAAATGAACTAGTTTATTTCAGGAGTTTTAAGCAGATAAGATTGTAAGATCATTTTTCATAGCTTTTGAGGAATCCGAAAAGTGCAATTAGTGGTGGAAGACTAGAGTCTGGTAAATGTCTCAGTTATCACCGAGAGTAATTAGACGGCTCTTGGATGCTAGGATTTATTAATAACCTGTTTTAGAATCCTTTTGGGAGAGCAAAAAGAATACTTTTTGCTCTCCAAACAGAGTACTTGGGAAAGGAGAGCTGATTTCCTCAAACATCAGAGCTTTAATAAGAAAAAGCCAGATGACATAAATCATATATCCTTATATTACAAGTTTACTAAACTGATGAGGGATTGCTAGACATAAGTCCAACAGGTTTCCTGACACTGAACATAATCACTCTATCCAAGTAGACACAAGAAGTAAAAGTACATTGGATAAGGTATAGTTAGATGGATTTATATCCATTCAAATTACCAAACCCAAAGTGTTTATTAATGGGTTGATGTCAGCCTGGACAGAGGTCTTTAGAGATATGCTGCAGGGCTCTGATATTGCTGTAACTCTAACTAGCACTTTTTTATTACCAACTTTTAATATGTAAGAAGCATGCTTTTCAAGTTAATAAATACACTCAAACCAAGTAGTGATAATTAGCCAGCATGTTAGATGACACTCAGGGTTCAGAGTTCTTAAAGAGTGGTGAAATAATAGGCCAAAACTGACAAGATATAAATTTAACTAGGGGTGATTAAATTTACAAAAACTCAATCATACATGTTTGAGATGAGGAAGACCTGGCTTGACAAAAATGGCTCTAGGATGTAATGTTCCATATATTGAAGCAAAGTAGTGTCTACATTTGAGGAAAGTCAGTATCTTAGTCTGAAGCAGGACAAGTTGTGGTTCTGCCACCTGCTAGCTGTGTAAATTAGGCAAGTTGTTTCATGCCTCTTTGGCTCCATTTTCTCAGTGATAAATTGTGAGGATAAGAAAACATAGCTTTCAGACATGCTGCAACTCAATGGACACACAATGGACATGTTACTGAATATTAGTAACCTCCCTCCCTCCGTGTACTATGCAAATCCTATACAGAGTATTTTTTCCATTTTGATTGCTACTATTTAAGGGAGACCTTGACATACTAAACACCACGTTGAGAAAATGGTCAGGTTTGATTACCCAAGAGAAGAGAAGAAAACGTAAAAATTGCCTTCATATATGTCTTCAAATTTATTTGAAAGACAGTCAGTAGATAGGGAAATGTATTTTCAAGACTTAGGGAGCTAGGTGGGAGTTGGAGTTACAGAGTTGTTAAAAGATTTTATTTATTCATTATTTTTGCCATAAATATAGCAGATCTAGGGGATAAACTGAACAGATAAAAATCAATATAAGATAAATACGAGCTGTTGATACCCAGCAATGTAATAGGCTGCTTTGTAAGCTAATAAGGTCCCATTAATGAAAGTGGCCGAATGAAGGTATTAAATGACCAAGTATTACTGTTATTACCAGAAAATTTCTGTACTGGGTGGGAGAATTTAGTAGTGACCATTACTATTGTTTCCATAATTCTAAATGTTGAACATGCATGTAATCTTCCTTATGTAAAATGATAATATATCCAAAGCACATTCCTAAAGGGTTTTGCTTAAATGCCTGGACATGCTGATTGTTTATGGAGAGTTTCATTTTGTGGAGCTCATAAATCTGTCAGTCATTTTCACAGTAATTATGAGCTGGTAATGAGAAATTATACGACTTTAGAGTCTTCTGAAAAAATAATTCGAGAGTAATAGGGAACAGGGTTATAGAAATGAGGCAAGAACTTTTTCAGGGGGGTGAATGATTTAGAGGACTGTTTCTGTTCTATTTAAGTACATTTATTTTCATTACGTTTCATGTAGTGTTCATTCTGCCCCAGAGTCAAAAGGGACCTACGCTAGATTAGCTAATGACAGCAAGGTGAAACAGACTTGAATATATTTATGATTTATCCACTCGTGGACTGCAGTTCTTTTCAATTCTTATTCCTAACCCTTTCCCCCCCCTCCGCCCCTTTCTTATCAGTAGATGTCTTGGCACTGTACTTCCCAGAGAAAATGGAGGTACTCTGAGATGCTCTTTTATGAGATACTTCCTCGCCTTAAAAGGTTTTTTAAATATCTTCCTCAAACTATTCCTTTCCTTCTCAGAGAAAGAGCTTCCTTTCTAAGATTAACTTTTTTACTATGTTTTTTATTATCCCTTGGCCAATTAATCTGCTCTCAATGGCTTGTTCAGACTCTCCTGGTGATTGCTTTCTTTCTGGCTGTGGACGTTCTTCATTCTCCTTTACGCTGGAAAAAAATAAGAAACAAAACAACAACAAAAACCTACCCTCAGCTCTTCCACTCTGTCACTTTCTTTGAACAGATGCCTCAAAAGAATAACTTATTTCATGGCCTGTTTATTTCTTAACACCCGTGTAGTTTTCCTTCTGTCCCACTGCACTTGTAAAAAAGTTGTTTTATTTACCTATGTTTGTATATCTGCTTTATTGAGATATAATTCATATACTGTACAAATCACTGATTTGAAGTGTACAAGTCAGTAATTTTTAGTATATTCAGAGTTGTGCAACCATTACCACAATTAATTTGTAATGTCTCTTGTAAATAACTAATCACCAATTAGAGTAACCTTTCTGAAGTTTCTTCTCCTTCTTAATTTTTCTTTAGCATTTGTCACTGTTGGCTACTACCTCTGGTTTAAAGCTGATATGTCTGGGATTCTTACGCAATTGAGGATGTAAATTTTTCTACCTCTTTAACCATTCCTTCCCTTTCTCTCCTTTGGTGATTCTTTCCACTTCTACAAGTTCATCAGTCTGTCTCCAGACCCCTTCTTTTTTCACTCACTACCCCTCAATCCCTCACCATGAGTTTATAGTTGTCACCTCTGTATAAATGAATACCAAGTATGTTCTTTCCAGATTTCAACAGGCCTGTTTATCTGATAGATATTTCCACACATCTTACAAGTTCTTCAAACCTACTTATTTATAGAACCAAATTCTTCTTTTCCCTTCTCCCATCAAGACAAGCTCTTGTCCTCCTTTTTCTTTTTAGTTTCACCCTTCCCTGTCAGTTAAACTTAAAATCATCTTTTTCTTTTCTTTGCCTTACAGCCAATTATGACACCCCATCTTGTTCCTACTGCCATTGTGTGGGGACAAGCACATGTTAGGCATTACTTGAACTGCTGCTTTAGTCTCCTAACTAGTCTTCTTTCTGCATATCTGAAACAGCCCCTACCTCATTACTCTCTCTCCCCTTACCATGCTTTATTATTTTTTTATGGCACTTATTTTCTGACAAATACTCGTATTAACATATTTCTTTCTCTTTGTCTCTCCCACTAGAATGAAAGTTTCTGGTGGCCAGAGGCCTTTTCTGTCTTGTTTTCTGCTGTGTCATAAAGGCCTGGCTCATAGTAAATGCTCAGCAAATATTTGAATGAATAAGGACATGGAAAACTGTTAGGTTAATGTATCTTAAAGTAGTAATTCCTAACTAGTGTTCCTTGAACAAAGTGCTAAGATATTGATTCCCTGAACCATCTGGCCAGTTGCCTTCTGTTCTGCAAGAAAGCACATGAATTTTTTCACTTACTAATAATCAAAAACCAGAAACATCTCAAATGTCTATCTACAGTAAAATAGATAAATTGTTTTATTCATAGAAGAAAATACTGCACAGCAGACTTTTTCAACTTCAGCACTATTGACATGCTGGACCAGAAAATTCCTTGTTGTGGGGGATTGTTCTGTGCATTGTAGGATGTTCAGCAACACTGTAGGATGTTCAGCCCCCCAAAATTGCCCCCAATTGAAAACCACTGCTGTGCAGTAATGAAAGTGATCAAATACTGCTTTACACAACAGCGGGGATAAATCCCACAAACATAGTATTGAGCAAAAGGAATCAAATGTAAAACAGTGATGCTTTCTCATTGCATAGTCCTTCAAGAACAGACAAAACTAATTGCTGGAGATACAGGGCAAGAATAGTGGTTATCTTTGGGGGGTAGTGACTAGGAGAGGAATAAGGAGAGCTTCTGGGATTCTGTTTCTCAACTGACTGGTATTACACAGGTGTGTTCACTCTGTGAAAATTAATCAACCATATACTTATAATTAGTGCATTTTTCTTTTTGTATACTATAATTCAGTTAAAGATATTTTAATTTATAAAATCACTACCACATATAAGCAAATATTCCTTGGCTAGTGAGAGATTTTAATCTACAGCACATAAGGATATAAGGAGTCCTCCTGGTCTCCTATGATTTCTTTCCCAACTTTTTATTATGTGAAAGAATAGTACAATGACTCCTTGTTTACTTGTGGCCTAGACTGGACACATGTTAACATTTTGCTACATTTGCTGTGTGCTTATATTTTAGCTACACCATTTGAAAGTAAGTTGCCGACATCCTGACACTTCATTCAAAATACTTCAGCCTGCATCTCATAAGAGTAAAGTTGTTCTCCTATATAATCACAATGTCATTGTTACCCCTTAGAAAATTACCAGTAATTCCCTAATATCCTCTAATATACAGTCTTATTGAAAATTTCCCTAATTGTTCAAGATTTTTTACAGCCTTTTTTTTTTTTTTTTAAACAGAATCTAATCAGTGTTCACACATTGCATTTGGTTATTATGCCTTTTTAGCCTTTTTAAATCTAGGACAGTTCTCCCTTTTTTTTTTTTTTTTTTTTTTTCCTCTCTTCTCATGATATTGACTTTTTTGAAAAGAGCAGGTCAATTGTCTTATAGAGTTTCCCACCTTCTGGATGTGAATAGTAGTTTCATTGTTGTGCTCTTTAACTTGTTTTTCTACCTCCAGTGTCTACTATAAACTGGAAATTAGGTCTAAAAGGTTGGCTGGATTTAGGTTAAGCTTTTGGGGGGCAAGAATACTACATAGGTAGGTGATATCTATTTTATATCATATCATATCAGAAGACACATAATAGCAGGTTTTCACCCTATTAGCGATACCAGGGTTGATCATTTTGTTAAGGTAAAGGTACTTTTTTCACAGTAGTTATTACCAGTGCTAGCAAAGTAGATTTATTGTCATATGTATATGTACACATACACACACATACATACATACATACGTACATACATACATACAGTATGGACTCATGAATTGTTCACTATTTTACAATCAATTACAGTCATTTTTCTTTTTAATATTCAAATTACCCTGTCTTTGTCCAGTGGGCGCCCATGATGCTGGCTGCTATATCTTTTGATAAGCTTCAGTTAGTCTGAGTACCTCCCACGCAGGCCCCTACCCCAGACAGGAAAGAAGCCTGCTTCCTTTTAGAGGGTAATGGTGTGGAAAAACTAAGATTTGGACACTAGGTGTATCCCTTATTATAGAGGTGTCATTGTTTCTAGATGCCTGAAATAGACAGAACTGGGATATATATGTATATATTTTTAACCATGACTTATTTTGATATTTTCAATTAAAATTTAACGTTACAGGTTTTGCTAATGATGAATAGCTGCTTTTTTTCTTTTAGGGCATGGCTTTCCTCAGAATGTATTCATATTTCATATTTCAACATTCGGTATTTTAATCTTTCAGGATTGTGATTTTCGGGATTTTAGACTTTAGTGGTTTTGATCATTCGGGATTATGGCATTTGAGATTGTGTCTTTCAGGATGATTGGCACCAGTTGGGTTCATGTACCATATTTTACTCAACCAATACCCTGTTAATGGACATTTAGGTTGTTTTCAGTTTTTGCCGTTATAAATAACACTGCCATTAATAATCTTGAGTATATGTTCTTTCATATTTGGCAGTATTTTCAGAGTAGATTCCTAGTAGTGAGATTGCTGGGTCAGAGAAAAATGCATGTGTAATTTTTTAGATATTGCCAATTTCCCCTCTGTGACGGTTGTACCATTTTGTACTCCCACTAGCAGTATATGAAATCACCTCCTTCTTCCTGGCCTTGCCAACAGAGTAAATTGTCAAACTTTAGGATTTTTGCCAATCCTGTAGGTGAGAAATATAGGTATCTCAGTATGATATCTAATTATGAACTCGTCATATTTTCTGAGGCTTTAGTTAACTAGTCTCTCCTTCCCCACCCCTATCCCCCAACATTACCTAATTTAATCAGTTACACACAAAAATGTAAATTATTAGTTTAAGCAGATTGCTTTTCTCTGGGTACTTAATTCTTCCTGTTGGATTAAAGTTCAGATTCTTATTAGAGCTACCAGGTGCAAGGAGCAGGAGAATTACTTGGCCCTACCATTTCACCTTTCCCACCAGAAATGAGGCAGGTACGCAGAAAATGTTAGGCTTCCAGATGAACTGACAGGGGCCCTGGCCCAGAGCCTGACTACACAACTGCTATTTTCTTGCTAACCAGACTAACCTGGCTCCAGCCACCTCCTTTGGAACCCTTTTGCTACCCTACTGAACATTTTTACTGTCTCTGATCCAGTTTTTGAATGACTTACAAATTACAATAGCCTGTGGATGAGATCCTTGTTTTCTTTTCTTCTCTCAACATGGAGTGTTTAGAGAATCTCTTTATTCTGAATGAAAGAAAAGGAAGAGGATGAGAAAGGAAGAACAATTTAAAGGGGCTCCTTCCTTTATGGACCACCTCCTTCCACCTATTCCCCCAGATCACTGCACCCATACCTGATTTATATTGTTCAGCTCAGTGGCTTGTGCAGATGTGAATTAATCTAACCCCATGGCTTTTCTAAGTGAAAGTGCCTAAGTAAGTGAAATCGAGTAAACTAAAAAAGGGAACATTTGATTTGGTGCTAGATGGAAGTGACGGATAATTTTGGATCATAAATCTTTATAGGGGATTAAGACAGGCCCAGGCTTTACCGAAGAATGAAATCTAGACCAGCATTAGAGAACTGTGTTCTGATGAAGAAGGGAAGTGAGATGAACTCAGTTTCTTCCAAAATTTTGCCTAGATTTAACCCTTTAGACTCAATACCATTTTTTTGTTTTAGGCAGCTGACTGATAAGGGGATCTGAACCCTTGACCTTGGTGTTATCAGCACCATACTCTAACCAAGGGAGCTAACCAGGCAGCCCCCTTTACGGTCAAAAGAGGGAGTGGAAATGCTCTTCTTTTAAACTACCATGAAATTTGAGGTTTATTTGTACTGGGGTCACTTACAATATGTGTTAAATTGGCTTTGGGGATTAGCCTGGGCTTCTAACTGGCAGTCAGTAGCATAGTTTCTATGGGAAAATTTGATCCCAAATCAGGTACAATCTGTGATTGTAGATTGTTTATTATTTAGGATGGCTTATAGTGTGGGGTATCCCTTTCCAAATTTGCTTTTTTTTTCTCTTTCTTGTAGGACTCAAACATTTTCAGAGAACCATTTGGAAAGAACAAGTCTACTTCAATAAATGAAGGAGAATAAAGAAAATTCAAGCCCTTCAGTAACTTCAGCAAATCTGGACCACACAAAACCATGTTGGTACTGGGATAAAAAAGACTTGGCTCATACACCCTCACAACTTGAAGGACTTGATCCAGCTACTGAGGCCCGGTACCGCCGAGAGGGGGCTAGGTTCATCTTTGATGTGGGCACACGTTTGGGACTGTATCCTAACTCTCCTTGGAATCTGTAATAGGCTGTCCCACCACCAGCAAGAATTAAATTAAACATTATAGACAAAATATACAGAATTTCTGTGTGCCAGAACAGTTCTTAAATATCTTTGTTGTTTAAATGTTTCTGATTTGCCTGGTTCTTCAGGGGTTTTTCTGTTTCTGGTTTATTATTTAAGTGTGTAGACTTAGCCATTGAGCAAGTTGCCAGCCAGGAGGAAAATAAATTGAGATGACAGTTGAAGTGTTTCTAAAGAATGGTAAAGCCGAGCCTTGTTAAAAGCATAAAACTTCAACTTGCTAATTCTTGTACCAGAATTCTGACACTGTAAGATGGTCTCATCTGCCTTCTTTGCCACTGATACTGCTTACTTTACTACTGTTTTGTTTCTCTTTATTATTTTTCTGCATTTAACTAAGAACATAACCTATAAATGTTATTGGCTAAAGTCCTTAACCAGAACAACAGACACTATGATACCCTGGCAACTGGAATAATTTATTTTCATCGCTTCTATATGTTTCATTCCTTCAAGCAGTTCCCAAGATATGTAAGTATTTGGCTTTTATTGTAACTCTCTATTACATTTTATTATTTCCATACAGTTTGGTGGATTGATTGTAGTTTCTCTTTTTATCATATTTTCCAGAAAGTATTTCTATTTGCTACATACTATATATAAACACAATCAAGTTGGAACTTTGTTTTTTCTTAATTTCTTAATTACCATGTTCAAATCTGTTTTTATTTAGGCAAATATATACCATAGTCATATTGCACTCTATGTAAAAGTTTACTTCCTTTTTACCTTTCCCCATGATAAATTTGGACTTATAATTGAGAACCAACAAAGATCAAGAAAGCCAAATGGAACCAAATGGAAGCCAATATCTATGCCATATCACTCATTTTTCAGCGACTCCTTGAACCTGCACTATGTCTTATTCTCTATGGAAGATCCAAACAGGGAACCTGCCTCCAATAGCTTTTAGTTCAGGATAGGTGGTGTGACATATACAGAACTGAACTCATGATGGAAAGTGAGGCCATAGGAGAGGTACAAATGGAGAGCTGAGTCCTTTAAGGGGGAGATTAATGACATCTTGGAGCAGTCAGGGAAAGTGCTAGGGAGGAGATGCCAGCAGTATGCTTGCACGTACATAGGGCATAGGCATGCTGAGATGGGCTGGGGCAGTAGTCCAGCAGAAGCAGAGGCAGGGAAGCACACCACACGTTGCCAGCCCCACCAGGAGCACCGTTTGACAATAAGGGAATGGTACGACCCTGGATGGAAAGATAGAATGGGTCAGACCATGGTTAACCTTGAATGTCAGAGTAGGGAAACTCAATTTTGGTAGGTAAACAATGAAGTGATTAAATGCTAAGATTTTACTTAGGTTTGTATGCATGTCTTCCTCACTAGTTTGTGAAGTTCTTTAAAAAGATGATCATGACAGAATCAGAATTTGTACCTCTGCCAGAGTGTCTGACAGTCATATGATCAGGATTATGTGAGGAGAGTGGCGTGTAGGAGGGATTAGAGTGGCAAAGAGAAGTTGAAGATAGAGCAGTGCAGACCCCATTAATAACAGGGACTAAACTAGGGTTAAGGCAAATGGAGGGACAGTGTCTGGGTTCATTCGAGCTGCTGTAAGAAATTCCTTAGACCAGGTAATTGTATAAACAACAGAAACTTATTTCTCACAGTTCTGGAGGCTGGGAAGTTCAAGATCAAGGTGCCAGCAGATTCAGTGCCTGGTAAGGGCCTGTTTCTCATAGAGGAAGCCTTCTTGCTCTATCCTCACATGACAGAAGAGAGGAGCACGCTCCTCAGGCCTCTTTTATAAGGGCAGTAATCTTATTTGTGAGGGGATCACCTCCCAAAGGCCCCACCTCTTAGTACCACCACAGTGGAGATCAGGTTTCAACATATGAATTTTGGGAGCACACAAACATTCAAACCTTAGCAGAGAGGAAAGAAAGTGTGGGCAGTGGTGTAGAGATGGATTCCATAGGACATACAGTCAGCTGTGCTCTTTCTTTTTCCATAGCAAACTCTCAACTCATTGTTCAGAGTTACTAACTTTCAGACTGAAATATAAAAAGAAAATTCATTTCTGTGACTTTTTAACTTTGGGATATTTTCCTTGTTTACATGGCATTTTCTTAAGAAAATTAAATTTTAAGTAATTTATTAGGCAAAATTGAAGGGCAAGGGTATGTGTGTAAAATTTTGGGGAGGGCTTTTAGAGTATCAATATTTATGAATAAAGAGGAAGGTAGGAGAATGAGAGGGACCGGTTTACTGTGAAGGCCAAACATCCTTGCACCTGTTTCTGTGTGAGGTTTTTTTTGTTTTTTGGTTTTGGTTTTGGCTGCTGGCCAGTACAAGCATCAAATCTTGAATTTGGTGTTACCGGCACCATGCTCTAACCAACTGAGCTAATCAGCCAGCCCATTTGTGTGATCTTTAATACCAAAAATAAGAGTTTTTGTCTCCCTTTTAGGTGACAGGAGCTTGTTGCCTCTTTCTGGCTGGGAAAGTAGAAGAAACACCAAAAAAATGTAAAGATATCATCAAAACAGCTCGTAGTTTATTAAATGATGTACAATTTGGCCAGTTTGGAGATGACCCAAAGGTAAGAGCCATCACTTGCTGCCTTCAAATCTTGATTCCTCATGGTAGCACTATGGTACGGTTTCTTGTGTTGACAATGGCTGTGGCCCTTGTATCTGCCGGTCCTCTGAGTTCCTAAGATGGCTTTATGTAGAAGGTTCTCCTTGCTTTTGTAAGAGGAGAGAAGATCATACAGGCTGTACTTATGTAGCACTTCCTAATATGCCCAGCAGTTTTTGGAGCACTTTAGAGACAATAGCACATTTCACAGATAAGAGCAGAAATCCTCTCAATGCCATTAGCACTCCACTGTGTACGTTCAACAGTGATGGCAGGGCCACATTTCCAGCTAGCTTCTGGGTCAGACAGAAGTACACATGCTATATGTACATGTACATGTGCCTACATCTGCTGTGTGTCTTCTGCTCCCTAGAATGTTGTAAGGTATCAGCATTTGCAGCATTTGCAGTTACCCAGAGATTAATGCTGGTCATACCATCCATCCTTTTCCTTCCCCACAACCCCTTCAACGTCAGCAAATAGTGCTAAAATTATTGTACACTTGCTGTTTTATGTTCTGAGAATACCACTTTCAGGGACCAATGGCAGTTTTCCTCCACCCCCGTTCTTGTCAAGGTCTCCCTATTGTCACACTTACAGCACTTGTTAATTATCCTTCATAACATTTATCCCAGCTCGTAATTAGATTTTTTAAAAAGACTTTATTTTTTAGAGTAGTTTTATGTTCACAGCAAAATTAAGAGGAAGGTACAGAGATTTCCCATGTACCCCCTGCCCTCACACATGTGCAGCCACCCCCACTGTCAGCATCCCCCTCCAGGGTGGTACATTTGTTACAGTTCATGAACTTACATTGACACATCATTGTCACCCAGAGTGCATAGTTTACATTAAGGTTTATCCTTGGTTTTGTACATCCTGTGGGTTTGGACAAATATATAATAACATGTATCCATCATTAGTATATTTTTTCCACCTGAAAAATACTCTGTGCTCTTGCCTGTTTTCCCTCCCTCCCTCTCTCCCAACCCCTGGCAAACACCGCTTTCTACTGTCTCTGTTTTGCCTTTTCCAGAATGTCATAGGGTTGGAATCACATAGTGTATAGTCTTTTCAAATTGGTTTATTTCAATTAGTACTATGCATTTAAGTTTCCATTAGATAGATTTTCATCAAATAATCACACAAATAACTCTCCCCTTCTCAACCATAAGTTCCATGAGAGCAGAGACTGTGTCTGTTTTGTCTAGTGCCTAGTACAGTGGCAGGACAGAGTAGACATTCAACAGATACTTGTTGAATAAATGACAAACTAATGTTATGGAGGAAAGCTCAAAGGCAGTGAAGTTCAGCAGCATTCTTGGTCTTGTTTTTCCTAACTAGCTTGTATTGTCTCGCCCTTCTCTCTGCCAAGCAGAGAGAGAGAGAGAGAGAGAGAGAGAGAGAGAGAGAGAGTGTGTGTGTGTGTGTGTGTGTGTGTGTGTGTGTGTGTGTGTGTGTGTAAAATGTATAAACATTTTCCTCATTGCTTTGAGGAGTTTCCAGGGGCCCGAAATACTTCTGTACTTACTAATACTTTGTAAATAGTGTCAATGTGGTTTATTCTGTCCCTTGAACTTCATTATGAATCTATTAACCTACTTACAAAAGTTTGAACCTATGAGGAATTCATATTAACACTAATCAGAAATGCAGCTTTATAAAACAATAGTCATCAGATAATATTTTTGATGCCCAGGGTATTTGATTTTTACTGTGAGGCACTAGGTTTCTGATGTGATTAGTCCAGTCATGAGGACATATTTTGCTTCAGTCATGTCTTGGTCACAGTGGCTGATGAGCATGTGGTTAAGGATAAGGCATACTGATCTGGAGCCACTACCAGATGAGGATGCGTGGCAGCTGGTGTGTGCTGTCCTAGGTGCCTTGCAGAAGTCCCCCTATACTTTCAGCCTTTACCCACTGTATCCGCAAATCAGGAAACCAAGACCCAGTCCAGGCACAGTGAAGTAGAAGTTTCACAGCTCCAGTGCCCCAGAAAATAGGAAAAGGGGACTGGCCATACTAATGAGACCTGAGTGGGCAAGGGGGTTCTATAACCTGCCAGCTTTCCCTCTTTCATGTGAAGTCTCCCCAGACATGATTTGGGGAGTAGGAGCCAAAGGAAAACACCTTAGATCTGGGAGCAGTAATGACGTTGTGGAAGATGTTTTCCTTGGCAGAGAAGAGGGCAGTTATTTGGGGGAAGGCAGTACAAGTATTGAGAAAAAATAAGATTGTGAATCGCGTGGAACTTTTTTTGCCTTAATTACCTTTGCTTTAACTGTGTAGTTTTCCCTCATAATAATAATATCCCATGTATTCAGTAAATATTTGTTTCAGCCACTGTGCTAGACATTAGACTGGCTTGGCAGGCCAGACATAGTCTTTGCTCTCATGGATTTTAGAGTTGAGTGACAGGATAGATTTTAACCAAATTATCATATAAATAACTATCTGATTGTGAGCTGTGGTAAATGCTATAAAAGATCATTTAGTATATGTGCTGCCGAAGCGAGCACTATAAAAGATCATTTAAAGGTGCTATGAGAGCATTCCCAAACAGGGACCCAGACAAGTTCTCCAGACAAGTGTGGGGCTGAGGGAAAACTTCCCTGAGGAATGATGTTGGCTCAAAGACCTATAATTACCCTATTAGTTGAATATTTGAAACACAAAGGGTGGGCAGGCCTTGGGCTATCTTGTAATACTATATAGGCTCTAGACTGGAAGCTGATTGGCACACTTAGAAAAAGATTGTTTCTAGATTTAGAGGAAATGAAGCTTCTGGGAAACAGGTGGTGACAATAACAGGTTTTTTTTAAAAAAAAAGATTTTTAATACCATGTGAAAGTTTCTTCTGAGATTTTGAAAAGCTTTCGTGCAAACGCTTGGGAAACTAGGGTAGAAAACCTTAGTCTTGCCATGCCATTTGGAATAATAATTCATTATAGAATCCTCTATGTGTTCTATGGAGTAATGCTGTATTTTAAAATGAAAGCAGCTTACCTACCTGCCTGCTCTTCCCGCAGTTAATAGGCCTATGCCACTGTCGATGGTGAGGTTTTCAATCCTCTATAAAGTCCTTTCTTCTCTGATGCCAAACAAATGACATAATCCTCTCTAATTGTTCTTCCCACATAGTGTCTTAATTGTGTTTTACACTGTCTTTAAGTGCTAGGTACAGTCAGGCTCTACCATGGTTGAATTTGAGAAGTACCCGTTTAGGGACATTTACTAGTTAAGAGTGTAATAAAAGAGGAGATATATAAAAACAAGAAACTTTTTGAAAAAGAAGAGTTGTAATGTAATGAAAATATCCTTTCCAAATCCCTTTGATCCTGGTACAGAAGTAGACAAACAGATCTGTGAACAGAAAAGATTTCGTGTGTGTGTTTATGAGTGCATACATACACGCATAGTTTAGGATATGATTTAGGTAGCATTTTAAATGAAAGAGGAAATGATTAACTTTTCAGTAAATGACATTGGGACGATTTAAACACAAACATCATGTGCCCTCATTCATACATATACACTGTGGTGTGTGTGTGTGTGTGTACAGGGCACTTCAAAAAGTCCGTGTGTGTGTGTGTGTGTGTGTGTGTGTGTGTGTGTGTAGGGCACTTCAAAAAGACCGTGGGAGGATTTGTATTCTTCATATCTTTTAATTCCATTTTCTCGCATACTTTTCAAAATATTTTATGTGCATACACACACACACACACACACACACACACACATACACACTGCTGATACAACTTACTGTCTGAGTTTATGTGAAGCGAGCTATCATAATCTCTTGCTTAAAGTTTTCAATGAAAATTCCTCAGGGATTATATTTTTAATGGAAGTTTTGAAACAAACTGCAATTCAGTAAATTATCTGTATAGTAAAGTCTGTTTTGTAAAGGGACCTTTCATGTATGTATTGGAAGTAATGATATTTCTAATAAGGATATTTATTTTGTTTTCAGCATTTTTTTAATTAACCATCTGAATGTTTCATCTTCCTACTTTGATTTCTTTATAGAACTTATCCTTGTCTCTGAGCATGTTAAAAGGCTGAGTGAGAGAGAGGAGAAAAGGAACGAAAAACAGTTGCATAAGTATAGCTTGAAAAGAAAATTAATAGATAGGAAAGCTCACATTTTTAATTTTGTTTGAGAACTGTGATTGTAATTACTATCCCAATATTTGTTATTTTGTTTTTAGGAAGAAGTAATGGTTCTGGAGAGAATCTTACTACAGACCATAAAATTTGATTTACAGGTGGAACATCCATACCAATTTCTACTCAAATATGCAAAACAACTCAAAGGTAAGAAAAAAAAGTTTTAAAAGAACTTTTTCATTCTGAAATCAAGTCTGAGTATTTGATGATACTCAGATTAGGCTTCTCAAAACAGGAAAACAGAAAGTTTGGTGTGTGAAGTACCAGAACATAGCTTTCTTAGACAATTCAGTATCATAGCCATTAATGCTGTTTCTTTTTATGCATAAACAGGTTCTGTCATCCAGTTGCCAAGTGATCTGAGGCAGGAAAATGAGTCAGAATTTTTTTAAATAGAATAATAAAATTAGCCTTCGACCAGGTTGCCTATAAATGTTGGTTCAGCGTAGGTCATATGGAAAAAGAACAGAGGTAGGACGTAGACCCATGTCGTTTGTCCTCGTTTCCCAGGTGAAAGCTCTTTGCTGTGTATTGGAATGGTGCCGAGCACACAGTAGGTTTTAAATAAATACTTGTTGCTTCTTGTGAATTTTTTTTCCCTCCTATTACTATTAATTTACCTTTTCTCCCCATTTCTAGGTGATAAAAACAAAATTCAAAAGTTGGTTCAAATGGCATGGACCTTTGTAAATGACAGGTACACATGTTCAAATGTTGATTTAATTATAGTGTTTTAAAATAGGTAGAGACTTCATGGGTCATTTAATCCAAACCCCTTATTTTGTATCAGAGGAAAACTGACTTGCCCCAGCTTGAACAGGCAGTTAATGGCAGAGCTGGGGCTGAAGTCCAGGTCATCTGCTTCTCAGCACAAGGGTTTCTTTCTGCCCTGCCATGTCATGATGTGTGAGATGCTGAAATCTTATCACCAGGTTAAAGCATAAGTCCAAAACAATACACTGGAGAATTGTCACAACTGAATACTGAGAGCCCATTTGGTTCTGCAAAATATGCTTTCTTGTAATGGTCTTAGAGCCTTGATGTTCTCCTTAGAGCCCAGGGATCTAATGAGGTGCAGCGGTGGGGAAAGGAATGCCTGTGAGTGGAGCTGCTGGCAGCCCCACCCCATTGCAGTCAGAGAAGCTTCTCTTCTGTTTGATTTACGTAACGTTTGACCTACCCGTAAGATTTCATTTGAAGAAATAGTTCAGTGGCTAAGATTTTCAGCAGTTGAAAAAATATAAACCATTTTCATTTGCACTTTATGACATAGCTATTTTGGAATGTGCTAGAATTCTTCTGATACTTTAGGGAGCAGACAATTTAGTAACTATGGTTAAAATATTTTGGTACCTTTAGAATACTAAAGACTTGCTTTTTTATTTATAATACTTTATGTTTAGGGGAGAATAGGCAAATTAACATTTAGATATGGCATCTCGTCTCCATTTAATTGTAAATGTTAGATCATACAGTTTGAGTAATCTTTTTTTCTTGTCGAATTAGTCTCTGCACCACCTTGTCACTGCAGTGGGAACCAGAGATCATAGCAGTAGCAGTGATGTATCTCGCAGGACGTTTGTGCAAATTTGAAATACAGGAGTGGACCTCCAAACCCATGTATAGGAGATGGTGGGAGCAATTTGTTCAAGACGTCCCTGTTGATGTTTTAGAAGGTACTGGGCATCCTAAGCTTTCTTGAAAGTTTGTTGCATGTTTCAATTATTCTTCCATGTGAACTCTGGGTCCCAAGAGTGGATTTTCCGAAATGGGCATATGTAAGCAATTTTTCAGAAGCATCTTTAATTAAATTCTCTAATATAATTTTCACTTTGTCCAAGCACATAGTTTTGGTGAACTAAAAATACACAAGTATGAAGTGAGTTGCAAATGTGATCCTTGCTCATTTTTCATTATGGGGAATCATAGCCAGTTAATTTTCTAGGTAAAATTTTATTTAAAATGTCAGTTTGTGGTAAATGTAATCTTTGGCTATCATTTAGACATCTGCCACCAAATCCTGGATCTTTACTCACAAGGAAAACAACAGATGCCTCATCACACCCCTCATCAGCTGCAGCAGCCCCCGTCTCTTCAGCCTACACCGCAAGTGCCACAAGTACAACAGTCACAACCGTCTCAAGGCTCTGAACCATCCCAGCCCCAACAGAAGGACTCACAGCAGTCAGCCCAGCAGCAGCAGCAGCAGCAGCAGCAGCAGCAAGCACAGCAATCCAAGAAACCATCTCCACAGCCGAGTCCTCCCCGCCAGGTCAAACGAGCCGTGGTGAGTGGGCCATGGCAGAGCCTTGAGCATAGTGGGCTTTCCAGGTGGCAGCCCCACACCTCAGTGCTGTTCCCATTTCTAAGGGGTTGCACTGAACACCAGAAGCAGGGGTCACTTGCCCTAACTCATAGTCTGACTGCACGTTGGTGGGGAGCCTGAAAACGAATGTACTCAGAGGAGAAGCTGCCTCTGAGAACCAGGAGGGCTCTGTCTTCCTCCTGCTCCAGCCCCCACTGCCTATGTCATCTCTGAGAGAGCTCTGAAACCTGTTGTTTTACAGCTGCGTGGTTTGTACGTGCTAGCGTTGTCATGGTGGCTGCTGGACCCCACGTGGCCCAGACCCCTGTACACTGACTGCTAGAGTAGTTGTCTCTTCCATTCTCTTCATGAGTGCTCAGTTATATAAATGGCACCAGGTACTTGTAAAAGTTTCTAGTAGTAGGAGCACAAAGCTATGTTCCCCGTAGAGGAAGCCATTTGTTGTTACACAGTCCCCAAAGGAAGCCATGTGGCTAAACGCAGATCAGCAAACCCGAGGATCAAGTGTAGGAAAGCACAGTAGAGGGCCCGAAACCTAGTTTTCAGGAAACCTAGTTTTAGTTTTTAGGAAGTTTCCTCATTCTGTCTGATTTAGAAAGGAGAAAGAGGAAGGGAGCAGAAATGACGATCTGGTAGGTGTTCAGGCCAGAGATCATTTTTGTCTGAGAATATGTGCTGTCACTGTAATTCTGTGAGTGCCTGGATAATCCACTTTTTTCCTCACCACAATCAAGATCTCAGTTAACATTTGTGTATTTTCTTTTGTAACAGGTTGTTTCTCCCAAAGAAGAGAGCAAAGCAGCAGGTAATTTCCTGTTCTAATGTTTTGGTGTTTAGTTTTATGCATTTCTATATAAAACGTTAAATTCATTTAAATTCTTTATTAACATTGTTTCCTTCCTGATGTAGATTAGCCTTAAAATTTTAGAGTCCATCAAAACTTTTTCCCCTGTCTGCCAGAGAAAGTGCACAGTCCTCTCTGTTTATCACCTGACCGCATATTTTTTAGCTTGTATGCTGAGAAAAGGTATCAATACAAAAAACATTATTGGCAATAAAAATGTACACAGTAACATATAAAAATATAATTATGAAAGTAGGAGGACTGTTGCAGCAGAGTTTATTTTTGGAGATTATTTGAGCACATCATGGTAGTGAGAGTCCAGGTGGTGGGGTCCCCACACTGAACCTAGAGCATCAGCGTGGTGGGGTGGAAGGACAGGAAGTGCCGGACAGTGTGTTGCCCAAAGAACCGCTGAATGACCTTGCCCTGCTGCTTATGCAGGCCAGGCCTCACCTCTTGTAAATACTGTTTTTTTTTTTTCCCATTTGTACAGCCCAAATTAAGTTGGATAATTTGTTTCTATATTGGAAATAAACAGAGTGAGCAGAATCTGAAAGATTACAGAACAAAAAATTAGAAATGTTGTGTCAATTCACCCCATCCTACTGAACTCTTTGAAGGCACTGATCACATTTACTCATTTGTTTCTTTGTTGCTTAGTTCTTAGTTCTTGTGAGTTATTCGTTAAACTGTTGTGAGATCTTCAAGGTACGCTAAAGCTACATTTTTCCCAACATTTTTGGGGGAATGATGAGTTCAGTTTAGGTGATTTTTTTTTTTTTAGCTCCAAACTGACAGCCATTAAGCATGAGACACAAGCAGGCTATGCTCCATGCCATGTGGAGCAGGCAGTCGAAATGAGCTGACATGTGGGTCTTTGAGAGAGGCAGGAAATGAGCTGCCTGGTGAGCTTGGAGGAAGACTTGCCTTTGAGCAACTGGAGCTGAGGGGGTGGAGCATTGAGATGGAAGGATGTGGGTGAGCAAAGGAATTGAGAATTTGGGAGAGATCGGAGAGGAGTCTTGCAGGAATGTGAAGAGCTATAAGGGAGTAGCTTTTGATAGGATTGAAAATGTGGGTTAGGACTAGATCATAGAGTCCACCTGGAGGAATATGGATTTTGCATAGGAAGTGGGAGCCATTGAAGATTTTTTAGCTGGGAAGTAGCAAAGTTGGAGTTCATTTGAGAACGAGTTCCCTGGCAGCATAAATAGGACAAATAGTTGAGAACGGGGAAAGGCTTGCAAGCACCCAAGTGAGACCTGGTGAGGGCAGGCAGAGTGGTGGCCACAGGGCCAGAAAGGGAGGGTCAAGATGCGGTGTCACTTGGGGTCTCAACCCTGCTTTGCAGTGCGTGCCGCTAGCCACAGAGGGTTTTGGAGCACTCGAAATGTGGCTGACTCAAATTGCCACGCACCGTCAGCGTAAAATACACACTAGATTTCCAAGAGCTCATAAGAAAAGAGAATGTAAAGAAATTTCATTAATAAAGTTTTATATTGATTACACATTTAAATAAAATTTTTGAAAAATCAGGTTAAATAAAATGCTAATAAAATTAGTTTCAACTGTTTTTACTTTTTAATGTGGCTATTAGAAAGTTTAAAATTGTGCATATGTGGCTCTCATTATATGTATTCAATTAAATGTATTAAAGTATACGTATTGTATTAAAGGTGTGCATATGTGGCTCTCCTTATACATATTGCTGTTGAGCTAGACAGCACTGAGCTAGACAACTCGAGCTTGACTGTCTATGGGAGGAGGACAAGAAGGTGGGTGGGCGAGGCGAGAGTAATTCCAGGTATGAGGCAGGGAGAGTCTGAGTGTGAGGTGCCAGCTGCTGGGTCTATCTAGAGATGGAACATGGAAGTTAGGGCCATGGTTTTGGAGGAGAGACAGATGCTAGAAATGTAGATTTATGTTCATCCACTTAGAGAGAGAGGATTGTTCTCTGAGGAAGAGGGTGAAGAAAGAAGAGGTCCCTGGGCTTTGAACTCAGCCTGTGTTTGAAACAGAGGAAACCAAGACAAAGTGGTTAGCGATGCCAGAGGAGATTCAGATCAGAGTGTTGTCCAAGCCAGAATAAAGTAAGTTTCAAGAAGAGCCACAGTATGAAAAACAGTCAGAAAATGGAGTTCTTGTTCGATCATGTGCGCATGCTTTCCGCCTTCTTAAGCAGAAGAGATGACTTAATGTAGCCTGTTTGATGACCTAGCGTTGTCATTGTGGATGCTGGCTGCTTGCAGCTGCCTGACTCCAAGGGTGGACCATTTACTCCACCCCCAGTGGTCCTGGCTGCTGCGCTTTTGTGAGCAGCACACCTGCCTCCAGATCTCTCCTGACACCAGTTAATGCGCTGCTTCTGACTTGCTGCCAACTGAAAATCAGTATTTGTGACAGAATGAACTTCAGATAGTCTAAATAAGAATAAAAAAGTGGAGATTTCTCTTGTGAGTACCCAGCGGGCTCCGTGACAGGACATTGCTACTCAGGGTCTTTCTCTGTGTTCTCCATACTAGCAAGGACTCCAGAGAGAGTGCTTGGCAAATGAGACGTCACTGCACAGCTGTCATGCTATTGTCTTAGGCGGCCCGCAAGGAAACTTGGGTCATGTGGCAAATGGGCTGCCTGTGGGAAGCTAGCAGGTTTGGGGTGGGGGGAGGAGTATCTGTTGTGTTATCATAATAGGATGGTTTAGCTGATGCCTTCCTCAAGTTCCCCTTAAAGCCTTTGTCATATCTGTTCTTTTTCTCCCAAAGAAATCTCTGACAGTACATTTTTCTTTTTTCTTCATGATGTTTATTCACATGAAGAGAGGTGTGAGAGGTTTTTTAATCCACCTTTTCTTTTTAGAACCACCACCACCTAAACTCCCCAAAATTGAGACCACTCACCCACCATTGCCTCCGGCCCACCCACCACCAGGTAAGTGTCTGCTGGAGCAGCGTGGCCAGCCATCCTTGTCACCTGTCTGAAAGATGGATGTGGAGGGACTGGGGGAAGCTCAGAAGGGATGCCATAGGGCTAATTTTAAAAGACAGCAGTGAGCCAAGATCTTTCCAAAGTTGTTTGTAAAAACTAGATATTTTGAGGATGTTGTAAGTTGTAAGTACATCTGAATGTTTTCGGACCTCTTACATCCAGAAAAGCAGATCTACATATAGTATAAATGAATTTAGAATCAATTTTAGGAAAAGAAAACCCTGCCAGCTGATGAACATTCATCCAGATCTGGGCAGGATTGCTGTAGATGTTAGACTCCGGTCTCTCATACCTTCCTGGTGGCAGGATGTCTTAGTACATTTTGAAGGATATGCAGTTGTTCACAGAGTCACATGGAGGATAAAGACTAAAAAGTTCTCAACAGGTACACAGTGAACTGGGAAGCCTCTGACATCATCGCTAGAAATGGAGGAGGAAAGTTGTAATGGATGTATCATCCTTTGCTTGTGGCACTGTTTTGGAAGATGAAGCATTAAACTAGAGAAGGCAGGAGAGGAGGCGTGTGTGTTTTCTGCAGGGTGGTAGGTATTCCAGAAACTTCTGAAGCTCTGTCAGCATCAGCTCTCTCTGCTGCACTGACTGCTGGTCGGTGCATGTGGCTAACACTGTGGCCCGTAAATGCAAATGTGCCGCTGAGGAAGTTTCTTCCTGTTTCGATTCAGTCATGGTAGTTTATGCACTTTGAGAACAGAGGCATCATTTTCCACTTTGGGCCAAATCCCACAGTCCCTGACTGTGAACTTTGCTTAAAATGTTTTAGTACTTGTGGAGTATCTCCTTGGCCAGTGCAGTTCCCCAGGTCCTGGGAGCTGTGCCCCCTCTGAAGAGAGAAGTAGTGCACCTGGGGAGGCATGGGGTGCTGGGTGCTGCTGCCCTACTTGAGGACCCCAACAGAGCAGCCACTGTGGAGGCTACCTGCCTTGGAAGTCTGTCTCTGGCCCCCATAGGAGTCCCATGGCCCAGGGAACTCCCACTGTGGATGGCTGGGGAAGGTGGGCTTGGGAATTGAATAGGACCAGGAACCAGCCAGGCTACTAGGAAGGCCATGGTTGGAGGGAGAGTGGAGGCTGGGAGCATGAGGACTCTCTCACACAAGGTCCCAGGAACCGTTTGGTAGTCTCAATGCAGAAGGATTGGAGGAGGAGCAGGAGTCTGTGGCGTTAGGGAGTGAAAAAAGGAGAGAGAACCAAAGTTCCTGTGAGGCCCAAGATGACAGGGAAGAGACGTTAGGTCAGCAGTGACCTTTCGGGGGAGGGGGGCAGTTCCTTGGCAGGCAGGTGTCAGGAGTGAGTATGCAGAGAGAGTGGGGTGCTAAGGAGAGACCACTTTCTGTTCCAGCTTAGTCACAAAGGACAGGGTGGATGCACTGGTGACTTGAAGAGGCCATGCAGTTGAGTGTCACAAGAGTTAGTTTCTTTAAGGTGGAATAGCGTGTGGGTGGACCCAGGTGGCCATGGAGTGACACAGGAGGCATTAAGGGGGTTGGCACATTTTTGCATGTGTCTCTTTAGTTGGCGTCTGGAATTAAAGGGCACCTGACGTGGAGCCTGAGCAGATTCTCTATAGGCATATTGACCTTTTAACTTGGTGGGGTAGGGCTGCTGACTGGCACACACCAGCCCCAGTGACATACCTGTTGCTGACCTGAAACTCTGTTCGCCCTCACTTTGGCGAGAACAAACGGGCTGTGCACCCAGTGTCCCCATCTGCACGGTTAGGAGACTATCTGCGCCTTGCCTGACCCAAGAGAACACACAGGGGCCAGTGCTTGGGGAATCGGAAACCCTCTTCATGGCCTTGGCTTCTCCTATTTGGTGTTCTCTGGAACCAGAAATTTTCCTCCTGTGATTTGTCTACTTCCAGGCTGCCATGGGAAAGGACACACATTCTAAGTATTTGGCTACCTGTGGTGTTCCAATGTCATTTTCCAGGGATCTGACCATGACTAAGGGATCAGAGGCCCAAAACGTGTTAAAGGAGGCATTAGAAGAGGGCATATGAGGGCCAGTGGGCTGTGGAGCACCATGGGAAGGGCCTGGGCCGGTATCTGAGCACAGGAGAGTCTCGGGAATGCTCAGCCCCAGTGCCACCTACCCCTGCTACATTTGCAGGCCCACACATCTTCTGAGGAAACTGCCATCTGGGTGTACACAGTGGTGTTGACTCTTGCTTCTCTTCAATATAATAGAACCAGAATTGCTACTTTCATGGGTACATTGGGACTGTCAGAGGCTTGTACAGTGTTTTTAAATGAATTCCACCTCATTCATTTGACCAATTCTCAGGCTTTCTGCTAAATGCCAGTGCTGCAGACAGGAATGCAATGTGGCCCTGGCTCCTGGGCTCAGTCTCTGGGGGCCTGGGCAGAAGGGGGCTCCCTGTGCTGCTGAGACTGCCTGTGGTTGCTAGTCGGGCTGGGAGAGGGGGGAGATACCCGATGGCCTCAGGACATGGAACTTGGCCAAGGTGGCAGCTGCTCCCTGCTCCTCTGAAAAGATGGCCCTCAGGGCGCGGCAGCAGCTCGCCAGTGGCCCTGATGGGGTGGGATGCACTGAGCAGTGCTGAATTCACAGCCAGAGCCATCTCGAGCTGGGCACTGATTTATCTCTCTTCTGCAGACCGGAAGCCTCCCCTCGCCGCTGCCTTAGGTGAGGCTGAGCCTCCAGGCCCAGTGGATGCCAGTGACCTCCCCAAAGTCCAGATTCCTCCTCCAGCCCACCCGGCCCCTGTTCACCAGCCACCACCGCTGCCCCATCGGCCCCCACCACCACCCCCTTCAAGCTACATAACTGGGATGTCCACCACCAGCTCCTACATGTCGGGAGAGGGCTACCAGAGCCTGCAGTCCATGATGAAGACTGAGGGCCCTTCCTACGGCGCCCTGCCCCCTGCCTATGGCCCACCCACTCACCTTCCCTACCACCCCCACGTCTACCCCCCCAACCCACCCCCACCGCCTGTACCCCCTCCCCCAGCCTCCTTCCCCCCACCTACCATTCCGCCCCCTACTCCTGGCTACCCACCACCTCCACCCACCTACAACCCCAACTTCCCACCCCCACCCCCTCGCCTGCCCCCTACCCATGCAGTTCCTCCTCACCCTCCTCCAGGCTTGGGCCTGCCGCCAGCTAGCTACCCTCCTCCTGCTGTCCCCCCTGGAGGACAGCCACCTGTGCCCCCACCCATTCCCCCACCCGGCATGCCTCCAGTTGGGGGGCTAGGGCGGGCAGCCTGGATGAGATAACGCGAAGCCTTTTTTCTTTTTAACAAGAGTTTTTCTAATCAACTTGAGTAGTTTAAGTGGGTAAGCAGCAGGGTACCTTGTATAATGCTAGACAGTTGCAGTATGGGAAGAATGGACGTGACCCCTGGGATGAAATTGGGGTGGTCCTCACATCCAGAAGATGGGGACAGCTGGCTTTCAGCGTAGCCTCGGCAGCACCAATCGCAGCCTGACTGTATGCTTGGTTTCAACCAATGTAGTCTGAGAGTCCTGCACTGGGTTACTTTATACTAGTGAAAATGTTAACCAGCCATATTGGCTCAATAAATAGCTTCAGTAAGGAGTGAATTTCCTTCTAGAAAACAGTGCCTATTTTTCCTGGAAATTCAATTTTAAATAGTCCAGTTCCATCTGAAGTCAAGCTGTTGTCATCATTCTCATTCAGTGATGTTCTTTCCCATGACACCCAGTAGGTCAAATGAACCACTGTTTGATTTATAGATATCTGCATCCTTTGTATTAAAATTATTTTGAAGGGATTGCCTCGTTGGATGGCTTTTTTCTTTTTCCTCCAGGGAGAAGGGGAGAATCGTACTTGGAAAGTAATGTATGTTTACATCTATTTGCAAATTCCTGTACATAGAGATATATTTTTTAAGTGTGAATGTAACAACATACTGTGAATTCCATCTTGGTTACAAATGAGACTCCTACACCTGATAACTCCTTCAGTCAGTTATCCAAATAAAATCGGATCTGAAACTGCCCCCTTTGTTTGTTATGGGTGGAAGGTGGGGCTCAAGGTCGAAGCAGCCCCTGGGTTACGAAATCTTCTGCAGAAACACATTTCCTCCCTCTGGACCCTGAGGACCCAGGAGCAAGGAGGACAGCTGCCGGCTTCAGCCCGCCAAACCGTAGCCCTCCTGTCTGCCCAGAACATACAACACTGGTTCCTAAGTTAGATGAGGGCTTGGATTTGACAGCTTTTCCATTTCTGGCCTGTGACAGAGGCAATTGCAGTAGCAGCTAGTGGCCTCCGCCGTCCACCCTGAGGGGCCAGGCTGGCTGTCCAGGGGAGGGGTCGTGCACTAGGCTGGATCCCCCTCTGAGGTGTGGAGGGGCCTCAGCCCTGCTTCTGCCCAGCGACCCCACCCGCCCACCCACAACAGAAACAAGCACTGTGCACCCAGCCAGAAGGCTCGCAAAGAGGCCTTTATTTATCTAGTTCAAAGTATACACTATCACAATCTTATTACTCCTTTACTAAAATAGTTCAAATCAATGTTTTTACCACACTATCAAAAAGTTCTATTTCTTCTCTCCCCAGATCAAAGTGGTTCAATAGAAGGTAAAAACAGGCCCAGGAGTCCACAGACCCCAGCTCTGCACGGAGCCAGGGTGGGAGGGGGTGGCTCCAGGTCTCACTATGGTCACATTCTACAGAAAATAGAGCATAGCTGCTGGGGCCCTAGGACAGAAACCAGACGTTCCAGCCCATTTCCGAAAAGCAGCACAAATACTTTCCCCTCACAGTATGAAAAATATACACCTCTACCGCTCTGCAGTCATGCATTTAGTTTGTTTCTTTAAAAAAAAAAAAATCAGTAGTATTTTGTTTCCTCTCAAGTTTCAAGAAAAAAAAATGAAAGGTCACTTTTTTCTCTTTAAACACTGATGTATAGCTAACAACTTTTAGATAAAAATGTGCCAACCTAAAAAATACTCAGCAGATTCTGATTCCAGGATGGGCTTGGCCACCGGGGCTCGGGCTGGAAGGGTGACACCCATCACATTGGGAACTGAGGCCGCAGTGCAAGCATCACCTTGGACTTCGAGATCTCAAATGGGAGCATTTGAAATGGAAAGGGGCCTTTATGAAAGGACACCCCTAGTCCCACCCCCACCAGGGGCTTTCAGAGCTAAGGCTCCTGAAGGGAGGGGTCACCCAGTGTCACGCTGCTAGTGGCAGAGCTGGGAGTCACCCTCAGCTGCAGGCCCCCAGGTTCCCCCTGCAGGAGGCCCCATCTGACCCTCTCCAGCCCGTGACTGCACCTGCCAGCTATACCCAGGTACCTGGGGTTAGGCAGAATCACAGTGGCTTTTTTTAAAATCAGCCATTACATTTGAGATGTGACTGTCGCAGATACAGTTCTGTCCTAGGAAGCCATCCCAACACTGTGTTGGCTCAGGGGGCACCAGCTTGTGCTGCCTCTGTCACAGACTGGAGGGGTCTTCTCAAAGAAATGCCCCACTGATCCCTGGGTGCCACTACATCATTAGAGACAGGGTTCCTCCCCTCCAGAGGGAAAGGTCGCTTTAAGGATGTTCTTCCCTGGGCCAACATGCAGGATATCTGCAGATACCAGGAGTCCTGACTTATTGCTTATTTTAGTGGTGGCCATGCCAGCCTGAGCCAAACATGACTCACATGGGCTCCCAGACTTGGCTCCCTCCCAGAACGGACCCACATCCCCTCAGGGCTGCTCTGAGGTTCTCTGGACTCCAAGACCCAGAAGGGACCCCAGCCCAGCTGCCCACTCAGGCAGGAATTGCCCAATGTCATGACCAGTGGGTGTTCATCCAGCTTCAAGTGCACACCCCTAGTGACAGAGAGCTCACCACCTGAGCAGACGGCAGGCTCCTTCCGGAAAGCCTAAAGAGCTACCACAGCAAGAGCCACACGCTCATCCCTCACCAGCGCCTGCCTTGCACTCCCTGGGCACGGTGAGAGCCCTGAGCCTTTCCCCTGAGAGTGAGTGACCCAAGGGCGCTGATGGCAAACAGGCAGTGGGAACTGCTCTGGGTAGACTCCCAAGCTGGGGAGAGCGACGGGGAAGCCATCTTCCCTCCCCTTGCTCTGTCCCCGTCCTACACTCAGGCCTGAACCAGACCTACTTGATATGAAGACAACCTCTTTGGGTTCAAGTGCTTGCTGTGTGAAGCTCTGGGTACCACTGGAAGAGTGAAGAAGGCTGATGGGGCAAGGGACCGAACAAGATGCCAGGGGCTGCTGACAACGGCATTGACAGACGTCGGCAACATGGCCTGTCCCTGCACTACAGATTCTGGGATCTCAATTGTAATGTGCCACAAAATCACCCCCTCTGGGCCTCATTTTCCTCGCACACAAAATTGCTTATTACACTTTACAGTTTATACATAGTCATTTACATTGAAGGTCTCATGTGATCCCCAGAGCCCTGTAAGGAGGCTGAGGATGCCGAGGCTCAGAGAGGGGAGGTGACTGTCGCCTGTAGTGAGACAGCAAAGCAGCAGAACTCACAGCAGCCTCTCCAGCAAGTCGACCCCATCGGCTTGCATGCTGTGCATGAGGACTTACGTTGTCGAGAGCTGGACAGCCTCAAACAGTGAGCAGGGCTGAAAGGAACCTCGGAAACCCCATTTTTCCACCAGAGGCCCAGAGAGGCTGAGTGACTTGCTGAAGGTCACACAGTGAATTAAAGCCAGCACCAGGGCAGTCTCCATCCTTCCCAAGAACAACCATCATTACCTGTGGCCTCTGCATCTCTACACAGTGACTGGGCCCTGGGAGAGCCCACAGACAAACAGGCCCTGTTGTGATCCACTGCTACCCATCTGGACAGAGACATGTGGCTTAGCCCAGACACCCTCCACAGGACCTTCCTGTGTTCCTGACCCATCATGTAAGCCACAGAAAAGAATGTGCCTCAGGCCCTGAGCAGGAGGAACCCAAAAAACAGGGCACAACCTGGCACCAGGTAGGGGGACATTGTAGAGTGTGTGTGTTTTGGGGGTATGGAAACTGAAAACAAGCAGCAGCTGGCATCAGGGCAGGTGGGCATGAACTCCTGAAGCAACAAGGGACCCTGAGCTTCCAGGGCTGAGGATCAGTCAGAGGAAGGACCTGGGAGCCCCAAGAGCAGCCTCCAGCCAACCATGGACACAGTGAGTTTCCTTGTCCACGACACAGGGGACCCAGTGCTTGGTGAGCCAGGATCCAGGTCACAGCAGGTGGGCAAGCAGTGGTGCCATCTGTGTCAGGATCCAGGTGTCGGTGGCCTCTGTCCACAGGAGGCAGCTGGGGTGGTGGGGTGGAGGGCTTGATGAGATTCTGTCCATAGAGGGCAGGACAAGGAAGCCTGGGTCAGTCCCTGGGCCTGGTATTTTAGAAGCAGCCGTCAGCCTCTCACTAGTGAGGCTGTCTGGGTCACTCTGCCGCGGGGAGCAGTGGTCAGTGGCTTCTCGTCTTCCCAGTTTGCTGGTGTGTGAGGCGGGAGATGAGGCCTGGCCATCAGCGTGGCAGACCTACAGCAGCCGGACCAGAGCGGAGAGCGTCCTATGTACGCACAGTTCACCATAGAGAAGGGAGACTGGCTCAGCTGGAGGTCCTGGGGCCTGATGCTCCCCTGGGCCCCTAGGCAGAGCCAGTGCATGTCCACAGAAGAATGGCCCTACAAGGGCCCCTTGAACTGGTTACCAGACAGGTGCTGCCGGATGGAGGGCTTGGAGCTGGCAGCATCTCCCAGTTTCCTCCAGACCACCTGTGGGGAGGGGAGAGATGTGAGTGGAGGGCTCACCCCCAGCCCACCTGCTGGCCCCTGCACACCAACTGCCTCATCGCTCTGCAAAAGTGAGCACCTCCTCAGAGCTGTGGGGCCAGGAGGGGAAACTGAGGCGAGGGAGGCCCAGAGATGCATGCCCACCCTCATGGTCACACCTGCCCTCCTGAGCAGCTCACTGCTGGGGTGTGGGCTCAGCTCCACGGCTGTCCAGTGGAGCCTATGGACCCCATCTTGACAAGCTCCTGCTTAAGACCCTATGAACCCCTTCCCTGCTGGCTCTAGCAAGGGTCCAAAGAGCCAGCAAAGAGACTGCAGGGAGGAGGGTCCCTCCTGCACCTCCAGCTGAGCACCACATGCACAGCCAGCAGCCCCCAGGGCACCAGCAGGCTGGAGGCCTGGGTGCCAAACACCCAGGGCCAAGGGGCCAGACACCTGGGGTGAACAAGACCAGTCCTGGGGGGCGGGACACTCCAGCTAGCCAGGGCACTCCTGAGGATATGCAGATCAGCAGAGGGGGACAGGGGGGTGATGACAGACCAAGGCTCCAGGAGCCCCCAATCCCTACCCCCCACCCCCCCAGCCATCCAGCCATAGCTGAGCAGGGAGGAAACGGAGCCCCACAAGGGGGAGGACGTGGCCAGGCTGGGCGCCCTGCCAGTGCCAGGCCCTGCCCCTCCCCCGGGAAGCGCCTCACGTTGCACATCTCACGGACAATGGCCTTCTCCTTCTCACTCAGGTCCTCCTCGCAGCTGTCCTGGAGCTGCCGGTCCAGGTTCTCATGCACCTCCAGGACCTGAAGGGACAGGTCACACACATGTGGTATGAGTCAGTCACTGCCAGTGTAGGTACAAGCATGGGCCGTGTCCACGCACGTGTGTGTGTGTCCATAGGGCACGTACAAGGGAAGGGAGGGGGCACAGGAGTGGGGGCGGTGCTCGGGTGTGCAAGCGTGCCCCAGGAGAAACCAAAGACTCATCGGACCTGCCCACCTGCACCTGGACCTGCACGGCGGCAGCTGCACTGGAGGCCAAAGGCTGGGCCTGGGAGACCCGAGCCCAGTTCTAGCCCCACTCCTGCTCCAAATATCTATCCTTGGGAAGCATCTGCCTTCCTCCCACCCAGGCCTCAGTTTCCACAGCTTCAGGGGCTCAGGGATGGCAGACAGGTTAAACACTTGTGACTGCCACACCAGCACCTCTTAGTCCCTGAGTCATGGCCACCCAGCCACCCACACAGAGATGAAATCTTCCACCCCTGCTGCTCAGAAGCCCCCAGACTCAGAGGGCACATACAGAGTCAAAGGTACCACAGTCCCGCAGTGCACCTGGCATCTGGGGGCTCCTGAGGGAGTGGGCGGTAGCCCTTACCTTCATAGCATGCACAACAGCTTCAGGCTTCTGTCCCGCAGAGCTGTAGCCAGCAGAGGGGGGCAAGGGCAGCTCAGCCACAGGGCAGGCTGGGCCCTGTGGGAAGGAATCACATGTCTTAGCTCTCCCAGGCTGGCTCCAGGTGACAGCCCCAGGTATGGGCAGTGGCTCAGGGAGACCCCTGATTCTGTGGGGTCAGGGCACAGACAGGAGGAAATGGTACTGAGGTGTTGTGGGGAGAGGAGGCAGGTGTGAGGACTGGGCACCTGAGGAGTCCCAGCCTCGTCTGGCTGGCCTCTCTCCTCTCTACTGCAACCGCTCTTCTGCAGATACAGTGGTCCTTGCAGGACAGAGGCAAGAGGGGTGGTCCAGAGCCCTAGCCACATCCCATAGGCTCGCCTACAACAGCCACGCACAAGATCTGTGATCTGTCTTACAGAGGAAGCAAGTGCGGTTTGGAAGGGCAAGAGACAGATCGCACAGCTGGATCAGGAAGGCATTGACCCAGACCCCACTAGGCCTGACCCCAAAGCCCCTTCCCACTTCCCACCCCAGCAGCTGGTGGATGAGGCCAGCTCCAGCCCATCCTGGGCCCTGCCCCCCAGCCTTTACCCTCCTGGCCCTGTCTAGGTCACCTGGGGGTGAACTGGACACCAGGTGTGCAGCTCCCACATCGGGCCTGGGAATGGGGTATCAAGGACTGAGGGGTGGGGCCAAGCAAGCAGGGGACCCAGCCTGTCAGAAGCCAAGTGTCTGCTCAGGGCCAGGGCACCTGGGCCCCACCCCCCAGCTTCCCACCCATAGGGTCCAGGTTGCTATGAAGCAGTGGGGACTCACTGGAGGCCCCCAGAGGGCCAGCAGGAGCCAGGAGGTCCTAAGGCACTAGGAATGGGCTTGAAGGGGACCAGCAAGTGCCAGAGGCCAGGCAGGAAATACCAAGAAGAGCCCCAGTGAGCACGTGAGCAGGGAGAAGACACAAAGCCAGGGTTCAACCACCACAGTGCCTGGGCCAGGCTGTGCGGTTACCCTCAGGTCCCAGAACTTTCCACTGGCCTGGCAGCCAGCCCCTCTGCACACTCCCCACTGACCCTGGCCTGAACCCTGCTCCCAGGGCCTCAAGGGCTGACCCGCTCCTGGCTCCACATGGAAGCCAGGCCCCAGCCCCCCGAAACTAAGGCAGAACCAGAGATCTGCCACCTCTGCAGGCCCCACAGCCTTGGGGTCTGAGAAAGCCAAGCTTGTGCAAGCTTCCACTGGCTGTGACCTGGGGCAGGGCCCAACCCACTCTGAGCCTTGGTTTCCTCAGCTGGACAACAGAAAGGGGCCTTTGACCCAGGGTGTGTGCACAGCCCTGGGACACTTCTGGACGCTGTTTCCCTAACTCCAGCCTAGGCCACCTGGTCTCTAGTGCCCAGGCCAGGTCTGTCCTGTAGGGAAACCAAACTGGGTGGCAGGGGGCTCTTCCTGGGAGGCGGGAGTTCTCATTGGGCAGCAGCAGGACGCGGACCCCAACTTGAGGCAGAAGCCCACACTCCCCTCACTGACCAGCAGGGGTCGCCAGCCACACGCACACGGCCCTGGCACCTTCCCCTTGAGAGTATATACACCCTCCAGCACCCAGCCCTGCCTCAGAGGAGGACCATGTGCCATCTGGCCCTGGCACCGTTGGCCTATGTCCCCATCTTACCAGGCCCCTGACCGCCTGCTCCATAAAGCACCAGCTCCAGGGAGCTGTGATTCCTGGAGCAAAGGCGGGAGGGAAGCCAGGAGAGGTGGTGGTGGACTATGCAAACCAGCCCTTTCCTGGCCCACCGCACTGGGCAATGGAGGGTGACCTGGGATTCTGTAAATGACACCAGCAACTGGACATATAACGTGTACAAGGAGTGGTTAATGCATTGGTGTTGGCACCAGGGCTGCTGCTTCTAGGACATTCCATAGGCACAGCACAGCCCGCCCCACCAAGTTACACTGGAATTCAACATCCTCTCCTGTGCCTTTCAGCCACACTGGAGGAGCCCAGCAATACACTTGGGGTACTTAAAGCAACGTTCTGGGCGGATGCTGTCTTTTTTTTTTTTTTTTTTTTAATTTTAATTTATCAATATACAGTGTAGTTGATTTTCTTGTCCCTTTACCAACTCCTTCTTTTCCCCCCTCCCTCTCTAGATGTTGTCTTTTTACGTGCCCATTTTACAGATGAGGAGAGTGAAGCCAAGAGAATGGCCCAAGGCCAAACAGCTTGTAAACAGTGGGGCCTCACACCAGGTCTGTGGAACTCCAGGACTGGAGCCAAAAGTGGGGAGACCAGACACCCGAGAGAACTGAAAACTTACGTCCACAATATACTTGTCCATAAATGTTCATAGCAACTCTCTTCGCGAGAGCCAAAAAATGAAAACAACCCCCATGTCCAACAACAGATGAATGGATAACCAATGTGGTCTGTCCACGCGATGGAATATTACACAGCCATAAAAAGCAACGAAGACTGACACAGGCCGCATGTGGACGAAGTTTGAAAACGCTGTGCTAAGTGAGAAAACCCAGACACGGGAGGCCATACATCACATGATTCCATTTATGCAGAATGCCCAGCACAGGCAAATCCACAGAGATGGAAAGTGGACTGGGGGTTGCCAGTGGCTGGGAGGAGGGAGAACAGGGAGTGACTGCTGATACATACAGAGTTTCTTTTTGGGGTGACAAGAATATTCTACTATGATATCGCACTCTGTGAATATGCAGAAAACCACTGAACTGTATGCTCATAAAGTCAATTGAAAAAAAAAATAAGTGGGGAGACCAGCTTCCTCGAGGCACCCTGTCAAAAGCCTCCTGTCAGGAGGCTGGCAGGTGTAAACCACCCCCTGCTCTCTGCCAGGGTCCATCCTGGGCTCATGCCCTGACAGCCAGCTGGGTAGGGTGGGGACATGTACCCACCCCACAGGGTCACCTGTTTTACGTCGGGACTCTGTCTGCCTGAACCAGTCACCCATGCTGAGCCCCGTGTCCCACAGCTTGAAGGAGACTTGCCCAGGTGTGGAACAGCTGTCTCCCAGGCAGTGTCTGAGCACAGAGAGGGCCCTCCCCAAACAACCCCTCACTCTCCGCATGGGCCAAAATGCCAGATGAGGGATCTCCAGGGCCCAGCAGGGACCCAGGCCTCGCCTCTGACCCCAGACCCCTTCTCTGCAGCCATCTCAGCAGGACTAGTAGCTCCCCCTTCTATGAAACCCCTCTCCAAACCAGCCCCAGGGGCCTGCCCACCAGCCACCCCAGCCCCCCACCTTCACGGAGCAGAGACCCTTCCACAGCCCCACGCTGGCCCCTGACCTCCAGGCCTATGGTGGCACTGGCAGGCACTAGCAATGGGCCCAGGTGATCCATCCCATCCCAAGGGCCTCACTTCCTCCTCTCCGAAGTGGAATGACAGCCCCTCAAGCGTGGGGTGGTCTAGAGGAAGAAAGCAGGTAAGGCATATGAAGCCCCTCCAGAGGCCTCTTCCAGGAAGCCTTCCAGAACCCTCCTTCCCTTCCTCCCTCTGACAGCATCTTATCAGCACTGCGAGGCTTCAGGGCTCAGCCTGTGCAGGGGACGTGCTCTCTAGAGAGGCCTGCAGGGTGAGCCCCAGCTCAGCTCCCTCTGCCCACATGTGACAGGCTTGGCATGGCCCCGGAGCCAGCTGGGTGTGCAGGGCACTTTATGGTCTGCAGGCTGCTCGGAGGGCTTCACTGCACAGCACTCAGTAAATGTCAGCGCTGTTATTCTGCCACAGGCTCAGAACGGACGAAGGGCAGAGGGAACGAAGTACCAAGGAAGCAGCCCCCTGTGGGAGCATCACTTGGCTCCTCAGAGCCCTTCAGCATGAAGCAATTAGAGCCTCGTGATTATCTGCGATCAGCGGGCTTTGCTGCCTGCACAGAGTCGGCAGCTATGCTCCTGGAGAAGGTGGAAGGGCCGCAAGAGAGAGGGCGGAGCTGGCAGCCAGCAGCTGCACAGACCTCTTCTGCCAGCACCAGGCTGGCCAGGCTCTGCACAGGGGCCTGGGTCATCCTTGCAGGCGGGAACCTTTCCTGTCCCTGTGGAGCACATGAGGAACCAAGCTGGCCTGAGGTCACTATGCAAGGGGAGCAGGGGGGCTGGACTCCCACAGCCGCTGCCTTTCTGGTCTCTGGTCACACAGGGATGATAGCACCTCTACCCACAGGGAGCAGCCCAAACTGGGTGTCCACCTCCCCTGCCCCTCCCAAACTGGGTGTCCACCTCCCCTGCCCCTCCCAAGCTGGGTGTCCACCTCCCAGGGCACTGGCTCCAAGCCGCCCTCCCTTCCCCTCCAGGGCAGGTCAGAGCCCAGGTGAGAGCAGAGGAGAACCTTGGAGGCCTGCTTGGTCATTTCGGTACATAATCCACAAACTTGAGCTTCTCCACCCCCTGAGTTACAAAGCCTGCTCCAGGGCCAGCTGCTAGGCAAATGACGTGGGCTAACGTGCTGCACAGAGGGGCAACAGCTGGGCCTGGGCAGCCCTGCTTACGTGGCGTCTGGACACTGCCCCGCACTTCCAGCAGCAGCGCCACCCCAACTGGGGTCATCATCTCTCATGGCCACGCTGGGCCCTTACAATGCCCAGGGGTCTTCCTGGGAGGCAGGAAGGGGGAAGGAAGGAGGCCACGACTGGCCGTGGGCCCTAGCCCTGACCTGCCTCCCTCGGCTCACCTGGACACAGGTTCCTGGGGTGGGAGTGGAGGGCACTTACATTCTGCAGGGAGTCCTGGTAGGAGGGTGGCAGGCACGCGAGCTGGGACTCCGAGTGGTATGGCGAGAAGCCTTTTCGCAGTGTCCGGAACTCTCCCGAGCCCGCCTGCCGCAGGGGAAAGAGGCAGGAGGAGGTTAGACGGAGGGGCCAGGCCCTGGCCTGAGTCAGGACCTCACGGGGCTGCTGCCTGCAGAGACACTCCGGCCGGGATGCACAGGGCCCCCTCCTTACCACAGGGGGGTCCACTCAACCCTCCTCGGAGGCCCCGCCTCCTCGCCCTGCCGTCTCTGTCCTCACAGCCTACCAGAGCTCTTCCGCCCATCTCCCACTCGAGTGCCACTGGGGTGGGGCCTCTATTTCGCTCCCCAGTGTACGCTTCATAAACATTTGCTGACCGGCCGAATAAACAGGAATGAGTGAGTGAAGGAGCGAATAAATGAATGAGTAAATGAGTGAGTGAAGAAATGAGTGAATAAGAGAGTGAGGGAGTGAGGGAGGGAATGAGTGAGGGAGTGGATGAGTGGGAATGAATGAATGAGTGAGGGAATGAGTGAGAGAGTGAGGGAATGAGTGAGGGAATGAGTGAATGAATGAATGAGTGAATGAATGAGTGAAGAAGTGAGTGAGTGAAGGAATGAGTGGATGAGGGAGTGAGTGAGTGAGTGAGTGGCTCTCCCACCCGCAGCTCATTCCTCTGTCCCAGCTTCGTGCACTTGGGTCCCCACACAGGCCACATCCCTCCCCAGGGCCAGGGGATCAGCCTCTCCACCCTCCCATGGGCTCTGAGGCTCGTTACAGGATGAGCCTTGGCACAGCGCTCTGCTCAGGTTGCCTCCACCATCAGACAGCCAGCTCCCCAAAGCAGGTCCTGGGCATTGCTCCTCTGAATGCACAAGAGCCAGCGAAAGCTGGGCTCACAGCTAATGCTGTGCATGGGAGGGAGGGAGAGAGGCAGGGAGGGAAGAAAGCGGGAGGAAGGAGAGAGGCAGGCAGGCTTGGCCTTTGGTGATTTCCCGAGAGCAAAGTGTCCCCTGCTGCCCCGCCAGAAGCTGGGGGTGGGACCAGGACCCAGTGAAACTTCTTGATGGGTGACACACAGTCCAACACTAACCTTCCCCACCAGCCCCATTCCAGGCCAGCAGAAGACATAGCCTTTCCTTCTGCATCACTAAGACAGCGTGTCTGCCCAAACCCTCTTCCCTACTTCAAAGGAACCAAGAGAAAGCGTCGGGCAGATAAAATGCTGCGGGAAGCCCCATAAATCAGCAGGCTGTTGAGTTACCCAAACAAGCTGTGGAGGGGAGGAGGCCCGGGCTGCGGCCAGGGCCGGCAGGGACGGGCGGCAGCCATGCCGGGGGTCCCTCCTCCTCTCTATCAGCCTCCCTCTGCCTGCCCAGGAGGGATCCCTGCACATGCCCTTCTCACTTCCTGCCAACTGCTGGGCCCAGCCTGTTTCTCACAGGCCCCCAGCCTCACTGACTCCCCGGGTTCTGTTCTCCCACCCCATCAGATCCCAGGCCAGACCCCCACCCCACCTCTGCTGTGAGGTCCCAGGGCCTCGGCTCTGGGGCTGGCACACAGCAGTGTCCTGCAGGTGCTGGGAAGTGGAGTGGAGCCCCCCATGGAGGTGCCAGAGGGAAGGGGACAAGACCCCATCTGAGCTATCACTCCTGATTAAACCCCCAAGTCACCCGTCGGCCAGAGCAGAACCCCGGCTCAAAGGGAAGACTGTCCGTGAGGGTGGCAAAGAGGGTCAGGGGTCTGTATCTGCTCAAAGACCAGGTGGGCAGACACCATGGGGCTGGAGCTGTTTCCTCGGCCTCAGGGATAAACACAGAGGGGAGAGAAATGGGGACCCACCCTCCAAAGTGTAGCAGATTTCATACAGCCCCAGTGAGCATCCTCAGCAAAAGAGTCTCGCCAGGGGGACCTTGGGGACAGCCTTTAATCATAAAACTGGACTGTCACAGCTCTGATCATGGCCCTATCTGGCTTAACCCAAGGCATTAAAGGCCACAATATGTTAACCCTCCCTGACCCAGCTGGAATCAGATCAAGTGGAGCCTCCTTCCACCAGGTACCAAAAAGAGAAAAAGGCCACAGACCCACCCGGGGGCCCAGCACTCACTCACCCCAGCCATGAGTGAGGCCCCCTGACACACACACACAGAGCCACCCATGCCTTCCCCGAGTGGTGCACCCCAGCTCCATTCAAAGGCAAGAATCCCAAACCAAGTTATTCTCCTGGCCAGATCTCTGCAGTGGCTACACAAGAGGGTGTGTTCCAAACCTGAGCACACACGGTAGGTAGGACGTGCTAAGACTCTACCCTCCCACACCGTTCTGTGGGAGCATCCCCTGCTGCCTTGCCAAGGCTAGTAGGAGAAGTAGAGACCAGGTGCAGGGTGCCAGCCCAGACAAACACACACACTCAGGGAGGTCCACATGGTCACACAGCCACGGTTCTCTCCCGCCAGCCCCGGGACCAGGGCAGCTGGGCCTGCCCCGTCCTTACCCACACACCGTCACATTCTGTTTCAGGCTCTGACCCTTGACCCAATGGGTTCCTGAGCAGCCCATGGGCTGGTATGGAAAACGCTGGTTGTGCTGTCGTCTCCCCAGATAATTTCCTTGGGAGGAGGTGCGTGTACAGGGGCAGGGGAATTTTTTAATTAGCAGCATGCAATTGCCACCCCTACCTTCCATGAGCATCAATAAATATTTGCGTGTCCATAGAACTGTATTAGCAAGCCACAAAGCCAGGCAGGAGAAATGCACAATCTCTCATTAAGGGGCAATGTGACTAATGATGCATCAAATGAGTAGCCATTATTGCACTTAAATCCAAATTAAAAATCCTGCTATTTGCCGCCTTGATCCCTCTGCTGAATGAGATCCCTAGGTTCTCATCACTGAGGGGAAGGAAGCAGGAACTGAAATCACCTTCCCGGCTGGGTCTGCACATGGAGGGGGGCATGTAGCTAAGGCAGCTGCCTGTCCTTTGAGAGACGTGCTGTGCTCCCCAGAAGAGGATGCCCGCCCCCAGTCTCCCTAAGGCGGATCCCTCAGGACCCAGGGAGAAATCTTACACACAGAGTGGCTGGCAGCCTGCTCAGAGCTGGAACTAAATTCCTCAAATCCTTAAAACTGTGGGTCCCAGCCCTGCAAACACACATGGCCCCTTTGTGGGTTTCCAATCCCCATCACGCACTCCTAGGGCTCCTGAAGGTCAGCATAGAGTTCTGGACCAGGAGAGCAGAGACCCAGGAGGCCTCAGAGTTCAGAACACCACTGGCCTCTGTCCAGGGCCTTCCCTGCTGAGAGCCAGGCACAGCTCCTCCTTGGGCCTCTGTGATGTGGCTAGAGGCTCTGCAGCAGAAAGACCATCCAGGGCATCACCTTCCTGGGACTCCTGCTTGCAAAGCTGCAGGGGGCTCATCTGGGGAACACTGTCCAGAAAATGCTAGAAAATGGCTCCCCTTCTGGCTGGCCACGCTGGAGGACCTACCCGGGAGCAGGCAGCTGGATTGCATGACTCCGAGAGACCCCAGGGGCAGCCGGAGCTGCTGATTGAGGTGGGCTCCATAGTCCTGATCCAGACCAAAGCCCACTGGGATCCAGGCTGTCACATGTCTCAGGTGGGGTCCCTAGAGGGGGGAGCTCACAGGAGATGGGGAAGGAAGCAGGACAGGGCAGGGAAAAGAGCTCGGCAAAGTGGCGTCTCGGCAGAAGACTGGCCTCCGCCTGACCCCACGGGGCGCCAGAGTTGGCCCCACTTAGTCATGGCTGTGGGTTGCTGAGGAACGGGTGTACCCTCGGCACTTGGTAATGACCTTGGTTCATCATCTGCCCTGGCAGGACAGGTGTGGTTCACATCCCAGCGCCAAGCCTGGGGCCTGGCACGGTCATGTTGCTCTAGGTTTGTGGTTCTCAACTGGGGGTGATCCTCCCTCCAGGGGAAATCGGCAAAGTCTGCAGACATTTTTGGTTGTCACAACTGGGGTGGTGGGTACTGCAATCTAGTGGGTGGAAGCCAGTGAGGCTGCTGACCACCCCACAATGCACAGAACAGCCCCCACACCCACAGTGCTGAGGTTGAGGACCCTGCACTAGCTGAGCCTTAGGCTGGGGGCTGGTGGAAGACCCTTAGAGGGCAGCAGGACAGGGCAGGATGCTCTGGGGTAGGCAATCTCAGGACTGGGAGAAGGGGACAGAGAGGAGCCATCCAGAGGCCTGGGGGCTGGCAGGAGAGTTGCCAGTGCCTGAAAGGCCCAGCTCCCTGGGTCTCGGGGCTGGGCCTAGGGGGAGCCGTGTTGGCCCAGTCCCTCCCCAGCCACAGGCCATCCCGCAGGGCTCAAATGGCAGCTCATGCCCAGGGACTCCTGCTGGCCCTGAGGACATGCAGCTCATGCAGAATCCAGCCCAGTGCCCGGAAGGCTCAGCAGCCCCGAAGACCTCACTTGAGCATCTGGGCCTCCTCTCACCATGCACCGTGGGTTTCTCACTGCCAAGTGGGGGTTACCGCCAGCCCTGTCACCCTCACACATCGGGAGGACCCAGCGAGGGGTAGGTGAGAAAGGATGCGATGTGGCCTGCCTGCGGGAGGGGTCACTTCATGGTTCCTTTGCTAAAACAGGGGAGATCCCAAGAGGAACCTGAAGGTAGGACGTGTACCCTGGGAAGGAAGTGCTCCCAGGAGAGGAGCTGGGGAGGAGGACACAGCAGACAAGAGCACACAGAACTCAGAGCACCACTGCAAACACCAGGCAGCTCTACCTGAAGCCAGCTCCTTGGGCGGCCGTAGGGGCGGGGCAGCTGGAAGGAAGGAGAACAGTGTCACCCAGCAAACACCAACCACGACCCCGTCACGTCTGCCCAGTCCCTTCCCCAGATACCTATTGGCCCAAAGCCACCAGGATGTCAGCTGAGCCAGAGTGGTTTTTCCACACCGATAGCCGGGGCAGGGAGTCACCAAGGAGGCTCACAAGAGCTCCGTGTGTTTAGAACCTCCAGATTCAACAAGGACTAACTGAGCACCTGCTATGCACCAGGCACCAGGTGCTAAGGGGGGGTCCACACCATTCACAGCCCACCCCGAAGCTCACACAGAATGTAGCTCCCCCACAGTACCCCACTACCCTTCCAGGGAAAGCAGCCCTTCTGAGAGGCTCTGGGGCTGTGTGCACTGGCCTTGGGGCAGCCCGAGATCCCAGCCAGCTCAGAGAGGCTAGGTGGGGGACACACTCTCTGTCTGGACTCTACCCTGTTCTCAGGGTGAAGGTGACCTGCAAAGGTCTCTCACAAAAGCTAACCAGTAATACCAACTGAAATTACTTTTTTTCCTTTTATTTTAAGATAACTCATTTGTAGACCATCAAGAATAAAGAAGCTGCTGCCTTGGCTGGAAGGCCCAGAGGCTCCTTCCTGCTTTGCACTCAGGTTAGGCAGTGTGGTTAAATGCGTGGTAAGTGTACAGCCAACATTACTTACCCACAGCAGGCACTGCGGGTCCCTATTCCCCATGCAATTCATGCACCAAATCACATTTTTCAAACTCAGTGCACGTACCACCCAGGACCACACGAGTAACACACGGGCCAGGTCTCATCCACCAAGATGACTGCCACCACCACCACCACCACCCTCAGGTCCCTCTGCAGGCCCATTACTTGCTATAATGAGATCAGTGAGGGACAGGCCTGTGGGGGGCTTTGGAAGAGGTGCAGATTTGCAAAAATCCAAATCCCACCTTGGCTGGGTATATCGAAGCAACTTACCAACTTTCTGGACCTGTTTGCTTGCCCACAAATTGAGGTCAAGCAGAGGCTCCCAGAGACTGCTGGATAGTTCCCAACACACAGACGAGATCACTATGGTTAACCCACAGCCCTCACCGCTGGCCAGCCCTGACTCTCAGTGCTTTCCATTATTTGCCTTTTAATCCTCTGAACAATGTGGCAGGCACCATTAGTGTCCCCATTTGACACATGGGAAGACTGAGGCACAGAGAGGTTAAGCCACTTGCCCAATGCTGCCCAGCTGGTAAGTGGTGGCACTTGAGATTTGAACCAGGTCCTCTGGCTCTAGAGTCCTGGGCTTGGCCTCTGGGCCTTGCTGGCTCTTGCTGGCTCTTGCCTGGCGTCTGGCTAACACTGACTACTTGTTAAGCCTCCAATGATAGGGCATGAATGTGGTCTTCCTAGTCTCCCTTCCTGCCCATGTTGCTAGACTGACCATCTTCTGGGAGGAGGGGTTTCCTACCTGAGCAAGGGAGAGGCTGGACCCACTCTAAGGTTCTTCCAAGGAAGCATCTAAAGCCCTCCAGAGACCCAGAGGCTATGCTCCCATGACAGAGGGGCCAGGACAAAGCCCATTAACGAGGCAGTGCATCCCAGAAGATGCCAACCAGCAGAACAGCTGCCATGGAATTATGGAGGCAAGCATCTCCAGGGGGCTTGTGCAAAGGAACCCGTGAGTCAGAACAGCCCCAGCCTCCTCAGGGATGCGGGAAACATAACTAAGGTGTCAGCAACAGGCTCAGATGGCTCAGATGGCGGCAAGAGCACTCCCCCCTCCCCCAGCCCAGATAGGTTCGAAAGTCAGAGGACAAAGAACAGCGGTTCACTCAGGGTCAGGCCCAAGCCACCGGCCAAGGGGGCACAGACAGCCAGACCTTGCAAAACTCCTGGATCCTTGGACCAGGAAAAGGCACCCAGGAGTGCTTCCCAGGTGCCATAGCCCGGGCTGCATTGGGCATCATCCCTGTTCTACAGGTGGGGAAACTGAGGCAACAGGAGATAAAGCCACAGGATTATTGGAACTCAGACTCCTATACCCATGTTCAAACCCATCTTCTTACACCATTGGGCCAACAGCACCACTGTTGTTGAGGCATGGAGCCGGGGACCGGGCCCTCCTCCCACAACCAGGCACACCACCAATGTCATGGGCCCTGCCTGGGGTCCCGAGGTATGGATCCAAGAGCCAACAGCAACTAGGTAAGGAGCATGCCAAAAAGATCACCTCCATGTGGGTAGCGCACCACAGCCACCACAGTAACCTCAGCTGCCATGAAAGTGGATAGACACCACAACCACCGTGCAGATGGTCTGCCAGCCACTGGAGTGCATTGACACAAGGAGAGTCACCAGCAGAGAGAAAGAAGAGGATGCCTCTCTCCATAAAGCCCATTCCAGAGTGACAGAAGAAACATCTGCTCTATGATAATATTGGGGGACCTGAACACACCTCTCAGCATTGGACAGATCATCTAGGCAACAAATCAAGAGTAACCACTACTCTTTCACAGGGAGAGAAGAAATCTAGGGTGATTAGAGGGGGGAGAGGGAGAGATTGGACAAGGGGCATAAAGAATAAGTATAATTTGTAACAATATATATGCTAGTAATATTGATTTATCAAACATGTCAACGTTGAATGCCAAAAATATGTATAATCAATTATGATTCAATAAAAATTTTTTTAAAAAACGTTTGCAGACAGTAACCAGAACTTATATTCATTCATTTGCAGTCCTTAAATGACTGAAATGCAGAATCTTACCCCCCTTCCTCCAAACAACAACCAAAAAAAACCCCAAAAAATCCATGTGCTGACATCCTAACCCCCAGGACCTCAGAATGTGACCTGTTCAGGGACAAGGCCTTTAAAGAGGTGATCACATTAAGATGAGGTCATTAGGGTGGGCTCTAATCCAATATGACTGGTGTCCTCACAAAAAGGGGGAATTGGGAGACAGACAAAGACAGAAGACGACATGAGGAAAGAGGCCTCAGAAGGATGCAAACCTGCTGACACCTTGATCTTGGACTTCCAGCCTCCAGAACCAGGAGAGAATAAGTTTGGGTTGTTTAAACCCCCCAGTTTGTGGAATTCTATTATGGCAGCACCCACATCGGGAAACTCCCCTCCTTCCAGGCCCCAGTTCCCTCATCTGTGCCTGGGGCAAAGCCAGGGTCACCGTCAGTGGCCCTGCATCCATTGCAGGATGGGGAAGAGGTGGGCGCAGGGACAAGGAGGAGGGGGTGGGCTGGGGGCCCTTCACCATCACCAGCCTGGAGCACAGCCTCACTGCCCCCGCCTGCTCGACCGTGAACGTGAGACCTCTACAAGCGTTTCTTGCTCTTTTGTGAAGCAGGCTTCTTGGCGCACAATGAGGCTTCATTTATCAGCCCGGCAGGGGAGTTCACCAGAGGCCCCAGCGTCAATTACAGCCACCCGCAGCCCAGTCCGGCTGGGCACAGAGAATCCACAGGAGAAATAATAACGTGGACCGAGTCTTGAGATGAATCATCGCAGAGGAAGCAGCTGTGTTGATGAAATTTTAAAGCCGACATGAGAAAGAAAATACGAACTGCCATATAGTCATTTAGTCTGAACACTCGGGCACATTTTTAATTAAAGCTATTTTGGAGTTAAATAGAGGCCACAGGGAGTGGGGGGACACTGAGGGGCCGGAATCCAGTGAGGCTGTGTGCCCTCCCACCCAAACCTCAAAGCCACGTCACCTTATGATATTTCAAAGAATATTCCTCTCTCCTGCTTTTTGCCAACAGGAAGGCTCCCTGCTTTGTGCGAAGCTGGAGCTTTCTGCACAATTTGATTTCACTGACAAGATTTAAACACCAGAATCATAAAATTTCACATGCCAGAGAAGAAGACAGCATTCCACTCATGGTTGTAATCTGTTCCTTCAAGATTCTCAAACGTCAAACGTGGTCATCCAGCCATCCCTCGATCACCTCCAAAGATGGTCCCCTTACTCCCTGGTGAAGCGGCTTCCCTTGGTTAAGCAGACCTTCCTTATTCTGAGCAAGAACCAGCTTCCCCTCCTGGCCTAGGTGCACCCACCCAGTTTAGCTGTGCTGAGTGTTGGGGACACAGACGCAGCCACTCAGACCCCATAGCCCTGTCCTCCAACAGCTGACAGACCAGCAGAGGTAGGGGCCAGGACCCACAAGGCAGGTCACAATGCCCTCTCAGCAAAGCCAGGCAGCCCAGGGACTGAGAGAACTCAGAGCAAGCACAGAGCCACCTGCGGGTGGTCAGGGAGGGCTGCTGGAAGGAGGCCACACCTGAGCTGGGAGCCCAGGAAGGAAAGAGTAGGAGCCCGGGAGAAGAAGGCAAGGTAAACCCAAGACCACGACTCTCATCGTGGGCTGAGCCCTGCCTCGGGGTTCTCCCCACATCCACTGTCTGCCAGCAGCCCCCTCCATGCACATGAGTCTTGCTGGCTGAGACAAAGAGGAGGTCAGGCAGGGACAAGGGCAAGACTGGACCGCAAGTTCCCTGAGGGCAGACCTAGGCCTGGTCATCCCTGCAGCCCCAGAGTCAGGAGCACAGTGGGGAGTCAATTACACACTGAAGGAGTGTGTGCCCATTTTATGGATGAGCAAACAGAGGCCTGGTGAGAGAAAATGGCTTGAGAAGCCTCATAAAGCTGATGCCATGGGAGCCACCCCACGAATCCCAAGGCAGGCCAGATATCAACTGCCACTTGGAAGCCCTGAGCAGGCCAGAGGCTTCTTCTCTCACGCTGTCTCTCTCTGTCTCTCTCCTGAGTGGCTCAGAACAGTAGTGGTCCCCTCTACAGCCAGCAGCACCTGCACACCCTCAAGGCCCAGTGCTGGCAGCTGCAGGGGCAGGGCCAACAGGAACCTTGTTCACGATCCTGGAAACTTTCTGGCTTTGCCGACGCCACCAGCTCCCAGGCCTTTGCTGACTGTGAGGGTCAGGGCCAGTCCCCTGCTGCGTTGTGGGGACAGGGACAGGAAGGTGTGCCATGCAACGGGGCCAGGGCCCCAGCACTATGCAGCCTCCCCTTTCTTGAGATGCTGGGATGCCCTGACACCCACTTACTGGGAGACCCTGGGCAAGACCCCCTCATGTCACAGAGTCTACTCTGAAGAAGAAAATGGGGAGGGGACCTTGGTGCCCCTTCCTCCACAGCACACACAGACACACACAAGCTCATTCAGCCAGACTGGTGCAGCCTCATAAGGCCACTGACCAGAGGGCCTGAGGTTCAGCCACCAGAACGTGGTCCTGGCCTTCATTGTGCAGAGCAGTGGCCCGTCCCCAGGAGCTGGCATTGCTATTCCCTGGAAGGAGTGACTCCCTCCCCTACTTCCAAAGCCAAGGTCCCCTGAGCCCTGGTGCTGCCCCTTCCGGCCCCACCCCCAATACTGCTGGTACCACTTCTGCCCACTGCTCCCACAGTCCACCCCACAAGTGGCCCATGTCAGGCCATGTGGACTGTTTGGGTCTAGGAAGCCCCATCCCACAACCAGGCAAGACCCCAGCCCCTCCCTCCCTCTCCAGCCCCGAGCAGCCAGCACACACTGCGGCCAAAGCCTTTCTGCCATGCAGCTGCTTAAACCAACATATAAAATCATAAAAACAGCCTTGCAAGTCGATGCCTGACCATGCACTTGAGTGTGTGTGTGGTGGTCGTGGGGGCATGGTGGACAGTGAGGAAGAATCCAAATGGGAAACGTGTACTCTGCTAAGTCCTGCTGCACTATGGGGACCGTCCATGTGGCCCATGCGGGGCGAGACAGGGGATGACAGTGGTGGGGGCTGCACTCCATGCTTGGGGGCCAGGAGCCTCCTGGCAGGCCCCTAGCAGGCGGAGAGGGTGCCAGGGGCATCCTGAGCAGGGCAGTGGGCACCAAGCCTGGCTGGTCACCTAGCAACGAGACCAGGCAGCTGAGCCATCCTGGGGGTTGGTTCCCAGAGAAACGCTTTGGGCATCCTGGGCTGGCTGCTCAGGGGCCAGCAGACACGGCTGGGACTGACTGCTTCTCCCACCTCGATGGCCCGTCTGCCAGAGGGGCAAAGCAGCCCATTTCTTCACCACCTGTGTGTTCCTCACCAGCTCTGGGACAGGCCCAGTGCCAACCCCGAGGAATTTGCAGACCACTGGGAGACAGCCAGCATGGGAAGGCTGTGGCGGAGTGAAGCTCCGGAGGCCATGGAAGCCAGGATGAGGTCCGTGACCCCGGCTTTCCAGGAGGTGACTCGGTAGGAGTGGGGATGGGGCAGGTATGGGCGCCAAGGGGGAAGGGAGCCCAGGTCAGCTGGGGATGGGGGAGCACAGAGAGGTGGCCCTCAGGTGCAGTAGCCACCACCACCCGCAGTCAGCCTACCTGTGTGAGGAGCTTGTCACCTTCCAGCAACTTCACCTTGGTCTCCAGCTGCCTGATGTAGGTGGACGAGGGATCTATAAGGACACGAGAAGAAGGGAGGGCATGTTAACCTCCAGCAGATTCGTCTCGCATGGCAGCCACCCCCACGCCCCCGGCTGTGGGCCTCTGAGCCTGGCTTCCTGGACACTCACTGCCAGGGGGCAGCCCACCCCAGGGTCTGGGGTCCAGAGAACCCCTCTCCCCTATGTGGTGGGTAAACTGAGGCTCCAGAGTATACCAAGCCAGTATCTGGGTTCTCTACCCTGCCTCACCTGATCCACAGGTGAGCTGATTACGACCTGGGAGTGTCTTACAAACGATTGGTACCAGGTGGCACATATGGCAGGTGAGCCGCTGCCCTCCTGTGCAGCTCTTTTACTGATGACAGCAGCCAGGAGCCAGGTGCCAGGCCACAAACCCCAGTGAGACACTCAGTGGAGCCCGTCACAGGTCCCTGTTTCTGAATGAGGGCCAGGGGAGGCCACACAGACCACCGCTGCTGGGGTGAAACCCACCCACCCCCACACACTGACCCCGTTTTCCATCACATCAGAAAAGCAGGCAAAATCCCAGCCTCTCCGGCACCTCCACCCCATGACCCAGGTCCTGCCTCCCCACCAAGAGGGAGGGAGCTGCCTCGGTGGAGGCCAAGGGCAACTCAGGCAGAAGGGCCGGGGACGTGGAAGGCAGGGTGGGCGCGCAAGGACCAAAAGGTAACAGCAGGCTGGGACGGAGGAGGAAAGAGGGGCTGCAAGACCTTTCCCGAGCACCTCTGTGAGCCGGACAATGTGGGGCACCTCACCCGGTGGCCACACAGCCACATGGTAAGGGACAGGCTATTATGCCTCTTACCAGAGGTCATACCCTGCCCATCCTCCTGGCTGGTCACTGAGCCTCCTGCTATACCCACCTCCAACAGGACACAGGGTCTTCTCAGATTCACATCACTGACCCTTGCTCTCAGAAGATGTCAGACATCAGACCCTTCAACCAAAGCCAGCTGTCTAATCCTACCAGGGGGGCTTCAGGGTCGGGGGACAGGCCCCATGGGCTTTTATCGTTCGTGGGTGGGCAGAGGGGGCTTGAGTGCTGCTGGGGACAAGCCAGGAATTCCATGGTAACCGCGTGAATAATGAAGCATCTGTCCACCCCCCCCACATGTAGCCGTCATGACCCCAGACGAGCCCACCCCTTGGTGTCCTGGTGTTTAACGTGGACACCATCCCCTGCCCTCCGAGCCCACAGGCTCACATGAGGCGTGATGTGGAGCCCACTAGTGCTCAGTTAAGACATAAGTGGGCACCGGCCCCCTTCCTAGGAATGCATGGGCTTGGCCAAGGCCCCACACGCTGCTGCCCGGTGGGGTGCTCCAGCTCCCCCACCCCACACCCACATAGATGCCCATTCTGCTTGTGCCCTCGACCTGCCTGCTGGGGGTCCCTGTGTTCCCGAAACACACCTGGAGGACTCTCAGGAGCCCCCGCCCACTCGGCCCAGGACCAGGCCAGGGCCCAGCCCCAGGCAGGAATGGGGATGCCCGAAGCCCGGCCCCTCTCACTGCTGGAGAATTGCACCAACCAGACTCCTCTCTCCTCCTCCAGTCCCCACAGTCACCTCTCAGGAATGTGGAACCTCCCAGAGAGGACAGGAGGGCCGCTGCCCAGCCAGGCCCGGCCCACCCACACACTCAGGGGTGACAGCAGTAACCCCACAGCACACCCCTGCACAGGGTAGCCCTGCTGCAGGCTCCAGCCTCAGCGCACCTCTCCGATAGCTCCACACGACAGCCAGTGAAACGAGGTTCCAGGTAGAAAAGTGACTTGTGGCCAGCACATTTCAGAGAAGCAGGGGAGATGGGATTTGGTCTGAGGCATGTGACTGTAGTCAGACCCTGCGTGCTGTGACTTGGCAGGTGACCCTGGCCAGCCCTGGTGGCCACAACTTGTAAAATGGGTTCACTCAAACCCTTCTTTGGTCGGCAGTCACTACAGTCCATGTCCCGTGCCTGTCCCCTACCTTCCTTCCCCAGACTCAGTTTACTTATTGGTCAATCAACATTGATAAGCGGCTCCCACACAAACAGGCAAAATGGATAAAAGCCTCGGTGTGCAGGATGCACTGGGCCCCTCTGAGCATGTGGAGAGATGGGGTGCAGCCTGGGTTCCCCAAACCTTCTTGCCCTTTATCATATTAACAGCAGGGGTCCCTGGAACACCAGCTGGGCAGCAACAGACCAGCTAAATGCCAAAAACCCTTCCAGCTCTCTCATCCTGACTGAGTTATGACAAGAAGATGCCAAAGATCACCTGATCCATGTGTGGTCTCCCTCTGGGAGTGCCCACCACCCCATGTGTGACACACAGCCCACCTGCATCTGGCACCTTGATGAAGACTTGCAAGGGACAAAGTGCTCCCACTCACTGGTGGGTGAGCCTTCTAGCCCCTCCCCCACCATCCAGGCCAACCCCTGCAGGTCAATCCTCGGGACCCAGAGTTTCTGGCCACCCCAGGCAGAGCTGGCAGCACCAAGCCTTTGGAGAGAAGCTGGAACAGACAGAACGAAAACGCCATCCTTTGTCAACTTCTGGATACTCCGCTACAACCCAGTCCTCAGGCACAACCAAAAGTCCCCTGCTCGCCACAGCCACCACCCCCACCATGGGACAGTGCTCCCAGGCACAGCCCCGAGCCAGGAGGAGGATCAGCCATGCATGTGTGACCAACAGCCAGAGATGGGACACTAAACCGTGCACTGCTCTTTACAGACACAGAATCCCCCAGAAGGCGAGCATGCTGCACCCATCTCGCTCCACCGATTCCCATGGGGTGAGCCAGGAGCTCCCAGCTTTCCCTCCTCAGTCAGACCGCAGTCGGAATCGTGGGTGGGGGCCCAAGGCTGCAGATGTGCTGCCCAGACTCAGCACCCACACCGGGTGTCCTGCTCCTGTCTCAACGAGCTGTCCCCTCAGCCACAGCTGGGGTCTAACACCCACCTTGCAGGATGGCAGTGAGAAATAATGAGCAGTGACAGAGCCATACCCAGGAGGAGGAGCACAGATGGCCCCAGAGGCCCACCAAGCCAGCTGTCCTCCCTGTGGGGACATATGTGGGCACTCACAGAGGCCACCTCTATGGCCCCAGACCACAGAGCTGCCCCCACTAAATCCATCTGCTCAGGTTTACCCAAAGCCCCAAGCAGCTGCACAGAACAAAATACACCTCGGACCACCAAGATTTGTTGGGTTTTCTACTTTAAACTTAATTTAACTTAATGTGATCTTGTGTGGCTGGCTGGCACAGCGACTGAACCCTGGACCTGAGCGTTAGCACCACCACGCTCTACCCAGCTGAGCTACCTGGCCAACCCCTTCTTTTTAATTTCAAAAGAACAATGTAACAGTCTTTAAAAAATTTTAGACTATCCAATAATTCCAGTGGAATCAATCCTTAAGGATTAATTCTCATTATAAAGAATGCAGACCGTGTGATAGTGGCCAAAACTGGGAATAACTATTTGTGTCCAACAATAGCAGAGAGTTCCACCCTGTCATCAGTAAAATGATGTTTAGAAAGAGTATCCTGCCTAAACAACATGAAAAAACTCTTAAAATGCCAGTGGAAAGAACTGGACACAAAATTATATGTAGAACGGCTGCTATGTTTAAAAATATCTATGCACTGGAATAAATTCAGGAAGGGAAGCACGTAGAAATATTGATGGACGGTGGCATTCAGAGGAGGGAATGAGAATTTTTTAATTTATTTTTTTTTTATTTATTTTTATTCATACCATTTCTTGCTACTTTTCAAATAATCTAGAGTGGGGAGAAATCTTTCTTTTATAAAAAAAAAAAAAAAGGAACAGATTACACTATACTAGCACCTGCACGTCACACAGCTCCCACTGACGCCTGACCTCGTCCCCACACTCAGCCTCCCGAACCAGGCTCTCTGTGCTGCAGGAGCCTGGGAGCAAGGTGGACCCTCCCGGGTGGGGGCTGGAGGACAGGCAACCCCAGGAAGAGCTGACTCCGGGGAGGACCAGCCTTCCCGGCAGCCTCGCGACTCATGACCCACTGGGCGCCTGTGAGCCCCAGCCTCTTAAAGATGAGCATGTAATTAAATTAATCCCAGGGTTTACAGTAATGAGGGCTGGAGCCACCGGGGAGGGAAGCATCATTTCCTGGCTTGGCTGCTTGTGGGCAGAATGAGGGAGGTGACCACAGAAGGGACCCTGGGCTAGGTGGGCCAAGGTGTCCTCTCAGATGCTCCCCTGTCCATGCCCCAGGACCCATCACGATCCAACTTCTGCCTAGGGAGGGGGTCTCCTGCAACATTCTCACTCCCAGGAGCCAGACATCAGCTCTTGCTTCGCCCCTCCACGCAGCCTATGGGTGGGTGGGGGTCACAAGCCTGCAGAGTGTGCCAAGCCCCTCCCCACCGGCACTGTTCTGGCTCCATCCATCCAGGAGCCCTGTGCTGGGTCCTACCACTGCAGCCCTGCCTTCTCAGAAGCTGTGGGGTGGCAGCCAGGTCACATGGCCCCTCCAGGCCTGGTTCCCTCCCTGGCAAGACGATATCACCACCACCCCCCACTCCCTTACAGCCTCTGCTATGTCCAGGCTGGAAGTACTGGGGGCCAGCAGCCAGGTCCAGTCATCTCCACAACCCCCGCCACACCCAGCTTGGCACTTAGCACATAGTAGGCTCTCAGAAGAAGTCTGAAGTCTTAACAGGAACTCATCCCACCAAGAGGGTCAGGACAGCTGGCCTGAAGGAGTCTGTTCTCGGGCTGCCTCCTTGTGTCTCAATCCTACAAGCTCCCACCGGCCACAGCAGCAGCCACGATGAGCTCCTGAGGAGCGTGCGGCCTGTGTGTGTGACATGGCACCCCTGCCCCAGGGGGGGAGGAAGACCTCAGACAGCAGAGCATTTGGGGAAGAGGCACATGCACTTAGATCTGATTCCCGGAATTTTACACTGTTATCTCATGCCAACCTCCCCATGATCCTACATCTTAGGCTGGTGCCTCCGAAGCAGGCCCAGAGGCAAGGAATCAAGTCCAAGTGGGTTATTCAGGAGGTGACCCCAGGAAGCCCAGGTCGGGGAGTGGGGATGTGAAGTGGGGAAGGGGGTAAGCTAGTGCCGGGGCGTCAACCCCACTGGGAGCTCTGGGGGCCTTGGAGTCACCCCGCATGCCCCGGGACTCCCTGGTGTGGGTGTTAATGGCCCAGCACTGCCCCTCTGCAGAGTGGATGGGAAAAGCTCCCAGGAAGAGCTGTGGGTGCAGCAGGAGAAGTAGGCAGTGGATCCAGAAGTGGCGAGTGCCTCTGGGTCTGGGCAGGGCACCAGCAGTGTCTGCGACAGCTTAGGAGGAAGTGTGGTTCATCTTCTCCCCATAGAAGCACTGGAGGCGCGAGGAGCGGCCATAGTGACACATGGTGACACACAGGGCCTGACTCTCTAGTCGCTGCCCCCTCCAAGGGTCCCCACCAGCTCTGCCTACCTTCCAGGCCTCTCCTCCCGAGCAGGGTCCTACATCACAGCTTCGCTGCCCTTGTCACTTTCTGCAAGGTCTGGGGACAGGCAGGCTTGTGGCAGGTCATTAACAGGAGACCCAGCCACAGCAGGCCTTAGGCCTCCTCCGTGGGGCTTACACCCAGCAGCCCTGGTGGCGCTGCATGAGATGGCTGACATTTCCACAACCGACCGACCGTGCAGCAGCTCAGTTGATGACATTCCCTCTCCTTCCACTTCATTAAGAGGCTCGGCTGCAGCCTCAGGGCCGGTGGCTCCATGGGGTGGAAGGGCCTGGTTAGAGGGAAGTCCCCCTCCCCAACATTCACAGGTTTCCTTTCCTCTCCGGCCTCAGAGGATGAGAGCAGCTCCTGAGAGCATCCCCTTCCCACAAGCTGGTGCCTCACTTCTCTCCTCTCCTCCTCCTGCCACCAGCACTTACCTGGCAGGGGCAGGTGCAGTGCCCACATACACCTGGCATGAAGGCAGTACACAACCGAGAGCCTCCAGAAGGAACACCTGCAGCACCTCGCACTAGGACGACCCCCGACACACACACGCACATGCACACACAAAGCAGGCTGTGGAAATCGACCAGGCAGGCCTGGGAGACATCCCCCATTCTGCCACCGTGGAGCCACCTCACTCTCCCATTTCCTTTGCATGACACAGTGGACCTGTCCTCCTTGACACATGCAAAGCCGCTCCTCTCACGGTAACTTCACACCTTTCCCACCACAGGGTGGTATCATCACCTCCCACAAAGCACGGGAACAAGGTGCACCAAGTCACACAGGCAGGGTAGGGGCAGGGGGCGCCAGGCTCCAGATGCTAAACCCCGTGCTCTTGAGACCACCAACCGCAGGTAGCTCCAAGCACCAGGGGCAGCAAGCGAGATGGGGTCATTGCGGCGAGACCAGTCAGTAACCACGCACACTTGCTGAGCACCAGCCGTGGGCCTTACATGCATTAGTCCTCATCATTTCTCACTGTGAGGCAGGCCAGTTTCCAGCTGAAGAAAACTGAGGCTCAGGGACGTAAGTGGCAGACACAGCCAGGGAATGGGGTCTCCATGGCAGGCTCTAAGTGCAGCCGACAGCCTCCTCTGCCCAGGCAGCCTTCCCCACCAACACCCAGCTCAGCACCACCTATCCAGGACTCGGGACGACAGCAAAGGCCACACTGGCCATGCTCCCTGCAGTGCCCCTTCCTACTTGGAAGCAGCTGTCCTTGGCCAGTGCTCTGTTCCTGGGCAGCTACTGCCAGCATGCCAGGCTCAGCAGGTCTTGGGGCTGCACATTCCTAGCTGCCCCGCACCTCTGAAGCATGAGAACTGCCAGGCCCAGGACACTGGCTTGTGTGGGTCCACTCAAGGGCCCTCCTGGGCTGATCTGGCAGAACCCAGAGATGGTCCTGACTTCTCAGAGGACTTGGAGAACATTGCAACTCCAGGCCTGTCTACTTCCCAGACCTTTGGTCCCAAAGGTCAATAAAGGAATGATTCTTGCAAAGCAGAGAGCCTCCAAATCTGGGACCCAATTTCATGACAGTCCAGGCTACCAGTGGGATGGTGAGCTCCCCATCACTAGGGGGGAGAAGGTAGAGCTGAATGGCCTCTGCTCAGGCACCGTCTGCTGGATGGAAGCCTCTGGAACACTGAAGGCTCCCAAGGTGTCCATGAGGAGGACACAGGAAAGCTTACCCAGCTCAATGCCAGATGAGCTCACTCTGTTCCCTCTAATCCTCACAGGGACCCACCAGGAAGGTGGCAGAACCCCACCTTACAGAGGAGAAAGGGGTGCTCAGAGTGGATAGTCTGCCCAAGGTCACAAAGCCAGACACCGGCAGGACTAGGTGTGAAACGCATCCTTGTCCAAAGGCATGGTCCCCTTCTGTGAGGGACCCTCAGCCTAATGAAGGGGATATGGGAATAACCACATCCACTGAAGGGCAAAGAGGGGAGGGAAGAGGTGCAGCCTAGGGGTGAGGGGCAGAGAACAGGGGTATGCTGACCAGGAGAAACCAGGGAGTCCTTCCTGAAGGAGGTGGCACTCGAGCTGAGCACTGAAGAGCGAGCCGGACTCTGATAGGCAGACGGGGGGAGTGGGAGATGGAAGGCTGGTCTGAGCTGAGGGCACAGCCTGAGCAAAGGTGGGGAGGTGGGACCACGACGGTACAGGAGCACCTGTGCCGGTGCCCGTTAGCATCAGGGGCTGTGCCAGTCCCGGCTGCCTCCGGCAGACATCGCAGCCCCAGAGGAGCAGACAATGTGAAACAGGCATTATTTATGGATGAAGTAAGAGGGATGTGTCAGGGGAGCACCGGGTTCCTGTGTGAATGCCTCTTGGCGATGGCAGCACCGAGCCAGGAAGGCTGGGAGGTTGGGCACCTTCCCCTGAGTTGCCACAGACCACGGGGTGGGTGTGCAGCGTGGTGCAGGCCACAGCAGTGGGCTGCGAGCTCCGCGATGACACCAGCACCCTGACCATGGGAAAGAGTCCTCCTGCCCCTCAGGGCATTCGGAAGAGACCTGTCTTTCCCACTCACACACAAATTTTACCAAGCACCTACTGTGTGCCAACACTCACTGAGCAAAATGCCATCACCCCTGTAATCCTCACACCAAGCTGAGGAGGTTTATCTTCTTCCTGCTATGCCTGTTTTATTGATGAAAAGCCTGAGACTCCGAGAGGTTAAGCAGCAAACACAAGGTCACACAGTGAAAACACTGCAGGGCTAGGATTTAAAACCAGATCCATCTTCAGCCAAAGCTCTTTACAACCTGCCTCACAGCTCCCCCGCCCCCAGCCCTGGGGGTCCAGCACAATGTCCCTGTGCCCCTCAGAATGTCATCACCATGGACATCAGGGCTGCTCATTCTGAGCACTGACCTATGAGGAGGAATAGCAACTTTCACCCGCTCCATCAATGAAGAAACGGGTTCAGAGGGGTCCAGTAACCGCCCAAACACAGAGCACATAAAAGCAGAGCTGAAATGTGTGTGTGTGTGTGTGTGTGTGTGTGTGTGTGTGTGTGTGTGTGTGTGTCTGTGTGTCTGTCTGTGTGTGTGTGTGTGTGTGTGTGTGTGTGTGTGTGTGTGTGTCCATCCGTCCGTCCCCAAGCCCACAGCTCCTCCAGGCCACCCAGAGGCAGAGGGGGAGGGCTTGGGAGACCACCTCTCTTCCCTCCCCCCTCCCCCAGAGCAGAAATTCTCTTCATGGTACATGGGGACGTGCAGCATCCAATGCAGGGCCCATGCTCCACTCTGGGCTCCATAATCCCCGACCCCATCTCTCCTCCAGGACGTCCCCTCTAAGGGCACCAGACAAGCCCCATGGTTCAGGCGTGAAAACACTTGATGTGAGTAAGGTTTTCAGTCTGAGCCAAAGACCCCGCAGCCTCTAGGCCCCACCGGGCCACCCACATCCCACAGGCTGGCACCCAGCCCCTCCTGCGATCCACCTCCATGCCCAGAGACGCAGGATCATGGAAACCTCGCCAATTCCACAACCAGAGCCACCCCGCACTCCCAGAGTTTGAGTAGAAATCAAACACGCAAAGGACGCCCTCCCCTTCCCAGCACCTGGAAACAAACAACTGCATTGATGGGAACTAGGATCTCCCTGCGCTGGCCACTTGTCCTCTCCTGAAGAGGCACATGCCTGTGCTCCCACTGCCATCTGTCCCCTGCATGCCAGGCACCGCTCTACTGCAGGCTAGGGATGCCCACAACTGGGCGGTCTGCCTATCCCCAGCTTTGGGGTCACAGAGGCACCCAGCATTTCATTCCAGGAAAAGCCACAGGGCTTCCCCACAGGCACTGAAGCCCGGAGCGAGCGGCCCTGCAGGAAGTCCTGTTCCGACCCGGTGCATTTAGAGTGTGCCCCAGGTTGCATCTGCCTGGTAGCCACCGGTGTTCTCAAACCAAAAACTCAAATTCAGTTCTCCCTCTACTGCTTGAGAAAACTGACAAGCCAAATTAAAATTGTGTGATTGTTTCAAAACGGGGAAAAAGGAGAGCAGAGAACTCCTTCCCTGTGCCTTCAAATCCTGCATCTGGAAATTAACCTCTGTGTGTGCAGGTGACAGTGCAGGTATTGTTCATGTCCAGCAAGGACAACTGTGTGCCCATCACACTCCCCCACCAACCCCAATTTCACTCATAATGATTGGGAATTATTGCTGGAGACTGGTTGTGTGCAGATGTCAGCCGGCCCCGCCAGACAGGGACGCCTTACCACACAGAGGACACATCACACTAAGCCTCAGTGCTGGACTGCACCATACGCCCACTTGGCTCTCCTGAGGAGCTTTTAAAATCTGATCTCTTCCCCAGAGACCAACTAAACTGGACTCTCTAGGGAGGGGCCTGGGCACCAGTATTCCCGCATCAGTATTCTAATGTGCTCCAGGGCTTGGGACCCCTGATCTATGCTCTGCGATGACTGTTCAAATCATTCAGCTCTCAGCCTCCATCCCCAAGGGACCCCGCGCCCTTCTAGTCCTAACTATTAATTACTGGGGCTGAATGCACAGCAAATGCAACCAAAGCTACAGGGATCATGATGAGACTAATCGTGCAGGACCGAAGTCTGGAGGGAGGGGAGAATAAACAAGCCTTACTGAGCCCTGGGATGTAGGCGCCAAGCCCCTGCTAACATGAAGGGGAGACCTTGCTGGTTTCAGTAGAAAGGGGGAGTTGCTTTCATTACTAGATGTCAACCAAGTCTCTACTGAGTGCCAGGCACTGCATGGGGAGCTGGTGGGGCCAGAATGATTCCCCCACAGTCCTGCCTCCTGAGCCCACCATCCAGCAGAAAAAAACAGCAGGGAGGCACCAGAGGGGTCAGGACACCAGGGGACTTTCCAGCCATGTGCAGAGGTGGGAGGTGTGGGAGGTGAAGTCAACTCAGGAATCTGGGAAAGTGTAGGTGTGGTTGGGTCATTAGAGCAGCTAGAGGTGAGGTTGGTGGTAAGATCCCTCAGCAGGGCTTCACCCTGTGGGTGGGCAGCAGCGGTGGGAATCAAAGTCTCCAGACCAAGAGAAAGGGGGGGCTCTAAGCGGTTCCATCTGGCAGCAGTGAAACATCTGGACAGCGTTTCACTGACATACTAAAAACAAGAATAAATCCTCACGAGCCAGGTGGTAGGACCCCTGGGGCAGTGTGAGTTCAAAGAAGAGACTCTGTGTGGACTGGTCTCTCTGGGAAACACAACAATGCCACGTGGAGGCACAGGTAGGAGCCCAGAAAAGACTGCACACCTGGTGTGTGTCTGGGGTGGTGTCTGCACCAGTGAGGAAAAGACAGAGTGTTTCGTGAATGGAGCTGCAGCAACTAGCTGTCCATCTAGAAAGGAGTAAAACTCGATCCCAACCTCACACCATACACAGAGAGCAGTTCCAGGAAGCTCAGAGAGTCCTATGTGAAAAAACAACTTAAAAACTTGAGCTTTTCCAATACATGGTACAACATGGTTGAACCTTGACAACTTTATGCTACAGGAAAGAAGCCAGACACCAAAGGCCACATATTGTACAATTCCATTTATATGAAATGTCCACAATAGGCAAATTCATAGAGACAGAACACAGATTAGTGGTTTTCAGGGGCCAGGCAAAGGCGGAATGAGGAGTGACTGCTAATGCAAGTGGGGTCTTTTTCCTGAGGTGATAAAAATGATCTGGAATTAGATGGTGGTGATGGTTGTACACCCTGTAAATTTACTAAAAACCACTGAATTGTGTATTTTCTCATATACAGATAAATATGAAGGTACTTCAAAAAGTTTGTGGAAAGATTTGTATTATCTTTTTTGAAAATGTATTTTAAACCAAATTGTATTCTATTTTTCCATAAACTCTTTAAAGTACCCTCACATACAATGTGAATATATATAATGTGAATTCTATCTCAAAAAAGCTGTTATTAAAAAAGAGGTTTTTTTAAATTCGAGCTTTCAGGTAGGAAAGGATTTCTTATTCAAGAAACAAAAAGAATAAACCATAAAGGGAAAGACCATCAAACCCAACTGTATGAATATTAAAAACCCTGCCTGACAACAGATACATGAGCCAAGCTAGGAGACAGGCTGCCATCTGGGAGGAGCTATGTGCAAGTCCCATCTCAGAATGGATAAAGGACCGTGCAGAACACACGCGGGATTCCCACAGTCGGTAAGGAAATGCAGGAGAGAGCTGAGTCACAAAAGAGGAAACACAAATGGCCAAGAGGTAGGTGAGAAGATGCCCAACCACACATGTCGCCAAGGAACACAAATGAGACGATGAGGTGCCACTTCAGTCACTGAGTGATAGGAATAAAAATGGGATGCCATGTGATGGAGAGCATGTGAGAAACAGGGCACCGCATGCAGGACGCTGACCAGCACCGCAGGTAAGAGAGTGGCCTGGCTCTGCTCCCTGCACCTGGGGATGCCACACCCTCATGAACCTCCAGCACATGTGCCCGACGACATGGGCTGAGAACACGTCCACCAGCACCAGGTGCTGAGTGGAAAACTGGAAACCGCCTGAATGACCTCCCCAGGACAGCAGATAAACTGTAGTTTAACCAAACAATGAAATACTACACCCAGATAAAAATCAATGAACTAGTCACACGTATCAACAGGGACACATCTCAAAAACACCTATGGCGGGGGGGACGGGGGCAGGTTACGGAAGGACACATAATGTGACAGCATTTATATAAAGTCTGAAAACCTGCAAAGCATCATCGTACATTGTTTATAGATCCCTGCCATGCGGGAGAAATAAAAAACTATGCACAAGAATAATAAGCATAAATCCCGCTCTCTCCGGGAAGGGAGAGGTGGGGGGTGGGGGTGGAATGACACACGAGATAGCTCAACTGTACCTGTCAAGCTTGATTTCTTAAAAGGAAAAGATCTGAAGCTGAAATGCTTTACTGTTGGCAGCGTGATGAAGGTGGGCTGCGGAATAACACTTGTCTCATTATTCTCCAAGCTCACTGCTTTTAATAGAGTTCTTAATAAAAAAACAAGTTAAAGAAAGAAAAGTCTGGGCAGCACAACAGACCCTCCAGAAAAGACACTGGAAACTCCTGATGTCATAACACCTCTACCCAGGTCTCAAGTCCCAGGCCACTTATGGAAAACTTCACACACATCCCCGGCAATGGCCTCCTTTGGTGCCAACCCACCCCCAGTGGGGGCAGCCCCCAAACAGCAGGTCTAGAGCCCATGGGAAAAGGGGGGTGCCCACTGGGATTGGCCTGGGAGGCAGGAAGCTGTCCAGCAATAGAAAGTCACCTGCCAGCAGACAGACGTCCAGAGCAGCCCACCCCGCCCCCCGCCCCAACCTGCTCTGTAATCTTGAACAAGCCCCTTCCCATTCCCAGGCCCCAGAGAAATGAGGGCAGGAGGCCCAGGGGGCTCAGAGGGCAGGACAGGGACGCAACCCGGTCTCCTGCAAAACAGCGTCCCTGCAATTAGGCAGGGCAGCGAGGACCCGCCCAGTGAGAAGGGAGACAGACTCGCTGTGGACACAGCAAACTAGGCTTCCCGTTCGCTTCACATAAAACCAACAGCAGGGCGATTGTTGACCAAAATGATCATCGACAAGCCCAGCTTCATGGTGCCAGCCTCCCAGAGGTCCTGAGGAGGGAGCATTCTTCCAGCCGTGGCGAAGGACCAGCTCCTTTCAGACCCAGGGCATGTTACGAGAGGAGATCATTGGTGCCAAGCGAGGCAAACAACAGAGGCTGTGTGCACGTGACAGCTGCTGCGATTTCTGTTCAGAAGGGATGGTGCAGCAAGCGGGGAGAAACTGGGTCACGAGTCCCCGCCCGGCATCACCTTCCATGCAATCTCAGGCCTCAGTTTCCCCAAATGACAATATAAAGGCCTTGTTCTACATAAAGTCCCAGCCTGGGCTTGGGGGCTTTAATCAGCAGAATAACGTTCTCTAAAGATGCCCACACCCTAACCCCGAGAATCTGTGAATATGTGACCTCACATGGCAAAAGGGGCTTTGCAGGTGAGATTAAGGTTACAGAACACAAAATGGGAGATTAGCCTAGATTATCTGGGCGGGCTCAATCTAAACGCAAGGATGCTTAAAAACAGAAAGACTTTCCCAGCAGAGGTCGGAGGAAGGTGGGACTGTGAAAGGATGGTCAGACCACTGGCTTGGAAGATGGGGAATAGGCCACTCGACAAGGAACACAGGTGGCTTCTAGAACGTGAAAAAGGCAGGCAAATGAATTCTGTCCTCGAGCCTCCAGAAGGGACTGCAGCCCTGCTGACACCTTGATTTTAGCCCCTCCAGAACCAAATGATAATAAATTTGTGTTGCTTAGGCCACCAAGGTTGTGATAATCTGTGACAGCAGCCATAGGAAACTAAAAGTCGTAGCTGTGTGACTTTAGGTTAGATGCCTAGCCACTCTGAGCCTCAGCTTCATTTAAAAATGAGATAAAAAACCAAACTTGCAGGCTGCTGTTGTGAGGACTAAGAGAGGTACCAGCTCTGAAAGCCCCTGGCACAGCACCTGGACTTAGTAGAAACTCCACAAAAACCGCCGCCTTGTCCTTCCCCTGCCCACACGCTGACCGCAGCACCCTGATGAGAAGGAACAGCAAACCAAGGCCTCCATGCTGCTGACCAAGGGCACGCCTGCCTCCAAGCCGAGCTGCCAGCACAGCTCACCATGGGGACAGGCCTGGGGTGCCCACGCCACACTCCCCCTGCACTGCATGACTGCCCACCTACGCCTGGCTCAACCAAGCCCCCAGCACCAACCTCCTTTTCAGATCTAGCAAAGGCTGGTGCGTCACAACAAACTTTACAAAGTGGGGCATGAATCTAACTTTGGAACATCACACTAGAAGGCTACTTGAAGCAAACATGGTGTCGCTCGTTCAGAACACGAATGCCCCTTGTCTGCTCTAAAGTTGAGACTTGCAGAGCATGGAGTACCGTGAGCACTGAGCTGGGCATGACGTGGAAACGAACCAAGGCTGGGTCTATAAATGGTAGAGAAGATGGCCTCCCAGCTGTGACGGACCCCGTGCTGGGTGAGGGGCATGAAGCCTTGGGGCTGGACAGACCCTAGAGACTGACCCCCACCACAGCCCCGTGTCCATGGTGCACAGTGGGCGCGCCACGAGCAGGTGAGCGAGCGAGCAGGCCAGGGCAGGTGGAGACCAGAGCCACCACGGCCAGGCTCCACCCTCGCCTCCCAGAAATCACCTTCCAGTTCAGAGCCCCCAGAAAACAGGGCTCCAGAGACAGTCCAGGCCAAATCCAGGTAGAAAGGCAGGTCCCAGGGTGGCCCTTGGATCCCAAAGAAGAAAGGAGGGTGACAAGAGGGGAAATGAATCACACCGCCAAATGCGGGACCTGGGACCATGGTGATGAGAACCCACAGCTAAATTGGAGGAGGCCACGGAAGATGTCCTTGGTCCAAGGCCACCTGGAGGTCTGATGTGAGATGGGTCTGATCTCCTACCAGGCCAGGTAAGCCTGCACCCCAAACACCCCCAGCCCATTGCCCATCAGGCTGTGAGCCACTTCCAGCTGCCCCCGCCATGCTGGGGAGGAGGTGGGCAGGACCTGGGCTGCACCCTGCCCTCCGCAGGGGTCACTGCAGGGGGCCTTCGTGAAGCTAGCTCCAGGAAGGCATGGACCACAGGGGCATGGACCAGTCCTTTGCAGGGAGGGGGGGGTGGAGTCCTGAGCCACTACAGCGTTGCAGAGAGCGACAGGCACAGAGTCAGCAGGTCTGGGTGGACTGTGTGTGCTGGGTAGGAGCAGCCCCACCCAAGCTTCAGTGTCCCCTTGGGACAGTGGGGACAAGGAAAGTACATGCACCCTGCACAACCCCTTCTGGAGAGGGCTTCAGCCAGCTGCACCGGCTGGCACTCAAGGGGGCTCTTGTGTCTGAGATGCAGAGGGGCTGCAGCCCTGCTTCCATACCCCAGTTCCATCCCTGTCTGCCCAGTTGGACAAAGAACCCTTAGGCCAAGCCACCTTTCACCTAGTAAATGCAGCTGAAAATACTGCCCTTTGGACCCAAATTTCTCCCCATGGGAGGAGGGGGGAGACCAGCTTCCAGGGTTCAAGGGTCACCTGCTCCCCTTGGCAGGGCTTGGAAAACCCTCTGCTTCCAGCATGGCTCTTGGCACTGTGACATCAGGGGATGTCCCAAAACAGGACCAATAGCCTAGGAGCCCACTGTCCTGTTGGTCAGGGACTTCATTACTCCAAACTACTGAGGATGGGCCAGGGAGTGTCATCCTCGACGGGAGAAGGACCCGGGGCCTCCCCTGGCCAAGTCAGCGTAGAAGGTCAGAGAGGCCTGGGGGTCAGCTGGGCCTCTCTGTAATCACAGAAATGCTGGTCCCACATCACAGTGTGTGACTAAGCATCTCTGACCCTCTCAGTGTCCTCATCTGTAAATGGAAAGGATGATGCCCTCTACTGGGCTGCTGAGAGGATGCTGGAAGGATTCTGGAACGCCCAGGCCAGACCCCTGTAGCTTAGGAATGCAGGTTGGGGGCGGGGGTACCACAAGTTCTGGGTTCAAATCTCAAATGAGCCATCTATTCCCTTCATGGCACTTGAGCAAGTGACTTCCCTCGGGCTTTAGCGTGGCCTCTGTAAAGGGAGGCCTACTTCCCAGAGCTGTCTTTTGGAGGAAACAAGGAAGCCTGCATCTGGCACCTTGCACAGGGTGGCCCCATGGATACTCCCAGGTTGCATGCTGAGCCCCGTGGGCATGGGTGGGAAGGGAGGGTCCAGGGCGGGGCTGGGCACCTATAGTCAGAGTCAGGGTGAGGCCCTGGTGCTGGGGGCAGGGTCTACCCACGGGAGCAGCCCCCCAGGGCAGTACCAGGGAAAATCCCCTCTGCCCATCCCCTCCCAGAGATTGGCCTGGACTTGAGGGCACAGGGACCAGGACCACAGTCCTGCCCTCTTCCACCCAAGGAAGTGGCCAATTCTGTGTTCTGGGATAGTGCAGGTGACCAGGACAGGACAGCCCCTTGCTCTCACAGTTGCAACAAGAGGACACCAGGTCTGCTGCAGACCCTCTTTCCCACCACGCAAGGCTGCGGTGTGGTCTGCTCCCCATGCTCGTCCAGTCTGTCCACACTGCTTTCCCACCTGAACTCCCCAGTGGCACCCACTCCAGCCTCCCCAACCTCCCTTCGCCCCCTGCCCCAGTGCCCACATCCCGACCCCAGAACTCTAGGAACTGAGGGTGACTGACTGTCCCAACACAGGAACTCCTCCACAGCCCTGTGCCTCTGTCCATGGCCTCTGCTTCTAGGGAGACCCACCCCCACCCATGCAACCCCTTCCAGCCCGGCAGGCGAGGCTCTGCTTGAATGTGCTGGGCCCAGTGCCCTGGAATATTTCTGATATTGGAGTGTGCAAGCTCCTGCAGGGCTGAGTCCGGCGTGGCATGTTTACCTCCAGCACCAAGCCCTGGCGCCTGTGGTAGGCAGGCGTGAGAACTGGAGAACTTCAGCAACCATCACATCCCTGCACACTGCAAGCTTCTCACTCTTCGCAGCCCTGAGCAGGTGACAGAGCAGGAACCATTAGCCCTGCTGCCAAATGAGGACCCCGTCAACGGGAGGCCACCACCCACCCACCCGGGTCTGACACAGTCCCCAGGCTTAAGCTCCTCTTCTCAGGCTGCTCTCACCCTTCCCATAGGATCAAACATCTAACTCTGGCTCTCAGAGAGGTGAAGGGGCATGCTTGAGGTCCTGCCATGAAGCTCATCGTTATAAAGAGGGTACACAGGCATCCACGGAGAGGGGAGAAGAGTCTGTGACTCCTGGCCCCACCATCCCCTTGCTGTGCAACACCGAACTGGTTCCCTTTCCTCTCTGGGCCCCAGAGCATGCCTTTGCACAATAAGGACAGCTTCCAAGGACCCTTCTAGAACAGGTGGGCACAGGCCCATGGAGGCAGCATGCCACAGTACCTGCCCATAAGGCTCTGTTTCTTTAAGAAAGATCTCAACAAGAACACACCTGAAGGTCAGAGGAGAGCCAGTGCCAGGATGAGGTCAGTGTTTGGTTACTAACAAGAACAAACAGGCCTCAATCCTGTGAGGCAGGAGGGCAGGGCGCTGGGAACCACCCTCTGTGTCATCACTCCCACAGGTGACAGAAACAAGAAACTGCCCCACAGCCAACTCCTAGTATCAGCAAAAAGGACAGTGTAAGCCCCTGGGGGGGACCCTCAGAGCCTCGGGGGACAGACAAATGGGCCTTAATGGTCAGTCTGTCCCAACCTCTCCTACCAACAGGGTGAGCCGGGAGCCCTGAGATGTTCACCAATTGTCCAAGGTCACAAGCCACATTGACAGCACAGCCAGGATGGCAGCAGGTGCCCTGGCCCCAAGGACCCACAGCAACCCTACATGGACACACACCTTGGCCACAGAATCTCTCTCCTCCCTGCAGTTTGCACAGCAGCCAGATGTTTATCCTGGGTCAGGTGGCCACGACAATAACAAAAGCCAGGGATTACAACCCCTTGGGTAAAAAAAGAATCCACTATAAAAAGGCCTCCATACACAGGTCAGCATGGCAGAGGGGAAGCTCCCCTTCCAGAAGAATGCCAACCACTAAATGTGGAAGAATGGGCGAAGTTAGAAAATCACCATGACCACCACTGGACGGAAACCAGTGGGCACTAAACCCAGTGCAGGAACATCTGATGGACATCAAGACAGCTGCACAGTCTCAAAGTGCCCTCCACAACGTAGTTATCATTTACAGAGGTATGCACACCAACCTTTCAGTGGGGGAGCCTCCTAACCACAGTGATCAAGTTCACTCACCAGGACTGGGGCACGTGTCACTTCTGGGCCATCCCTGCCCAAAATGCACACTCTGAACCCAATCTTGAGGAAACATCAGACAGAGCCAAATCAGTGCATCATCTACCAAAGAACAGTCTGTCCTCTTCAAAAATGTCATTGAAATGTCAAAGAAAGACTGAGGCACCACAAGTGACCCTGGATTAGAAAAGAACTGCTCTAGTGCACTGTACTGGGATGGGTGGCATGTCAATGGTAAATGTCCTGACATTGATCACTGCACTGTCACTATGTATGTGAAAGTCCTGGTTCTTAAGAAATGCACACCAAAGTATGTGGGGAGAAAGGGGCATGTTAATTCTAACTTTTCTCAAACAGTTCGGGGGGAAAAGTCCAGAAAGAGAGAGAGGATGATAAAGCAAATGGGGTAAAAACAATGGCCACATCTAGGAGAAAACTATCCAGGAGAGCGTTGTATCTTCTTGCCACTTTTCTGTAAGTCTGAACTTATTTCAAAACAGAAGAAAAAATGCCTTCACTGCCATTTACAGAACCACGGGGGAGGTGTTCTGCTAAGTGCTTTCCCTCCCTTACTTTACCTGATGCTCATCGCCACCTCGAGGGAGATACAACTATTTCCATTTACAAGTGGGGAAACTGAGGCTCAGAGAGTTGAGGTGTCAGGTGAGCAGAAAGTGGTGTAGACAGGATTTGAACCCAAAACCTCTGCCCAAGGCCCACACTCTTACTCACCAGAGCACGCATCACCACCAGCTGCGGCCCAGATGATGATACCAGGGCTGGGGTCACAAGGCCAGACCAGCCATCTGAGGGACACAGGCCTCTCGGCCACTGCCTGGCTTGTTCTGAGATCCCGGACAGGTGGACTAGGCTCTCCCTGCTCGTGCCCCGTTTCCTCATCTGTAATGCAAGGGTCATCTCGGGGCCATCTTTAAACATCCGCCCTGCAGGATATAACGAAGCCAGCCACAAGGAAAGAAGCCATGGCGAGCTCTTCACCTTCACTCCTGGGGCCCGGTTCAGAGATAAAGCCGGCCCAGGAGGAGATGCTGGCTCAGAGAAGGGCTGGGAGGACACGGTGGCTCCCACCGTCCACCCCGATGGCATTCCACAGACACACCTCCAATGGGGGCACAGAATGAACCCCAGGCAGCTCCTCCTAATTCCCTCCACACAAGATGATGCCTGAGGGCCACGGGGCGGGCACCAGCAGAGGCTCCTCTCCCTCTGCCCACATGTAAGGAAGAACTATGTCTGAGGCCACATCTTTCCAAACTTGATACAAAATAGTCAAAAGGATGAACTATCACAGAAGAAAATGCGCTTCCAGCTTAACCGTAGGGGAAAGAAACAATCAGGCCGAGTCCACGTCAGCCATCTACTTAAGTCAGTGTTGGAACAGTCTGGGCAAACCTCTGTGGTTTCTCAGGGTCCCCCTGACAGCGAGTCACTCCACTTGTCTGCATGTCCCCTCCCCATGCCCCGCACCTCCCAGGATGACAAAGGATAATAACACACACCTTCTGTAGCGGCTTGGGTAGTGTCCTCCCAAGTTCATGTCCACCCAGAACCTCGGAATGTGACCTTATTTGGAAGTCTCTGCAGGTGTAATCAAGGTAAGGATCTACATGAGGTCATAATGGGTTAGAGTGGGCCCTACATCCAATGACTGGTGTCCCTATAAGAGACAGAAAAGGACATGTGGAGACATGGGGAAGAAAGTGTGTGAAGACAACAGCAGAGACTGGAGAGACGCGGCCACAGCAAGGAAAACCAGGAGCATCCGAAGCTGGAAGAGGCAAAGAAGGACTCCCCCTCAGAGCTTCCAGAAGGAACCAGCCCTGCCGACACCCTGATTTTGGACTTCTGGCCTCCAGAACAGTAAGAGGAGAAATATTGGTTGTTTCAAGCCACCCAGTTTGTAGTCAACTGTGACAACAGCCTTAGGAAACTAAACCTTCTTCTTTTACAGATTCAGCATTAACACACAGCACGGTAACCAGCAGCTGGCACCCCACGCACATGGGACAGTCAAAGCTCAGTCTTAGAGGAAAAAGTCCTCAGAGCAGAAGCTGGGGGCGGGGCTGTGCGGGTTTGGGTTTTTCTTCTACTTCTCCACATCTTTCTAAGTTCCTCTAGTGATCATGTACCCCTTTGAAATTAAAAAAAAACAACTCTGGCCCTGAGCCCTGCACACCTGCTGCACGCTGCCATGTGCTCCTCACCTCCTCATAGGAACCAACACACACCAGCTGTTCCCAGATGGACATGCCCTGCACACCACGGACAGGGACCTCAGACTCCTCAGCCCAGAGAGGCCTCCAAGGGGACACCACCGAGGTCTGCCCTCTTGTCATCTACCAACCCTTCCACACGGCCCTCACAGCTGTCCACATGCGTGGGACAAACGCTGCAGCCAGGGCCAGGCCCTCCATGGACAAAGAGCAGCCAGGAGGCAAGAGGGTCTCGCCTGAGAGAGCCTAGGACAGCCCATGAACCTTCTGAGCCTCATTTTCCCATGTGTGAATGGTGATCCACACACACCCACACACACGCGGCAAGATCACTGGGAGGGACTATTGCTGGCAAAACCACCTGCAGCAAAACCACAGCGGCAGCAAGAGGAATAATGAATATGTCAAGGATCAACTCTACAGGCCTCCCCTCCGGCCAGGCCCTGGACGGGGCACTTCACACCGCTCACGTGGGCTCTCAGAGCAGACCCCAGACACTGGGTGCCCGGCCCACCTTAGGGAGGAGGGGCTAAGACTCATGTTTGGTGGCTACTGCCCAGGCCCTTTCCATGTGGACATTCCAGTGCCACTGAATGAGGATGCAAAGGACAGTCGCCCTGTCCAAGAGCCCTTGCAGTAGCTCAGTATACTCAAAGTGTGCCCTGGCACCACCACCTGGCCCTGCCACCTGGCCCTGCGGCCTGGAGAAAGGTTGGAGATGGGAAACTCTGAGCTGAGAAAGTCCCCGTGCTGGTTGCACAGCACCACGTATGCCACTTGGTTACATACCCAAGTACACAGCCACAGCCCTGCTCTGCCCTGGCACCTGAGCCCACGGGAGCCTGCCAAGTCTCTTCTACAGAAGGGAACCACAGTCCAGAGAGGGGACAAGCCTCCCCAGGCAGCACAGGGAATCCCAGAGCCAGGATAAGCCAGGCCCCCACCAAGCCCAGGGCCTGTCCACTGCCCACTGTGGCCTGGTGGGGGATCTAGCTTCACTGAGCAGGCCAAATAGCTCCCCCAAGGCCCCAGGGCCAAAGTGCTTAGTCAGGAGTCAGCCATGCCCGACAGAGCCACCCTCCACACAGCCAGGGCCCGTACTGCTGGAGGTTATCAGTGTGGCAGCAGCCGCTCTACTGGCCCAGCCTGAGCCCTGACTGCCAGGCCTCGCTATGTGGTCCCAGCCTGCACAGTGGGCTGGGCTAGATGACCTCTGACCTGGTTCTTGGCTCCTTGCACGGTCCTCCTACCCTGAGGCTAAAACAGCTTTGCCAGGGAGGGACAGCGTCCCCTGCCCTCCTTACTTGTTTCCTCAGGGGAGGGCTGCTTTTGCAAAGGTGGCACCAGGTGCCTTTTCGGCAGAATCTAAAAGCCACTGACTGCCAAGCCCTCCACTCAGTGAGGAGGTTCTGCAACAAATGACAGGGCTGACCTCAATCAAGACGCTTGAGGCAAAGGCCAGAGATGAGCTGTTACCACAGAAGGTTCTGCAGGCACGCACCTCCAGGTCTCCAGACAGACCACACAGCCCATGGTGCCCTGGCCCCCTTGGACCCAAGGCCAGAAGGCCTCTGCAAGAACAGATGTGAACAGACCCCACCAGACCCCAAGTGGGTGGCAAAACCCAGTCTCCAGACCCACGGTCCTTAGAGACCAGCTGGCCCCTCATCCCTGCAGGCGACACCCGTCCACTCTCGTAAAACCTGCCATGTGTCTCTGAGAGGGGGCAGGCCTGGTGCGGGTCAGCAGGGGCAAGCACCTGAGCACCGGCCTGGCCATCGGCAGTGGCAGCAGAGCGCTTGGCCTACACGTGGCCTTGCTCCAGGGGACACTCACAGGGCAGCCCCTCCCTCCCACTGGAAAATCAGTGCACCAATCAGCTTTGGGGCCTTCACCAGGCACTGGGGGTGGGGCACTGTGCGGCCACCTCTCACTACAAGGGGCAGATCCTAAATTCCCCAGTGTGCAGACAGGCCCTGTCGGCTCACCTGGCCACCCCTAGTCAACTCGGCGTGGAGGGAACCCCACTCTCGGGTACCCCCTCCTCAACTTCAGGGGGCTCCAGGGCTTGCTGTCCTCCTACCACGGTGATAGGCCCCCAGATCCGGTCCCATTCCGTCTTTCTCAGCTGGTCACTCTGCACAATAGAAGCCTGTGGGCACCGTGTTCAATGTGTTTGGCTCCTGGGGTTCCCTCTCTGGTGACCAGGCAGCACAGCTCGGGGGCTGAGGAAAGTCCCAGAAAGGGGAAGCTGGAGCGAGGCCCTGAAATCACAGCCCACAGCCCTGAGGACGTCCCGGCCTCTGCCCTGCTCACAATGACAGGCTCTTGAGGGCACATCCCTCCTCACACCAACATCACCCGGGGCTCTGGGGGCTTTCAGGACCACACCAATCTGGCCCCACATCCCAGGTGACAGTCAGCATACCCCATACCCTGCCTGGACCTGAGCCCCACGCAACCAAAGCAGAGAAGCTCAGGCAGCACTGGACCCTTCTCCAGGCTCACAGGGGGGCAAAGGGAGGAAGAGCATCTCACGCCTCCCGGCGCCAGGCATCCTCCTAGATCTTCAAGGCCATCTGCTGGGCCAAGCCCCCACTGCCTGCCTCCACCTGGCCTGTGAAATTCAGGACCACACAGGATGGGGGCAGCCACAGCAGAGGCAGGCGCTGGCCAGGTCAACCCCGAGCCCCAGCCTCCCTCCCGAGCCTGCAGGTACCTCCCTTCCACCCACGGGGGCAGGACCGAGGCCTGCCGCTCAGTAGTGGAGGGGTGCTCAAGGGGCAGCATCGAGGGGCTAGGCCCATCCCTGTCCCGTGATGACCCCCTGAGCCCTGGAGTCATTCGGGAAGCAAGAGTGCCTGAAGGTAACCTTACCACAGCCACCGCTGCTGTGATGGGCAGAACTGAGTCGGCAGCATGTCTAGATCTGAGCATGGGGATACCGCAAGCCTTGGCAAGTTACGATGGCAACCAAACAACACTGGCAACACTCCATTTACCTGGCTTAAAAAGACGCTCGGGAAGACACGCCGGGGCTGGCAGCATCGGAGCAAGGAGGAATCCCTTAGAATCACAGAGCATGGAGACCCAGAGCTGTTCCACGTGTGGGCAGGCCCGGGCACCAAGGCTTATCAGTACTTCCCCCGCGCTTGGCCTTGGAATCACAGACACTAGGACAAGGGCCTGTCCCGGGAACTCGCAGCAGCAAGGAGGAAGGGAGCCAGAGTGATGCACCCGAGCCACTTGGCAGAAACCACCCCAACCCCCCACAGAAGTGACACACACACTCCAAGTTCTGCTGTACCAGGGTGGGCAGGACCCCAGCCTGGTCCAGTCACATCCACACCCCTGGGACTCCCTTTGCCACCCTCCAGGGTCACAGCAGATGAAGGATGCATAGATGGGGTTGGGAGGGTCTTTAGGCCTGGCCCTGCCTGTGACTCTGGAAGCCAGCTATGAAAGAATCCCCTTTGCTACAATGTTGGTGAAATTAAATGAAACTCAACTCAGTGGGAGCAGTACAGAGAGAGCCTAGCGCCATGCCTGCCACACAGTAAAGTGTGTCCCCTACTTCCTCGTCCTTCTTCCTAAGCCACCCACTTGAAGACCTCTGTGCAGAGCTGCTGACTGGACCTTTTCCTGCCTTCAACTCCAGCCATGCACAGAAATGCCCAGCAGGTGGCCAGCCCAGTGTCAGCCCCACCGGGAATGAGGACACAGTTAGGTCATAGTCCATGCCTTTTGGGAGAAGGCCACCCTTCCACAAAACAAAAGCACCATCTGGGCAGAGAGACATTCTCCAGCAGGCTGACCCACTGCCCTGGGCCTAAGCAGGAAGCAGGTGCACAGAGCCACAGAGGCCCCAGCTGCCTGGGGCGCAAAGTCCCATTTTGTCTCTGCTGCCCATGACCCTGATGGAACCTCAGGCCCTGAGGGCAGCGACCACCTGGACTCACCTTCCTGCCTCCACAGCCCTCACCTAGTGTCTGCAGAGCAGCAGCTCCCTGCTGCTCAGTCACGGAGGGAGAGCTGATGTGCTGCTGTGTGAAGTAGGCACGGCCCCCTCGTCACACAGGTGCCACAATGAAGCCTCTGAAGAGGGGCAGCCTGGCCAGGACCACATGGGGCCAGAGCTGGGGTTTGAATCAGGGCTGCCCCACATGGGAAATGGTACTCAAAACTGGCATGGGGCCGGCCCGACCTCACAGGTACAAGGACTTGCCCAGATAACGTGTGGAAACAAGAAGTCATAAAGGAGCCACCTCCTCCTCCCTCCCCCTGCATGCCTCACACTCACACACCGTATACACACCAGCACACATACTCACACACCTGCATGCATGCATGCTGTCACACACAGGCATGCCCACAAACCCACAGGCGCACATACAGGCATGCCCCCACACATACCCATGTCCACTTGTGCACACATGGGCATTTCCCCCCCACACACTGATGTCCACTCGTGCACACACAGGCATGCCCCTCACACACACGTCCACAGGTCCACACACAAGCATGCTCCCCCACACTCATGTCCACATGAGCACACCCGTGCACACATGCATACTCACACTCTCACACTCGTGTGTACAGTTTTGCACATGCACACACAGGGTTACGCCCTCATGCATATACACACACGTGCACATGCACACACAGGTATGTGGACACTCTTACACTCTGTCTCTCCAGGGTCTTGACACTGAGGGAAAGTAGTATTGACCCGGGAATCCATAAAGGGGTCATTTATTTTAATTATTAAAACAGCAGCCACTTACTCTCAAGCCGTCTATAATGCCACTTAATTACCTAGTACATAAAACTGCCTTTGCGTCTTAGCAGAGCAATAAATCAGCCCGGAACCAGAGTTGTTCAAAGCATTCTAGCTGAAGATTCTGGGGGCTGGTGGGTGGAGAGCCTTATCTCTCCCCTCCATCCTCCCCAGCCAAAGAAGCTGTAAAACAGACCCAGAGCCCTGGCAGCGGCAGGAACAAATGTGCTGGCTCCGGTCAGCCGAGCGTGTGCCGGGAGGCCAGGCATCCTCCCTCCGTCTTCTCCGTCCACTTCTCGGGCCTGGGCCCCTGCCCTGCGCGCTCCATCCTTTGTGTGGTCAACAATAGCCCTGCCAGATGGCGCGGCGTGGTGGGCAGCCTCTGCAAGCCCATCACTCATGCTGTCGGGGCCCAGCAGGGCTGTGGGCAGGAGACCTGGGAAAGTGGCCCGAGCCACGCCCCCTCGCCTGCCCCTGCCTGGCCGCCACCCACTCCCCATCAGGAGTACCTGGGGCAGGTACATCCCCCAAGGGGAGCAGGCAAAACCACCAGGTGCTGAGCAGTCACTCTTGAGTCTGTGAGACACTGGGAAGAAATGGGGACGGTGAGAGCGCAGGCAGGGAAACCCAGGCAGCATGCTTCCCACAACGCTGGCAGAAGGCACCAGCAAGGCACAGTGCTTGCCAGCCGGCAGACATAAATCACTCCCTCCGTGGGCCACGCTGGTCTCCACGTGCCAGAACCCCCAGCAGGCTTCTCTGTGGGCAAGGGGGCCTGTGAAATGGCCCAAGCAGGAGCAGGTGGGCTGTGCCATTCCTGTGTACAAGCCAGTCTGGGCTGGTAGAGCCTGCCCCCCGAGCATGTGGGGGTGGTACGCATTGGTCCTCTGGCAGAGGACCCCCGGGCTGTCTCCAGACTTGGCCATCTCAAGCTCCATTCCAGTGAGCAGCCTGTGCACGGGCCGTTTTGCAAGTGTGTTTACTTGTAGGATAAAGTCGTAGCGGTGGGACTGCTGGGTTGAAGGGGACGTGCCTTTCAATTGTCTAGAAACTGCGAATCGCCCTCCATAGACATTGAACCCATTCACTCCCATTAGCCATGTAAGAGAGCATCTGTCTCCCACAGAAGTTTTGTTTTGTTCTTTGTTCTTTGAAGAAGAGGAGTTAGACAGGTGGAGACCTCTTAGCACCTGATGCTGCCCTCTCCTGCTCGCCAGTCCTCTTATCTGGGAAGGATCTGGCCCCGCATCCTCCCCACCACCCAGACGATGGGAAGGGGGTGAAGCCAGTGGCAGCAGAACCCAGCTGACCACAGGGCACACCCCATGTGACTGGGCCACCCTGTGACTGAGCACGTACATGCTGGGGTTGGGCTCAACAGGAACAAGTCAGCTCTTTTCTATAGCCCCCTCCTCCACAGAGCCTTCCAAGATTGCCCTGCCAAGTGGCACGGGCACCATCTAGCTGCCCTCTGCACCACCGGCTCTGGATCTTTTTGATTCTGTCTCATCTTGCAACCTTATCCCCATATCAGCCTCCCCCACCTGACCCTGAGCAACCTAACTGCAGGACCCATCTGGCCTGCGTGTGCACCAGGGTCAGTGCAATGGCGGAAAGCGGGTGGTTAAGGCAGTCAGGGAGCTGAGGCGGAGGCTGGCTGGTGGTTTGCCCAGGCCCATCTCACAACACTAGGAACAACATCCAGCCTTTTAAGCCCCCTTGGCAACCATCCAAATTAAATTTTCCTTATGAAAGATAGGAATCCAGCCAATCTGAGACCTTCTGGACAGACTGAATTCAGCTCAGAAGGACGATGGATGGGGGTGGGGAGGTACGTGGGGGCAGATGCAGGAGAAAACAGTGAGGAATGTGAGCTTGTCCACGGAATGTTCCAGAACAGAAATCTAACCCACCAGGGGCAACCGGGCACCTTCAAAGGAGAAGGGGAAATGGGCCCTCTCCGGGCAGCCTCAAGCCTCTAATCAGGCAGCCAAGCGATTACGCTGGGCATTTAGTCACAGGCCACTGATCTCCCTGCCCCTCAACTGGTTTTGCCAATGAGAGCCGGCTGAAACTAAAGCACAGCCACTTGGGGACAATGGGATTTCATCCCATTCTCGGGCCCCTGGTCCCCATGCCTCTGCATTAACTGCGGCTGCCCCTCTCTCCTCCCAGGGTCCATCCTGCACACAGTCCTTTCAGAGCCACCAGAGGTTGTGCTCTCTTCCACCATGACTGCCAGGTTCAGCTCTGAGTAACATCTCCCAGGTCATGGAGATCTGACCCCAGTGAGGGGGGTTGCCAGGCCTGGCACTGCCCTGGCCTGCAATGCCCGGCACTATGCCGAGAGGTAGGGATATGGAGAAGGGGCTTCAATTCCTCCCATAAAAGGCAGACAACATAGGAGCACTACAAGAGATCACCTGAAACCTGAGTAGCACTACTAGCCCGGGACAAATTTAAGTTCCAGAATAACCGGAGGCCTAAAAAATTAGGCTGGTAATGCATCCAAATGCATTAACCAGGGGCAGTGTGTATCCCTATGATTTATGCAGCCAGAAGTGAGGCTAGGAGGTGGGTAGGCTACACGGGGCAGCTGAGAGGAGCTGCCTCCTCCCTCCCTGGTGTAGGTGGACATGGGAGCCCAGCCAGATGCCAGTCCCCACTGCTTAGAAACCCATTGTCTGATTCTTCTGTTACTGAAGGAGTCTATACTGTATACGCCAACCCAAGTAGAGAAAACAGTAGAATAGCCACAAACACAAACAGGCATCCAGCAGGCCAGGGCAGGGGGCAGCATGATGCATGTGGGCACACTGGTGGCCCCCACCCAACGGCAAGGGAAGGCAGCTGTCTGCCGGGTGGCCGCTACACCCAGCTGCCCCAGCCCTGAGCCCAGAGGCACTGGGAGCTGTCACAATGCAGCACCAAAATGTCCTAGGTGCTGCTGACTACAGGGTGAATTGATGGAGACACTGACAGCAAATGGCCACCTCTGTAGAGGGTCACAGAGACTAGGAAAGGATGCTGCAGGGGATTCCGTGCTCTCCCAACTGTAGGTTCTGGACCATCTCAAATGCTACTTTAAAAGAAAACTGGTTTTTCCTGAGTGCTGACTCTGTGGAGGCCTCTCTCACACCAGTCACCATCACTGCCAGTGTCTACTGGCTCTTACCATGTGCCAGTCAGAGCATCTCAGACCTACAAGGTAAGCACCATCACTGCCCCAGTTTACAGGGAAACCGAGGCTCTGGGAGGTGGTGCAAACTGCTCCCATCACCCAGAATGGTACCTGGTGACAGGAGATTTTGAATCCATGGCTGACCCACTCTGAGCTGGGCTCTTCAGTGATATGCCCCCACCTCCGTTCTCACCTGCCCACCACCCAGAGAGGAAGGGCTTCCTGTTCAACCCCTTGGAGAGTGAGCAAGGTGCCAAGGTCCCTCGGCTCCCCAAGACTCAAGTGCCCGTTCTCCCTGTCTGGCCATGAGAACTCTGTACCCATTTACAGCAGGGGAATCTCATGGACTCAGTACTTGAGCAGGAGCCCGCCTCCTGTAACTATTGCCCTACAAAGGCCTCTGAGCAAACCCCGCCCCACTCCTGGTGGCCACCTTGGCACCTGGACAGGCACCCAGCACAGCACTACCCCATTGTGTTGTCCCTCCCAGCCAGGGTACCTGCTTCCTACACGTGGCAGTGAGCTCTCAGGAAGGCCAAGGCCTCAGTCACTTCACCGTCCCTCACCCTCCACCATAGGGAAGGGGTCCACATGGCTCCCTTGAGGCGGCAAAGGCAGTTGAGCTTGAGCCAATATCAGGATAGCCTGCTACACTCATTTTCCCTGAAGTCAGGATGCTGCTGTAACAGCCAACACACCCAGAATGCCAGTAGGCACAGCTCCGGCCTCAAGAGATCCCAAGCCTTCTGTCCTTTCGAAACCAAGCTGAGGGCTGCTACAAGCCCCCAAGCTGTCCAGGCCTGGCTTCCCCTCCAGCCCTGCCCATCTCCCAGCTCCACTGACTCTGCCTCCTGGGCTCTGAAATGAGGAAGGCAGCCCCGATGAGGAAAGCGAGAAATGACAAGCACCCAGTCACGGGAGCACCTGGGAAAGCACCTCTTTCCCTGCATGCTCACAAGTCACCTTACAGCCCACACTGGCCCTGGCACTGGGACACCATCTATACATGGTAGCAAGTTGATGTGGTAACTTCTGAGACAGGCCACATGGTGCAGGACCCAAGGAACACAGCAGAGGGGGCCTTGGGTAGCCCTGGGAAGGCACAGGAAGAACAGAAGATTTTCAGGGGAATGAGGTAAGGTATGGTGACCAGGGAGGAACAGAGATGCTAAGGCCCCATGAGGGAGCCCATTATAAGGAGCTTCATAAGGGCCAAGTTCTTACCAGCAGAAGGGAGACCAGCCCAGGACAGGCCACGTGCAGCAAATGCAAACGCCATTTTAAGATGGGGCGAGTAGTCTTCAGGGCCTGTGTCTGTGACCTCCCTGGGGCATCTTCCCTGCTGCCCACAAATTTGCTCCCCAACACCTGGGCCTCGGTGGACCAAGACCATCCAAACAGGGGCAGCTGCACCAGTCTCGGCCTCCTTCTGCCTCTGCCTGGAGGGGAGGGGGCTGGCCTGGGACCAGGGCCCTAGAATCCCAACATCCAGTGACTGACACTTGGATGTTTTTACCCTATTTTCTGCAGGGGTGAGGGCCAGTCTGTGTGCTTAAGAGGCATCCACCACTATCCAGCAAAGCAGTTGGAAAGGTCCCTGGTGTCTTTGCTGAGCTGTGGCACCCTGAGTGATCCAGGTCTTCAGTCCCAAGGTGGTGGGCTGCTAGCCAGGTGTGCACATTTTTGCAGGGCTGGGTGGCTGGGCCCTGGGCCCCCTGACCCCTCTAAGTCCTCCCACTTCCTCTGCCCTCCTCTAGCTGGATCCTCTGCAGAGGCAAATGGGGCACATCCCACCTCCCTGGCTTCCTTGGGAGGCAGGGGGAACGCCTGAGGGGCCTCCTCTGCGAAACCCTTGGACCCTCAGAAGACAGCACCCCTCATGATGGCTGGCAGGCCTGGGCAAGGATGTGAGGACACCACTAGGGAGAAAGCAACCTCTGGACCTTGTGCTAGCACCGAGGGGCCCCCAAGGAGGCCGAAGCCAAGCCTTCCTCAGGGCGGGGGTCAGGGCAGGCCACACATCCCACAGTTTTAAGGATTACTTTGAGTTGCATTATTATTAGTGGTTTGGCCAAAAGCCAGGTGCAGGCTCCGAGGAAAGGGCAAATAAAACGTGAGTTCAGTCGGTCTGTCAGCCAGGCTGTCAACAAGGGAGTCACCACATCACAGAAGAACTGGAAACAATGGTGGGGGAGGGGTGTCCCTAACAGCCTTCTGCGGGCCCTTGCCCTCGCCTCACCATGATTGTGGGTCCTGGAGGCAGGGAAGGTTTCTCTTTCTGGGGAGGCTAGTGCCTGGCACAGCCCCAGGTACACAAGCCTCAGAAATGTAGGTGGCTGACAGAGGGTCCCCAGGGATCCCGGGAGGGGGCAAAGAGGCGAGGTCAGGTCCCCACTAGTGGCCTAACCCTATCCTCACTGCCCACCAAGCCCATGCCCCAAGCCCAGCCAGGCAATGTCCATCTTTAACAAAAGAATAAAGTAATAGGACCCACGTCAATCCATGTGCCTTATTCATGAAGGGAGATCCAAATCCTTCTAACTCCCAGGGATGGGCCTACCGTAAGGAGGCTAAAACCAGGAACCAAGACACCACACCACACAGGGCTATGCTTTCAGAAGTGCTGATGTCCCCAAAACAAACAGGCTGCCAGGCCAGCGGGGCATTTGGGCAGCTGCACCAGATGGTATTCCAAAACGGTTCCAGGGACAACCGTGCCTGTGTCCGTGGGGCAGGGTTCTGCAAGGACGGCCCTGCCCCACGACAGCACCCCACCCCTGCCTGGGATCTCAGCAATTACGGGCTGGCCCCTGGCACTGGGACAAAACCCACAGCCACAAAAATCAATGCCACCTTCCCAGGAAGGCTGCAAGAAGACAAGAGACAATGACCCAATTGTCCGGGGCCACGAAACCAGGACATTCCACAGCCAGGCATCCAGCCTCAAACCGAGATCCCACACCACGTCTAGAGGCCTCGTCATCGCTTGAGATGTTCAGTTAGTTTTCTGCATGTCCACTTCCTTCTTGACACTTTACACACCACACCCATAAGTAGCAATACCTCCAGGGTGACACAGGGAGGGTGCCGAGGGCGATGACTGTCAGCAATTATGGTTACTGTCCCAGGGCAGGGATCTGAACCAAGACAGAGCTCATTTAGAACATCTGTTGATGCCCGGGCTTTAACCTAGGTGGCTCACAGCAGGGGCAGAACAGGGACCAGTGGGGACGGGGACAGCATGAAGCTTGAAGTGTACCTTCCTTAAACCAAATTGCCCCCACTGGGCAGCGACATACACACACACACTCTTCCGAGTGCCTTATACACCTTGTCCCACCCACACCTACCACAGCCCTGCAATGAGGAAGATTCTAGCATTTCCCTACTTTAACTCTGGGGAAAGAGGCACAGAGAGGTTAACCAGCCCAAGACCACACAACAGCCAACACTGGGTCCTCTGCACACTCAGGCAGTGTGGCCCGGGACAGTGCTCACCCTCCCCCAGGCTCAGCATAGTCAGACGGTTCTGCAGCACCCCACATAGTGCTGCAGACGGTTCTGCAGCACCCCACATGCCTGGCCCCTTGCTACACATTGACGCTCCGTGCAGGTCCTTATCAACCTCTAGGGACAAGGACTCACAGCACGGACCAGAAGTGACCCAGGCAGAGCCCTGGGCAGCAGGGGCTGGGGGCCAGGCCTTCTGTGGTCTTTTTCTGGGTGGGGTGGGGTGGTGAGGGCTGTTACACCAGGCCGAGGCTTCTGGAGTGGTGACAGGCCAGCAGGGGAGGGTCAGAGGAGGGCTTAGGACCAGGGCTATAATTCCCCAGGCCAGGCAGAGAAAACAGAAATGCATTCCAGAACCTCAAGAAAGACGACCTGCAGGCCCCCGGGAAAGAGGGTCCTCCAGATGCCACATTCACCTTATCCAGATAGTCACCTTATCCAGATAGTCACCTTCTCGGCCACTGACTAGAACAGAAAACACAGGCATAGGCGGCTCTGGAGGAGGGATGGAAAGACCCAAACCCTAAACACAAGTGGAGGGGCATTAGCAAAACAGGAGAAGGGTAGCAGAGACCCAGCTGGGTGGGCCAGGAAATGGAGAGGGGCCTCCTTCCCTTCAGGGGAAGGCAACCCACCTCCTCCCTCCCGGACCCTGCAAGGTGCTGCTCCAGTTCACGGCCAGTGCAAAGTCAGCCCTGCCGGACCCCTGCCCCTCAATGTCCACCAAGTCTTGCCATCCCTGTCTTTGCCCAGGTGGTCCATATACCAGGGGCATTCTCACTCCAGCAAGCCACCCCGCCCGGACAGGACAGAGAAATGAAGACAAAGGAAGCTCACTCAGGAGCCACGACACCTTCTCAGTGCAAATGCTGGGCTCAGCCAGAGACAAGACCATGGGGAAGGGGTCAGGAGACCCCAGAGACCTCCCTTTCCAGAACTAACATGCTGGAACCTAACCTTGGCCTCACCAAATCTCTCCGGGTCACCTTGCCAACAAGGTCTGCCTGCCAGGGGTACCGGAGCAATCCCAGTCACAGCAAAAATAACAACAATAATAATATCAGCTCCCAATTTATAATAAACACCCCAGCGCCACTGCTACAATGACCAAACGCCTTTCAAATGTGCATGTGCCGAATTCGCACAATAGAGCGTGCCCGTGGCCCCACGTGAGAGATGAGAAGTGCCCAGAGAAGCGAAGTAACAGGCCCAGAGACAGCGGTGCCAGGGCATCCCTGGCCAGGAGCCCCTACCCGGGAAGATCCAACATGGTCACGGACGTTAAAGTGCTTTATAGCATCTCGGACTCTGTTCTTCCCCACCGTTTGCAGCAAGATTTATGATGCCAGGAACTCCTTGGAGAAATAGGTGGATGGGAAATGAATCACGTGCACAGGGTAATTCGTAGCCTGTCTGGGGCCTGACGATGAAAATATTTCAGGTGACAGATGCCAGGTCCAATGCCCTGTGACTGTCTTCGTGGACCTGTCTCCACCAGGCTCATTAGAACAAATGCCAATCGCTCTTCCCTCCTGCTTTCTGACACCTAATGGCACGTGAGTGACCAGGAATATCACAGTGACCAGCCTCCTACCCATTTTGGGTTGGCCCTGCAGCCACAGAAAGGGGACCAGGGGTGAGGAGTTTGGGCAACAGACACTGCCCACGTGACATCCCACCCCACAGGGGGTCTCCAGGCCATGAAGTCCAGAGACTCCCAGGCATGCTGTAACCCTAACCCTACCCAGCCACTGGCAGGGGTCAGATTCCCCACATACCCTCCCAAGCCAGAAGGCTCACATCCACAGGGCAGAGGCCCCTGGAGGAACCTCGAGGGTGGGCTTCTGTAACCCTGGCTTGGCCACACTAAGCCCACACCAGCAGCAACGTCTGTGAACGGCCAAGCTGTGGCCCTCCCTGAAAATTCCTCCATTCCCGGGGCACAGCTGAGCCTTCTTCAAAAATGAATTGTTTTTTCCAAGGAATAACCGGGTCCTAAAGCCAGGACGTTGGGGAAGTTCACACCATTGCTGCTATCTCATCCCCCAACTTTTCACAAGGACACTGAAAGCCGGGCATGTGACCTTTGTCACCAGGACACAGCAGGGGCTCCTGACTGGTGTCTCGGCCTTTCCCCGCCAAGCCCACCCTCCACAGGGAAACCGAGTGCCTCAGACGTGTACATGAGGTGATACCGCACCTGGGCCTTCCTGAGGACAAAACCCAACTCAGCTGTGCAGCTCCCCCCGCCCTGCCCCTCCAGTCACCAGACTCCAGGCACGATGGCCTTGTCCTGCTCCTGGAAAGCTCCCATGAACTCCCTTTGCTGGAAAACCTCCAGGGACGGCTCCTTATCTTCCAAGAGCAGTTCCCCTGGCCCTCGTCCAGGATGCCACCCCTGCCGCCACCTGTTCCATGTTCTTCCCTGCACTCACCAGTATGCATAGGAAAGCATCCTGTCCCACAGTTTGTTTGTTAGTCTGTCTCCCCAGGGAGACCTCTGTCTTGCTCATGGAAGTATCCCAGGAGCATGGAAATGGAGGCTGGTACCCAACGGGTGCTCAATAAACAGCTGGAGAAGGAGCACTGCAGAGGGTGCAGGGACGGGCCCAGGGGCAGGAGGCCTGGATACCAATCCTTCTCTGGTCTAAGGACAGCTGTGACCAGGCTACTTGGCCTCAGAGCCCCACCCTCACCATGTAGAAGATAAAATGACAGCAACCTATGAGCAGGAGACACCACATGGAAAGCCTACGTGTACGTGCCAAAAGCAAGAGGAGACAAATAAAGCCACTGCCATTTCTGGGGACATTCAGAGACCAGGAAGAGATGGTCACTGCCTGCACCCCACTTAATTTCTCCTGGAGCCCCCAGAGTCCCCAGGGCCCTGCCACTGCCACTGTCCAACACACCCTCAGCTCAGCCTCCCGCCTGGACTGAACACAATAAGTGACAGGGAGGCCACACAGGACCTCCTGGGTGCCCCCTGCAGGAGTAACAGGGCTCCCAGGAAGCTGGCTCTGCCTGGTTTGCAGGTGGGGGTGTGCCATCAGCAGCAGCTGCTCCCAGGCCCCCGCTCTCCCAATCTCCTTAGGGGAGCTTTGTCTTGAGCTCCACTGAAGGTCATTGAGTCTCATATCAAAGCACAGAACTCAGCTGCCACTGTCAGTGCAGGAACCAGCTGAGGCCACAGCCTTCAAGATCAGTTGCCCCTCCCCCACCCTGGGCCTCAGTTTCCCCATAGAAGAGCTGGCTAAACAGAGCCTTGCTGACAGCAGGTGGTCAGTGATGAGGCTCCCATGGCTTGGACGCTCTGGCTTGAAGGGCAGTGTGCAGCCAGGAGCCTGCCTTCCCTCCTGGACAGGGACCTGCAGCAGTGGTGTTCAGCTCTAAATGATGCCAACCTCACCGCTCTGAACAGTCTCAGGATGGCACCATCCTCCCCATTACAAAAGGCAGGTGTGCTGCTGCCAGGAAGAGAATGCAGCCTCCCGGGAGGATGCACCCCAGACCACAACCCATCCAACTTGCCTGCCCTCCCCCATAGATGCATGTAGAGCACGTTGCACCTGCTAGGTGACACTGAACAAGTCCTAACACTCTGAGCTCTCTACAATCTACATGCAATGAGGAGCTGTCCACAGGGGTCTCCCAGATCCTCCCTTGCTGGAATCCTCCTCGTCATCCTGGGATGGAAGGAGAGATGGGGATGGCCACATTCAGGAGCTGCCATTTCAAACTCTCGACCTTGACCGGACATCCTCATACACTGCAGAGCTTGGCTCAGCTGCCAGATACGTGCAGTTGTTAAATTCTGAGACACGTGCACCTGCCGTTTCCTCCTGCTTCTGCTGTGCCCACCCGGCCTCCTGTCCTCCTGCTGGAAGCTGTCGCCCAGCTGTGCTCTCTGACCTGCCACCTGTCCCCTGAAGGGTTGGCAAGCCCTGGCCCCCAGGGAATCTCCATAAAGTGAAAACAGCTCTAGGGACTTTTCGTGTGCTCCATGGAAGAAGCAGTAACAGCTGATCTCAGCTCAGATCTTTCCTGGAGCAGGACACACAGAGATGCTCACTGTGCTGATTCTGACCACAGATTGTTCTCCCCGCTCCAGGGCCCTGACCCAGGTGCAGCACACACCCCACACCTCCCAGGCTCAGGCACAGGGAACCCTGCAACTTCAATCCAGACCTGGGCAGGGAGGAGATAGAGATGAAGAAGACAGGCAAAGCTCAGGCAGCACGTGTTGGGGGGAAATCAGGGAGGCCTGGCATGGAATTTAGGGAATGCAGAGAGATAAGGGTAAAGAAAGAAGGAAGGCACTCAGCCGGCAGGCAGGCAGACAGGTAATCCGCTTGCTGGGTAGGAGCTGGGTCCCTGTGATCTGATTTGGTTGGTCCTTGCACCTGCCTTGGGGGGGCGGGGGGCCCACCAGCAGGCCAGGCTGGGATCTGCCTGCCAGGCCCCATTGCACACAGCTCTGAGACCTGGGCACATTCCTGAACTCGTTTCCACATCTGCACAACAGGATCAGCTGAGGGCCCACCACAGGGGATTCTAGGAAGTTAAGGAGGTCACAGGCCAGGTCCTCAGCCAGGCACCAGCTGTGGAAGCCACTCAGTGGGATGCTGGCCACTCCTTAGGCCATCCCCATTTTTACACCCAGAGACCCTGAGAAGCAAGTGACACACTGAGATCACAGGGCAAATGCCTCCAACTAGCAACACAACGACAACAGGGAAGAAAGGCTTCCTGGAGGGTCGGGACTGTAGCCAAAGGACGGCCTTTCCAGTCTCATCCGGAATGTGGCGTGGTCCTGGCCTCTGCGGGGACAGTCAGTGCCCTCCGCCTTCCTGTTTCAGTGGTAGCAGCCCTAGGATCCAGCCCCGTTCTGCCTGAGTTCCCGCACATGGGAGCCTTCCGTGGGGCAGGGCTGCTTCCGGATCCGCAGTCAGCAAACAGGTATTAGGATGCTCAGGGGGCATCAGTTGGCCGTGACTGTGCCAGGGGAGTGGCAAAGACCTCGGGAGGCTCAGAGAGGCTCCGTGACTCATGAGCATGGGTCCTGGGTCCCTCTGCCACCAAGGCCCTGCCAGCCTGCCATTCACCCCGACGTCTAGGGCTCAGCTGGCACAAGCACCCAGTAATCGCCCAATGAACCTCATCCCTTCTGTTGGTAATGTGCCTCAAAGGGTTGCCACGAGGACCCAACGAGAAAGGGAGAAAATTCTCCCAGGAACTCAAAGCACTACAAAAGTACAAGCTGCCCACACTAGAGGAAATCACTCACAAACATTCGTGCCAGCAGACTTTCCTCCCCTTAAGTGAATGACAAAGTGGCAGCCCACATGCCCACACCTGCTTTGGGCCCCCACTCTGAGTCATGCTCCATGCACAGCGAGCCCTCAGCCATGAGGCTCTGCAGCAGCCTGCCAGGGACATGCACCCATGGATTGCCCTGCTCCAGGCTTCCCTGGCCCAGCTCTGAGTCCCAGGGCAGTCACAGGCTATTGGAGATAAAACAAACAAGACAAATGGGGCACTGGCTTCCAGGGCAAGGGCTGCCCAGGACACCCAGGGCCAAAGGTCGCCACGCTGCTGCATGGACTGACCCTCACAGACGGTCTGTGTTTCACGGCCGCTGGCTGGGGTCAGGGGTGGACATAAGGAATCCGAATTACCTCCTGGGACAAATCCAATACCTGTGGGCAGGGATGACCCCCTACACTCCCTTCCAGATCCCAAGCTACAACAGGAACCCCTGGAAAAACCAGCTGCACCAACCGCCCACCCCCACACACCTCTAACAGTGGTGTCTCACACTGACAGTCACATGTCCCTCCATCCCCCGAAAGGGACCACAATCCCACGAAGGGGGCCCAAGGGCACAGCCAAGGTATAATCAGGGCACCAGTCAAACTGAGACTGGATTGGGTGAGGATTTCTAGATCCCCTTAGTAAAAATCAGAGCATGGCCACTAACCTCCCTTGAGCCACGCACACAGGCCTCCCAAAGCCTACCCACTGACCCATCTGAAACCAGGGCCAAGGACTTGAGATGGCAAGTTGGGTCCTAAAGTGCCAAGGGACACTCAAGGTATCCCTTCCTGCTCCGACATTCTGGACCAAGCTGGCCCAGGGGCAGCAGCTCCCAGGAGGCTCCCCCCAACCGTCACCTGGTGACTCACTGACCTGTCTGTCATCTTCCCAGGACAGGACGGTATCATCCATACACTTCCCATGAACCACACCTGTGGGATCTGCCTCTCTGGCCCACCAGCTTCACCTCTGAGAATACATGAGGTCCAGGGAATCCTCAACGAGCAGACAAGATGCAAGTCCACACACAGTGCAAACGGTTCCAGAGCCCCCAGCACCTCCCCGGGTCTCACGCTCACTCCTCACCTTTTCCCACCCAACCTGGTGAGAACAGGGTCCCTGATTAGGGCTGCCTGGATAGCAGCAAAGAATTGCATGGTTTCTTTTCAGGCTTACCATCTTCTTACCCCACAACATCCTGGGGACTCAGAGGGAG